>NC_138776.1:256138655-256743655 GCF_965119305.1 Pelophylax lessonae | reverse complement strand
GAGTTGTACCGTGAATTACGGGGCAGGTCCTCTTTGCTGAGGTTTATTTATGGCAGGACAGTAATAACTGGTTGACCATTGTGGCGATCAGAACATATGGAGGAACCCAGTTCTGGTGATCGGTTCCCAGTTCTGAGCCATTTATGATGAGATCTAAGAAACCTGAAGGTATAGTTTGTGTCCAGAACAGAAGATCTGGTGCCAACTCTAGGTAAAGACATTGCTAGGAGCAATATTGAAATATGTGAAGCACAGTTGTCCTAAGTAAAGGTCACCAGATTGTCCTCTCTGTTTTCTGCAGGTATGGGGGTCTGATGATGACTACAAAGAAGAGGTCATCCAGGATCACCACTCTGTGTCCTCATCGGGTAAGAGGAGACTTGGGAGAGTCCCACCTAGATCCCCCATCATCTGATAAACCCATAGAAACAATGTATTCAGTCAGTGTGTGTGTGTTTCCTACAGATGGATCCAGTAACGTAGTTTCACGAGGGGAATCTCCCAATCCTCATTTTTCCCGGGACTGTATAGACGTTCGTCACGGCGTCACACGGTTTTATCAGGTGGGCACTCTACTTCCTCTGAATCCTACACGATGTTCTCCTATCCATTGGTACAATCATGCTTATGAATTAAAGAGCAGCTTCAGGCTCCCCCCCCCCCCCCCCAAGAAAAAAAATAGTCAGCAGCTACAAATACTGTAAAATACTTGAAAGAGTTCTCTCAGAATAAGTGTTTTAGGACATATTGGTGCACTTGTGGCTTCAAACATTGAAAGTCATATTCTTCAAACCAGCTTGCTTAAAAATAAAAGACAGTTTATTCCAAAGACATGAAATCTAAAAAACTGCTAAAAAGGAGAATTCCAAAAACTTGTTACTAGTGGATAAATTGTCCGGTTACTAGAATCGCAACTCTTCCTCTCATACATCCAAGACAACCGCTGGAAAGTCTACTTGGCTCTATTGAAGATGTAGCGGACAATCCTGGGGTTAATGAGAATGGACTGTAGCCAACTGCCGTGCTACCCACTGCAGACTTGCAAGGAGCCTGTACACGGGATAGCTTGTGGTGTCAGAGGCCGCCTGACCATGGATGAGAGCTGCTCGGCTTCACAGCGCGACCAGTGTCACACGGCTGAGGAGAAATCTCCGCCTCATGCTGGAAGAGGGATGGAGGTCCAGGAAGCCGATCCACTTGGCAGCCGTCACGGGCAGCGCTGCGGCTCAGGGCTGTATGTTGTGGAGGAGAGAGACTCGTCACAGATTCCTGTAAGGCGGTCACAAGACGCGTTTCGCTCCATAGAGCCTTGTCAAACCAGGCCTAGTGATGGCTGCCAAGTAAATCGGCTTCCTGGACCTCCATCCGTCTTTGCGCTCAGCCAGTCCAGGGTGAGGCGGACATGTCTTCTCAGCCGTGTGACACTGGTTGCGCTGTGAAGCCAAGCAGTTCTCATCCATGGTCAGGCGGCCTCTGACACCACGAGCTATCCCGTGTAAGGGCTCCTTGCAAGTCTGCAGCGGGTAGCATGGCAGTTGGCTACAGTCCATTCTTATTAACCCGAGGATTGTCTGCTACATCTTCAATAGAGGCAAGTAGACTTTCCAGTGGTTGTCCTTGATGTACGAGAGGAAGACTTGTGATTCTAATAACCTGTAAATTTTTTCCACTAGTACCAAGTTTTTGTAATTCTCCTTTTTATCAATTTTTTATATTTCATGCCTTTGAAATAAACTATTTTCTGTTTTTAACCACTTCCCGCAAACCGACGTACCTGTACGTCGGCTTGCAGAAGTGGTTGTATCGGGATGAAGCCTGCAGCTGCAAGCATCAACCCGGTACTGTTTTTTAGAGCCGGCGGTCGGCTTTCAGGAGATAACAGCTGATGCGGCTCCAGTAGCCGCTCGGCCATTATCCCAGCGAGTGGGAGGGGTCATTCCTCCCCTCCTGCCGCCTTCCGCGGCTCTGCCCCCGTCTCCCGTTCAACCGGGAGACCCGAGCAACCAGCCGCCTCGTCCCGAATGGTTGGAGTCCCAAACCAAGCCGGATTCGGCTTTGATTGGGTCTCCGATGTAGTGACCTGGAAGCGACCTCACAACTTCCCTTCCGGTTTACTTGGTTAACGGCGCTAAAGGCCCGGTTGTCAGGCGGTTAAAACTGTTCTCCTTCACATGATATGTGATCGTAAAAGTCTCCCATACCGAAGACCCCGAGTCTTCTCATCTGTGTTAACGAATTCTTTTTGTTTCCTGAAATCCACAGGACGAGCACGTGGGCGATTTTAAGATTTTTGTCAAACAAGAAAAGAAAGAGGAGCATGGGGCGGATGACGAAGTCATTCACGTGACCATCAAAGAGGAAGAGTATCCAGCGGATATTGGCATAGGTGAGCAGTAAACTAGAAATGTTCCTAATCGTTCCCTCTCTGGAACTTCTGCCTACTTTTGTCTGCTAAAATTCTGCAAACAGTTCTTGGGCCTTCAGTTGAGCCTTTTGTGGTGGTGCTATTTTATGGATATTGTTTAGTAGAACGACATAGACAATGTGGGCTATGTGGGACTTTAAATGAGACACCGGCAGGTATGCCCAGCGTCTCCATCCCTGTATCGGAAAAAACAAATTGAAAAGGATTAAAAGAGGTGCATGGAAGCCAGCCAGCCCCCAGTCTGATGTACTCACCCTCCAGTCTGCCACCAACCAAGTAGACTTGTTTAGTAGAACTGTCCCTGTCCCTTGTGTGTGTTGGGTCTTCATAGAAGATGTGGTCCACATATATGGAAGCTCCGAGACTTGCCCTTTTACCTATCTTGTGGTTTCACATTTTGGTGAGACTGTTTATTGGATGTGATAACGTTTTGTATCTTTGTAAGACTTGCCCAACATTATCTGTACAAATGGTCAGAGGGTATAGCTGGTTAGTGTAGCTTCAACTATAGCAGGCCCTGTTCCCTTAAGGCAAAAGGCAAGCAGCCCTATCAGTTGTTTGCTCTCAGGACTTGCTACATGATGCTCCACTCTCTAGCCAGGAAGCTGAGGCTGAGCAAGGGAGGAACAAGGCTACCTGTGGTTCCAGAAGATACAGGTGTCCTGAGAGAGAGTCGGGACATGTGCCGAGCAAGAGCAGAACAAGTCTACCTGTGATTCCAGAAGATACAGGTGTCCTGAGAGAGAGTCGGGACATGTGCCGAGCAAGAGCAGAACAAGTCTACCTGTGATTCCAGAAGATACAGGTGTCCTGAGAGCGAGTCTGGACGTGTGCTGAGCAAGAGCAGAACAAGTCTACCTGTAATTCCAGAAGATACAGGTGTCCTGAGAGAGAGTCGGGACATGTGTGCCTCATCTGGAGAGTAATAAAAGTAAAGTAGCAAGAGGTCAGTCCAGGCAGAAATGGGGTGATCCAACAGCCAAGGGTTCGGTCCAGGCAGCAGACATGCGTGGTCAGTAAACAGGCAAGGGTCAATCCAGAGGGCAGGCAAGAGACTGGGTCAGTGAACAAGTAATGGTAAGTCCAGGCTGCAAACAAAAGAGGTGGTTTGTCAATGGGTAAAGGTTGGTCCAGGAGGTAGGCAAGGCACGTGGTCAGTGAACAAGCAAAAGATGTGGTTTGTCAATGGGTAAAGGTTGGTCTAGGCAGCAGGCAAGGGACATGGTCAGTCCAGGCAGCAAGCAAAAGACATGGTTTGTCAATAGGTAAAGGTTGGTCTAGGCGGCAGGAAAGGGACGTGGTCAGTCCAGGCAGCAAGCAAAAGACTTGGTTTGTCAATGGGTAAAGGTTGGTCCAGGAGGTAGGCAAGGCACGTAGTCAGTGAACAAGCAAAAGATGTGGTTTGTCAATGGGTAAAGGTTGGTCTAGGCAGCAGGCAAGGGACATGGTCAGTCCAGGCAGCAAGCAAAAGACATGGTTTGTCAATAGGTAAAGGTTGGTCTAGGCGGCAGGAAAGGGACGTGGTCAGTCCAGGCAGCAAGCAAAAGACTTGGTTTGTCAATGGGTAAAGGTTGGTCCAGGCGGTAGGCAAGGCACGTAGTCAGTGAACAAGCAAAAGATGTGGTTTGTCAATGGGTAAAGGTTGGTCTAGGCAGCAGGAAAGGGACGTGGTCAGTCCAGGCAGCAAGCAAAAGACTTGGTTTGTCAATGGGTAAAGGTTGGTCCAGGCAGAAGGCAAGGGACGTGGTCAGTCCAGGCAGCAAGCAAAAGACGTGGTTTGTCAGTGAGCAAATGTCAGATAAAAGGCAGGTCAGGCTCGAGATACAATAATGGCAGCTAGAGGAGCACATGGAGAAACCTATGACAAGTGAAGGTGAATTGGGTGCCAGCAGACAAAAGGCCAATGAAAGCCAAGAAGGGAGGAGAATGCTACAGGTGTCACTAAGTTGTAGAACACTGAGTGTCAGGATTGCAGACACGGTCATGTTGGCAGGAAACGGAAAGCGAGGGCTCCCAAGACCCATAGGAAGCCAGAAGGTTGAGTCCAAGGTGTGTCCATGTTGCCTGCACAACAGGACGCTGAACAGTGTAGCCACTTGGGTCAGGAGAAATGCCAGGAGGCAGGCCAATCTACATGGGACCAAATTTAAGTGTTTACAGTGGCAACATGGGTTTTAGCATTTCTCGCAGAGCTGTGTTGCCTACAAGCCAGTAGAAAATGGCAATGGCCACAGGCCTTTCCCAGGTAAAACAGATTGGCTTTACAAGGTCATCAATAGTTACATTGCTACTTGTGTGGTGAGAAGGTGTTGGTTTTTTTTTTTTTATTATCACTTGAAGGACCTCTTGAGTATCATTTTAAATGTTTTGGTGGTGGAACTTGAACCTCAATAGAGAACAACCCAAATATCAATGACACAATGTCATGGAGTCTATATTAATTGGTTTGTGTGAAAGCTATAGCGTCTACAAATTATGGTATATATATTTGAAAACTGATCAGTCCTGCTATACTGTTGTGCTCCTCTCATTTCTTGAGGCCTTAAAAAAAAAAAAGTTAAATGGAAAAAAAAAAGTTAAAGAAAAAAAAAAAGTTAAAGAAAAAAAAAAAGTTATTCAATTGTCACCAGTCAAGTGTCCCTGATCACCACCATACCAGTCATATGATGACCCTGTACTGCACTGGTAACCGTATGTAAAAAAAGTTGTGAAATGTATTAAATTTCTTCATTCAGGAAAAAATTGTGACAAAAAAAATAAACTTTAGGTAACTCGCCATGTCTCTTACTAAATACCTTTTGGCTGTCTTCTTTCCAAAAAGGGGTCTTTAGAGGATTAATTCTACTGTCCTAGAATTTTTCAACTTTTTTTCCTTTTTTAAAAAAAAAAAAACTTTCTTTTCATTTTTTTCTTTTTTAATTTATAACTTTTTATTTATTTATTTTTTTCATTCGTGGTTTTTATTTATTTTTTTTAACTTTTTAATTTTTCAACTTTTTTTACTTTTTAGTTTTTTTTTTTCTTCTTTTTAACATTCATTTAATTTTTTTTTTAATCAACGTGGTTTCAATTTTTTAATTTGTTTTTTTTTGTTTTTTTATTTTTTTTTTTCCATTTTAAGATTTTTTTTTAATTTTTATATTTTTTTTAACTTTTTTCATTTTTGAACTTCTTTTTTTTTTTTTCATTTTTTTTTTCTTAAACTTTTTTTTAATTTTCTTTCAATTTAAAAAAAAGTTTAAATGGAAAAAAAATGAAGAAAAAAATAACTTTTTTTTTTTTTTTTTTTCATTTTAATTTCTTTTCATCTTAACGTTAATTTTAATATTTTTTTTTTTTTTTTTTCATTTAACGTGGTTTCATTTTTTAACTTTGTTAAAAAATGAAGAAAAAAACTTTCAGAGTAGCGCAGATCACTGTAACAGCAATGTTTCAACTTTTATGAATGTGTAACATTCATGACAGCTGTGATCATACAGCTAATCACGTGGTACAGGGTGCTGTGATTGGCCTAGGTACCACGTGACAGCTGAGGGCCAATCACAGCCTAAGAAACACAGCTTTGTTGACACTGATCATGTGATCGCATATTACATGAGTACCGAGATCCGCATTTCACGCACCCCCCTGAACCAGGGCCGGCAAAATGACATTCACATGACTTTGCCTGCAGGTGCCGCCCAACTGCAGTATATGTATTACGGCTGGTCGGCAAGTGGTTCTCTTACTATATTTAGTTCGGACTACCCAGGCATGTTTTGATGGCCTTTTGGACCATCTGACCAATGTTGTCTGATGAAGTTAAATGTAAACGATCCCTCAGGTTGAACTGACCCTATACATTTTTTTGTATTCTGCATCCACTAGATGGTCGCCGTATCCGTCGGACCTCGGAGGGTTGTCTGATCTTATCTTGTGACATGGAGAACGACGTGGTGCAGGATTCTCCGGAAGAAGAAGAGGAGGAGGAGGAGGAGGAGGAAGAGGAAGAAAACCCGGTCACTATAGATGTACAACCAGAGGACTGCACAGAGAAAGCCCTTGATCTATCCAACACCGGGGGATCCTCTCCTGAAATCATTACGCATACAGTGGGAAACATAGTCCTCAATCCTAATTTTGACGGGTTTTACATCCAAAAGCCTAAAACCAGGCAGAAGAGGACGCCCAAGCCCCAGCCCCAACCCAAAGTCCGCCGACGGAAGACCCCTGTGGACGAGAAGCGATTCCAGTGCTGCGAGTGCGGCAAGTTCTTCCCGCACAAATCCTATTTGATCAAGCACGAGCGTTCTCACACGGGTGAGAAGCCCTTCATCTGTTCCGAGTGCGGCAAATGCTTTACGGACAACTCCGGCCTGATGAAGCACGTCAGAATCCATTTGACCGAAAGGCCTTACCAGTGCTGCTCATGCGGGAAGGGCTTCACGTACAAGGCCGACCTCATTAAACACGAGAGGATCCACACCGGAGAGAAACCATTCCCGTGCTCCAAGTGCGGCAAATGCTTCACAGACAAATCGGGCCGCGCCAAGCACGAGAGAATCCACTCCGGGGAGAAGCCCTTTCCCTGCCCCATTTGCGGCAAGTGCTTCTCCCGGAAGTCGCACATGGCCAAGCATCAGATCATCCACACAGGCGAAAAGCCGTTCTTGTGCCAGGAGTGCGGGCGGTGCTTCGGGCGCAAGTCCCACCTCACTAACCACCAGATCCTTCACCGGGGGGAGAAGCCGTACATGTGCCCCGAATGCGGCAAGTGTTTCGCCCAGAGGCCGGGCCTCATCATCCACCGCAAAATTCACAAGCCAAAGGTCCCCCCCGTTAGTGTTAGTTGAGGCCAAGGACAGTGGGGGGGAGGGGGGGGATTGCGCTTTTAGTGATACCGAGCGGTAGAACACGTAGACATCATGCTCCGTACGAACGCAATATCAACATTTATCAACCTTCACATCAACAATAGCCGACCGGCGCTGCCATAATCAGTCCGAAAAAAAAAAAAAACAATCACCCATTCGCAAGACTCGTGCGTAGTTATACTGTATAGGCCTTCAGCATCCTTTTTTTCTAATAATCGCAAAGAACAATGCCAATCGAATCCAACTTTTTTTTTTTTTTTGGGAATTTTCAGCTTCTTCTTTTTTGGAATAGGCACATATATAATTATTCACAAAATTTGGTTGATTTGACCAGAATCTTTTCAAGTGCAATTTAATTTTTTTTTAATTGTTTAAATTTAAAGATAATGGACGTGAGTTATAATTTCAGAAATGGTTAAGGATAGGTATGATCGTAAGAAATAATATTTGTATATCGCACCATCAATCATCAAAAGTAGCTCCCCTTTTTTTTTTTTTTTTTTTTTTTTGTAATCTAGTTTATTCAGATTACAAAAAAAAAAAAAAAAAATATCATATTAGAAAAAAATACATTATATTTTAACAATCCATATATTTGCACTTAACCAAACGCAGTGTGTTCGTTTTTATTAATTAGAAGAAATTATACACATGCTATAATATTTTTTTTTTTTTTTTTTCTCCTGATTGATTTATTTTGTCAGGTTAACCAGACAGCCGGTTGGAAAAGTTTAAAAAAGTATAATGGTTTTTCAATTTTTTTTTTTTTTTATGGAATAGAGTTACATGTATAATTCACAAAATATGGTTGCTTTGACCAGAATCTTTTCAAGTGCAATTCTTTTTTTTTTTTTTAATTATTTAAATTTAAAGATCATAGACGTGAGTGATCATTTGAGAAACGGTTAAGTATAAGTATGATCGTAAGAAATATTTGTATATCCCACCATCAAAATTAGCTGCTCCTTCTTTTTTTTTTTTTTTTGTAATCTAATTTATTCAGATTACTTTAAAAAAAATTATTTTTTTGTAATCTAATTTATTCAGATTACTTTAAAAAAAATTTCCATATTAGAAAAAAAAAAATGCATTATATTTTAACAATGTTATATTTGCACTTTACCAAGTGCAGTGTGTTAGTTTTTATTATCTAGAAGAAATAATACACATGCTATAATTTTTTTTTTTTTTCCTCCTGATTGATTTTTCGGTCAGGTTAACCAGAAAAGCTTAAAGTATACGGTTTTTCAACTTTTTATTTTTTTTTTTTTTTTAATGGAATAATGTTACATATATACAGTAATTCACAAAATATGGTTGATTTGACCAGAATCTTTTCAAGTGCAATTTTTTTTTTTTAATTGTTTAAATTTAAAGATCATGGAAATGAGTGATCATTTGAGAAACGGTTAAGTAGAAGTATGATCGTAAGAAATATTTGTACATCCCACCATTTAAAATTAGCTCTTTTTTTTTTTTTTTTTTTTTTTTTTTGTAGTCTAATTTATTCAGATTACTTTAAAAAAAAAAATACTATATTAAAAAAAAAAAAAAAAAATACATTATATTTTAACAATCTTATATTTGCACTTAAAGCGGTTGTAAACCCTATGAAAAAAAAAAAAAAAAACCTGCAAGACAAAGGCATAATGAGCTAGTATGCATCGCATACTAGCCCATTATGTTTAACTTACCTTAAAACTAAGCCCCGACACGGACCCCCGGACATCGATGCGGGCGCTGCCATGATCCCTCGTCGTCTCTTCCGGGTTCGGCGGCTCCGGCGCGCTGATTGGCCGGAAGAGACGGCTCCAGCGCGCTGATTGGCCGGAGCCGCGATGACGTCACTCCCGCGCATGCGCGCGGGAGTGATTTTTCCGGCAAGCTCCCGGCAAGTTAATTGAAGGTCCCCCCGGACCTTCAGAGCGCATGCGCCGCTCGCGCGAGCGGCTGCATGCACTGTAAATATCTCCTAAACCGTGCCGGTTTAGGAGATATTATTTGTACCTACAGGTAAGCCTTATTATAGGCTTACCTGTAGGTAAAAGTGTCAAAAAGCGGGATACAACCGCTTTAACCAAGTGCAGTGTGTTAGTTTTTATTATCTATAAAAAATTATACACGTGCTATAAATCTTTTTTTTTTTTTTTTTATCCTCCTGATTGATTTTTCTGTCAGGTTAACCAGACAGCAGGTTGGGAAAAGTTTAAAAAAAGTATACGGTTTTTCAATTTTTTTTTTTTTTTAACAGTTTAACATAAAAGCCTACCTGACGCAGGCTTGTACAATTCTGCCATTTAACCGGAAACGATAAATTCTACATTTCTTGCTAAGCTTCTCCTTTTTGGGTAGTTTGGTGTCTCATAACTGTAGTTAGAATTTGTCTCCTTCTCTTAACAGTTGAAAGTTTGTTTAATCGCGATTCTGATGGCTCAACATATTCGGGAAGCAACTTGTACAGACTTTGGGGGGGGGGGTGGGATTCGCGGGAGGGCGTTCTTTGCTTCGGTTTTGGTAATTTTGGTTGTTTGGGGGGATCATTCTTACTCTAGCATCGGTAGTATTTATTTACAGTGACTTCTTACATTCAAGAAATAAAAACTGTATTATATACATGCATCCTTCATTTTATTTTATTTTTTCTTTATAAAATTTAAAAATGTTAAAAAAAAATCCTCAGGTGATCTAGATTTGTAATAAAATTCTTTTAGCATTGTAAAAATCATTTCAAAAAATTAAACCACTGCAAAAGGAAGAAAAAAAAAATAAAAAAAAAATATGGACAGCTTGTTTTGTCATTTTACTGACCCTGGATGTTGAGCTTAAATAATAAAAATTCTGAATAGAAAATGTATTTGTGCATTGTAAAGCCACGCAGATATTCCGTATTGTAGCGGAAACCAAAGAGCCAGTACAATACTGAGAAGAAGAATAATTTCCTCTTCTCACAAAACACCTTCCTCATTTGTAGAAGAGCAATTTATCCAACTGTCCACCCAGAGCCTCTGGTTTATAGACCGGATACATCCTAAATATAGAACCATTTATCCAACTGTCCATCCAGAGCCTCTGGTTTATAGACCAGATACATCCTAAATATAGAACCCTTTATCCAACTGTCCATCCAGACTCACCGCCACTCCTTCCCTGGCCCGACTCCCGCTGTGACTGAATACAGCGGGAGCGAGCCTCCGGCGCCGCGCGCGCCGCCGAGAAGGGGTAGTGTCTGGCGACGTAGGTCTACGTCGCCAGACGATAACGAACCACGTTGCCGCAGTAGAGCTCTAGTGAGCAATGGTAAAATGGTTAAATATAGAACTATTTATGCAACTGTCCATCCAGAGCCTCTGGTTTATAGACCCGATACATCCTAAATATAGAACCATTTATCCAACTGTCCATCCAGATCCTCTGGTTTATAGATCAGATACATCCCAAATATAGAACATTTTATCCAACTGTCTATCCAGAGCCTCTGGTTTATAGAGCAGATACATCCTAAATATAGAACCATTTATCCAACTGTCCATCCAGGGCCTCTGGTTATAAGTTAATATTTCTCTCAGGAAGGGTTTTGGGTGAGGTGAAGTTGTAGGTTGTTCTTTTCCTTTATTTTTAGGAACACAAAGGGCTTTTCTCTTGATCCTGGCTGCTTAGGAAGTCGGTAACCTGGGACAACCATGCAAGCCGTGACCTTCCATCATGCATATTGTAGGTCAGTAACTCGCTAGGTTGTGAAGCCAGGATCAGGATGGGAAGACATGACGTCTAAACAGAAATAATACTTCCTATATTTCTCCCTGAAAGCGGTAGTGGGAAAAAAAAAAATGCCCTGCACGGTAAGGGCATGATGTGCGATTAGACATCGTAGGCTAGCGCTTTATGAAGACTTGAAACGAGGTCCTCCATTGGCACGCTGTCACTGCTGCAGAGGCTTCCACCTTCACTTGGTCCTCCTTCCGGGTTTCCCGGCTGTGGCCGCTTCAGTGGCGACGACGCAATGATGTCACTCCCGCGGCACAGGGCTCTGAAGGAACCGCATTAGCTGGTGACGTCCCCGCCTGCTGCTCCCTAGAATATCTCCTAAGCGGTTCACGAGCAGGAGATAAAAATCCTATCTGTAGGTAAAACAATTATAAGCTTACCTGCCGGTAAAAATAAAAATATTGCGTTTGCTACCACTTTAAGTGGTTATTTTTGAACCGCTTCATGCATAAGCCTTTTACCAGACATTTTGTTGCTTACAAGTTAAAATCTGTTTTTTTACTAAAACAATTACTTGGAAGCCCCCCCCCCCCCCCAAAAAAAAAATATATATAAAATATATATATATATATATAATGTATGTATGTATATATATATATATATATATATATGTAATAATTTTATAACACGATCCTGTCCGTGAAATCCTGAAGTATTAAAACCCTATTTTCTATCAGTCCAGGGGATCGGATCGGATGGGATCGGATGAGAGCGGACAGGCGTGGTCCGGTCTCATCCGAATTCCCCATAGAGAGCAGCGGGGCGGAGAGGGAGCTGTCACCTTCCTGCTCAGCGGGGATCTGTGTACTGATCCCCCGCTGAGCAGCACAGAGTCCGCCTATGGAGGCGGACCGTGTGAAAGGAGCCTGACATTTTGGGGGACCAGTGACATTACTATAGTTATCGGTGCTAAAAATATGCACTGTCACTGTACTAATGACAGGGAAAGGGTTAACACCAGGGGCGATCAAAGAGTTAAGTGTGTCCCTAGGGGAGTTCTCCCCAACTGCGGGGGGGATGGGCTTATGGAATCAACCCAGAGATCTGTGTTCCTAAATAGGAGCGTTTGCAACGGCAGACCTCCGTTCTGTCTCCACGAGGAGCTTCCCCTTTGGCGAATGGGCGTGTGCGCCCCCACTCGCAGTCCTGGGAACCGACGTACAGGTGCGCTGTTTCGCGGAAGGAGCCATATATGTACTGCTGGAGGTCGGAAATGGTTAAACTGAATCTATTTAGAAGAGGTGTGAATACGTCTATAAATAGGTCGCAGTGTGTTTTACTCCAGAGTCTCCAGAAAGATCCTGGGATTTATTGCTGGAAAACAAAAAAAAACACATTCCACATTTATTTTATGACCATTCTATAGATTATAAGCATACTAGCGACGCACCGATACCCTTTTAGTATACCAATACTTTCAGTCAAGTACTCGCCAGTACCTTGCGGTGCGATTTGCGTCCATACAAAATGAAGTGAAATCTATATATATATATATATATATATTTTTTTTTTTTAAAGCCCGTAGCGTGTGAAACACACTCAAAAGACTCCACCCGGTGCATAAAAAAGTGCAGACACACAAAGTGAGAACACAAAAAGTGCACAGGGTGTGCGAAAACTAATGGTCTTCCCTCCGAAGAGGTAGGACCCGAAACCTCGATCCCCCGGGGCGCAAGACTCCTGACAGGGATTTAAGGTACTTGTGGTCAGTCGGCCGAAACCAAACTGACCCTGTTCTTCAGGGGGACTGCCGAAACAGCCCACCCCAAGTACTAAGTGGAGCTCCCCCGAAGGGAGACCCCATGAGAGAGGGCGGACTAAGCCAGAAGGCCATATCCACCCCCTCCCAAGACTCAAGGCTGGGCCCGAGGACCCACACCCTACAAGTCGTGCAAAAAAAGAAAACAAAGGTGGTAGTGCAGGTGACGGACTTACAAAGAAAAAAAGACAAACAAACAAAAAGTGGGGGAAAGGGGAGTGGGGAAAGTGCAATGGTGCCATGTGAGGAACCAAGGCAGGCCTTCCAGCCGGAATAAAAAATTCCTCTGGTGCAAGCCAAAAGGCCTGTCCCAAGAGGCAGGTGTGAAAAAGGTGCAGTGACTAAGGTGCCGAAAAAACTCACAGCGAGCTGCCCCTCACCAGTGAGAAATTAAGGCACCCCTGGGCTGCCACCCCAGGGGCACTTACACTACGGGCTTTTTCTATCTCAGCCCCTGGCCAGACCGAGTGTAGCCTATCCCCACCAGCAGACATCAGAACCTGGACAGCTTAGAGAGAGCTTGCCTACCACTGGGGACAGGCCTTTTGCAAGGCCAGATCAAAACCCAGGAGAGAAAGCCCTCCCCTCGCCATCCTGTTCCTCAGCCCATTACATCCAGGAACAGTTCCACCGGCCCCCAGAACCGGCTTTCCTGCCCCCTTCAAACTGGTTAGGACAGTTCAACCCATTCGAATCAGAAGGCGGCGGGCCCCACATGCTTTCCCAGATGATCTACTCCCCATACCTCAATACTTAGAGCGCTCCGGGTTTCGGTCATACTGGTACTAGCTAAGGCCCATACCAACTGATAAGAACAGATACTACACTTGATCTTAGCCAAAAGGCCGAGAAGTGAAATCTATATATCCACATCCTAAGAATGCCCAGCCTCATAAAATCTTAAAGCCTCTGCTTGTGTTCCTCCTTCATAGCTATGTTTTTGTCACAATATTGCACTTATTGAGTCTGTTTTCTGTAAACTCATAATATCTGATATGTGTTACATGACCAATATGGTGACAGTGAAGCGGGATTTTAGGGTCACAGGACTGGGAGCATACGAAGCCCTGCTTTGGTGATCATCTGCTTGACTGAAGAGGAGGATCCTATGAGGGTCACACCACTGCTTCTTCAAGACAATGGATGTGTCTAGATCAGGAGTCTCCAAACTGCAGCCCGAAGACTAGATGTGGTCCTTTGCAAGCCTTTATCCAGGCCACGGGGCACTATTTCTCCCAATGATATTGAGGCACTATTCCTCCCACTAACAATGGGGCAACATTTCTTCCACTGCTATCAATGATGGGGCACTATTACTCCCACCAACACTGGGGCACCATTTCTTGCACTGATATCAATGAGGGGGCACTATTCCTCCCACTAACACCAACAATGGGGCAACATTTCTTCCACTGATGCCAATGATGGGGTACTATTACTCCCACCAACACCGGGGCACCATTTCTTGCACTGATACCAATGAGGGGGCACTATTCCTCCCACCAACACCGGGGCACCTTTTCTTCCACTGATAGCAATGATGGGGTACTGTTCCTCCCGCTAACACCAACATTGGAGCACCATTTCATCCTCTAATCGCAATGATGGGGCACTATTCCTCCCACTGATACCAACAATGGAGCACCGTTTCTTCCACTGATACAAATTATGTGGCACTGTTCCTCCCACTAACATCAACAATGAGGGGCCATGTCTTCCACTGATTCCAATGATGGGGTACTATTCCTTCCTCTAACACTAATGATGAGGCTGTACTCCTCCTACTGACCACCAACACTGAGGCCATGTTTACTCTCACTGATGCTGGGTTCAGGACATTTTCTACCCCCACTAACCACAATCCGGCCAACCTAAAGTCTGAAGTACAGTAAACTGGCCCTTTGAAAAGTTTGGAGACCTCTGGTTTAGATGGTGACAGTATCGTGAGTGTCAGGATCCTATAGGGCCCTGGTACCCTATAGTACTGAATGTGCTACACCAAATCAACACCTGCTGTGGGCAATGCCACTTAGCAATTGGTCCTACCTGTTCCCCAGTTACCCAGCCGTCAGACCTGCCTGTTTCCCAACCACCCAGCCATTGTCCTGCCTGTGCCTCAATTACCCAGCCATCAGTCTTGCCTGTTCCCCAGTCACTCAGCCATTAGTCCTGTGTGTTCCACAACCACTGGTTCTGTCTGTTCCCCAAACACCCATCCATTGGTCCCACCGGTTCCTTATCCACTCAGCAATTGGTTTTTCCTGTTCCCTTAACCACCCAGTTATGGGCTCTGCCTGTTTCCCAATCAACAGCCATGAGTCCTGCCTGTTTCCCAACCATTGGTCCAGCCTGTTCCCCAACCATTCAGCTATTGGTCTTGCCTGTTCCCCAATCACTGGTCCTGCCTGTTCCCCAGTCATCAGCCATTGGTCCTGCCTCTTTCCCCAACCACCCAGCAATCGCTCCTGCCTGTTCCCCAACCACCCAGCTATTGGCCCTGCCTGTTCCCCAACCACCCAGCTATTGGCCCTGCCTGTTCCCCAACCACCCAGCTATTGGTCCTGCCTGTTCCCCAACCACTGAGCTATTGGTCCTGCCTGTTCCCAAATCACCCAATTATTGGTCCTACCTGTTCCCCAATCAACAAATCATTGGTCCTGCCTAAGCCCTAACCATACAGCCATTGGTTCTATGTTCTTCAATCACCCAGCCGTTGGTCCTGCCTTTTCCCTAACCACTTAGTTATTGGTCCATCCTGTTCCCCAACCACCCAGCTATAAGTTCTGCCTGTTCCCCAATCACCCAGCCATTCCCTAACCATTCAGCTATTGGTCTTGCCTGTACCCCAATCCTCAGTCATTGGTCCTTGCTAAGCCCTAATCACCCAGCCATTAGCCCTGCGTGTTCCCCCATCACCCGGCCATTGGTCCTGTGTGTTCTCCAATCACCCAGCCATTGGTCCAGCCTGGTTTCTTAATCACTTAGTCGTAGGTCCTACCTGTTACTCAACCATACAGCTACTGGTTCTGCCTGTTCCCCATCCACCCAGCCATTGGCCCTGCCTGTTCCTTAATTATCTAGCGATATGTTCTGCCTGTTCCCCAATTACCCAGCCATTGGCCTCACCTGTGGCCCAACCACACTGACCTCAGTCCTGCCTGTCCCTTAATAAACCATCAGTCCTGTCTTTATCTCATTCAGGCATTGGCCCTGCCTGTGCCCAAATCATAACTGGCCAATAGCCTTGTGTTCTTTTATTCTGTGGGGGTGAGGCTTAGTGAATATCTAGAAACACAAAATCAGCTGAATTTCCAAATTAAAAAGAGAAATGCCACAGAATCTGGATCATCGTTGCTCCACCTTTTTGCATTTGATGGTCCTGTTGGCCATTTTCATGATTTAACCACTTGCTGACCACCTAGCTGAGCTGACTGCCATTACTTTCACGTTAAAAACCGGGGTTATGGCTGTTGCTAGAAGTCATAACCCCGGTATAATTTATTCCCTCAGGCACCCGTCTTTCTGATAAGAGGTCTGAGCGATGATGGATCACTTTTAGAAACAGCGGGTGGGGTAATTTCCCCTCCGTCCCATGGTTTTTTGGTGGTCCCTGGGCTTCCCTGGGTTCAGGAACAGATCCATCGCTGGCGGTGGCTGGGCATAGAGATGAGCGTAGGAAAGATGGCCACTGCTCATCTCTATGCCACTGGAGGACTGGAGCAACATCATGAGGTCACTTCCAGCTCTCAGGCCATGTAAACATGTTTTTTTTTTTTTTCTTAAAGCAAAAGATATAATTATATATATATATAATTATCTTTTGCTTTTAACAGTAGAGGAGAGATTTGGGGTCCCCAGATTTCTCCATAAAGAGTACCTGTCATGCTGTATTGTTATCGCAAGAGATGTTTATATTCTTTGCGATAGCATTAAAAGTGATCATTTTTTTCTAAGGGACAGTGTAAAATTTTTACATGTGAGGTATCACTGTGAACGTCAGAGCGAGAGCAATAATTCTAGCCCTTGACCCCCTCTGTACCTAAACTAGTAACCTGAAAAAAGTTTTTAGGGCGTCGCTGATGGAGATTTCTAGGTACGGAAGTTTGGCACCATTCCACGAGTGTGCAATTTTAAAGCGAGACATGTTAGTTATCCATTTACTCAGCATAACATTATCTTTCATATTATACAAAAAAAAATCAGGGGTACATGTTTTGTCTTTTTATTCATTAAAGTGTATTTTTGTCCCAAAAAATTTTGTTTGAAAAACTGCTGCGCAAAAACCGTATGACAAAAATTTTTGACAACCGCCATTTTTTTTCTCTAGGGTCTCTGCTTAAAAAAAATATATATATATATATATATATATATATATATATATATACATGCATATATATATATATATATATATATATATATGCATGCATACATACATACTTGTGTGTGTGTGTGTGTGTGTGTATGTATATATATATATATAAAAAATGTTTGGGGGTTAAGTCATTTTCTAGCAAAAAATACAGATTTTTACCTGTAAACAACAACTGTCCGAAAAAGGTCCAAAGCACACAGACATGCAACGGTCTACTGATCATGACTTGTTTCCATGTGTATCAGTGTTCACCATCTTGTGTATGTTGCGAACAAGCTCTGCACCATTCCCAAACCTTTCCTGCCGCAGCTGAGACTCCCGCCTCTGAATTGATCTGTGAGATTGAAAATTGAAGAAGACACAACTGCCATCATTTATTATCAGGCCATGGAAGTAGGAAAGTAAAAACAAGAAGTTTGGATGTACACAGCAAGAGTCTGGCTCCTTCTTTGCAGGCCTTGTTTCTGCCAGCTATGGACTACGACAAAAGGGCTGCTCCCCCACACAGCTGTTCCTCTATGATTCATAGCGGAGGCTCCCTGGTTCTTACGGTGGTATGAACACAAAGTTGGGCGCTGCAATCTGCCAGGAAACCAAGAACGTCCACCCATCTCCGGCAGCACAAGGCGCTCTGCGTTGAAGCCGGAGACCACGACAAAGGAGACTACAGGAGTAGCGGCTGAGTCTACACACAGGCATGCACTGCCCCTGGTGGCCATGTTGGAGGAGGGCACATTTCGGTGGATGAAAAATTCAGGACGGAAGTGGCTGGAGGGGAATGCTTCTGAAGCGCCTTTATAGCTGTCTGGTTGGGACTAGTTCCTATCCAGTAGAAGGACCCTATCTTTTCTCAAGATGGGAAATAGCTTGCTCATTGTAAGTGAGCTATTTTCTATCCTGCTAAAGGACCTTTTAGCCCCCCAGTGATCAGATCCTGTATCGGGATTGGAACTATCCAACTTGCACAGAGAGCTAGTTCCTATCCTGCTAAAGGACCTTCTAGCCCCATAGTGGTCAGATCCTGGATAGGGATTGGAACTATTCAACTCGCACTGAGTGAGCTAGTTCCACTTCCTATCCAGCTAAAGGACCTTTTTCTCCATAGTGGTCAGGTCCTGTTACATGATAGGAACTAGCCAGCTCACAGGAGGAAATCCATTTCCCATCCAGCCAACTGACCTTTAACCCTCCAGCTAGCAATGGTCCATTACAGGGATAGTAATCTCTCTTCTATGTGACCTTCTTAGCTCCAGCTCACACAGGTTTACAGGGATAGTGCGAAGTCTAGTTCCCATCCAGCCAAAGGACCTTTATACCTCCAGCTCATAATGGTCCTTTACAAGGATAGGAACTAGACGGTTCACAGTGAGAGGGATCGTTCCTATCCTGCTAAAGGACCTTTTGCTCCATAGTGGTCAGGTCATGTTAAAGGATATGAACTAGCCAGCTCACAGTGATTTAGTTCCCATCCAGCCAAAGGACCTTTATACCTTCAGCTAGCAATGGTCCTTTTACAAGGATAGTAATCCCTCTTCTAAGGGACTTTCTTAGCTCCAGCTCACATGGGTCCTTTACTGGGATAGGAACTAGGCGGTTCACAATGGGAAATCTAGTTCCATCCAGCCCAAGGACCTTTATACCTCCAGCTAACAATGGTCCTTTACAGGGATAGGAACTAGACGGTTCACAGTGAGACAGCTAGTTCCTACCCTGCTAAAGGACCCTTTTCTCCATAGTGCTCAGGTCCTGTTAAAGGATAGGGACTAGCCAGCTCACAGTGAGAAATCTAGTTCCCATCCAGGCAATGGTCCTTTACAAGGATAGTAATCCCTCTTCTAAGGGACTTTCTTAGCTCCAGCTCACATGGGTCCTATACTTGGATAGGAACTAGGGCGTTCCCAATGGGAAATCTAGTTCCATCCAGCCCAAGGACCTTTATACCTCCAGCTAACAATGGTCCTTTACAGGCATATGAACTAGATGGTTCACAGTGAGAGAGCTAGTTCTTATCCTGCTAAAGGACCCTTTTCTCCATAGGGGTCAGGTCCTGTTAAAGGATAGGAACTAGCCAGCTCACAGGGAGAAATCTACTTCCCAGCTAGGCAAAGGACCTTTATACCTTCAGCTAGCAATGGTTCTTTACAGGGATAATAATCGCTCTTCAAAAGAACCTTCTTAGCTCCAGCACACACGGTTCATTTACAGGCATAGGAACTAGACAGTTCACAGTGCGAAAGCTACTTCCCATCCAGCCAAGGAATTTTTATACCCCCAATTTACAATGGTCCTTTACATGGATAGGAATTCCTAGTTCTAATACTGCTAATTAACCTTTATTGATTCCAAAATTCTCAACAAATAATTGTATTCAATGTAGAGCACAAGACAGCACTTACTGAGATCTGAGCATGTTACAGTCGTAGACCTTCTTCAGGCTTGTGGCTCATAATGACTGGATGTTCCTGGGCCAGGTAGGGAGATTAACTTGCACCCACCTTTGTAAAGCTGTAGCAGTGTGGAAAGAGAGTACAGTACAGATTGGGGGGGGGGATACATGGCAATGTGGAAAGTGAAGGGTGCTGGAGAAAATGGAGTGGGCATCATGTAGACTCATGGAAGGTTGAGGGAGGATATATGGCACTGGCACTGTGATTGGATACAACACCCATCTTCATGCCATTGTTTTAAAATAAAATTCACAGAAACACACTGAAACATTGTTGATATTAAGATTTGGTTTTCCTCTTCAGCAGTATAATTTTATACATATAATTATTATTTAGTTCATGGGTTCTGGTCTGCTTTGTTTCTAACTCCAATATTCTTCTATCTGTCCTGGACTCACAGAGGGTGTTTTTACAGGGAGCTGCAGTCGCGAGTGTTGGGGTAGTGAAAAAAGGTGCAATGGCTGTTATATTTACAGTATAACATTCATTGCATCTGTTTTATACATCGCAACGCAATTGGCTTTTGAAATTGAGACTCTGCCAGCCCCAGTTTGGTGGAGAATATTCGAGCCATTTTAGACTTTAATAAACGGGAAGCACTTTTGGAAAGAGCACCAGAGCACCATGGAAGTTCCGAACCAGCACAACAAGTAGTGCAAACTCCCTACTTTTGTCATGACCTAATGTTATAAAATTGGCGCACACCAAGACTATTAGATTAAATTTCTGTGAACTCCACCTTTTAAGAAAAACCCCCAAAGGCCCCTTTGACCTTACAACTATGCCATCAGTACTCTGTGACTATTTACTCACAACCAATCTTCATCAGAGCTGTAGAAACTCTCGGCTGTCTGTAGAACTTCTGTAGATTGTGTGTAAAGGCCCGTACACACGATAAGAAAATCTGAAGGGAAATTTCGTCCGACGACCGATCTGCCGATTTATGGATTGTTAATATGGTGCTTTCGACAGCCGACTCCGACTTTTCGGCCAAAAAAATCCTGATGTGCAGGCTATAAAATTTTTGTCGTCCGTCAACACAACGTCCATTTCGTATCATTAGTATCATTATCATTAGTATCATTCATTTGGCCTGAAAACTTAGGTTCGAAGAATTATTACTCTTAGAATTCCTAATCTACAATATAAAGCAGGGTTTCTCAACCAGAGTTCCATGGAAGCCTAGGGTTCCTCCAGAGGTTGCTAGGGGTTCCTTGAGCAATAAGTAATTTCTGCCTCTCAAATAAGTTCCCACTGACACCATTGATCCCTTTAGCTATCTGTAAGGGGGTAATTCTTCCAAATGACCACAAGTGTAAGGAGCGTTCTTCCCACTGACCATCGCTCTAATGCATCAGGAGTTATAGATATAGTATTTTTAGCAGGGGTTCCCTGAGACTGGAAAGTTATTTAAAGGGTTCCTCTGTGTTGAAAAGGTTGAGAAAGGCTGGTCTAAAGGATGCTAACCTGTGGCACCGTTTCCCCCATATAAACCGTCAACCTGATTTGAAATGTCAGCCAATGTAACAGAGAGGCCAGATAATGCTCACTAATAATCTTGGCACCCAAGACATTCAATAATTTCCAATGCAAATACAAAAAAAAATAATTTTTACAAACTTTGAAAAAGAAAGAAGTGAGCTGTGTAGTCATCATTCTGTTGGTCAATGTAGTTTTTTGTATATAAGGATTTTTTAACATAAACTCCCTTCATCAACTAGATACTGTATAAAGCAAGATGGAGGACCAAGGGCCTGAGAGGCTATACAAAAGGAACTAATATCCTTATGGCGAAGACTCATTTCCACTTGAGGAATGTCCCACAAGGTACCCAAAAAAACTAGAGCCAGTTTGAGGAACACACTATGGACAAGACAGTCTTTCTAGTACCGATATTGGACAATGTCTTAAAGGAAAAATGCAACTACAAGCAAAGAGACCTTCCAAAAAAGCCAACATTGAAGATGGGAAAAGAGAAGAGACTGATGTACAAACAGAACAGAATTCTGGATTATGTCTGTGTTTCGTGTTCACCTGTGCTGATCTCCGGAGGGTTTTCCTCTTCCGTACAAGGCTCATCATTCTTCATATTTATCTCTTCTTCCTTAATGTCTTCTACTTTATTATTTATAAGGATTTCCCCCTAGATGGAGAGAGCAGAGTTTAGCCTTCTCTCATTTGATAATGAGGCTTTACAAGTAAGATTACTATTACAGAACATCTAAATGGCTTCTCAACAAATCGTATCCTGCATCAACATATCTTCAAGCCATCATATCTTCAACCTCGTTCTCAACATATATTCTCATCAATGTGTTGGAAGATCATTTGTTTTGCCTACCTGATGATGGTGAGGGATGGTGGGATCTTCCTGTGTGGAATCCCGGGAATACAGAGGACGGGGACATCTCTCTGGTGGGTTCCCATTACTGGATCCATCTGTAGGAAACACACACACTGACTGAATACATTGTTTCTATGTGTTTATCAGATGATGGGGGATCTAGGCAGTGGCGTACCTAGAGCATTTGGCACCCGGGGCGGATCCTATATCTGGCACCCCCCCCCCTCACTTTAAAATGTAAAAACACCCGCAAAAATTTGTAATGTCTCCAAGAATATTTATTGCACAAATTTCCCAGCCCCCCTATCACAGTGCCCTTTGCAGTCTGCCCCCCCCCCTGTCTCTCTAATCACAGTTCCCCCTTTTGCACTCTCTGCCTCCCCTGCACAGTCCTACCTTTGGCATAGACAGATAGCTAATACTATTATCAATGTGTTTAAGTTTGAGTAAGAGATTGGAGACATGCTAAAGGAGATAGTCAGAGACTGAGGACATGATGTAAGAGATGGTAAGAGACTACGGACCTAAAACAAAAGAAATCAGATACTGAGGACATGATACAAGAGATGGTCAGAGACTGAGGACATGATACAAGAGATGGTCAGAGACTGAGGACATGATACAAGAGATGGTTAGAGACTGAGGACATGATCCAAGAGATGGTCAGAGACTGAGGACATGATCCAAGAGATGGTCAGAGACTGAGGACATGATCCAAGAGATGGTCAGAGACTGAGGACATGATACAAGAGATGGTCAGAGACTGAGGACATGATACAAGAGATGGTCAGAGACTGAGGACATGATACAAGAGATGGTCAGAGACTGAGGACATGATACAAGAGATGGTCAGAGACTGAGGACATGATCCAAGAGATGGTCAGAGACTGAGGACATGATCCAAGAGATGGTCAGAGACTGAGGACATGATCCAAGAGATGGTCAGAGACTGAGGACATGATACAAGAGATGGTCAGAGACTGAGGACATGATCCAAGAGATGGTCAGAGACTGAGGACATGATCCAAGAGATGGTCAGAGACTGAGGACATGATCCAAGAGATGGTCAGAGACTGAGGACATGATCCAAGAGATTGTCAGAGACTGAGGACATGATCCAAGAGATGGTCAGAGACTGAGGACATGATCCAAGAGATGGTCAGAGACTGAGGACATGATCCAAGAGATGGTCAGAGACTGAGGACATGATCCAAGAGATGGTCAGAGACTGAGGACATGATCCAAGAGATGGTCAGAGACTGAGGACATGATACAAGAGATGGTCAGAGACTGAGGATATGATACAAGAGATGGTCAGAGACTGCAGACATGATACAAAAGAAGGTCAGAGACTGCAGACATGATACAAAAGAAGGTCAGAGACTGCAGACATGATAGAAGATAGAAGAGCATTAGGGGGGCCGGAGAGCACAGGGCAAGCAGAGAGCACTGGAGGAGCTGAAGGGCGCGGAGGGGGGACTGGAGAGAATTAAGAGGGGTTTGAAAAGCATTGTAGGGGGGTTGGAAGGTGCAGGGGTGGAGAGCACTGGGGGGGGGGGGACAGGGAAAACCAGGGGGATGGAGAGCATGGGGGGAACTGGAACTCACTGAGGGGGGAGGCAGGGAGCACAGGGGGGTGGAGAGCACTGGGGGAGCCAGAGAGCATAGGGGGGAGATGAAAAGCACTGCAGGGAGCTGAAGAGCACTGGGGGGCTAAGGAGCGCTGGGGGGGGGGGGCAAGAGCACTGAGGGGTTAAGATCAGGGGGGTGATAAGAGCAAGGGGGGTGTTAAGAGAAGGGGGGTGTTAAGAGCAGGGGGGGTGTTAAGAGCAGGGGGGGTGTTAAGAGCAAGGGGGTGTTTAGAGCAGGGGGGGTGTTAAGAGCAGGGGGGTGTTAAGAGCAGGGGGGGTGTTAAGAGCAAGGGGGTGTTTAGAGCAGGGGGGGTGTTAAGAGCAGGGGGGTGTTAAGAGAAGGGGGGTGTTAAGAGCAGGGGGGGTGTTAAGAGCAGGGGGGGTGTTTAGAGCAGGGGGGTGTTAAGAGCAGGGGGGGTGTTAAGAGCAGGGGGGGTGTTAAGAGAAGGGGGGTGTTAAGAGCAGGGGGTGTTAAGAGCAGGGGGGGTGTTAAGAGCAGGGGGGGTGTTAAGAGCAGGGGGGTGTTTAGAGCAGGGGGGTGTTAAGAGCAGGGGGGTGTTAAGAGCAGGGGGGGTGTTAAGAGCAGGGGGGGTGTTAAGAGAAGGGGTGTGTTAAGAGAAGGGGTGTGTTAAGAGCAGGGGGGGTGTTAAAGAGCAGGGGGGGTGTTAAGAGCAGGGGGGGGTGTTAAGAGCAGGGGGGGTGTTAAGAGCAGGGGGGGTGTTAAGAGCAGGGGGGGTGTTTAGAGCAGGGGGGGTGTTTAGAGCAGGGGGGGTGTTTAGAGCAGGGGGGGTGTTAAGATCAGGGGGGGTGTTTAGAGCAGGGGGGGGTGTTAAGAGCAGGGGGGGAGTGTTAAGAGCAGGGGGGGTGTTAATAGCAGGGGGGGTGTTAAGAGAAGGGGGGGGTGTTAAGAGCAAGGGGGGTGTTAAGAGCAGGGGGGATGTTAAGAGCAGGGGGGATGTTAAGAGCAGGGGGGGTGTTAAGAGCAGGGGGGGTGTTAAGAGCAGGGGGGTGTTAAGAGCAGGGGGGATGTTTAGAGCAGGGGGGGTGTTTACAGCAGGGGGGATGTTAAGAGCAGGGGGGGTGTTAAGAGCAGGGGGGGTGTTAAGAGCAGGGGGGGTGTTAAGAGCAGGGGGGGGTGTTAAGAGAAGGGGGGTGCTAAGAGCAGGGGGAGGGGGGGGACTGGAGAGCACTAGGGGGCCAGCAAGTTGTATAGGAGAGAGAATGGGACAGCTGCATATAGATGATTTGATCTTTACATAGCTAACTGACTGCAGGAGGGAGAGGAGAATCGGCCATTCAACGGCAGCAGGAGAAATACGGAAAGATGAATCCCTCTATATCCAGCTGTCCCATCTCCTCTCCAGTCCAGACAGTCACACAGAAGGAGGCTGCTCAGTTCTCACCTTCTTCCCGCCGGCCGCCGCCCCCGCGAGCAGCGCGGACTGAAGGAGCTGCAGCTCCTTCACACTGACTGATATTCCGAGCAGCCTGACACCCCCCCAGTGCGTGGCACCCGGGGCGGGCCGCCCCCCCGCCCCCCCCGTTAGTACGCCACTGGATCTAGGTGGATCCTCCGTACTGCTCTCTCCTTTACAATAAAGTCTCCTCTTACCCGGTGATGTGAGGGGCGTCTAGTTCTCCATCATGACGTCCTTGTAGAGATCCTTGTGTCCTTCTATATACTCCCACTCCTCCATGGAGAAATAGACAGTGACATCCTGACACCTTATAGGAACCTGACACACACAATGATACAGTCACCATCCAGACACATCCCTTGTCTGTTACTGGATAATGTCCCAGAATTCCCAGCACCGCTCACCTCTCTAGATAGCAGCTCAGTGATCTTCTTGGTGGTTTCTAGAATCTTCTCTTCGTTTTTCCTTTCAGGTATCAAAAGTGGAGGCACCGTGATGGTCACACGGTCACCAGATTTCACACTGGGTAAACGCTGCATTAACAGGGCAGCAATAAAATGGTAGAAAGCGTGAGGTCATGTGACCTTCCCAGAATAACCCTCACCTCTCCGGTCAGGTCTGTGTTTATTAATAGAGATAAGAGTGATGTCATGTGACCTCCCAGAATCCTCCTCACCTCTCTGGTCAGCTCTGTGTTTTTATTAATAGAGATAAGACTGATGTCATGTGACCTCCCAGAATCCTCCTCACCTCTCTGGTCAGCTCTGTGTTTTTATTAATAGAGATAAGACTGATGTCATGTGACCTCCCAGAATCCTCTTCATCTCTCTGGTCAGGTCTGTGTTTTATTATTAGAGATAAGAGAGATGTCATGTGACCTCTCAGAATCCTACTCACCTCTCCGGTCAGCAGGTAGATGATCTCCAGGGTTAGGTCAAATATCTTCTTGGTTATCTGGTTCCTGTCCATCCTCTTGGGTTAGTTGGGGAGATCAAAGTGGTGCAACAATGTCATGTGCTTCGCAAGGTGCTGGAATGATAAATAACATTAGCATCAATAATCAAGTGGTTAAGCATGAGGAGCTCAACCCACCATCTTTATTCTGGAGGAATATTATGGAGCTTTTTTGATTTCCACCATAACCACATCTAATAACATCAAAAGGATTCCATCTCCCTTTCACTCCCCTCCAAATGGTTTATACATCTTGCTTTGTATCCATTTCACAAGACCTTTCAACATTCTTTAGTTCACCAAAACATTCTTTCTACTTCTTACATGGCATATCTCTAACAAGGGATTTTGGTTTCCACTATAACCACATCTAATAACATCAAATGGGTTCCATCACCCTTTAACTCCCCTCCACACGGTTTATACATCTTGTCTTTCATTGTATCCATTTCATAAGGCATTCCACCATTACCTAGTTCACCAAAACAACCTTTCTACGTTTGTACATGGCATATCTCTAACAAGGGATTTTGGTTTCCACCATAACCACATCTCATAACATCAAAAGGGTTTCATCTCCCTTTCACTCTCCTCCACCTGGTTTATACATCTTGACTTCCATTCTATCCATTTCACAAGACTTTCCATCATTCCTTAGTTCACCAAAACATCCTTTCTATGTTGTACATGGCTTATCCCCAATAAGGGTCTTTTTCATATTCCCATCTACAGCCACCAACAGAACTAACGGAGGACGTCTTACTTGCAGCCTTGATATGTCAACTGGAGTCGTGCACATCTTACATTGGCATGGCGATCTCATGCTAGGTTTGCCACCTCATCCCTTTAAAACCGAACACATATTATATATACACAGGATCTGTGGCTGATTAAGGTGGTAATTAAACTCACTTGGTGACTTATCTGCATTACATTAACCTCAGAACCCGTGTAATTCATATGTGTTCGGGTTTAAAGGGATGTGGTGGCAACCCTATCTCTAGCGCTTCCTACAACCAGACCTATCATATTTCTCTCTAATCCCCGGCAACAGCTATCAGCCTTTTATATTCCCCGATGGCCTGCCTGTAGGGTTCAGTGACCTTGATGGACAGAATGTGCGACACTTCCCCAGAGTGGGGCAAGGACAGAAAATAGGTGGAAGTCAAAAGTAGCAAGAGTGAGGATGATCACAGTAATAAAAATGATAATGCTGGTGTCTGGTGATGATAATTTCAATAATATTAGTAATAATGACAACAATAATATCAGATCTCTAAATTCATGCAGAAAATGTCAAATGCTACATAAATTAGTAAAATGCAATAAAACAGGGATGTAACCTCTTGCAGGAGCTTCTCATTTGTTTTTGACTCTGCACAGCAGCCTAGCACAGGAAAAAGCAGGAAGCAGAGGATTCTGGGAGGCAAACCTGCACAGAACAAAACTGTCCTTATTTTGGACTACAAGAAAATGGACGCCAACTTGCAAATGGCAGCGTTGTAGTACCTGTACTGGCCCAATTTTGATGTGAGCGGGACAGGGAAATAGCCATGGTGTTCTGTTGTATCTGGCTTTCCCTTATTTCTGGAGGAGGATAACAAGAAGCCAAGACTCCCCTTGTAGGCTACATAAAAATGGCCACAATGCCCCCTGCACTAAAGACACATTTCTCTGCTGACTTTTAGTATGAGTCTCCTCCCACTATCTCTTTGTCTGGGATTGGCTAGATGGTGGGGATTCATGAGTGTTAGGTGGCCATTACAAGTGTGGGCAGAGAGGGAGGGTGTTCTGTCAGATTTCCCCACCCTGTCAGATTCCCCTACCCTCGTCACTTCGGGTGCAGGTCATCTCATGCCTGATAAAGCAACCATAATAGATAAGGGTGTGAATTCTGAAGTCTCCATGTTGGATGAGGGCAACGGACACAGAACTGCAATGTCTTCAAAATAAGAAAGTCATGCTGTGTTTGGAACATGCCACCTTATGGCCACACATGCAACAACCACTTGAGGACCAAGCCAGATACAACAGAACACCATGGCTAATTCCCTGTCCCGCTCACATCAAAATTGGGCAAGTACAGGTATGACAACGCTGCCATTTGCAAGTTGGCGTCCATTTTCTTGTAGTCCAAAATAAGGACAGTTTTGTTCTGTGCAGGTTTGCCTCCCAGAATCCTCTGCTTCCTGCTTTGTCCTGTGCTAGGCTGCTGTGCAGACTCTTAAAAAAATGAGAAGCTCCTGCAAGAGGTTACATCCCTGTTTTATTGCATTTTACTAATCTATGTAGCATTTGACATTTTCTGCATGAATTTAGAGATCTGATATTATTTTTGTCGTTATTACTAATATTATTGAAATTATCATCACCAGCATTATCATTTTTATTACTGTGATCATCCTCACTCTTGCTACTTTTGACTTCCACCTATTTTCTGTCCTTGCCCCACTCTGGGGAAGTGTCGCACATTCTGTCCATCAAGGTCACTGAACCCTACAGGCAGGCCATCGGGGGAATATAAAAGGCTGATCGCTGTTGCCGGGGATTAGAGACAAATATGATAGATCTGGTTGTAGGAAGCGCTAGAGATAGGGTTGCCACCACATCCCTTTAAACCCGAACACATATGAATTGCACGGGTTCTGAGGTTAATTTAATGCAGATAAGTCACCAAGTGAGTTTAATTACCACCTTAATCAGCCACAGATTCTGTGTATATATAATATGTGTTCGGTTTTAAAGGGATGAGGTGGGAAACCTAGCTTGAGATCGCCATGCCAAAGTAAGATGTGCACGACTCCAGCTGTCATATCAAGGCTGGAAGTAAGACATCCTCCGTTAGTTCTGTTGGTTGCTGTAGATGGGAATATGAAAAAGACCCTTATTGGGGATAAGCCATGTACAACATAGAAAGGATGTTTTGGTGAACTAAGGAATGGTGGAAGGTCTAGTGAAATGGATAGAATGGAAGTCAAGATGTATAAACCAGGTGGAGAGGAAGGGAGATGAAACCCTTTTGATGTTATGAGATGTGGTTATGGTGGAAACTAAAATCCCTTGTTAGAGATATGCCATGTACAACGTAGAAAGGTTGTTTTAGTGAACTAGGTAATGGTGGAATGCCTTGTGAAATGGATACAATGAAAGACAAGATGTATAAACCGTGGGGAGGGGAGTTAAAGGGTGATGGAACCCTTTTGATGTTATTAGATGTGGTTATAGTGGAAACCAAAATCCCTTGTTAGGGATATAGGGAAGCCAAAATCCCTTGTTAGGGATAGAGGGAAACCAAAATCCCTTGTTAGGGATATGCCATGTACGAAGTAAAAAGAATGTTTTGGTGAACTAAGGAATGTTGAAAGGTCTTGTGAAATGGATACAAAGCCAGATGTATAAACCGTGTGGAGGGGAGTGAAAGGGAGATGAAACTCTTTTGATGTTATGAGATGTGGTTATGGTGGAAACCAAAATCCCTTGTTAGATAGAGATATGCCATGTACAACGTAGAAAGGTTGTTTTGGTGAACTAAGGAATGGTGGACGGTCTTGTGAAATGGATACAATGAAAGACAAGATGTATAAACCGTGTGGAGGGAAGTTAAAAGGGTGATGGAACCCTTTTGATGTTATTAGATGTGGTTATGGTGGAAACCAAAAAACCTCCATAATATTCCTCCAGAATAAAGAGGGTGGGTTGAGCTCCTCATGCTTAACCACTTGATTATTGATGCTAATGTGATATATCATTCCAGCGCCTTACGAAGCACATGACATTGTAGCACCACTTTGATCTCCCCAACTAACCCAAGAGGATGGACAGGAACCAGATAACCAAGAAGATATTTGACCTAACCCTAGGGATCATCTACCTGCTGACTGGAGAGGTGAGGAGGATTCTGGGAGATCACATGACATCTCTTATCTCTAATAATAAAACACAGAGCTGACCGGAGAGGTGAGGAGGATTCTGGGAGGTCACATGACATCACTCTTATCTCTATTAATAAAACACAGAGCTGACCGGAGAGGTGAGGAGGATTCTGGGAGGTCACATGAGATCACTCCTATCTATTAATAAAACACAGACCAGACCGGAAAGGTGAGGAGGATTCTGGGAGGTCACATGACATCACTCTTATCTCTATTAATAAAACACAGAGCTGACCGGAGAGGTGAGGAGGATTCTGGGAGGTCACATGACATCACTCTTATCTCTATTAATAAAACACAGAGCTAACTGGAGAGGTGAGGAGGATTCTGGGAGGTCACATGACATCACTCTTATCTCTATTAATAAAACACAGAGCTGACCGGGGAGGTGATGAGGATTCTGGGAGGCCACATAACATCACTCTTATCTCTATTAATAAAACACAGAGCTGACCGGAGAGGTGAGGAGGATTCTGGGAGGTCACATGACATCACTCTTATCTCTATTAATGAAACACAGACCTGACTGGACAGGTGAGGAGGATTCTGGGAAGGTCACATGACCTCACACTTACCAACATTTTATTGTTGCCCTGTTAATGCAGCGTTTACCCAGTGTGAAATCTGGTGACCGTGTGACCATCACGGTGCCTCCACTTTTTATACCTGAAAAGAAAAACAAAGAGAAGATTCTAGAAACCACCAAGAAGATCGCTGAGCTGCTATCTAGAGAGGTGAGCGGTGCCGGGAATTCTGGGACATTATCCAGTAACAGACAAGGGATGTGTCTGGATGGTGACTGTATCATTGTGTGTGTCAGGTTCCTATAAGGTGTCAGGATGTCACTGTCTATTTCTCCATGGAGGAGTGGGAGTATTTAGAAGGACACAAGGATCTCTACAAGGACGTCATGATGGAGAATAAGCCGCCCCTCACATCACAGGGTAAGAGGAGACTTTATTGTAAAGGAGAGAGCAGTACGGAGGGTCCACCTAGATCCCCCATTATCTGATAAACACATAGAAACAATGTATTCAGTCAGTGTGTGTGTTTCCTACAGATGGATCCAGTAATGGGAGAGATAGTTAATAATAGAATAAAAAACAGTATAAAATTATATAAAAATAATAATATAATAATAATAATAATATAATAATAATATATAAAATAAAAAACAGAATAAAAACAGTAATAGAGAGATAGTTCCCTGGTTTCATCACAAAGAGAGTTCATCCTGTCATTACTCACGTTCGCCATGCAACACAATTACTTTTGGTTCGGCAGCTCCTTTTTCTTGCAAAAGAGGGGAGTCGCCATGGGTGCCAAATATGCACCGAGCGTGGCGAATCTGTTTATGGCCAAGGGGGGGGAAGACGTCGTCTATGGCCGCCCGAGACCTGAACTGGTTCTCTGGAGGCGCTATATAGACAGAGATGTATAGTAACGAAGTAGAACTACTTAAGTACTGTACTTAAGTACCGAAATGCGGTATCTGTACTTTCCTAGAGTATAATTTTTTTCTCCTACTTCTACTTTTACTTCACTACATTTTTTCGATGATTTCGATACTTCTACTCCGATATTTTTTTTTTGTGCTGCATAGTTACTCGTTACTTTTAAAAAAATTACCACTGCCAGAACAGTAGATGGCAGGTTGCATAAAGCTCAAAAAAATGTGTATAATGTCATTTGCAAATCAGCGCATACGAAAATAAAGGCTGTGTATAATAAAAGCTGCTTTACCAAATCTTTCCAATAAAAAGAAAATATGAAACAAACAAATAAATGGTGCTACAGCGCTTAAAGTGCATCAAGAAACTACTAACAAACACAGGTTAATCATTTGAATAAATCATTTGAAATAATAAAAACAATATGATGTTCAAAATTTTGACTTCTTTCTTTAATAACTACATAACACAGTACTTGTACTTCTACTTTCAGTACTTGAGTAGAAATTTTTTTTCAAAACTACTGGTACTTTTTACTTTTAGTACTTAAGTAGCAAATTTTTTTAAAAAACTACTTGCAATACTTAAGTAAAAAAAATGTTGAATACTTTAGTACTTCTACTTAAGTAACTTTTTCTGCGAGCACTTCCACTTCTACTCAAGTCACTTTTTGATCGAGCACTTGTACTTTTACTCAAGTAGAACTTTATACAAGTCTGTATATAGATGACGTCCTCCTCCTATGGGATGGCGACAGAACATCTTTGGACAATTTCATCAATGACCTCAATTCCAATTCACTTGGAATTGTCCTTCAGCATGAGGCCAGTGATAATAAAATCAATTTCCTTGACTTAACGATAGAGATCAAGGACGGTGCGGTTGTGACAACTACTTTTTTCAAACCGACTGACCGTAATGGGTACATTGAGCAGGGGAGTTGTCATCACCCCTCTTGGCTCCGCTCTGTACCCAAAAGTCAGTTTTTACGTCTTCGTCGCAACTGTACCGGTAAGGGTCAATATCACAGTCAGGCTCTTATGTTGAGGGATAAGTTCCTGGATAAGGGGTACGATGAGACTAACTTGAACATGGTGCTGCATGAAGTGGAGAACATCGATAGGTCTACTTTATTACATAAGCAGCCCCAACAACCAGCCGATCCCAACCGGTTTGGTTTTTCTTTTATCACCACGTATTCGAAGCAATATAGAGACGTTAAACGTATCTTCAAAAGACATTGGAAGGTTCTCCAAAATGACAAAGTGCTGGGCCCTCAACTTCCTGAAGTTCCACCAGTAGTGTTTAGGGGTGTAGAACCTCTGCGTCTCCATATTGCTCCGAACGTTCTGGACAAACCTGAACAATTACCCTTCTTTCACACGTTAACTGGGTATTATCCTTGTAGAAGGTGCTCGGTTTGCAAAGTCAATTCTCTTATTGGTAGGAAATTCTGCGAGGTTACCTCTACGGCCACCTCTAAGACACATCCCATAAAACCCTTCATTGGTTGTTCCTCCACCAACGTGGTTTACCTACTCCAATGTCCGTGCGGCCTACAGTACATTGGCCGCACTAAGAGGACATTAACGGTGAGGGTGAGGGAACACATTAAAAATATCAGAAAGGGTTTTCCGAACCATAGTGTTTCCAGGCATTATGCCAACTGTCATGATAAAAATCCTGTGGGAACCAAAATATGGGGGATTGACAAGTTCACCCCTCATTGGAGAGGAAGCCATGTCCACCGGGAGATTTCCCGTTTGGAAACTCGTTGGATTTTCAATATGAGGACCTATGCCCCATGGGGGCTGAATGTCGAATGGGACGTGAACTGTTACATTAACAACAGCTAATTACTTGGATTTATTTTTTAATGATTTTTAGTGATGTCATTTTAAAATCCTTTTAAAAAAAATAATTTCTGCTCAATTTAAAAGGTATCTTTTAATTTTTAACTTTTTTACACATATCTTATATGTTGATGTATTATGAATTATGCATGTTGCTTGATTATTAGGAGGACATATGGGTATGATGCATACACTGTAAATCCGTCTGCGGTGGCATCGTTACCATTTGTCTTGCCTTTTTAAGTAGTGTATAATTATTCAGTGTTTAATTATGTATGGGTTAATTGTGAGGCCTTAATTGGTTAAACTTATACCCAGAGACAATTGTTATGCTTTTAATGTTGTTTCGATGCATTCCACTCGATCTTTGTTGTATTGAAATTATTGTGTTTTTCAGTTTCCGGAGTTCCAGCGAGTCTATTCATTTAGTCTTTTTTTGCTGGAGGAGCTGGCGGCCAATTATTACTTCTTTCCGGCCTTTTCGGCTTGTTATGGCCCCTCCTTATCACATCCGGTGGCAGTGTAGGACCTGATGGAACGCATAGACGGACTGTTCCGCATGCGTCACTTCCGGTTCCGCCAGACGATCGAGTGGAACGCATCGGCGGCCAAGTTCGGCCTACGTCATTTCCGGTTAAGTCCTTTTTTAGCGTGCTGCCGTTCCGAGCCAGGTCCGCCTCTGATGATGTCATTACTTTGACGACACGCGTCAGGCGACCTGGAAGACGAGCAGCACGCCACCATATACCGCGGTTTTAATCTTTATGATGCCTTCTTGTATCCACCATTGTGTGAGTATGTTTTTGGCATATCAATAAATGAGTGTATTGTACAGTCTGCACTATTGTCCTGCCTTCTCTATCGATGTTTACTGGAGTTGTTGTGACCATACGCTTTGCCTGATGATTTTGATTTGAGCCTATTTCACCGCCCTGTTACCATGACCTGTTTGATGTATGGGAATTGATGAGACTACATGGTTTGATCTATCCTTTGATGGCCCTGCATGAGTCCTTTTCATCGCCTTATATACATTAATTTCTGGTAAGCAGCTGATGTTACTCCACGTTTGGTGTTGCTCTTTTCATCCACACAGTCGGAAGCTGGGAATTGGTCTCCACTATCTCTACATCTTTTGGACTATTGGGACTTTCTGTGGACACTCCACATTATTATATTTCATCATTTAGTGTTTGGCGCTACTACATCTTTTCAAGTGAACAAGTAATGGTCAGTCCAGGCAGCAAGCAAAAGTTGTGGTTTGTCAATGGGTAAAGGTTGGTCCAGGTGGCAGGCAAGGCACGTGTCGGTGAATAAGCAATAGTCAGTCCAGGCAGCAAGCAAAAGACGTGGTTTGTCAGTGAGCAAGGGTCCGATAAAAAGCAGGTCAGGCTTGAGATACAATAATGGCAGCCCAGAGGAGCGCATGGAGAAACCTATGACAAGTGTTGGGCTCAGAGCCAGTGAAGGTGAATTGGGTGCCAGCAGACAAAAGGCCAATGAAAGCCAAGAAGGGAGGAGAATGCTACAGGGGTTACTAAGTTGTAGAACACCGAGTGTCAGGATTGCAGACATGGTCATGTTGGCAGGAAACAGAAAGCGAGGGCTCCCAAGACCCATAGAAAGCCAGACGGTTGAGCCCAAGGTGTGTCCATGTTCCCTGCACAACAGGACGGTGAACAGTGTAGCCACTTCGGGAGAAATGCCAGGTGGCAGGCCGATCAGCATGGGACCAAATTTAAGTGGTTACAGTGGCAACATGGGTTTTAGCAGAGCTGTGTTGCCTACAAACCAGTAGAAAATGGCAATGGCCACAGGCCTTTCCCAGGTAAAACAGATTGGCTTTGCAAGGTCATCAATAGTTACATTGCTACTTGTGTGGTGAGAAGGTCTCCTTTTTTTTTTTTTTTTTTTTGTTTATCACTTGAAGGACCTTTTGAGTATCATTTTAAATGTTTTGGCGGTGCAACTTGAACCTCTATAGAGAACAACCCAAATATCAATGACACAATGTCATGGAGTCTATATTAATTGGTTTTTGTGAAAGATATAGTGTCTTCAAATTATGGTATATGTGTGTGTATGTATATATATATATATATATATATATATATATATGGCTACCTGTGATTCCAGAAGATACAGGTGTCCTGAGAGCGAGTCGGGACGTGTGCTGAGCAAGAGCAGAACAAGTCTACCTGTGATTCCAAGTCTACCTGTGATTATATATATATATATATATGTATATATGTGTGTGTGTGTGTATGTGTGTGTGTATATATATATATATGTGTATGTGTGTGTGTATATATATATATATATATATATATATATATATATATATATATATATATATATATAATTTGAACACTGATCAATCCTGATGTACTGACGGCCTCCTCTCATTTCTTAAGGCCTTAAAAAAATAAAAAAAAATAAAAATTAAATTAAAACAAAGTTTAGCACATTAAATAAAAAAATTATATTCAAATGTCACCAGTCAGTGTCCCTGATCACACCACCACACCAGTCATATGACTGCACTGGTAACCGTATGTAAAAAAAAAAAAAAAAAGAAGTTGTGAAATAATGTGTTCAATTTCTTCATTCAGGAAAAAATTGTGACTAAAAATTACAACTTTAGGTAACTCGCCATGTCTCTTAATAAATACCTTTGACTGTCTACTTTCCAAAGAGGGGTCTTTAGAGGATTAATTCTACTGTCCTAGAATTTTTCATTTTTCAACTTTTTTTTTTTTAACACAATTTTTTCATTTTCTAACACTTTTTTTGTTTAGTTTTCTTTCATTTTTATTTGAAACTTTATTTAAAAAAAAAAAAAAATATATATATATATATATATATATATATATATATATATATATATATATATATATATATATTTTATTTTTTTATTGTTATTTTTTTAAAATAGTTTAAAAAAAATTGTTAGAAAATGAGAAACATTATATATATATATATATATATATATATATAAAAAAATAAATATAATAATTTTTTCATTTTTCTACCACAATTTTTTAATTTTCTAACACTTTTTTTGTTTTTCTTTCATTTTTATTTAAAAAAAATATATTAAAAAAAAAAGTTTAGAAAATGAGAAAATATTTTATATATATATATATATATATATATATATATATATATAATCTATTTTTCATTTAACGTGTGGGGTTTTTTCTTTTCTTTTTTTTTGTCCTTTTCATTTTTTTAACTTTTTTTTTAACATACTTTCATCAGAGTAGTGAAGATCACTGTAACAGCAATGTTTCAACTTTTATGAATGTGTAACATTCATGACAGCTGTGATCGTACAGCTAATCACATGTTACAGGGTGCTGTGATTGGCCTAGGTACCATGTGACAGCTGAGGGCCAATCACAGCCTAAGAATCATAGCTTTGTTGACACTGATCATGTGATCGCATAGTACATGAGTACTGGGATCCACATTTCACGCACCCCTTGAACCGGAGCAGGCAAAATGATATTCACATGAATTTCCCAGCATGTGCCGCCCAACTGCAGTATATGTATTGCGGCTGGTGGGCAAGTGGTTATCTTAGTATATTCAGTTCGGACCACCTAGGCATGTTTTGATGGCCTTCACCTTTTGGACCATCTGACCAATGTTGTCTGATGAAGTTAAATGTAAACGATCCCTCGGCTTGAACTGACCCTATACATTTTTTTGTATTCTGCATCTACTAGATGGTCGCCGTATCCGTCGGACCTCGGAGGGTTGTCTGATCTTATCTTGTGACATGGAGAACGACGTGGTGCAGGATTCTCCGGAAGAAGAAGAGGAGGAGGAAGAAGAGGAAGAAAACCCAGTCACTATAGACGTACAACCAGAGGACTGCACAGAGAAAGCCCTTGATCTATCCAACACCGGGGGATCCTCTCCTGAAATCATTACGCATACGGTGAGAAACATAGTCCTCAATCCTAATTTTGATGGGTTTTACATCCAAAAGCCTAAAACCAGGCAGAAGAGGACGCCCAAGCCCCAGCCCCAACCCAAAGTCCGCCGACGGAAGACCCCTGTGGACGAGAAGCGATTCCAGTGCTGCGAGTGCGGCAAGTTCTTTACTGACAACTCCGGCCTGATGAAGCACGTCAGGATCCATTTGACCAAAAGGCCGTACCAGTGCTGCTCATGCGGGAAGGGCTTCACGTACAAGGCCGACCTCATTAAACACGAGAGGATCCACACCGGAGAGAAACCATTCCCGTGCTCCAAGTGCGGCAAGTGCTTCACAGACAAATCGGGCCGCGCCAAGCACGAGAGAATCCACTCCGGGGAGAAGCCCTTTCCCTGCCCCATTTGCGGCAAGTGCTTCTCCCGGAAGTCGCACATGGCCAAGCATCAGATCATCCACACAGGCGAAAAGCCGTTCTTGTGCCAGGAGTGCGGGCGGTGCTTCGGGCGCAAGTCCCACCTCACTAACCACCAGATCCTTCACCGGGGGGAAAAGCCGTACATGTGCCCCGAATGCGGCAAGTGTTTCGCCCAGAGGCCGGGCCTCATCATCCACCGCAAAATTCACAAGCCAAAAGTCCCCCCCGTTAGTGTTAGTTGAGGCCAAGGACAGTGGGGGGGGAGGGATCGCGCTTTTAGTGATACCGAGCGGTAGAACACGTAGACATCATGCTCCGTACGAACGCAATATCAACATTTATCAACCTTCACATCAACAATAGCCGACCGGCGCTGCCATAATCAGTCCGAAAAAAAAAACAAATCACCCATTCGCAAGACTCGTGCGTAGTTATACTGTATAGGCCTTCCGCATCCTTTTTTCTAATAATCGCAAAGAACAATGCCAATCGAATCCAACGTTTTTTTTTTTGTTTTTTTTGTTTTTTATTATGGAATAGGCACATATATAATTATTCACAAAATATGGTTGATTTGACCAGAATCTTTTCAAGTGCAATTTAATTTTTTTTAATTGTTTAAATTTAAAGATAATGGACGTGAGTTATAATTTCAGAAATGGTTAAGGATAGGTATGATCGTAAGAAATAATATTTGTATATCACACCATCAAAAGTAGCTCCCCCTTTTTTTTTTTTTTGTAATCTAATTTATTCAGATTACTTAAAAAAAAAAAAAATATCATATTAGAAAAAAAAATACATTATATTTTAACAATCCATATATTTGCACTTAACCAAACGCAATGTGTTCGTTTTTATTATTTAGAAGAAATTATACACATGCTATAATTTTTTTTTTTTTCTCCTGATTTGATTATTTTTTTGTCAGGTTAACCAGACAGCCTGTTGGAAAAGTTTAGAAAAGTATACGGTTTTTCAACTTTTTTTTTTTTTTTTTTTTATGGAATAGAGTTAAATATATAATTCACAAAATATGGTTGATTTTGACCAGAATCTTTTTAAGTGCAATTCTTCTTTTTTTTTTTTTTTTTTTTTTTAAATTATTTAAATTTAAAGATCATAGACGTGAGTGATCATTTCAGAAACGGTTAAGTATAAGTATGATCGTAAGAAATATTTGTATATCCCACCATCAAAATTAGCTGCTCCTTCTTTTTTTTTTTTTTGTAATCTAATTTATTCAGATTACTTTAAAAAAATTATTTTTCTCTTACGTTCTCTGACAGTCGCCGCCCACTCACAAGTCTTCACCAATGGGTATTGACCTTTGCTCCGCAGGAGTAGCTAGGCAACAAGAATTGTTAATAACAAAAGCTTTTAGCATAGACACACCCCTAGGGGCTGTCCCCTCAGTCAATACCTCCCTGCACCAGCATTCCCAACTCAGTTTGATCTTGCCTAGCTTAGGAGTAGCTGGCTTTCCTGTGCTGGGGCTTCAGTCTCAGCCTTCTACCCTTTTTGATTTTATTTCAAAGTATTTTTCTTTTCTTTCACTAGCTGTTATTTTGTCAGCTTTAGTTTAGGGTTCTTCGGATGAAGATGTTCATGCGGAGCTGGGTCTCGAACTGGCCGCCCTGGATCTCAGGGCTGAGTGCCAGATGGATCCCCAGCCTGCCATCGAGCGTTCAGCTTAGGTTTGCCCTGGCACATTGAACGACCCATCCCTGTTCGCTGCAGGGATGCTGCCTGTGAGGTGGCTACCTCACTGGACGCCATTATGCGGTCTCGTGCTGCACTACACACTGGTGTTCTAGCTACGGCACTCCCTTGCACCATGATGGCGGTTTGTCGCTGGAGACGGCTCCCCACGCCATCCGGTACGGTAAGCACTTCTGTGTGGGGACCGTCTGTGTGGGTGTCAGTCTGTGGCTGTGTGTACCCCCATGTCTGTGTAAAGTGCGGGCTCCCTGTCGGATCCCTGTATGGGTTAGCATGCCTTTTTGTGGGCTGCAAGGGGGGGGGCCCTCCCGCTCTGCTGTGAGTTTTATATGGGCAGTTTGGGTGCAGACATGAATGAGCGGCGACCGCTGCTGCGGTCCGCCATTTTTTTGCAGAAATGCTGTGATCGGCCCTGTCCCTGTACAGCGCTGTGTTTTGGCACCAATCGCCGACATTTTGGCGGGCCGCGCTCGTCCGAGCACATGTCGGCGCCATTTTCTTGTAGCTTTCTCTCCTCAGCCGAGCGGCCATGTTTGCGGAGCCTCATAGGCTATATCAGTCAGCCGGTATTGCATCACTTCCTCTTTCTCTGGGACAGCGATCGGTGGCAGCAGCCTGTTTGTGCTCTCTCCAGGTTTTTCCTTCTTTGTCCTGTCATTCCTTGCTCAGTGTCCTCTATCCCTGCGGGATCGGTGCATACAGTAGTGTGCGGTGGGCTGCGCTCGCCGTGGTGTTAAAGGGACAGTACCTTTTTTTCCTTTCATTGCTGTGGGCATGGATTCCCAGGATAGCAAGTTTCCCCCCGTCCTGGTGGGGGACCAGGGGGCTGCTGCACCCCCCGAGGGGGCTGATCTGGCCGCGGTAGTGGCATCCTTGGTTTCTCAGGTGCAGATGCTGATGGCTGATCGATCCGCAAAAAGGGCCAGGTTATCCATTTCCTCTGATTCAGAGGGCGATGTGGCTGCTGTGGCTGGCGTGCCCTTCTCAGGGTCTCGCTCATCTCTGGACCTTATGGGGTCTGAGGGGGAGGCGGAGGTGGAGGGGGTTGATGTTTCTCCCCCTGGCTCGCCTGAAGAGCTTGCACTCATGGATGAGCTGATTACCTCTATCAAGGAGACACTGCACCTGGAGGATGAGCCCACTCCTCCTGCTAGGGTGTCCTCTTTTGGAACGCAAAGAACCCGCAAATCAGCGCAGGTTTTTCCCTACCCTGCAGAATTTCATCATACTGTTAATGAGCAGTGGCGCAATTTAAAGAAGCCCTTTACGGTGCCGAATAAGTTTAAACTGCTTTATCCGTTTGCGCCCTCCACCGACGAGCGTTGGTGTGTGGCGCCTCAGGTGGATCACGCGGTGGCCATTTTGAACAAGACAAGGCTACTGCGGTTCCTTCTGAGGATACTCCGGTTTTCCGGGACCCCACGGACAGGAGGCTGGAGTCTCTTGCCCGTCATGCCTATATGGTTGCTGGTTCTATGCTGAAGCCTATTTTTGCTTCCATTATGGCGGCCCAGGCTGTTGCAGATTGGACGAAGGTGCTCAGGCGCACCCTGGTGGCTGATTCGGCTCCGCCTACCACGTTGGCTATGGTGGATCAAATCCATCAGGGTGTCATGTACTTGTGTGATGCGGACTTGAATTTAGCTCCCTTGGCTGCGCGCCTGTCCAGTGTGGCGATACTGAACCGTCATCTGATATGGCTGAACAGTTGGTCGGTCGACCAATCTTCTCGCAAGACGCTGACGGATTTTCCCTACGCGGGATCTCGCCTTTTTGGCGAGGCTTTGGATACTCTGATTAAAGGAGTTACGGGGGGCAAGAGTACTCTCTTACCCCAGTCTCACAAGCATAAGTCCTTCCGTGGTAAACGGAATTCCTCGTTTAGGCCCTCTCAGGGGTCCTTTCGTGCCTTTCGGTCGCAATCCAAGGGCAAGCCCTTCAAAGGCCAAGGCTCCCAGAAAAAGCCGTGGGCGGGTAAGCAGAAGTCCGGCCAGTCCGGTTCGACTTCCCATGCCAATTCCGCCTGAAGGGGCGCCCTCACCCGTTTCTGGGGTGGGGGGACGTCTGCGCGGTTTCCTACAACCTTGGCTGACCCACATTCGGGACGGATGGGTTCAGGAAATCGTTCGATCTGGTTACAAGATCGAATTTCTCTCTCGGCCGGTGGGCAGATCCTTTCCCTCAAATCTTCAGCTGTCCCCGGAGCGCTTGCAGGATCTACACCTAGCGGTACGGGACCTGCGGGCCCAAGGGGTGGTTGTTCCGGTGCCTCATCGGGACAGATTTCGGGGGTTTTACTCCAATCTGTTCACTGTGCCCAGAAAGGAGGGCAAGGTGCGTCCGATTCTGGACTTGAAAGCTCTGAACCGCTTTGTGCGGGTTCGCAAGTTCCGCATGGAATTCCTGCGCTCAGTGGTGGCTGCCCTGAGTCCGGGGGAATTCATGGCCTCCATCGATCTGAAGGATGCGTACCTACACAATCTCCATTTTCGAGGGTCACCAGAGGTACCTTCGATTCGCCATTGCGGAGGATCACTACCAATTCGTGGCGTTACCTTTCGGTCTCGCTTCGGCTCCGCGGGTTTTTACCAAGGTGCTGGTGCCGGTTCTGGCCCTGTTACGAGCACAGGGCATTGCTTTCTTGGGGTATCTGGACGATATCCTGATAAGGTCGAATGCCAGTCAGAGCCTGGTGACCGACCTGTCCACCACGATGCAGACACTGCAAGGGTTCGGTTGGACCATAAACATTCCGAAGTCGACTCTGTGTCCTTCGGTTCGTCTTCCCTACCTGGGAATGATTCTGGACTCTGTTCAAGCGAAGGTCTTCCTACCGGAAGACAAGCTCCGGACACTTCAGGACGAGGTCAGGTCCCTCAGGGACATGCATGAGATGTCTAGGTTTGATGGTCTCGGCTTTCGAGGCGATCCCCTTTGCCCAGTTTCACACGCGGGGTCTCCAGGCGGAGATTCTTGCCGAGTGGGACGGGCGGCCGCAATCCCTGGATCTGCGGATCTCATTGAGCCAACGCACCAGAAGGGATCTTCTGTGGTGGCTCCAGTCCCCGGCAGTGTCGGGGGGCAAGTCTTTTCGTCCATTAATGTGGACGGTGATCACCACGGATGCCAGCCTGTCGGGCTGGGGTGGTGTTCTGGGCGTTCTGTCTGCCCAGGGAACTTGGTCGGAGGAGGAGTCCTCCCTTCTGATCAACATTCTGGAATTGAGGGCGATAAAGCTTTGTCTTCTGCGATGGACGGGCCGGCTTCGGGGCCGTCCAGTTCGGGTTCAGACGGACAATGCCACCGCAGTGGCCTATATCAACCATCAAGGGGGCACCAGGAGTGCCCGAGCGGCTCGGGAAGTGGCCGACATTCTGTCTTGGGCCGAGACGCACGTCCCGGCGATAACGGCAGTTCACATAAAAGGGGTGGAGAACTGGCAGGCGGACTATCTGAGTCGCCGGACCCTGGACCAGGGGGAATGGTCCCTTCACCCGGATGTCTTCCAGATGTTGTGCGCGAAGTGGGGTTCTCCAGATGTGGACCTGTTCGCGTCTCGTCTAAACTACAAGGTGGAAAGGTTTGTGGCAAGGATGCGCGATCCTCGGGCGGACGCCTCAGACGCGTTGGTGGCGCCCTGGCATCAGTATCGTCTGATGTATGCCTTTCCCCTGATTCAACTACTGTCCAGGCTCCTTCGCAGGTTAGCCTCGGAACCGCATACGGTGATTCTGGTGGCACCGGACTGGCCTCGCTGGTCTTGGTACGCAGACCTCGTCAATCTAGCAGTCGACACTCCGTGGCGCCTGCCGCTTCGAGAAGACCTTCTGTCTCAAGGGCCGATATTCCATCCTGCGTTACAGTCGCTGGCTTTAACGGCCTGGCTGTTGAAAGCCAGGTCCTGAAGGATAGGGGTCTCTCCCCTGAGGTCATTCCCACTTTGATCAAGGCTAGAAAAGCCTCTTCGGGAAAAATTTACTACCGTACTTGGAAAGCGTACTTTGCCTGGTGTGAGTCCAGGGGGTATTCCCCTCGCTCATACTCGGTGTCGAGAGTGTTGACTTTCCTCCAAACTGGAGTGGACCAGCGTTTTGCGCTGGCCACGATTAAGGGTCAGATTTCTGCGCTGGCCATTCTCTTTCAACGCCCTGTGGCGTCTAATTCATTGATTCGCACCTTTGTTCAGGGGGTGCGACATTTGGCCCCTCCTAGGAGGGAACCTTTGCCTGCATGGGACTTGAACTTAGTTCTGTCCGTGTTACAACAGGCTCCCTTTGAAAAGATCAGGGAGATCTTGTTGTCTCTGTTGTCCAAAAAGGTTGCCTTTTTGGTGGCGATCACTTCGGTTCGCAGGGTGTCGGAGCTGGCGGCTTTGTCCTGCAGCTCTCCCTACTTGGTGCTTCACAAGGATAAGGTGGTCTTGCGACCTAACCCATCCTTTCTTCCGAAAATGATCTTGGAGTTTCACCTTAATGAAGACATTGTCTTGCCTTCGCTCTGCGCGAAGCCTAAGCATCCGAAGGAGGTTGCCTTGCATTCCTTGGATGTTGTCCGGGCGATCAGGGTTTACCTGTCGTACACTAAATCTTTTCGCAAGTTGGATTCCCTCTTTGTCCTTCCTGAGGGTCCTCGGAAGGGCATGGCGGCGTCGGCTGCGACAATCGCCAAATGGATCAGACAGACCATTGAGCAAGCCTATGCTTTGATTGGGAAGGTTCCTCCCTACCAGATCTTTGAGTACGTCTTGGGCTTACCGACATCAGGCTTCTGTGGCCCAGGTGTGTAAGGCGGTGACTTGGTCGTCCGTTCACACCTTCTCGAAGTTTTATAAGGTGGATGTTCAGGCATCGGCCGATGCCTCCTTTGGCCGTAAAGTTCTCAGTGCGGCAATGTCTTAGGGACCCTTGTTTTTTTGGGCCCTTGGCTATTGGGTTGTTGCTCCTGTTGAGCACGTTTTCCTGTTGCCCAGTTGGTTCTCTTACTATGGTAAGGTTCCTTTCTCTGATGTGGGTACTGCGTTGCCTTTTCTACGGTTGCGTCTCCCACCCCTCATGTCTACACTGCTTTGGGACATCCCATTGGTGAAGACTTGTGAGTGGGCGGTGCCTGTCGGAGGACGTAAGAGAAAACGGAATTTTTGTAAAATCTTACCGTAAAATTCCTTTCTCTGAGTCCTCCGACAGTCGCCGCCCCCCGCCCCTCTTTTGGGGTTTTTTTGTGTACTCTTACTGCTATGCTACCAAACTGAGTTGGGAATGCTGGTGCAGGGAGGTATTGACTGAGGGGACAGCCCCTAGGGGTGTGTCTATGCTAAAAGCTTTTGTTATTAACAATTCTTGTTGCCTAGCTACTCCTGCGGAGCAAAGGTCAATACCCATTGGTGAAGACTTGTGAGTGGGCGGCGACTGTCGGAGGACTCAGAGAAAGGAATTTTACGGTAAGATTTTACAAAAATTCCGTTTTTTGTAATCTAATTTATTCAGATTACTTTAAAAAAAAAATACCATATTAGAAAAATAATGCATTATATTTTAACAATGTTATATTTGCACTTTACCAAGTGCAGTGTGTTAGTTTTTATTATCTAGAAGAAATAATACACATGCTATAATTCTTTTTTTTTTTTTTTTTCTCCTGATTGATTTTTCTGTCAGGTTAACCAGACGGCAGGTTGGAAAAGCTTAAAGTATACGGTTTTTCAACTTTTTTTTTTTTCTTTTCTTTTCTTATGGAATAGTGTTACATATATAATTCACAAAATATGGTTGATTTGACCAGAATCTTTTCAAGTGCAATTTTTTTGTTTTTAATTGTTTAAATTTAAAGATCATGGACATGAGTGATCATTTGAGAAACGGTTAAGTAGAAGTATGATCGTAAGAAATATTTGTACATCCCACCATCAAAATTAGCTCTCTTTTTTTTTTTTTGTGTAGTCTAATTTATTCAGATTACTTTAAAAAAAAAAATTACCATATTGAAAAAAAATATACATTTTAACAATCTTATATTTGCACTTAACCAAGTGCAGTGTGTTAGTTTTTAGTATCTATAAAAAATTATACACGTGCTATAATTCTTTTTTTTTTTCTCCACATTGATTTTTCTGTCAGGTTAACCAGACAGCAGGTTGGGAAAAGTTTTAAAAAAAAGTATACGGTTTTTCAATTTTATTTTTTTTTTAACAGTTTAACATAAAAGCCTACCTGACGCAGGCTTGTACAATTCTGCCATTTAACCGGAAACAATAAATTCTACATTTCTTGCTAAGCTTCTCCTCTTTGGGTAGTTTGGTTTCTCATAACTGTAGTTAGAGGTTGTCTCCTCTTCTCTTAACAGTTGAAAGTTTGTTTAATCGCGATTCTGATGGCTCAACATATTCGGGAAGCAACTTGTACAGACTTTTGGGGGGGGGGGGGATTCGCGGGAGGGCGTTCTTTGCTTCGGTTTTGGTAATTTTGGGTGTTTGGGGGGATCATTCTTACTCTAGCTTCGGTATTTATTTACAGTGACTTCTTACATTCAAGAAATAAAAACTGTATTATATACATGCATCCTTCATTTTATTTTATTTTTTCTTTATAAAATTTAAAAATGTTAAAAAAAAATCCTCAGGTGATCTAGATTTGTAATAAAATTCTTTTAGCATTGTAAAAATAATTTCAAAAAATTAAACCACTGGAAAAGGAAAAAAAAAAAAATTAAAAAAATAAGGACAGCTTGTTTTGTCATTTTACTGACCCTGGATGTTGAGCTTAAATAATAAAAATTCTGCATAGAAAATGTGTTTGTGCATTGTAAAGCCACGCAGATATTCCGTATTGTAGCGGAAACCAAAGAGCCAGTACAATACTGAGAAGAAGAATCATTTCCTCTTCTCACAAAACACCTTCCTCATTTGTAGAAGAGCAATTTATCCAACTGTCCACCCAGAGCCTCTGGTTTATAGACCGGATACATCCTAAATATAGAACATTTTATCCAACTGTCCATCCAGAGCCTTTGGTTTATAGACCAGATACATCCTAAATATAGAACCATTTATCCAACTGTCCACCCAGAGCCTCTGGTTTATAGACCGGATACATCCTAAATATAGAACCATTTATCCAACTCTCCATTCAGAGCCTCTGGTTTATAGAGCAGATACATCCTAAATATAGAACCATTTATCCAACTGTCCATCCAGAGAATCTGGTTTATAGAGCAGATACATCCTAAATATAGAACCATTTATCCAACTGTCCATCCAGAGCCTCTGTTTTTTTATAGACCGGATATATCCTAAATATAGAACATTTTATCCAACTGTCCATCCAGAGCCTTTGGTTTATAGACCAGATACATCCTAAATATAGAACCATTTTATCCAACTGTCCATCCAGACTCACCGCCGCTCCTCCCCTGGCCCGACTCCCGCTGTGACTGAATACAGCGGGAGCGAGCCTCCGGCGGCGCGCGCGCGCCGCCCAGAAGGGGTAGTGTCTGGCGACGTAGGTCTACGTCGCCAGACGATAACGAACCACTTTGCCGCAGTAGAGCTCTAGTGAGCAACGGTAAAGTGGTTAAATATAGAACTATTTATCCAACTGTCCATCCAGAGCCTCTGGTTTATAGACCCGATACATCCTAAATATAGAACTATTTATCCAACTGTCCATCCAGAGCCTCTGGTTTATAGACCAGATACATCCTAAATATGGAACCATTTATCCGACTGTCCATCCAGAGAATCTGGTTTATAGAGCAGATACATCCTAAATATAGAACCATTTATCCAACTGTCCATCCAGAGCCTCTGTTTTTTTATAGACCGGATATATTTTAGCCATTTGCTAAAATCATTTAAGTTCATTCTTCTTCCTCATGAATGTACACATAGCACCCCATACTGACAGAAAAACACAGAATTGTTGACATTGTTGCAGATTTATTAAAAAAGAAAAACTGAAATATCACATGGTCCTAAGTATTCAGACCCTTTGCTCAGTATTTAGTAGAAGCCCCCTTTTGATCTAATACAGCCAGGAGTCTTTTTGGGAAAGATGCAACAAGTCTTTCACACCTGGATTTGGGGATCCTCTGCCATTCCTCCTTGCAGATCCTCTCCAGTTCTGTCAGGTTGGATGGTAAACGTTGGTGGACAGCCATTTTTAGGTCTCTCCAGAGATGCTCAATTGGGTTTAAGTCAGGGCTCTGGCTGGGCCATTCAAGAACAGTCACGGAGTTGTTGTGAAGCCACTCCTTCGTTATTTTAGCTGTGTGCTTAGGGTCATTGTCTTGTTGGAAGGTAAACCTTCGGCCCAGTCTGAGGTCCAGAGCACTCTGGAGAAGGTTTTTGTCCAGGATATCCCTGTACTTGGCCGCATTCATCTTTCCCTTGATTGCAAACAGTCGTCCTGTCCCTGCAGCTGAAAAACACCCCCACAGCATGATGCTGCCACCACCATGCTTCACTGTTGGGACTGTATTGGACAGGTGATGAGCAGTGCCTGGTTTTCTCCACACATACTGCTTAGAATTAAGGCCAAAAAGTTCTATTTTGGTCTCATCAGACCAGAGAATCTTATTTCCTTCAGGTGTTTTTCAGCAAACTCCATGCGGGCTTTCATGTGTCTTACACTGAGGAGAGGCTTCCGTCGGGCCACTCTGCCATAAAGCCCCGACTGGTGGAGGGCTGCAGTGATGGTTGACTTTCTACAACTTTCTCCCATCTCCTGACTGCATCTCTGGAGCTCAGCCACAGTGATCTTTGGGTTCTTCTTTACCTCTCTCACCAAGGTTCTTCTCCCCTGATAGCTCAGTTTGGCCGGAAGGCCAGCTCTAGGAAGGGTCCTGGCCGTCCCAAACGTCTTCCATTTAAGGATGATGGAGGCCACTGTGCTCTTAGGAACCTTAAGTGCAGCAGAAATCTTTTTGTAACCTTGGCCAGATCTGTGCCTTGCCACAATTCTGTCTCTGAGCTCTTCAGGCAGTTCCTTTGACCTCATGATTCTCATTTGCTCTGACATGCATTGTGATCTGGAAGGTCTTATATAGACAGGTGTGTGGCTTTCCTAATCAAGTCCAATCAGTATAATCAAACACAGCTGGACTCAAATGAAGGTGTTGAACCATCTCAAGGATGATCAGAAGAAATGGAAAGCACCTGAGTTAAATATATGAGTGTCACAGCAAAGGGTCTGAATATTTAGGACCATGTGATATTTCAGTTTTTCTTTTTTCATAAATCTGCAACAATGTCAACAATTCTGTGTTTTTCTGTCAGTATGGGGTGCTATGTGTACATTCATGAGGAAGAAGAATGAACTTAAATGATTTTAGCAAATGGCTGCAATATAACAAAGAGTGAAAAATTTAAGGGGGTCTGAATACTTTCCGTACCCACTGTATATATTATATATATATATATTTTTTTTTTTATAATTATTTTTTTTTTTTTTTTAGCAGAGATCATAGAGAAAAAAAAAAAAAAAAATATATATATATATATATATATATATATATAATATAATTATTTATTTTTTGCAGAGATCATAGAGAATGAAATGGCAGTCTCTGCCATATTTTATTATATATATATATATATATATATATATATATATATATATTATATATAATATATCATTTTTTTATTTATTTATTTTTTAGCAGAGATCATAGCGAATAAAATGGCAGTCGTTGCAACAGGTCACGCGGTATTTGCGCAGCGGCCTTTCAAACGCAATTTTTTTTTAAAGAAATACACTTTCATTAATTAAAAAAAAAAAAAAAACCCTGTGAAGTTACCCCAATTTTTTTTTGGATAATGTGAAGGCTGATGTTATGCCGAGTAAATAGATACCTAACATGTCACGCTTCAAAAATTGCGTACGCTCGTGGAATGACGACAAACTACGGTACTTAACCACTTTTGGACCGGAAGGATTTGCCCCCTTAATGACCAGGCCATTTTGTTTTTAGATTTGGCACTGCGCTATTTTAATTAATTGCGCGGTCGTACGACGCTGTACCCAAATAAAATTGATGTTTTTTTACCCCCACAAATACAGTTTTCTTTTGGTGGTATTTTATCACCTGTGTGATTTTTAAATTTTTGCCCTATAAATAAAAAAGCGACAATTCTGGGAAAAAAAAAATATATATATATTTTTTTACTTCCTGCTATATAACATTCCCAACAGGAAATGTTTTAAAAAATCTAATTTTTTTCATCATTTTAGGCCAATTTGTATTCTGCTACATGATTTTGGTGAAATCAAATCCCAATAAGAGCATATTGATTGTTTTTTGCAAAAGTTATCGTGTCTACAAACTAGGGGAAAGATTTATATAATTTTTATTTATTTATTTATTTATTTTTACTAGTAATGGTGGCGATCTGCAATTTTTTTTTTTTGCGGGACTGCAACATTGTGGCGGACAGATCGGACCCCTAAGGGTTCTTTCACACGAGCGATCCGATCAGATCCGCCTGTCAGTTTTTTAGGCGGATCTGATCGGATTCCTCCATGCATCCCTATGGGGCAGCGGATGTCAGTGGAGACATTGCCCGCTGCCATCCGCATCCGATCCTGTCCGTGAAATCCTGATGTATGAAAACCCTATTTTCTACCAGTGACATTACTACAGTAATCGGTGCTAAAAAATATGCACTATCACTGTACTAATGACACTGACAGGGAAAGGGTTAACACCAGGGGCGATCAAAGAGTTAAGTGTGTCCCTAGGGGAGTTCTTTCTAACTGTGGGGGGGATGGGCTTATGGAATCAACCCAGAGATCTGTGTTCCTAAATAGGAGCGTTTGCAACGGCAGACCTCCGTTCGGTCTCCACGGGGAGCTTCCCCTTTGGCGAATGGGCGCGTGCGCCCCCACTCGCAGTCCTGGGAACCGACGTACAGGTGCGCTGTTTCGCGAAAGGAGCCGTATATGTTCTGCTGGAGGTCGGAAGTGGTTAAACTGAATCCATTTAGAAGAGGTGTGAATACGTCTATAAATAGGTCGCAGTGTGTTTTACTCCAGAGTCTCCAGAAAGATCCTGGGATTTATTGCTGGAAAACAAAAAAAAACACATCCCACATTTATTTTATGACCATTCTATAGATTATAAGCATACTAGCGACGAACCGATACCCTTTTAGTATACCAATACTTTCAGTCAAGTACTCGCCAGTACCTTGCGCTGCGATTTGCGTCCATACAAAATGAAGTGAAATCTATATATCCACATCCTAAGAATGCCCAGCCTCATAAAATCCTAAAGCCTCTGCTTGTGTTCCTACTTCATAGCTATGTTTTTGTCACAATATTGCACTTATTGAGTCTGTTTTCTGTAAACTCATAATATCTGATATGTATTACATGACCAATATGGTGACAGTGAAGCGGGACTTGAGGGTCACAGGACTGGGAGCATACGAAGCCGTGCTTTGGTGATCATCTGCTTGACTGAAGAGGAGGATCCTGTGAGAGTCACACCACTCTTTCTTCAAGAGAATGGATGTGTCTAGATCAGGGGTCTCCAAACTGCAGCCCGAAGACTAGATGTGGTCCTTTGCAAGCCTTTATCCAGGCCACGGGGCACTATTTCTCCCAATGATATTGAGGCACTATTCCTCCCACTAGCACTAACAATGGGGCAACATTTCTTCCACTGATGCCAATGATGGGGTACTATTACTCCCACCAACACCGGTGCACCATTTCTTGCACTGATACCAATGAGGGGGCGCTATTCCTCCCACTAACGCCAACAATGGGGCAACATTTCTACTACTGGTACCAATGATGGGGCACTATTCCTCCCACCAACACCGGGGCACCTTTTCTTCCACTGATAGCAATGATGGGGTACTGTTCCTCCCGCTAACACCAACATTGGAGCACCATTTCATCCAATAATCGCAATGATGGGGCACTATTCCTCCCACTAACACCAACAATGGAGCACCGTTTCTTCCACTGATACAAATTATGTGGCACTGTTCCTCCCACTAACATCAACAATAAGGGGCCATGTCTTCCACTGATACCAATGATGGGGTACTATTCCTTCCTCTAACTAATGATGAGGCTGTACTCCTCCTACTGACCACCAACACTGAGGCCATGTTTACTCTCACTGATGCTGGGTTCAGGACATTTTCTACCCCCACTAACCACAATCCGGCCAACCTAAAGTCTGAATTACAGTAAACTGGCCCTTTGAAAAGATTGGAGACCTCTGGTTTAGATGGTGACAGTATCGTGAGTGTCAGGATCCTATAGGGCCCTGGTACCCTATAGTACTGAATGTGCTACACCAAATCAACACCTGCTGTGGGCAATGCCACTTAGCCATTGGTCCTACCTGTTCCCCAGCCGTCAGACCTGCCTGTTTCCCAACCACCCAGCCATTGTCCTGCCTGTGCCTCAATTACCCAGCCATCAGTCTTGCCTGTTCCCCAGTCACTCAGCCATTAGTCCTGTGTGTTCCACAACCACTGGTTCTGTCTGTTCCCCAAACACCCATCCATTGGTCCCGCTGGTTCCTTATCCACTCAGCAATTGGTTTTTCCTGTTCCCTTAACCACCCAGTTATGGGCTCTGCTTGTTTCCCAATCAACAGCCATGAGTCCTGCCTGTTTCCCAACCATTGGTCCAGCCTGTTCCCCAACCATTCAGCTATTGGTCTTGCCTGTTCCCCAATCACTGGTCCTGCCTGTTCCCCAGTCATCAGCCATTGGTCCTGCCTCTTCCCCAACCACCCAGCAATCGCTCCTGCAAGTTCCCCAACCACCCAGGTATTGGTCCTGCCTGTTCCCCAACCACCCAGCTATTGGCCCTGCCTGTTCCCCAACCACCCAGCTATTGGCCCTGCCTGCTCCCCAACCACCCAGCTATTGGTCCTGCCTTTTCCCCAAGCACCCAGCTATTGGCCCTGCATGTTCCCCCAACCACCCAGCTATTGGCCCTGCCTGTTCCCCAACCACCCAGCTATTGGCCCTGCCTGTTCCCCAACCACCCAGCTATTGGTCCTGCCTTTTCCCCAAGCACCCAGCTATTGGCCCTGCATGTTCCCCCAACCACCCAGCTATTGGTCCTGCCTGTTCCCCAACCACTGAGCTATTGGTCCTGCCTGTTCCCAAATCACCCAATTATTGGTCCTACCTGTTCCCCAATCAACAAATCATTGGTCCTGCCTAAGCCCTAACCATACAGCCACTGGTTCTATGTTCTCCAATCACCCAGCCGTTGGTCCTGCCTTTTCCCTAATCACTTAGTTATTGGTCCATCCTGTTCCCCAACCACCCAGCTATAAGTTCTGCCTGTTTTCCAACCACCCAGCCATTGGTCCAACGTGTTCCCTAACCATTCAGCTATTGGTCTTGCCTGTACCCCAATCCTCAGCCATTGGTTCTGGCTAAGCCCTAATCACCCAGCCATTAGCCCTGCATGTTCCCCCATCACCAGGCCATTGGTCCTGTGTGTTCTCCAATCACCCAGCCATTGGTCCAGCCTGGTTTCTTAATCATTTAGTCGTAAGTCCTACCTGTTACTCAACCATACAGCTACTGGTCCTGCCTGTTCCCTATCCACCCAGCCATTGGCCCTGCCTGTTCCTTATTCATCTAGCGATATGTTCTGCCTGTTCCCCAATTACCCAGTCCTTGGCCTCACCTGTGGCCCAACCACACTGACCTCAGTCCTACCTGTCCCTTAATAAACCATCAGTCCTGTCTTTGTCTCATTCAGGTATTGGCCCTGCCTGTGCCCCAATCATAACTGGCCTGGAGAAGCTTGGCCAATAGCCTTGTGTTGTTTTATTCTGTGGGAGTGAGGCTTAGTGAATATCTAGAAACACAAAATCAGCTGAATTTCCAAATTAAAAAGAGAAATGCCACAGAATCTGGATCATCGTTGCTCCACCTTTTGCGTTTGATGGTCCTGTTGGCCATTTTCATGATTTAACCACTTGCTGACCACCTAGCTGAGCTGACTGCCATTACTTTCACGTTAAAAACCGGGGTTATGGCTGTTGCTAGAAGTCCCCGGTATAATTTATTCCCTCAGGCACCCATCTTTCTGATAAGAGGTCTGAACGATGATGGATCACTTTTAGAAGCAGTGGGTGGGGTAATTTCCCCTCCGTTCCATGGTTTTCTGGTGGTTCCTGGGCTTCCCTGGGTTCAGGAACAGATCCTTTGCTGGCGGTGGCTGGGCATAGAGATGAGCGTAGGCAAGATGGCCACTGCTCATCTCTATGCCCTTGGAGGACTGGAGCAACATCATGAGGTCACTTCCAGCTCTCCATGTAAACGTTTTTTTTTCCCCCTAAAGCAAAAGATATATATATATATATAAATGTATAAAAAAAATTTTTTTATCTTTTGCTTTTAAGGGTAGAGGAGGGATTTGGGGTCCCCAGATATCTCCATAAAGAGTACCTGTCATGCTGTATTGTTATCACAAGAGATGTTTATATTCTTTGCGATAGCATTAAAAGTGATCTCATTTTTTTTTTTTTTTAAGGGACAGTGTAATATTTTTTAAATATCATAAACAAAATATTTTTTTAAAGCGTCCCTGCGTGCTCATGCGCAGTAGTGAACGCATATGTAGATCACGCCCGCATATGTATACAGTAGAAAGTAGAAAGTTTTTAGGGTGTCGCTGATGGAGATTTTTAGGTACGGAAGTTTGGCACCATTCCACGAGTGTGCAATTTTAAAGCGAGACGTGTTAGTTATCCATTTACTCAGCATAACATTATCTTTCATATTATACAAAAAAAAAACAGGGGTATATGTTTTGTTTTTTTATTAATTAAAGTGTATTTTTGTCCCAAAAAATTATGTTTGAAAAACTGCTGTGCAAAAACCGCATGACAAATTTTTAACAACTGCCATTTTTTTTTTCTCTAGGGTCTCTGCTTAAAATATGTGTGTGTGTGTGTGTGTGTGTATATATATATATATAAAAAATGTTTGGGGGCTAAGTCATTTTCTAGCAAAAAATACAGATTTTTACTTGTAAACAAACAACTGTCCGAAAAAGGTCCAAAGCACACAGACATGCAACGGTCTACTGATCATGACTCGTTTCCCATGTGCATCAGTGTTAACCATCTTGTGTATGTTGTGAACAAGCTCTGCACCATTCCCAAACCTTTCCTGCCGCGTCTGAGACTCCCGCCTCTGAATTGATCTGTGAGGTCAAAAATTGAAACTGAAGGCACAACTGCCATTATTTATTATCAGGCCATGGAAGTAGGAAAGTGAAAACAAGCAGTTTGGATGTCCTCAACAAGAGTCTGGCTCCTTCTTTGTAGGCCTTGTTTCTGCCAGCTATGGACTACGACAAAAGGGCTGATCTCCCACACAGCTGTTCCTCTATGATTCATAGCGGAGGCTCCCTGGTTCTTACGGTGGTATGAACACAAAGTTCGGCGCTGCAATCTGCCAGAAAACCAAGAACATCCATCCATCTCCGGCAGCACAAGGCGCCCTGCGTTGAAGCCGGAGACCATGACAAAGGAGACTACAGGAGTAGCGGCTGAGTCTACGCAGAGGCATGCACTGCCCCTGCAGGCCATGTTGCAGGAGGGCACATTTCGGTGGATGAAAAATTCAGGACGGAAGTGGCTGGAGGGGAAGCTTCTGAAGCGCCTTTATGGCTGTCTGGTTGGGACTAGTTCCTATCCAGTAGAAGGACCCTGTCTTCTCTCGAGATGGGAAATAACTTGCTCATTGTAAGTGAGCTATTTTCTATCCTGCTAAAGGACCTTTTAGCCCCCCCCCCCCCCAGTGATCAGGTCCTGTATAGGGATTGGAACTATCCAACTTGCATAGAGAGCTAGTTCCTATCCTGCTAAAGAGCCTTTTAGCCCCATAGTGGTCAGATCCTGGATAGGGATTGGAACTGAGTGAGCTAGTTCCACTTCCTATCCAGCTAAAGGACCTTTTTCTCCATAGTGGTCAGGTCCTGTTAAATGATAGGAACTAGCCAGCTCATAGGAGGAAATCTATTTCCCATCCAGCCAAATGACCTTTAACCCTCCAGCTAGCAATGGTCCATTACAGGGATAGTAATCCCTCTTCTATGGGACCTTCTTAGCTCCAGCTCACACAGGTTTACAGGGATAGTGCGAAGTCTATTTCCGATCCAACCAAAGGACCTTTATACCTCCAGCTCATAATGGTCCTTTACAAGGATAGGAACTAGACGGTTCACAGTGAGAGGGATCATTCCTATCCTGCTAAAGGACCTTTTTCTCTATAGTGGTCAGGTCGTGTTAAAGGATAGGAACTAGCCAGCTCACAGGGAGAAATCTAGTTCCCATCCAGGCATAGGACCTTTATACCTTCAGCTAGCAATGGTCCTTTACAAGGATAGTAATCCCTCTTCTAAGGGACTTTCTTAGCTCCGGCTCACATGGGTCCTTTACTGGGATAGGAACTAGGCGGTTCACAATGGGAAATCTAGTTCCATCCAGCCCAAGGACCTTTATAGCTCCAGCTAACAATGGTCCTTTACAGGCATTGGAACTGGACGGTTCACAGTGAGAGAGATAGTTCCTATCCTGCGAAAGGACCTTTTTCTCCATAGTGCTCAGGTCCTGTTAAAGGATAGGAACTAGCCAGCTCACAGGGAGAAATCTAGTTCCCATCTAGGCAAAGGACCTTTATACCTTCAGCTAGCAATGGTTCTTTACAGGGATAGTAATCCCTCTTCAAAAGGACCTTCTTAGCTCCAGCTCACACGGGTCATTTACAGGGATAGGAGCTAGACAGTTCACAGTGCGAAAGCTACTTCCCATCCAGCCAAGGAATTTTTATACCTCCAACTTACAATGGTCCTTTACATGGATAGGAATTCCTAGTTCTAATACTGCTAATTAACCTTTATTGATTGCAAAATTCTCAGCAAATAAAGCAAATAATTGTATTCGATGTAGAGCACAAGACAGCACTTACAGAGATCTGAGCATGTTACACTCGTAAACCTTCTGCAGACTTGTGGCTCATAATGACTGGATGTTCCTGGGCCAGGTAGGCTAATTAACTTACACCCACCTTTGTAAAGCTGTAGCAGTGTGGAAAGCGTGTACAGTGCATATGGGGGGGGGGGGGGGGGGGGATACATGGCAATATGAAAAGTGAAGGACACTGGAGAAAATAAGGTTGGCATCATGTAGACTGGTGGTGAGGGAGGATATATGGCACTGTGATTGGATACAACACCCATCTTCATGCCATTGTTTTAAAATAAAATTCACAGAAACACACTGAAACATTGTTGATGTTAAGATTTGGTTTTCCTCTTCAGCAGTATCATTTTATACCTATAATTATTATTTAGTTCATGGATTCTGGTCTTCTTTGTTTCTAACTCCAATGTTCTTCTATCTGTCCTGGACAGAGGGTGTTTTTACAGGGAGCCGCAGTCGCGAGTGTTGGGGTAGTGAAAAAAGGTGCAATGGCTGTTATTATATTTACGGTATAACATTCATTGCATCTGTTTTATACATCGCAACGCAATTGGCTTCTGAAATTGAGACTCTTCCAGCCCCAGTTTGGTGGAGAAATTTCGAGCCATTTTAGACTTTAATCGGGAAGCACTTTTGGAAATAGCACCAGAGCAACATGGAAGTTCAGAACCGGCACAAGTAGAGCAAACTCCCTACTTTTGTCATGACCCGATGTTACAAAATTGGCGCACACCAAGACTATTAGGTGAAATTTCTGTGAACTCCACCTTTTAAGAAAAACCCCCAAAGGCCCCTTTGACCTTACAACTATGCCGTCAGTACTCTGTGACTATTTACTCACAACCAATCTTCATCAGAGCTGTAGAAACTCTCGGCTGTCTGTAGAACTTCTGTAGATTGTGTGTAAAGGCCCGTACACACAATAAGAAAATCTGAAGGGAAATTTCGTCCGACGACCGATCTGCCGATTTTTGGATTGTTAATATGGTGCTTTCGACAGCCGACTCCGACTTTTCGGCCGACAAAATCCTGATGTGCAGGCTATAAAATTTTTGTCGTCCATCAACACAACGTCTGATTTTCGTCTCATTAGTACAGATTTTGACGGGAAAAAATCTTAAGAGCAAGACTAGGCATGCTCAGAGAGGAAAGAACACATACAAATCAATCCAACACATGACATCACATCTGAAGTAGAATTCTGTCGTACGGGAAAATTCGTATGAAAATAACCTCTTCACTTTCCACATCAGACTAGCATGCCACAAAAAACGGACAACAGATCGTTCGATAATCTGATCGTGTGTACGGGGCTTAAAACTTGGTTTACCCCTGTTGTGGCGGCAAATGGCACCACCTACTTCCCAAGTATTATCTTTTTTTAAGTAAACCATATGCTTTACAGATTAAATAATTTTTTAAATATTAGGAAATAAAACAAAAAAATAACTCCTTTTGCAATGGTTCACTTTTTTTTAGGGTGGGGTAGGCCATTTTGCCCCCTTTTTTTTTTTTTTTTTTGCAAGGACTATGGTGGTTGCTTTTCAGTTGGCTGTAGTAACTTGTGTTTTTTTATGGTCATTTTAATACACCTTGATAAAGACGTGTTAGCCGAACTGTTGTGAAAAATAAAGTTGATACTACTTGGTTTATTCATCTGATGCTTTGTAAAGCGGAAGGGGGGACATATGCAACGGTGATTAGATACAACACATATCTGCTTTTCACTGTTTTTAAGGTAAAAAAAAATGGGATTTTGTACTTGTATATCCATTTCACTGAGTTCATTGACGGACACAGCTCTTCATTATTCAGAACCATAAGGTTATATTGCCCCCTACAGGAGTAGGACACTAGGCAGAAAAAAGACTTGGCTACACCTATGGGCAGTCCTAAGTGGTATACAGTACATCCCCCTCTCTGCTATAGGCCTTCAGTTTAGTAACAAGCAGTGTCAGAAGTAATACAACTCCATAGAGGGGTGGGTGCTGTGTCCGTCAATGAACTCAAGAGAAATGGATTTTAGGGTAAGTATAAAAATCCCATTTGCTCTTTTGTTCATTGACGGACACAGCTCTCCTTATGCAGAACCATAGGGACGTCTCCAAGCAGTGCCAAACAAGGGGTGGGACAACAAAAGATCCCAAGGCTAAACACAATAGCCAACCAGGTAACAGGAGAAGGGAACAGACCCTCTAAAACAGAAGCCTGAAAAATTTTGCTGCCAAAGGAAGCATCCGCAGATGCCAACACATCCACTTTGTAGAATTTAGTAAAAGTGTGCACCGACGACCAAGTGACCGCCACTGACGCCTGATGACGAAAGGCCCAAAAAGCACTAAGCACCTAAGTAGAGAGGGCCGTGACCCTTGATAGAATAGGCCTGAGTCACCATCTATCTGATCCCTCTGGAAATGGTCGCAGGCCTTTTCTTGGCCCGTCTGTGATCACAAACAGTAAGTCTGACCTCCGAAAAGACTCCGTAGCTGCCAAATACACCCGAATTGCCAGAGCCACATCCAATGCATGCAAAGCAATCTCCTTAGGGTGTTTAGGCCTGGTACACAGGGAAGGGAACACAATGTCTTCTTCCAAATGGAAATCAGACTACCTTAGGAAGGAATAACGGAGATGGGCAAAGAACCACCTTATCTTGTGGACCACCAGATAGGGGGTACGACTAGATAACGCAGCCAGCTCTGACACCCTGCAAGCAGAGGTGATAGCTACCAAGAAGGGCCACCTTCTGGGACAGCGTAAGTAGGGGAATCTCCCCAATATTCTCAAAGGGAGGCTTCTGGGGAACTGAAAGCACCAAGTTCAGACCCCATGGCGGTAGAGGGGATCGCTAAACTGAAGGCCTATAGCAGAGAGGGAGATGTATACCACCTAGGGCTGCCCATAGGTGTAGCCAAGTCTTTTTTTTCTGCCTAGTGTCCTATTCCTGTAGGGGGGAAATAACCCTATGGTTCTAAATAATAGAGAGCTGTGTTCGTCAATAAACTAAAGTGAAATCACAGAAACATTGTTGGATCTATTTTTTTTCAATAGATCATATGTTTCATAATATACATGTGATTGTTGTTTAGGTCCTGGGTACTAAAGCGGGCTTTAAAGGACTCCAATATCCTTCCATCTGTCCTAGTGCACTCTCACCTTAAACTTGTGTGGTCTGTGAATATCCGTGCAGGAAAAAAATAGCCATTGGACCATTTTTTGGATATTTTACCTTGCTTGTATGACATTTAAAAATACACAACTATGCTGGTTCCCACTACCTTTGGACTTGTCCACTCCACCACTGGTTCCCAACACAGTCCTCAAGAACCACTAAACAGTCCAGCATTTAGGGATTACCCAGTGGTGCCTAAGTTGTTTTTAAAAAAGAAACACAACTTAGACACAACTGGGTAATCCCTAAATCCTGGACTGTTTGGTGGTCCTTGAGGACTGTGTTGGGAACCAGTGCACTACACAATTCTCAGCAGGCAACATCTTTTGCCTGTGGTCCTATTTCACTAACCACACCTGCTATGTGGACCTAATCTATTTGATGAATCTACCCATGCGACTAAAATGTTTTTGTTTGGTTGTGGGTAAGTGAGACAGACACACCTGCCCCGGAAGTGATAAGCAGGCCATTCAGGGACTCCGACGTCACCGAAGGTTACAGAGGCGCATACAAAGGGTTGTGATAAATAACTATTCATAACGCCAAAATCTGGATTTTTGAATAGTGTCACTTTTTTAAAATCGGCACTATTGGCAGCTGCGTAAACCGGCTGCCAACGTTATGACGTCGCTTCCGGGTTACATGATCGCAGACCCAATCAAAGCCGAATTTGGCTTTGTTTGGGACTCCAGCTCACAAACGTGCCGGCTGGTCGCTCGGGTCTACCAGTGGGATGGGAGACCTGGGCGGATCAGCGGGAGGAGGGGGGGTAGCTGCCTATACCCTGGTATTTTTTATTATATTTTCTGACACCTTTGTCTTCTGTGGAGTCCCAAGCGGGTGGGGGGGGGGGGGGGGTACGTGGTCCACAGGTATTTTAGGTATAGCACCTTGGAGCAGATCTTTGATTGAGGAATCTAGTTCTCCAAGATAGTCCTCATCCTTGGTTAGGTACACAGTATCCAAAAGGCGCTTTACATTCTGTGTACAGCTACGCAGTAATAAAATTATTTTTGTTCTCCTGTGTGGTGGAAGTGGAGTAACCGTATCAAGGCGGAAATAAATGTGGCTACTACAATAATCTGGAACATCTTTTTCTACATTGGGTTCAAAATTCATTAAAAAAAAAAAAAACTATTCCAAAGATTGGAGACCCCTGCTATAGAAGATGTACAGACAGTCCAACTCCTCCAGGATGACATCAATACATGCCATGGCACTAGATGGGCAACAATGAGACAACCTCCAAAACAGGAATGGTTTTACAGGTGGAGACCACTGACATTTTTTTTTCCCTACTCATCTTTTCTGACTGTTTTTCACTAGTTTTGCATTTGGCCAGGGTCAGTGTCACTACTGGTAGGATGAGGAGATACCTACGCACTACGGTCCAGTTCACAGACGCTCGGCGGGGAGAAGTAGGAGGAATAGAAGGCGGTAGCGGCGTCCTAAGCCGATGATAGCTGTAGATGTAGCTTCTCCCCGCCGAGCGTCTGTGAACCGGACCATAGTGCGCCTGCGCACCGGCCTGCCAGCTGTTTCAACTGCGTAAGTGCGCCTGGGGCCTCGTCCAAAGTTCCGCTCAGTAGCCTCCAGGCATGGGGGTGTATGGTAAGGTGTCTGAAGGGATTCAGCACTGCAGAATGGTTGCCATGACTACGCCTTACGGTGGCGGAGCCTCCTTCTTCAGGTCCCCAGTTCACAGACGCGCGGCGGGTAGAAGCAGGAGGAATAGTAGGCAGCGGTAGCGGCGTCCTAAGCCGACGATAGCTGTTGGACGCACCATAAGCCATCTAGGAGAGGGAGGAGGAGAAGGCCCTTGCAGATGTGCCTATCATTAAGAGAGAAAATGTGAGTGCAATTGTCTTATTGTGTATTGTGTGTCTTCTATTAAAATGATATTACCCGAGGTCGGCATGCCCTGTCTTTCTCCTATCTTTGCAGCTTCAATTCAAATCAAGTCCGCCACCCAGTGGATCTTAGGAGGAGCTGCAACGACCATAAACTTTTACATGCACACCGCAAGCAACACTGGGACTGTATAGAGCAGTGATGGCGAACCTTGGCACCCCAGATGTTTTGAAACTACGTTTCCCATAATACTCAACTACACCGAAGAGTGAGCATCATGAGCATCATGGGAAATGTAGTTCCAAAACATCTGGGGTGCCAAGGTTCGCCATCACTGGTATAGAGGATGAGAACCCTTTACTGGTGATATCTCACAAATTGTGTGTAGATCTTTGTTGGAGTCTATTAGACCCCCACATCTCTCCTTTGGCCTCCCATGCAGCCGATTGGACCGAGGCGTGGCCAGGTTAACAAAGGGGCGGAAAGGGAAATTACGAATACTCCTTGTTCCCGGTTCCCAGGGTTACAGAGAGAGGGGAAAGATGTCAGCTTCTCTTTCTCTGTACAGGGCAGCCATCACCGCCAGCCGCATCTCTCCCGACCTCTGCTATGGGACCGGAGAGCCCGAGAGAGGCGGCGGCGGGAGGAGGAGGATGGGACCCCTTTCTGCCACCTGAAAAAGTGACCGAGTGGCTAATTAGCCACTCAAATCACTTCTGATTTGCAGAGAATCGCCGGCTGCAAATAACGGTACCGGGATGATGCCTGTAGGTGCACCCATCATCCTGGTATAACCACTGAAACCCAAGGACGTACGGGCACGTTGAGTTACTGGGTTACCGTAGAATTTTAGCAATCTGCTTTGCTGGTGTGTTTGGTAACCAGCAAAAGACATTATTTTCTGGATTCTGTTCCTTCCAGGAATTTAGCAAGTACAGAATATTTTCCTGGTCTACTGTTGAGCTTCGTCCCTCACGCCTGGATTTAAACAGTAGGTTGGCAATATCTTTTCTGGTGGGATAAAATCTTCTCCGTGACTCTTCCGGCAAACTTGCACCTGGGTAGAGTTCTTGAGCATCAAAAGCATTAGTGTGTCTTAGAATTTTGCTTACTTTCCCGAAACCACTCCGGGTACATAGGCTTTTATTTTATTTTTTACGCTTATATCCATCTTCTCTTGGATATTTGCCAACTGTAAAAAAAAAATAAAAACAAGATTACAATTGAATTGAAGATCTCTCCTAAAAGCACAATTCGGTGTGGGGAGTAGCATTGTCTGTTCTGTCCAGACTGGACCCAAACGACTCCTTTGCTGTCCAGAATGCGATTAGATCCATTTAATTATATCACACAATTCTCTAGCTTCTTGAGAATCAGAGATATTGGATTAATAGGCTGTTTTTTTTTTTTTTTTTTTTAGACCCATCGTTTTCTATCATTACGGATTTGGATTTATTAATGCCAATCAGAAATTAATTGTTGGATCATATGAACTGTGCCATTAGCTGGTATTGTATTTAATACTTTTAATTAATTATTCTTATGCTGACGTATGCATTTATATTTAAGATGGGATATATGTGAAGGCTGCGTATTTCTAATTTTAAAATTCAGGACCTCACATTTTACATTCCTAAAATGGGGAGACAGGCCCCCATACGCACCAAGAGACAGCCCCCCATACATACCGAGAGACAGCCCCCCATACATCCAGAAAAAGACAGCCCCCATACATCCAGAAAGAGACAGGCCCCCCAATATCCAGCGAGAGACAGGCCCCCATACACACCGAGAGACAGACCCCCCCATATACAGCGAGAGACAGCTGTATCCAGTGAGAGACAGACCCCCCCATATACAGCGAGAGACAACCCCCCAATATTCAGCGACAGACAGCCCCCCATATATAGCGAGAGACAAACCCCCCATATACAGCGAGAAACAGGCCCCCCATATACAGCGAGAGACAGGCCCCCCCCATATACAGCGAGAGACAGGCCCCCCCCCATATACAGCGAGAGACAGGCCCCCCCCCATATACAGCGAGAGACAGACCCCCCATATACAGCGAGAGACAGGCCCCCCCCATATTCAGCGAGAAACAGGCCCCCCCCATATTCAGCGAGAAACAGGCCCCCCCCATATTCAGCGAGAGACAGACCCCCATATACAGCGAGAGACAGACCCCCATATACAGCGAGAGACAGACCCCCCATATACAGCGAGAGACAGACCCCCCATATACAGCGAGAGACAGACCCCCCATATACAGCGAGAGACAGACCCCCCATATACAGCCAGAGACAGACCCCCCATATACAGCGAGAGACAGGCCCCCCCATATACAGCGAGAGACAGGCCCCCCCATATACAGCGAGAGACAGGCCCCCCCATATACAGCGAGAGACAGGCCCCCCCATATACAGCGAGAGACGGCTGTATCCAGCGAGAGACAGGCCCCCCCATATACAGCAAGAGACAGGCCCCCCATATACAGCGAGAGACAGGGCCCCCATATACAGCGAGAGACAGGGCCCCCATATACAGCGAGAGACAGGGCCCCCCATATACAGCGAGAGACAGGCCATATAGAGAGACGAGCCCCCATATACAGCGAGAGACAGACCCCCATATACAGCGAGAGACAGGCCATATAGAGAGACGAGCCCCCATATACAGCGAGAGACAGACCCCCATATACAGAGAGAGACAGACCCCATATAGAGAGACGAGCCCCCATATACAGCGAGAGACAGACCCCCATATACAGAGAGAGACAGACCCTTATATACAGCAAGAGACAGACCCCATATAGAGAGAAGAGCCCCCATATACAGCGAGAGACAGACCCTTATATACAGCAAGAGACAGACCCCATATAGAGAGACGAGCCCCCATATACAACGAGAGACAGACCCCCATATACAACGAGAGACAGACCCCATATAGAGAGACGAGCCCCCATATACAGCGAGAGACAGACCCTTATATACAGCAAGAGACAGGCCCCCCATATACAGCGAGAGACAGGCCCCCCATATACAGCGAGAGACAGGCCCCCCCATATACAGCGAGAGACAGGCCATATAGAGAGACGAGCCCCCATATACAGCGAGAGACAGACCCCCATATACAGAGAGAGACAGACCCCATATAGAGAGACGAGCCCCCATATACAGCGAGAGACAGCCTCCCAATAGCCAGCGAGAGAAAGACCCCCCATATACAGCGAGAAAGCCCCTTATATACAGCAAGAGACAGGCCATATAGAGAGACAGCCCCCATATCCAGCGAGAGACAGACCCCCCATATACAGCGAGAGACAGACCCCCCATATACAGCGAGAGACAGACCCCCATATACAGCGAGAGACAGACCCCCATATACAGCGAGAGACAGCTGTATCCAGCGAGAGACAGGCCCCCCCATATACAGCGAGAGACAGGCCATATAGAGAGACGAGCCCCCATATACAGCGAGAGACAGACCCCCATATACAGCGAGAGACAGGCCATATAGAGAGACGAGCCCCCATATACAGCGAGAGACAGACCCCCATATACAGAGAGAGACAGACCCCATATAGAGAGACGAGCCCCCATATACAGCGAGAGACAGACCCCCATATACAGAGAGAGACAGACCCTTATATACAGCAAGAGACAATCCCCATATAGAGAGAAGAGCCCCCATATACAGCGAGAGACAGACCCTTATATACAGCAAGAGACAGACCCCATATAGAGAGACGAGCCCCCATATACAACGAGAGACAGACCCCCATATACAGAGAGAGAGACAGACCCCATATAGAGAGACGAGCCCCCATATACAGCGAGAGACAGACCCTTATATACAGCAAGAGACAGGCCCCCCATATACAGCGAGAGACAGGCCCCCCCATATACAGCGAGAGACAGGCCCCCCCATATACAGCGAGAGACAGGCCCCCCCATATACAGCGAGAGACAGGCCATATAGAGAGACGAGCCCCCATATACAGCGAGAGACAGACCCCCATATACAGAGAGAGACAGACCCCATATAGAGAGACGAGCCCCCATATACAGCGAGAGACAGACCCTTATATACAGCGAGAGACAGCCTCCCAATAGCCAGCGAGAGAAAGACCCCCCATATACAGCGAGAAAGCCCCTTATATACAGCAAGAGACAGGCCATATAGAGAGACAGCCCCCATATACAGCGAGAGACAGACCCCCCATATACAGCGAGAGACAGACCCCCCATATACAGCGAGAGACAGGCCCCCCCATATACAGCGAGAGACAGACCCTTATATACAGCAAGAGACAGGCCCCCCCATATACAGCGAGAGACAGGCCCCCCCATATACAGCGAGAGACAGGCCCCCCCATATACAGCGAGAGACAGAGACCCCCATATACAGCGAGAGACAGAGACCCCCATATACAGCGAGAGACAGGCCATATAGAGAGACGAGCCCCCATATACAGCGAGAGACAGACCCTTATATACAGCAAGAGACAGACCCCATATAGAGAGACGAGCCCCAATATACAGCGAGAGACAGACCCCATATAGAGAGACGAGCCCCCATATACAACGAGAGACAGACCCCCATATACAGAGAGAGACAGACCCCATATAGAGAGACGAGCCCCCATATACAGCGAGAGACAGACCCTTATATACAGCGAGAGACAGGCCCCCCCATATACAGCGAGAGACAGGCCATATACAGCGAGAGACAGACCCTTATATAAAGCGAGAGACAGACCATATAGAGAGACAGCCCCCATATCCAGCGAGAGACAGCCCTGCTCCATGGCAGAATCCAGAAGTTCCAGCAGAAAAAAAAAAAACCTTTATATACCTTTCTCACAGAGAGAACCCACAAGGGGTGTGACTAGTTCCTATCCACTTCCTGTAGTTCCCTGTACCATGTGACCAAACAGTCACATGATCTGCTGACATCATCAAGGTCCTTCTACTGGGTAGGAACTAGTGGCTACCACATTGAAAAGACTTCCAGCTGGTGGCAGTGTGGCGGGAAGAAGGTAAGTGCCTGCTGTGCAGCCTTGTGTGTGTGCTGGATGATTCTCCTCCTCTCCCTCCTGGAGGCATCCAGCGGCAGCAGGAGAAATATGGAAATATCAATTCATCTATATGCAGCTGCCCCATCCCCCTCCTATACAACTTCTTTTACTGGCCCCCCAGTTCTCTCCAGCTCCCCCCCCCCCCCGGTGCTCTTCAGCTCCCCACAGTGTTTTTCATCTCCCCCCCTATGCTCTCTGGCTCCCCCAGTGCTCTCCACCCCCCTGTACTCCCTGGCTCCCCCCTCAGTGATTTCCGGTTCCCCCTCCTACCCCCATACTCTCCATCCCCCTGGTTTTCCCTGCCGGCCATCCCGTGCTCTCTACACCCTGCGCTTTCCAATTCCCCCTTAATTCTCTCCAGTCCCCCCCCCCCCCCTCCATGGCCTTCATCTCCTCCAGTGCTCTCTGCTTCCCCTGTGCTCGCCGGCCCCCCTAGTGTTCTTTTATCTTCTATCATGTCTGCAGTCTCTGACCTTCTCTTGTATCACATCTGCAGTCTCTGACCATCTCTTGTATGTCCTCAGTCTCTGACCATCTCTTGTATGTCCGCGGTCTCTGACCATCTCTTGTATGTCCGCGGTCTCTGACCATCTCTTGTATGTCCTCAGTCTCTGACCATCTCTTGTATGTCCTCAGTCTCTGACCATCTCTTGTATGTCCTCAGTCTCTGACCATCTCTTGTATGTCCTCAGTCTCTGACCATCTCTTGTATGTCCTCAGTCTCTGACCATCTCTTGTATGTCCTCAGTCTCTGACCATCTCTTGTATGTCCTCAGTCTCTGACCATCTCTTGTATGTCCTCAGTCTCTGACCATCTCTTGTATGTCCTCGGTCTCTGACCATCTCTTGTATGTCCGCGGTCTCTGACCATCTCTTGTATGTCCGCGGTCTCTGACCATCTCTTGTATGTCCGCGGTCTCTGACCATCTCTTGTATGTCCGCGGTCTCTGACCATCTCCTGTAGTATGTCTGTAGTCTCTGACTATCTCCTGGATCATGTCGGCAGTCTCTGACCATCTCCTGTAGGATGTCTCCTATCTCTTACTCAAACTTAAACACATTGCTAATAATATTAGCTATCTGTTAATGCCAAAGGTAGGACTGTGCAGGGGAGGCAGAAAGTGCCAAAGGGGGAACTGTGATTAGAGAGACGGGGGGCAGACTGCAAGGGACACTGTGATGGGGGGGGGGGGGGCTGTGAAATGTGTGCAATAAATATTATTGAAAACATTACAAAATTTTGTTTGTGTTTTTACATTTTAAGGTGGGGGTGCCAGATATAGGATCCGCCCCGGGTGCCAAATGCTCTAGGTACGCCACTGGCTGGTGGGTATTGATGGCTCTGCCTGGAGAGAAAAATGTGGGGGGTGTTCTATAATAGCAATGGGCAGCCAATAACAGGTCCTTAGAGGGCTGGCTGCACTTTTCTGATTGGCTACTAATATCAATGGTTTATAGAGGATATTGAGCAGATACATATATATATATATATATATATATATATATATATATATATATATATATATATATATATATATATATATATATATATATATATATATATATATATATACATGACATCAGTCTTATCTCTAATAATAACGGTCTTGGTTGTTTTTCATCCTATAGGATCACACAAGGGTGAAGAAGACCCGCCCCTCCTCCCTATCAGCTGAGACGGACAGCGAGCAGAAGACGCCTCCAACAAGGTTACCCAGCTGCTTCCTTGGGAGGTAAGAGTTGCAGTGATGTGGGGGGGTACTAATTAAAGCTGTAGTTGAATCTGATTATATTTTTCCTCTCCCTCCTCATCAACATGCTGCTGAATTTTTAAAATAAAACCTTTCCATTTTCATTGCATAACTTATTTTAGACTCTGACATCACTGGGTCTCTGTGCTTCTCTATGCAATGCAGGCAGTTAATGGCTAGTTGGAGGGGGTGTACATAGCTTCCTGAAAATATCACAGCACCGTGCCTCAGTACTCCTCAGCCCTGATGTAAGCAGTGGGCTGGATTTTGGGAGGAGTCATGCAATTTTTTAAATGTAAGGATAGGTGGATGTCAGTCAGGAGGAGTGGGCATTCTAGCCAGAGTTAGGTAATGCCCACATGAGACGTTGAGCCTCCATTGTTGAAAGAACTGAAATTCAATTAGCGAGAGGAACAGTCTAGGGAGAGTCAGGCTGGGGAGGAAAGTGCTAGATGATGCCGGGCGTCCTCCAGCCCGGAAATGAGACGGGCTCTAGCTCTTCGCACATAATGAATTTACATGCAGTTTGAATGGATGAACAGTTATACAAGTTTTTATAAAAACACCCCAAAGAGTATTTTCTTTTCGTTTCCCAGTTATGGCATGTAATGCCACAATCCAGAAAATCATACTCAACGGCTATTTCATTTTAAGTTGGTAAATGGTGACAAAGTCCTTTACTCTGCCTTACATGTGATGGGATGGAATCTTTTTTTTTTTTTTTCAGATGCTGAGAAGAACGAGAGGCCACAAAGCAAAGTTCAAACAACAGTCGCCTCATGTGGATTCCACACAGGACGAGAAACATGAGGAGTTACGTAAACCAGCTAAAACGCAGATTGAACAGGCCATTGGCGTGACTGAGGAGCCACCATCTTGTGAGGAAATAGAAGAGAAGGAAACTGGTTCACCCCTAGATCATACTCCACGCTCGCCAACTTCTTTTAAGGAGGAGGGATTTCACACGCATGAAGATCTTCTGAACTCGGATACATCGACATCAGCAGAGAATCCACCGTACGCTTCTAGTGGTGTAAAGTTCGAAACCCTGTTGGGTCAGGGAAATCTCCAAACTTCGTCAGTGCTTGTGAAGGAGGAACCCAAAGAACACCTCCAAAAAGCCAACATCTCAATATGCACAAATCATACACCAACTATACCTCCTCGTAATAAGGAGGAACCTGAAGAACATCTCCAAAAAGCCAACATCTCAATATGCGCAAATCATACGCCATCTATACCTCCTTGTAATAAGGAGGAACCTGAAGAACATCTCCAAAAACCCACCCTCTCTATATGCACACATCATACGTCATCTATACCTCCTTGTAATAAGGAGGAACCCGAAGAACACCTCCACAAAGCCAACATCTCAATATGCACAAATCATACGCCATCTATACCTCCTCGTAATAAGGAGGAACCTGAAGAACATCTCCAAAAACCCACCCTCTCTATATGCACACATCATACGTCATCTATACCTCCTCGTAATAAGGAGGAACCCGAAGAACACCTCCAAAAAGCCAACATCTCAATATGCACAAATTATACGTCATCTATACCTCCTCGTAATAAGGAGGAACCTGAAGAACATCTCCAAAAACCCACCCTCTCTATATGCACACATCATACGTCATCTATACCTCCTCGTAATAAGGAGGAACCCGAAGAACACCTCCAAAAAGCCAACATCTCAATATGCACAAATCATACGCCATCTATACCTCCTCGTAATAAGGAAGAACGCCTCCAAAAAGCCAACATCTCCATATGCACACATCATACACCATCCGTTCCTCTCCCTAATAAGGAGGAACCCAAAGAACGTCTTCAGAAACCCAACATCTCTGTACGCACGACTTATATACCATCTATACCTCCTCAAACAAAGGAGGAACCCAAAGAATGTCTCCAGATATCCAGCATCTCCATATCCACACATCATACGCCATCTATACCTCCTCGTATCAAAGAGGAACCCGAAGAACATTTTCAGAAATCTAGCATCTCTATATGCACACATCATACGCCGTCTGTACTTCCTCTTAAAATAGAGGAACCCGAAGAACATCTCCAAAAACCCACCCTCTCTATATGCACACATCATACGTCATCTATACCTCCTTGTAATAAGGAGGAACCTGAAGAACATCTCCAGAAGTCCAACAGTTTTGTATGCACACATTATACGCCATCTACACCTCCTCGAATTAAGGAGGAACCTAGCTTAAGCAAGGCGGATCAGTCATGTGAAGAACATGACTCGTACTTGGATATTACTCCACCAATACATCCAACACCTGATCACATTAAGGAGGAAATAGATAATCTACCAAAGACTAACGTTTTCACTGCCCAAGGCAATGACCAGCATACATCTAACAGTATTAGGGAGACTCTTCTTCCATGTAAAGACATCTCCTCTCCTACAGATCGTGTAGAATATACATATATTCAGATTAAGGAGGAACCCAATTTATTTGAAGATAAGGACTCCACCAGCACAAATGTTTTTAATCCTAGTCAACCAGACGAAGACCAGACCAAAACTGACCAGACCAACACCAGACCAACACTTAAAAGTTTGTTAATGCTAACGAAGAGTCCTCAGGATAGTTCTGTTTTGATGCCTCAGCTTAGGCCACACAAGATAAAAGATATCTATGAGAACTCACAACTGCATGGTATGGCCGGTGCATTGGATCTGAGGACACCTTCTATTATGAGAAGGACTTTGGACAGCCCTGTGAACCCTGACATTCACAGTTCAGGACCTGTGTCTGACTGTGGGAATTTATACAGGGACTTTTCAAAACTCACAAAGCACCAGAAAACTAACAACCAGGAGAAGACCTTTCCGTGTTCGGAGTGTGGGAAGTGTTTTATGTGGAACACCCAGTTGGTCATACACCAGCGCTGTCACACTGGTGAGAAGCCGTACAAATGCTCAGAGTGCCCGAAGCGTTTTCCAGAGAAAGGTAGCTTGATCAAACACCAACGCCTCCACACAGGCGAGAAGCCTTACCATTGCCCACTGTGTTCAGAGTGCTTTAGGAACAGCGCTCAGCTGGTCGTGCATCAGAGGAGTCACACAGGCGAGAAACCGTTCGAGTGTTCCGAGTGCGGCAGGAGTTTCCCCTGCAGAACACAGCTTGTCATTCATGAGAGGGGGCACACTGGGGAAAAACCGTTTGAGTGTTCTGACTGCAACAAACGCTTTGCTGAGAAGGGAAAGCTGGTGCGGCACAGACGGATCCACACTGACGAGAAACCGTTTGTGTGCACAGAGTGTGGAAAACGTTTTACCGAGAAGGGGATCCTGGCCAAACACCAGAGGTGTCACACTGGTGAGAAGAAATTTGAGTGCTCAGAGTGCGAAAAGCTCTTCAGCAGCAAAAAGTCACTGGTTATCCATAAGAGGGGTCACACAGGGGAGAAGCCCTATTCCTGCTCGCTTTGTGGGAAAAGTTACAGTAATTGTTCGTCCTTAATCAAGCACGAGCGGACCCACACAGGAGAAAAGATGCTACCTTGCCCCGATTGCAAAAAACTTTTCCGAGACAAGTCAACGCTGGTCATACACCAGAGCACTCACTCTGGGGTGAGGCCATATGCTTGCCCTGAATGCGGCAAATGCTTCAGCGACAAGACCATCCTCGCTACACACCAGAAAATCCACCTGCGTGTGAGCCAGGTCATCTGCCCGCAGTGCAGCAAGAGCTTCTGTGACGAGAGGACTCTTCTCCGCCACCAGAAGACACACACAGGCGAGAAGGAGTTCATGTGCTGCGAATGCGGTAAGCATTTCAGAGACAAGTCGGCGCTCACCAGCCACGAGCGCCTTCATACAGGAGAGAGACCTTACGTCTGCCCCGAGTGCGGGAAGGGCTACAGCAACACATCAGCCCTTGCCAAGCATAAGAAGTCACACACTGGTGATAAGCCGTATGCGTGTGTCAAATGTGGGAAATGTTTCACGGACAAGTCAGCTCTCGTCATACACCAGCGCATTCACACCGGCGAAAAGCCATTCCCATGCCCCAGGTGTGGCAAATGCTACAGTAGCAAGTCCTCCCTTGCCAAACATAAGAAGACACACCTGAGAGACCTTCACACTTAGACTTAGAACAGTTTGATGCCAGAAGTTACATTTTGGGCACAGAAGCTGCAGACCAGATCAATATATATCCCTGGTCCTTTTTTGCACACGTACTGTATATGTTGACCATACCATGTTATGCCATTACTTTGTATATAGCCATTGCATACAGGTGTTACGTCGCCACTTTCTTCTTTTATGAGCGCAGGCCTGTAAATTGGGTATTTTTACTTTAATATTTTTCTTTTTATGGTATTCTCTCCTTACAACACGTGGCAGTTGCCTAAACATACATTTAAAGGGTTGTCATATTTTTTTTTATTTTACATTGTCGTATTTTTACATTTTTTCAAATTTGTAATTTAAAGCATATCTGAAGTCAACATTTTGGGTTTGAATCTGTTTCAGGTTCTCATTGCTTCTTTTATTACTGCTGGGGAGGTTTGACCTATTTGTCTTGGTGCCCATTGTCACTGGGACAAAAAGCGAAGGGAAATGCAAAGAGGTAAACCGCAAATCTTCCAGTGGAAACGCCTGTTTCAGTGACAAGTGTCCATTATATTGGAAAGATTTCCTTTCACTTCATGTTGCACCAAGAGAAGTCACCAATGGGATACAGACCACAAAAAATTCTAACCCTCCCCAGCACTTCCCAAAAGAAAAAGTGATTGGCTATAGATACTCTTTAACAACATATCTACTGTCAGTGGTTCCCTAGTATGATATGTACATAGTTGATATTTGGGGTATCAATATAACCTATATGGTTTGGTACAAGAGCACAAACAGCAACTAGAAATGATGGACCCAGCTTGGGTGCTCTACAAGTTTAGATGCAAGGACTGGTTGTGTAGGCCCTTTGGGCTAAATTTTGCTGGCACAACAAGAGCCCAACCAACAACTAGAAATGATGGATCCACCTTGGGTACGTAGGAGCTCCACAGGCTTAAGGCCCGTACACACGAGTCGAAATTCGGCCGGGAATTTTCGTCCGACGACTGATCTGCCGATTTTCGGCTTGTTAGTATGGTGCTCTCAACAACCGACTCCGACTTTTTGGCCGAAAAAATTCTGGTGTGCAGGCTATAAAATTTTTGTCCACCGTCAAAACACGTCCGATTTTCGTGCAGTCAGTAAAGATTTCGACAGGGAAAAATCTTATGAGCAAGACTGGGCATGCTCAGAGATGAAAAAACACAAAGAAAGCAATCCAACACATGACATCACTTCTGAAGTAGAATTCTGTCTTGCGGGAAAATTCGTGTGCAGTCTAGAGCACATTCCAACTAACAAACACCACTCTGGACAAAAGACGGACGACCGGTCGGCGGAAATTCGTTGCGTGTGTACTAGGCTTTAGACATCAGCACTGTTTGTGTCTACGCATTGGGCTAATTTTTTTTCATACAACAAATGCCCAACCAGCAACTAGAAATAATGGACTCAGCTTGGATACTGTGGCATTCTCTTAATTTAGATGCAAATTAAAAAAATGTGTTGACCTATTGGGCTAAGTTTAGTTGGTACAAGAGCCCAACCAACAACTAGAAATTATTTATCCCACTAGGGTACTGTGGAGCTCTACAGGTTTAGATGCAAGAACTGGTTGTGTTGGCCCCATGTGCCAAAAAAAAAAATTAGCCCAACAAAACTAGAAATGATGGACCCAGCTTGGGTACTTCAGAGCTTTACAGGTCTAGACACCAGAACTGGTTGGTACAACAAGAGCCCAACCAGCAAATAGAATTGATGGACACAGCTTGGGTACTTTGGAGTTCTATTGGTTTGGCCATTGGGACTTGCTGTGTTGGCCCAGTTGGCCAGAATTATATTGGTACAACAAGAGCCCAACCAGCAACTAGTGATGACGGACCCAGCTTAGGTACTTTGGAGTTGTACAGGTTTTGCCACTAGGACTGGTTGTATCTGCCCATTGGGCGACATGTTCGTACAAGAGCCCAACCAGAAACTGGAAATGATTTACCCAGCTTGGGTACTTTGGAGTTTTATAGGTTTGGCCATTGGGACTGGTTGTGTTGGCCAGAATTATGTTGGTACAACAAGAGCCCAACCAGCAACTAGTGATGACGGACACCAGCTTAGGTACTTTGGAGTTCTACAGGTTTTGCCACTAGGACTGGTTGTATCTGCCCATTGGGCGACATTTTCGTACAAGAAGAGCCCAACCAGAAATTAGAATTGATGGACGCAGCTTGGGTACTTTGGAGTTTTATAGGTTTGGCCATTGGGACTGGTTGTGTTGGCCCAGTTGGCCATAATTTGGGTGGCACAACAAGAGCCCAACCAGCAACTAGTGATGATGTACTTCAGAACTCTACAGGTTTAGAAGTCAAGAGTGAATGTGTTGGTCCTATGGGCTAAATTTTGTTGGTACAATAGGAGCCTAAAGCCTCATACACATGATGAGAATATCGGACATATATTTTTGCATGCTTGTCTCATACCAAAAATGAAGAGGTTACACAACTTACAAAAATTCTAATACTACAGAATACAACTTTGGAAGTGATGTAATGTGTTGAATTGTATTGTAATATATTCTTTTATATCCGAGCATGCGTGGTTTTGGTATTCTGTTTTTTTTTTTTTTTTTTTATATAAACTGTGCTAATTAACCACTTAAGCCCCGGAAGATTTTACCCCCTTCCTGACCAGGCCCTATTTTGCGATTCGGCACTGCGTGATTTTAACGGACAATTGCGCGGTCGAGCGACGCTGTACCCAAATGAAATTTACATCCTTTTTTTCCCCACAAACAGAGCTTTCTTTTGGTGGTATTTGATCACCTGTGCGATTTTTACTTCTTGCGATGTAAACAAAAAAAGAGCGACAATTTTGAAAAAATAACAATATTTTTCAAATTTTTTTTTATATGAAATTCCCCCCCAAAAAATGTAAAAATCAAAATTTTTTAACATTTTAGGCCAATTTGCTTTCTGCTACATATGTTTGGTAAAAAAAATCGCAATAAGCGTATTTTGATTGGTTTACTAACTAAGGGAAAGATTTCTGTAATTTTTGGTGTTTTTTTTTTTTTAACGAGTAATGGCGGCGATCTGCGATTTTTTTTTTTTTTTTTTTTTTTTTTTTTTTTTTTTTTTTTTTGCGGGACTGCGACATTGCGGCGGACAGATCGGACCCTTGAATGACATTTTTGACACTTTTGGGGGTACCAGTGACATTACTACAGTAATCAGTGCTATACATATGCACTGTCACTGTAAAAATGACACTGGCAGGGAAGGGGTTAACATTATTGGTGATGCATGGGTTAAATGTGTCCCTAGGGGTGTGCTTCTTACTGTAAAGGGGCGTGGCTAGTGATGTAACCACAGAGACATACGATCCTACATAGCAGGATCGTATGATCTCTGCAGTTAGATCAGGGAGAATGATAGGCGGCTTTGTTTACATCAGCCGCCTGCCTTTCTCCCTCTGCACCGGGAGATCGCGAGTGACCGGCGGACATCGGGTCCACCGGTCACACGCGCGGACATGTTAGGGAACGAGCGGGGGCGGGAGCGCGCCTCTGGCGCCACGCGCTTGCCCCCTAGAGGCTCTCAGGCGAGCGACGTAGTACTACGTCACTTTGCCTGTACGGGGCTGACTGCCGCAGTAAATAGTGGTGCGGCGGTCGGCAAGTGGTTAAACGAAAATTGGACTTTGTGTTTACGTACGATAAAAAATTTCGAGCCTGCACCTTCGGTTTTTGTCAACCGAACAGTTGGAATCAGCCATCGAAAGCACAATACTAACGATCAGATAGACGACTTCGTACGGACATTTTTGTACGATTTTCTTATCATGTGTATGGGCCTTTACCAGCAACTAGAAATGACAAACCCAGCTTGGATACTTTAAGGGTTTTTTGGTTTTGATTCCAGGACTGTGTTGGCCAAGTGAGCTAAAAAAAAGTCTGCAAGATTTTCCCTAGAATGGTAATTGGGTCTTTTGATCAAATGTCATAGTTACAAGCTATATGTCCATTGAATCTCACAACAGGTCCATGACAAGTGAAGTCTATTGCTTCTACAAAGGTGTGTACCTTCATTATTATATACAGTATATTGTAATACCCTATTGAAACCGTTTTAGGGAAAAACATTCTCTGTGGATCAACAAGACAGAGCGGGTGCCTTGGTCTAATACCACTTGCCAACTGCCGCACGACTATATACGGCGGCAGTCAGCCCCTCACAGGCAAAGTGACGTATGGGTACGTCACTAGCCTGTGAGGCTCTAGGGAGCGAGCGTGCGCCGCCGGAGGCGCTCTCACGCCCCCCCCGCACGTGTGAGCGGCGGACCCAATGTCCGCAGGTCACTCGCGATCGCCGGTTACACCGGGAGAAAGGCAGGCGGCTAATGTAAACAAAGCCGCCTGTCATTCTCTCCTGTGTAACAGCAGAGATCATACGGTCCTGCTATGTAGGACCGTAGATCTCTGCTTTTACACCACTAGCAACATCCAATCACAGTTAGAATCACGCCCCTAGGGACACACTTAACCCCTCCCTCTCAAATAAAGTTAACCCCTTCACTGCCAGTGTCATTTTTACAGTAACAGTGCATATGTATAGCACTGATTACTGCAGTAATGTCACTGATACCCCCAAAAGTGTCAAAAATGTCAGTCAAGGGTCCGATCTGTCCGCCGCAATGTCGCAGTCCCGCAAAAAAAAAAAAATCGCAGATCACCGCCATTACTCGTTAAAAAAAAATAACATAAAAATGACAAAAATCTTTCCCTTTGTTAGTAAACGCAATAACTTTTGCCCAAACCAATCAAAATATGCTTTTTGCGATTTTTTTTTTTTTTTTTTTTTTTTTTTTTTTTTTTTTTTTTTACCAAACATGGTAAAAAAAAATTGGACTAAAATGTTAAAAAATTTTGATTTTTACATTTTTTTGGGAGAATTTCATATAAAAAAAAATGTGAAAAATATTGTTATTTTTGCAAAATTGTCGCTCTTTTTTTGTTTATAGCGCGTGATCAAAAAATCGCACAGGTGATCAAATACCACCAAAAGAAAGCTCTGTTTGTGGGAAAAAAAAAGGACGTCAAATTCATTTGGGTACAGCGTCGCACGACCGCGCAATTATCCATTAAAGTCACGCAGTGCCGAATCGCAAAATAGGGCCTGGTCAGGAAGGGGGTAAAATCTTCCGGGGATTAAGTGGTTAAGCCTTTGGGTGTTTCCATCCGTACTGACATATGCTACGCTCACTACAACCCTAAACTGGTTCCTTTAACATCAAAAATGATGCCACAAAGTATTAAAGGGTTACTCTATTAAGCAGAGCGGGGTGTGTTGTGGTAATCATGTCAGTTGTGTACCTCTAGACTGCAACAAGTAGGTCCAAGCAACTTCTAGTTCCAGTCAGCCAAATAGTCGATATTCTTCCTCTAGGTGTCAAACCCAAGAGGGAAACATCCAAAAAACGTGACAATTGGTGGCATAGGTGCCATGACTATGAAGAGCTAGGACAGGTCTCGTAATTGTGATCTTCAATCAGAAACATTCTTCTTACAGAACAGAATATTTAGAGTTAAGATTTAACGTTTTTTTGTGTAATTCAGTTCAGCTTCAAAGGGAAAATAAAATGGTTTTGGGTCAGTTTTTTATTCACACAGTCTGTCTTAGCAATTCACATTTATTGCAGGATATAATTCGTAAACATGGATTCCCATACCAGTATTGATTATCTAAAGCAGTGTTTACCATCTTGGTTGTCGTTTGGGGTTCCCCAAGGGTTCTGCAAAAAAAATGACCCAGTTTCCCCTAAATCAGTGTCATGAGTTGCCATGGTACTGGCGGACCAGCCACCAGCAGCAAGGTAACCAATGATGCTCTAGGGCAGTATGCATGGCGCTATCTGCTGCTATGTGGTTGGCAGATGACCCACCCGCATCATGGCAGCTCATGACGCTGATTCAGGGCAGGTGGCATGCAGGGCTGCCCTCAGCATTTAGCAGAGGTTGTAAGTCTGACTTTTCCAGACCTGCAGGTGTACAGACCTGGGAACTCAGCACAGGGATGGTGGGAACCCCTCATAATGGGCACAGCAGATGTACAGACCCGGGAACCCAGCTCAGGGATGGTGGGAACCCCTCATAATGGGCACAGCAAGTGCACAGACCTGAAAACCCAGTATAGGGATGGTGGGAATCCCTCATAATGGTTATGACAGGTTTACAGACCCTGGAACTCAGCACAGGAATGGTGGGAACCCCTAATAATGGGAACAGCAGATGTACAGACCTTGGAACTCAGCACAGGGATGGTGGGAACCCCTCATAATGGGCACAGCAGATGTACAGACCTTGGAACTCAGCACAGGGATGGTGGGAACTCCTCATAATGGGCACAGCAGATGTACAGACCTTGGAACTCAGCACAGGGATGGTGGGAACCCCTCATAATGGGCACAGAAAGTGTACAGACTTGGGAACTCAGCACAGGGATGGTGGAAACCCCTCATAATGGGCACAGAAGGTGTACAGACCCAGGAACTCAGCACAGGGATGGAGGGAACCCCTCATAATGAGCACAGCGGGTGTACAGACCCGGGAACTCAGCACAGGGATGGAGGGAACCCCTCATAATGAGCACAGTGGGTGTACAGACCCAGGAACTCAGCACTGGGATGGTGGGAATCCCTCATAATGGTTATGACAGGTTTACAGACCCGGGAGCCCAGCACAGGGATGGTGGGAACCCCCTATAAAGGGCACAGTAAGTGTGCAGACCTGAGAACTCAGTACAGGGATGGTGGAAACCCCTCACAATGGTTACGACAGGTGTACAGACCAGGAAACTCAGTACAGGGATGGTGAGAGCGGCTCAAAAAGGGCACAGCGGGTGTACAGACCTGGGAACTCAGCACAGGGATGGTGGGAACCCCTCATAATGGGCAAACCTTTTTATGGGCAATTACTTGCATATAAGCCTTTAAAATGGGCACTTTGATTTTTCCTGTTCAACTCCCATACACTTCAGTGGGGTTCGTCGTTGGGGTTAAAACATTTGCCCTGTTTGGGAGCTCTGCTGCGAACTGAACAGGGGGGTGTTCAGCCCATCCCCAGTTCCCACCATCCCTATACTAAGTTCCGGGGTCTGTACACCTGCTGTGCCCATTATGAGGAGTTCCCACCATCCCTGTGCTGAGTTCCCAGGTCTGTACACCACCTGTGCCCATTATAAGGAGTTCTCACCATCCCTGTGCTGAATTTCTGGGTCTGTATACCTGCTGTACCCATTATGAGGGGTGTTCAGTGAACAGCCTTACAGGCAAATATTCTGCCCCAAAATTCCTAGTGGGAACACCTCCTAATGGACACATCAGATGAACAGACCTGAGAAACTCAGCACAGGGATGGTGGGAACCCCTCATAATGGGCACAGCAGGTGTACAGACCTGGTTACTTGGCACAGGGATGGTGGGAACCCCTCATAATGGGCACAGCAGGTGTTCAGACCCAGGCACCCAGCACAGAGATAGTGGGAACCCGTCAAAATGAGCATAGCAGGAGTGCAGAGAAGGGAAGTCAGTGTAGAGATGGTGGGAACCCCTCATAATGGGCACAGCAGGTGTACAGATCGGGGAACTCAGCACAGGGATAGTGGGAACCCCTCATAATGGGCACAGCCGGTGTACAGATCCGGGAACTCAGCACAGGGATGGTGGGAACCCCTCATAATGGGCACAGCAGGTGTACAGATCCGGGAACTCACACATACATATAATGGAGCTTAGGACAATTGCTGTGACGCTGTGACTTTGGAGTTGCTGGAGAAAGGAAGATGAGGGAAAATTTACGGGCTCATTGCACATTATATAAAATTGTAGACATATGATAAAAGCAGATTTTATTACATCAGATGGTGAGCACAGCACATAATATACAATATTCTACACGAGATTTAGTATATAGAGAAGTACATTGAACTCTAGAGGGATCACAACCCTCCTTTCTGTCTCCAATCCCAACAAAACAGCCTCCTGTGTGCAACCGTCATGAGATAATGGACCAAGATGGAGGAGACGGGAGGGTGGGTGTAAATCCATTTAACTTGTAGACAGCATCCCAGGTGGGTGTGACATATGAAGACTATAAAATGGAGAGATTGGGTTCATGCACAGTGCAGATACCGCCAAACCTGCACTCGGGCAAGTCACGTTCCGCCCACGAAGATGAATCAAAACTTATAGAATTATTGTACTGACTTCTTTCATGTGAATCCTTTGATGTCTATCAATATCGGATTTCTGCCCAAAACCCTTGCCGCAATAGAGGCAGGAGTACGGCCGCTCGCCGGTGTGAATCCTGAGGTGCTTGACAAGAGTTGACCGGTGGGTAAACCGCTTCTCGCACTCGGTGCACGGGTAGGGCTTCTCACCTGTGTGTGACCTGTAGTGCACAACGAGGTTAGACTTGTTGGTGAAGCATTTGCCACACTCAGAGCACTGGTACTCACAGTTCCCGGCATGAATGCTCTCGTGGTGGAACAGGTAACACCTTCGGCTGAAGCGTTTCCCACACTCGGAGCAGGCAAACCTCTTCGCCCTGCTCTTACCCTCGCTAAGCTGATCAATCTCCGGTTTTAGCGTGAGGAGTTTCTGACACTCGCAGCAAGTAAATGGCTTGACGTCTGAGCTCGTCCTTTGAGATCCACCAAAGATGTGCTGTAGAATGAAAGTCTTCCCGCATTCGGAACACGGATATAATTTATTTTTGTCCATGTATGCTGTATGAAGTGCCACTGTTTCTGTAGTGTCTGGAGAAACCTCATTAGGGCTAGAAGGTTCTGGGGTTCCATCGCTACTGGAACGTTCTGGTTGGTTGTGTATGAAAACAGTGTCCGAGTTTCTGGTAGAAAAACCCTCAGGATCTTGAAGTCCTGGAAGAATATCTATGGTGTTTTCCATGGTACAGTCTTGTCTTAGGTTGGGAACTTCTAGGTCACAATGTGGAGATGAAAGAAGGGGTTCAACCATTGTTTTCCTGACATCGTGTCCATCTGCCAGGGGTGAACACAACATATATGAGAACACAGATCTTCCATTGAAAAAAGGTCTTCAGATACATAGGGTTACTTTGGAGGGCAGAACATTTGAGCTACAAGCCACCTATCTATGCTGGAGGTCTGTTATAAGTATGGATTTACTCAAATGTGGCCAAGTTTAACATACAAAGTAAACCTATTTACCCTAAAAGCTCCCTTAAAGTGGAACTTCACTCTCTCAATCAACATTGACAATTTTTAATCCTTAAGCTGCTAGCATTAGTAGATAGGAAACTATATCATATTTACTGGTTTTGTGCTTATCAATTCAAACCAAATCAATTTTGATTAGACTTTTCTATTTGGCTCGAAAACTTAGTTTTGAAGAATTATTACTCTTGGGACTCCAACTCTATAGTCTAAAGCAGGGTTTCTCAACCAGGGTTTCATGGAACCTTAGGGTTCCTCCAGAGGTTTCTAGGGGTTCATTGAGCAATACTCAACTTCTGCCTCTCAGAAATATCAATTTTGGAATGCCTTTTTCATTTTTGCCTGAAAACTTAGGTTTGAAGAATTATTACTCTTGGGACTCCAACTCTACAGTTCAAAGCAGGGTTTTTCTCAACCAGGGTTTCTTGGGACCTTAGGGTTCCTCCAGAGGTTTCTAGGAGTTCCTTGAGCAATAATCAACTTCTGGTTCTCAGAAATATCAATTTTGGATTGCCTTTTTCATTTGGCCCAAAAAGAGAAGAGACTGATGTACAAACCAGATAGATTCTGGATTATGTCTGTGTTTAGTGTTCACCTGTGCTGATCTCTGAAGGGTTTTCCTCTTCCGTACATGGCTCATCATTCTTCATATTTATCTCTTCTTCCTTAATGTCTTCTACTTTAATATTTATAAGGATTTCACCCTAGATGGAGAGAGCAGAGTTTAGCCTTCTCTCATTTGATAATGAGGCTTTACAAGTAAGAATACTATTGCAGAACATCTAAAGGGCTTCTCAACAAATCGTATCATGCATCAACATATCTTCACGCCATCATATCTTCAACCTCATGCTCAACATATATTCTCATCAATGTGTTGGAAGATCATTCGTTTTGCCTACCTGATATTGGTGAGGGATGGTGGGATCTTCCTGTGTGGAGTCCCGGGAATACAGAGGACGGGGACATCTCTCTGGTGGGTTCCCATTACTGGATCCATCTGTAGGAAACACACACACTGACTGAATACATTGTTTCTATGTGTTTATCAGATGATGGGGGATCTAGGTGGACCCTCCGTACTGCTCTCTCCTTTACAATAAAGTCTCCTCTTACCCGGTGATGTGAGGGGCGGCTGATTCTCCATCATGACGTCCTTGTAGAGATCCTTGTGTCCTTCTAAATACTCCCACTCCTCCATGGAGAAATAGACAGTGACATCCTGACACCTTATAGGAACCTGACACACACAATGATACAGTCACCATCCAGACACATCCCTTGTCTGTTACTGGATAATGTCCCAGAATTCCCGGCACCGCTCACCTCTCCTGTCAGCAGCTCCATCATCTTCTTGGTGGCTTCTAGAATCTTCTCTTCGTTTTTCCTTTCAGGTATCAAAAGTGGAGGCACTGTGATGGTCACACGGTCACCAGATTTCACACTGGGTAAACGCTGCATTAACAGGGCAACAAATGGTAGTAAGCGTGAGGTCATGTGACCTTCCCAGAATAACCCTTACCTCTCCAGTCAGGTATGTGTTTATTAATAGAGATAAGACTGATGTCATGTGATCTCCCAGAATCCTCCTCACCTCTTCGGTCAGGTCTGTGTTTTATTAATAGAGATAAGACTGATGTCATGTGATCTCCCAGAATCCTCCTCACCTCTCCGGTCAGGTCTGTGTTTTATTAATAGAGATAAGACTGATGTCATGTGATCTCCCAAAATCCTCCTCACCTCTCCGGTCAGGTCTGTGTTTATTAATAGAGATAAGAGTGATGTCATGTGACCTCTCAGAATCCTACTCACCTCTCCGGTCAGCAGGTAGATGATCTCCAGGGTTAGGTCAAATATCTTCTTGGTTATCTGGTTCCTGTCCATCCTCTTGGGTTAGTTGGGGAGATCAAAGTGGTGCAACGATGTCATGTGCTTCGTAAGGCGCTGGAATGATAAATAACATTAGTATCAATAATCAAGTGGTTAAGCATAAGGAGCTCAACCCACCCTCTTTATTCTGGAGGAATATTATGGAGCTTTTTTGGTTTCCACCATAACCACATCTAATAACATCAAAAGGATTCAATCTCCCTTTCACTCCCCTCCGCACGGTTTATACATCTTGCTTTGTATCCATTTCACAAGACCTTTCAACATTCCTTAGTTCACCAAAACATTCTTTCTACTTCGTACATGGCATATCCCTAACAAGGGATTTTGGTTTCCACTATAACCACATCTAATAACATCAAATGGGTTCCAATACCCTTTAACTCCCCTCCACACGGTTTATACATCTTGTCTTTCATTGTATCCATTTCACAAGGCATTCCACCATTACCTAGTTCACCAAAACATCCTTTCTACGTTGTACATGGCATATCTCTAACAAGGGATTTTGGTTTCCACCATAACCACATCTCATAACATCAAAAGGGTTTCATCTCCCTTTCACTCCCCTCCACCTGGTTTATACATCTTGACTTCCATTCTATCCATTTCACAAGACCTTCCATCATTCCTTAGTTCACCAAAACATCCTTTCTATGTTGTACATGGCTTATCCCCAATAAGGGTCTTTTTCATATTCCCATCTACAGCCACCAACAGAACTAACGGAGGATGTCTTACTTCCAGCCTTGATATGTCAACTGGAGTCGTGCACATCTTACATTGGCATGGCGATCTCATGCTAGGTTTCCCACCTCATCCCTTTAAAACCGAACCCCTATTATATATACAAAGGATCTGTGGCTGATTAAGGTGGTAATTAAACTCACTTGGTGACTTATCTGCATTAAATTAACCTCAGAACCCGTGTAATTCATATGTGTTCGGGTTTAAAGGGATGTGGTGGAAACCCTATCTCTAGCGCTTCCTACAACCAGACCTATCATATTTCTCTCTAATCCCCGGCAACAGCGATCAGCCTTTTATATTCCCCGATGGCCTGCCTGTAGGGTTCAGTGACCTTGATGGACAGAATGTGCGACACTTCCCCAGAGTGGGGCAAGGACAGAAAATAGGTGGAAGTCAAAAGTAGCAAGAGTGAGGATGATCACAATAATAAAAATGATAATGCTGGTGATGATAATTTCAATAATATTAGTAATAATGACAACAATATGATCAGATCTCTAAATTCATGCAGAAAATGTCAAATGCTACATAAATTAGTAAAATGCAATAAAACAGGGATGTAACCTCTTGCAGGAGCTTCTCATTTTGTTTTAGACTCTGCACAGCAGCCTAGCACAGGAAAAAGCTGGAAGCAGAGGATTCTGGGAGGCAAACCTGCACAGAACAAAACTGTCCTTATTTTGGACTACAAGAAAATGGACGCCAACTTGCAAACGGCAGCGTTGTAGTACCTGTACTTGCCCAATTTTGATGTGAGCGGGACAGGGAAATAGCCATGGTGTTCTGTTGTATCTGGCTTTCCCTTATTTCTCGAGGAGGATAACAAGAAGCCAAGACGACTCCCCTTGTAGACTACATAAAAATGGCCACAATGCCCCCTGCACGAAAGACACATTTCTCTGCATACTTTTAGTATGAGTCTCCTCCCACTATCTCTTTGTCTGGGATTGGCTAGATGGTGGGGATTCATGAGTGTTAGATGGCCATTACAAGTGTGGGCAGAGAGGGAGGGTGTAGGGGAATCTGACGGGGTAGGGAAATCTGACAGAACACCCTCCCTCTCTTCCCACACTTGTAATGGCCACCTAACACTCATGAATCCCCACCATCTAGCCAATCCCAGACAAAGAGATAGTGGGAGGAGACTCATACTAAAAGTCAGCAGAGAAATGTGTCTTTAGTGCAGGGGGCATTGTGGCCATTTTTATGTAGTCTACAAAGGGAGTCTTGGCTTCTTGTTATCCTCCCCCAGAAATAAGGGAAAGCCAGATACAACAGAACACCATGGCTATTTCCCTGTCCCGCTCACATCAAAATTGGGCAAGTACAGGTACGACAACGCTGCCATTTGCAAGTTGGCGTCCATTTTCTTGTAGTCCAAAATAAGGACAGTTTTGTTCTGTACAGGTTTGCCTCCCAGAATCCTCTGCTTCCTGCTTTGTCCTGTGCTAGGCTGCTGTGCAGACTCTAAAAAAATGAGAAGCTCCTGCAAGAGGTTACATCCCTGTTTTATTGCATTTTACTAATTTATGTAGCATTTAACATTTTCTGCATGAATTTAGAGATCTGATATTATTGTTGTCATTATTACTAATATTATTATAATTTTCATCACCAGCATTATCATTTTTATTATTGTGATCATCCTCACTCTTGCTACTTTTGACTTCCACCTATTTTCTGCCCTTGCCCCACTCTGGGGAAGTGTCGCACATTCTGTCCATCAAGGTCACTGAACCCTACAGGCAGACCATCGGGGAATTTAAAAGGCTGATCGCTGTTGCCGGGGATTAAAGAGAAATATGATAGGTCTGGTTGTAGGAAGCGCTAGAGATAGGGTTGCCACCACATCCCTTTAAACCCGATCACATATGAATTACACGGGTTCTGAGGTTAATTTAATGCAGATAAGTCACCAAGTGAGTTTAATTACCACCTTAATCAGCCACAGGACCTGTGTATATATAATAGGTGTTCGGTTTTAAAGGGATAAGGTGGCAAACCTAGCTTGAGATCGCCATGCCAAAGTAAGATGTGCACGACTCCAGCTGTCATATCAAGGCTGGAAGTAAGACATCCTCCGTTAGTTCTGTTGGTGACTGTAGAAGGGAATATGAAAAAGACCCTTATTGGGGATAAGCCATGTACAACATAGAAAGGATGTTTTGGTGAACTAAGGAATGATGGAAAGTCTTGTGAAATGGATAGAATGTAAGTCAAGATGTATAAACCAGGTGGAGGGGAGTGAAAGGGAGATGAAACCCTTTTGATGTTATGAGATGTGGTTATGGTGGAAACCAAAATCCCTCGTTAGAGATCTGCCATGTACAACGTAGAAAGGTTGTTTTGGTGAACTAATGAATGGTGGAATGCCTTGTGAAATGGATGCAATGAAAGACAAGATGTATAAACCATATGGAGAGGAGTTAAAGGGTGATGGAACCCTTTAGATGTTATTAGATGTGGTTATAGTGGAAACCAAAATCCCTTGTTAGAGATATGCCATGTACGAAGTAGAAAGAATGTTTTGGTGAACTAAGGAATGTTGAAAGGTCTTGTGAAATGGATACAAAGCAAGATGTATAAACCGTTTGGATGGGAGTGAAAGGGAGATGGAATCCTTTTGATGTTATTAGATGTGGTTATGGTGGAAACCAAAAAACCTCCATAATATTCCTCCAGAATAAAGATGGTGGGTTGAGCTCCTTAAGCTTAACCACTTCATTATTGATGCTAATGTTATTTATCATTCCAGCACCTTACGAAGCCCATGACATCGTTGCACCACTTTGATCTCCCCAACTAACCCAAGAGGATGGACAGGAACCAGATAACCAAGAAGATATTTGACCTAACCCTGGAGATCATCTACCTGCTGACCGGAGAGGTGAGGAGGATTCTGGGAGGTCACATGACTTTACTCTTATCTCTATTAATAAAACACAGAGCTAACTGGAGAGGTGAGGAGGATTCTGGGAGGTCACATGACATAACTCTTATCTCTAATAATAAAACACAGACCTGACCGGAGAGGTGAGGAGGATTCTGGGAGGTCACATGACATCACTTTTATCTCTATTAATAAAACACAGAGCTAACTGGAGAGGTGAGGAGGATTCTGGGAGGTCACATGACATCACTCTTATCTCTATTAATAAAACACAGACCTGACCGGAGAGGTGCGGAGGATTCTGGGAGGTCACATGACATCACTCTTATCTCTATTAATAAAACACAGAGCTAACTGGAGAGGTGAGGAGGATTCTGGGAGGTCACATGACATCACTCTTATCTCTATTAATAAAACACAGAGCTGGCCGGTGTTCCGTGAGAAAACCATACCCGTGAGAAAACCATACCCTCGTCACTTCCGGTGCAGCTACGGAGGGTATGCATTTATCACAGTAGTGTGTGTAATGTTACACTTGCGGCGGTTACATTAAAACAGCTCCTCTGCAATATGAGTCATCTACGCTCCTATCCCTGTCTCTTCCCTGATCTCGGCTAATAAATATAAAAGCGGATCACGGAGCCGACATCTCGGTCATTTACATTTCATACAGCCGCCGCCGCTTTTTCATTAGCCGAGATCACGGAAGTGACAGGGATAGGAGCGCAGATGACCCATGTTGCAGCCGCACTGTTTTAATGTAACCGCTGCAAGTATAACATTACACACACTACCGTCATAATTTCATACCCTCCGAGCATGCGCACTTGTCAACTTCTCTGCTGTTCAATGATGTATCCGGGGCTCTGAGCATGCGCACTGCTACGCTGCTCAGCTGTTTCTGACAGGAAGTGACGAGGGTATGGAATTCTAACGAGGTATGGTTTTCTAACGTTACACCGGGGAGGTGATGAGGATTCTGGGAGATCACATGACATCACTCTTATCTCTATTAATAAAGCACAGACCTGACCGGAGAGGTGAGGAGGATTCTGGGAAGGTCACATGACCTCACACTTACCAACATTTTACTGTTGCCCTGTTAATGCAGCGTTTACCCAGTGTGAAATCTGGTGACCGTGTGACCATCACGGTGCCTCCACTTTTGATACCTGAAAGGAAAAACGAAGAGAAGATTCTAGAAGTCACCAAGAAGATTGCTGAGCTGCTATCTAGAGAGGTGAGCGGTGCCGGGAATTCTGGGACATTATCCAGTAACAGACAAGGGATGTGTCTGGATGGTGACTGTATCATTGTGTTTGTCAGGTTCCTATAAGGTGTCAGGATGTCACTGTCTATTTCTCCATGGAGGAGTGGGAGTATTTAGAAGGACACAAGGATCTCTACAAGGACGTCATGATGGAGAATCAGCCGCTCCTCACATCACCGGGTAAGAGGAGACTTTATTGTAAAGGAGAGAGCAGTACGGAGGGTCCATCTAGACCCCCCATCATCTGATAAGCACATAGTTGTTTATTTTCTAAAGGCAAATCCATTGTACACTTGGAAGTGCAGTCGTTGTAGATCTGAAGAGGACATGCAAGGAAAATTTAAAAAAAGAGCATTTTTGCTCACACATGATCTGATCATTTCATATCTTCCCCTTTGGATCTACTTCCAAGTGCACTTGCAGTGCACAGCGATTTGCCTTTAGTAATCAACCCCATAGAAACAATGTATTCAGTCAGTGTGTGTGTTTCCTACAGATGGATCCAGTAATGGGAACCCACCAGAGAGATGTCCCCGTCCTCTGTATTCCCGGGATTCCACACAGGAAGGTCACACCATCCCCCACCAATATCAGGTAAGCAAAACGAATGATCTTCCTACACATTGATGAGAATATATGTTGAGCATGAGGTTGAAGATATGATGGCGTGAAGATATATTGATGCATGATAAGATTTGTTGAGAAGCCCTTTAGATGTTCTGCAATAGTAATCTTTCTTGTAAAGCCTCATTATCAAATGAGAGAAGGCTAAACTCTGCTCTCTCCATCTAGGGTGAAATCCTTATAAATATAAAAGTAGAAGACATTGAGGAAGAAGAGATAAATATGAAGAATGATAAGCCATGTACGGAAGAGGAAAACCCTCCAGAGATCAGCACAGGTGAACACTAAACACAGACATAATCCAGAATCTATCTGTTCTGTTTGTACATCAGTCTCTTCTCTTTCTCCCATCCTCAAATGTGGCTTTTTTGGAAGGTCTCTTTGCTTGTAGTTGTTTTTTTCCTTTGAGACATTGTCCAATATCAGTACTAGAAAGACTGTCTTGTCCATAGTGTGTTCCTCATACAGGCTCTTGTTTTTTTTGGGTACCTCGTGGGACATTCCTCAAGTGGAAATGAGTCTTCGCCATAAGGGTATTAGTTCCTTTTGTATAGCCTCTCAGGCCCTTGGTCCTCCATCTTGCTTTATACAGTATCTAGTTGATGAAGGGAGTTTATGTTAAAAAATCCTCATATACAAAGGTCTTCATTGGCCAACAGAATGATGACTACACAGCTCACTTCTTTCTTTTTCAAAGTTTGTAACAATTTATTTGTATTTGCATTGGAAATTCTTGGGTGCCATGATTATTACTAAGCATTATCTGGCCTCTCTGTTACATTGGCTGACATTTCAAATCAGGTTGACAGTTTATATGGGGGAAACGGTGCCACAGGTTAGCATCTTTTAGACCAGCCTTTCTCAACCTTTTCAACACAGAGGAACCCTTTAAATAACTTTCCAGTCTCAGGGAACCCCTGCTAAAAATACTATATCTATAACTCCTGATGCATTAGAGCGATGGTCAGTGGGAAGAATGCTCCTTACACTTGTGGTCATTTGGAAGAATTACCCCCTTACAGATAGCTAAAGGGATCAATGGTGTCAGTGGGAACTTATCTGAGAGGCAGAAATTACGTATTGCTCAAGGAACCCCTAGCAACCTCTGGAGGAACCCTAGGCTTCCATGGAACTCTGGTTGAGAAACCCCGCTTTAGATTGTAGAGTCGGAGTACTAAGAGTAATAATTCTTCGAACCTAAGTTTTCAGGCCAAATAGAAAAGTCTAATCAAAATTGATATTTCAGTTTCAGATAGAGTCTGGTGGGCTCCATGCCTTGAGTTTCTTATATCTCTTAGTGGTAAGATCTCCCTGCTATTGGGAGTTGGAGTCCCAAGAGTAATAATTCTTCGAACCTAAGTTTTCAGGCCAAATGAAAAAAGGCAATCCAAAATTGATAATTCTGAGAGGCAGAAGTTGATTATTGCTCAACGAACCCTTAGAAACCTCTGGAGGAACCCTAAGGTTCCATGAAACCCTGGTTGAGAAACCCTGCTTTAGACTGAAGAGTTGGAGTCCCAAGAGTAATAGTTCTTTGAACCTAAGTTTTCAGGCAAAAATGAAAAAGGCAATACAAAATTGATATTTCTGAGAGGCAGAAGTTGATTATTGCTCAACTAACCCCTAGAAACCTCTGGAGGAACCCTAAGGTTCCATGAAACCCTGGTTGAGAAAACCTGCTTTAGACTATAGAGTTGGAGTCCCAAGAGTAATAATTCTTCAAACCTAAGTTTTCGAACCAAATAGAAAAGTCTAATCAAAATTGATATTTCAGTTTCAGATAGAGTCTGGTGGGCTCCATGCCTTGAGTTTCTTATATCTGGGTGTTCTTGTCCATAATCTAAATATGGGTTTACCTTATTCTCAACCCAAAAAGGTTAACCCCTCCTAGCCAGGGTGGATTTGGATTAAGTCAACTTGATTTAAACCAATAGTAAAAAGGCTTGATTTAAATCAACTCGATTTAAAGTGGAAGTAAACCCTCCTATCGTTTTCAGTCAAGGAAGCTGCCATCTTGGCCTCTGTTTAATCTTCAACTGCCATGATGCTGCACATGTGATCAGTTATTACACCAGCCATTGGATGGTTTGACAGTTTGGTTGAGAGCACAACCAATGTGACAGCTAGCATTTCCGGCATGCCGGGAATATAACTGCTTTTTGGAAACTGTTAATCGATGGGTTTACTTCCACTTTAAGTTATAATTTTTAAAGGGCAACTGTCATCTCTGTCCCGCATTGGCTCCTCCTCAGACCCGCAGTTGACTCACCGACAGTCCCATTCACTTTAATGGGATGGCTGGTGATGAGGCAGTGACACAACACGGTGAGGGACGTGATGGCAGCAGGTGAGTGGATGCCCACTAACAGGCGCTGCCAGGATGGATCTGAAAAGACAGGTGCTCTTTAAATGTAAGGATTCATTCTTGCTGGTGGTTAGTGTGAAATTGTGTGAATTGCATCAGTGCAGTGCATGTTATGCTTGGATTCACTGAATGAGTTTACCAAAAATGTAACTATTGCAGAATATACAGCCTCATGCTACATAACTAAGCTCCATTTCATGCTGAATAAAAGGTGGGTGTGCTTAGCTGAGAAAACCCCTCCTCCCCTTCTAAAGGCTCCTAGGATGTATGACATCATTGGCCTAGGCATAGAAACCAGGAAGTAACAGTAAAAAAGCACAAAACCAGTAAATATATAATTGCCTATCTACTAATGTTAGCAGCTTAAGGATTAAAAATAGTCAATGTTGATTGAGAGAGTGAAGTTTCACTTTAAGGCAGCTTTTAGGATAAATATGTCTACTTTGTATATTAAGCTTGGTCACGTTTGAGTAAATCCACCTGAGATTTGCAAAACTTATAACAGACCCCCAGCATACATAGGTGGCTTGTAGCTCAAATGTTCTGCCCTTTAATCCCTATGTATCTGAAGGCCTTTTTTCAATGTAAGACTTTGTATGTTAAACTTGGCCACAGATTTGAGTAAATCCATCTGAGATTTGCCATACTTAAAATAGACCCCAGCATAGATAGGTGGCTTGTAGCTCAAATGTTCTGCCCTCCAAACTAACCCTATGTATCTGAAGACCTTTTTTCAATGGAAGATCTGTGTTCTCATATATGTTGTGTTCACCCCTGGCAGATGGACACGATGTCAGGAAAACGATGGTTGAACCCCTTCTTTCATCTCCACATTGTGACCTAGAAGTTCCCAACCTAAGACAAGACTGTACCATGGAAAACACCATAGATATTCTTCCAGGACTTCAAGATCCTGAGGGTTTTTCTACCAGAAACTCGGACACTGTTTTCATACACAACCAACCAGAACGTTCCAGTAGCGATGGAACCCCAGAACTTTCTAGCCCTAATGAGGTTTCTCCAGACACTACAGAAACAGTGGCACTTCATACAGCATACATGGACAAAAATAAATTATATCCGTGTTCCGAATGCAGGAAGACTTTCGTTCTACAGCACATCTTTGGTGGACCCCAAAGGACGAGCTCAGACGTCGAGCCATTTACTTGCTGCGAGTGTCAGAAACTCCTCACGCTAAAACAGGAGCTTGATCAGCTTAGCGAGGGTAAGAGCAGGGCGAAGAGGTTTGCCTGCTCCGAGTGTGGGAAACGCTTCAGCCGAAGGTGTTATCTCTTCCACCACGAGAGCATTCATGCCGGGAACTGTGAGTACCAGTGCTCTGAGTGTGGCAAATGCTTCACCAACAAGTCTAACCTCGTTGTGCACTACAGGTCACACACCGGTGAGAAGCCCTACCCGTGCACCGAGTGCGAGAAGCGGTTTACCCACCGGTCAACTCTTGTCAAGCACCTCAGGATTCACACCGGCGAGCGGCCGTACTCCTGCCTCTATTGCGGCAAGGGTTTTGCGCAGAAATCCGGTATTGATAGACATCAAAGGATTCACATGAAAGAAGTCAGTACAATAATTCTATAAGTTTTGATTCATCTTCGTGGGCGGAACGTGACTTGCCTGAGTGCAGGTTTGGCGGTATCTGCACTGTGCATGAACCCAATCTCTCCAGTTTTTAGTCTTCATATATCACACCCACCTGGGATGCTGTCTACAGGTTAAATGGATTTACACCCACCCTCCCGTCTCCTCCATCTTGGTCCATTATATCACGACGGTTGCACACAGGAGGCTGTTTTGTTGGGATTAGAGACAGAAAGGAGGGTTGTGATCCCTCTAGAGTTCAATGTACTTTATATACTAAATCTCATGAAGAATATTGTATATTATGTTCTGTGCTCACCATCTGATGTAATAAAATCTGCTTTTATCATACGTCTACAATTTTATATAATGTGCAATGAGCCCGTAAATTTTCCCTCATCTGCCTTTCTCCAGCAACTCCAACGTCACAGCAATTGTCCTAAGCTCCATTATATGTATGTGTTGAGTTCCTGGGTCTGTACACCTGCTGTGCCCATTATGAGTGGTTCCCACCATCCCTGTGCTGAGTTCCCGGGTCTGTACACCTGCTATGCTCATTTTGATGGGTTCCCACTATCCCTGTGCTGAGTTCCCAGGTATGCACATCTGCTGTGCCCATTATGTGGGGTTCCCACCATCCCTGTGCTGAGTTCCCAGGTCTATTTATCTGATGTGTCCATTGGGAGGTGTTCCCACTAGGAACTGAACACCCCTCATAATGGGTACAGCAGGTATACAGACCCCGGAACTCAGCACAGGGATGGTGAGAACTCCTTATAATGGGCACAGGTGGTGTACAGACCCGGGAACTCAGCACAGGGATGGTGGGAACTCCTCATAATGGGCACAGCAGGTGTACAGACCCCGGAACTTAGTACAGGGATGGTGGGAACTGGGGATGGGCTGAACACCCCCCTGTTCAGTTGGCAGCAGAGCTCTTGAACAGGGAAAATGTTCTAACCCGAACAGCGAACCCCACTAATGTGTATGGGAGCCGTTCAGGAAAAATCAAAAAACTGAATTTTTGTAAAATCTTACCTGTAAAATTCCTTTCTCTGAGTCCTCCAACAGTCGCCGCCACCTCTAAGTCATCACTGTTGGGTATTGACTTCCGCTCCGTAGGAGTAGCTAAGCATATAGACTTAGTCAAAAGACAAAAGGCATTAGCATATACACACCCATGGGGGCTGTCCCATCTAGTCAATACCCCCCTGCATGACCACTCCCAACTCAGTTTTGTAGCATAGCAGTAGGTAATAAGAACCCCAAAAGAGGGACGGGGGCGGCGACTGTCGGAGGACTCAGAGAAAGGAATTTTACAGGTAAGGTTTTACAAAAATTCAGTTTTCTCTTACGTCCTCCGACAGTCGCCGCCACCTCTAAGTCATCACTGTTGGGATGTCCCAAAGCAGTATAGACATGAGGGGTGGGAGACGCAACCGTAGAAAAGGCAACGCAGTACCCACATCAGAGAAAGGAATCTTATATGAACCGTAAGAAAACCAACTGGGCAACAGAAACAAACAATGCTCAACAGGAGCAACAGCCCAGGAAAGCAAATGCCAACAGCCAGGGACCCAGAAAAAAACACAGGGGTCCATCATGGCACAGCCGCACTGAGAACTTTGCGGCCAAAGGAGGCATCAGCTGATGCCAGAACGTCTACTTTGTAGAATTTTGAAAAAGTGTGCACCGACGACCAAGTCGCAGCCTTGCACACCAGGGCCACCGAGGCCCTATGCCAACAGGCCCAGGACGTACTCACAGATCTGGTAGAGTGCGCCTTAACAGGGAAGGGTGGAACCCGTTCCTTCAAAGCGTAAGCCTGTTCAATGGTCTGTCTGATCCATTTGGCGATAGTCGCTGCAGATGCAGCCATGCCCTTCCGAGATCCCTCAGGAAGGACAAAGAGGGAATCCATTTTACGAAAGGATTCCGTGGCCGACAGGTAAACCCTGATCGCCCTGATCAGAGACCACCTTAGGAAGAAAGGAGGGCTGCGGACGCAAAACCACCTTATCCCGGTGAATCACCAAGTATGGAGAACGACAAGATAACGCTGCCAGTTCCGACACTCTGCGAGACGAAGTAATCGCCACCAAAAAGGCAACCTTCTTAGACAGCAGAGGCAACGATATCTCCCGGATGTTTTCAAAGGGAGCACGCTGTAATACGGACAGAACTAAGTTCAAGTCCCAAGGAGGTAAGGGCTCCTTCCTGGGAGGAGCCAAATGTCTCACACCTTGAATGAAGGTGCGAACCAGAGAATGAGACGCCACAGGGCGTTGGAAAAGAATAGCCAGGGCGGACACCTGGCCCTTGATCGTGGCCAGCGCCAGGCGCTGGTCCACTCCCACCTGGAGAAAGGCCAACACTCTCGACACCGAGTACGAGCGAGGGGAGAACCCCCTGGACTCGCACCAGGCGAAGTAAGCCTTCCAGGTGCGGTAATAGATCTTTCCAGAGGAGGTCTTCCTGGCCTTGACAAGAGTAGGGATGACCTCAGAGGAGAGACCCCTGTCCCTCAGGACCTGGGTCTCAACAGCCAGGCCGTTAAAGCCAGCGACTGTAAAGAAGGATGGAAGATCGGACCCTGAGACAGGAGATCTTCCCGCATGGGCAGCTGCCACGGAGGCGCCACCGCCAGATGAACAACGTCGGCTAGGCAGATTAAAACTGAGTTGGGAATGGTCATGCAGGGGGGTATTGACCAGATGGGACAGCCCCCATGGGTGTGTATATGCTAATGCCTTTTGTCTTTTGACTCAGTCTATATGCCTAGCTACTCCTACGGAGCGGAAGTCAATACCCAACAGTGATGACTTAGAGGTGGCAGCGACTGTCGGAGGACGTAAGAGAAATGCCGATTTTAATGGCTTATATGCAAGTAATTGGCCATAAAAGGGTTTGCCCAATATGAGAGGTTCCCACCATCCCTGTGCTGAGTTCCCGGGTCTGTACACCTGCTGTGCCCATTATGAGGGGTTCCCACCATCCCTGTGCTGAGTTCCTTGTTCTGTAGATTTGTTGTGCCCATTTTGAGGGGTTCTCACCATCCCTGTGCTGAGTTCCCGGGTCTGTACACCTGCTGTGCTCATTATAAGGAGCTCCCACCATCCCTGTGCTGAGTTCACGGGTCTGTACACCTGCTGTGCCCATTATGAGGGGTTACCACCATCCCTGTGCTGAGTTCATGGGTCTGTACACTCGCTGCGTTCATAATGAGAGGTTCCCACTATACCTTTGCTGAGTTCCCAGGTCTGTACACCTGCTGTGCTCTTTTTGAGGGGTTCCCACCATCCCTGTGCTGAGTTCCCAGGTCTTTACACCTTCCGTAACCATTAGGAGGGGTTTCCACCATCCCTGTACTAAGTTCTCAGGTCTGCACACCTGCTATGCCCATTATGAGGAGTTCCCACCGTCCCTGTACTGAGTTCTCGAGTCTGTGCACCTGCTTTGCCCATTATGAGGGGTTTCCACCATCCCTGTATTGAGTTCTCAGGTCTGCACACCTGCTATGCCCATTATGAGGAGTTTCCACTGTCCCTGTACTGACTTCTCGGGTCTGTGCACCTGCTTTGCCCATTTTGAGTGGTTCCCACCATCCCTGTACTGAGTTCTTGGGTCTGTGCTCCTGCTTTGCCCATTATGAGGGGTTCCCACCATACCTGTGCTGGGTTCCCAGGTCTGCACACCTGCTGTGCCCATTATGAGGGGTTCCCACCATCCCTGTGCTGAGTTCCCAGGTCTGTACACCTGCTGTGCCCAATATGAGGGGTTCCCACCATCCCTTTATGGCCAAGTAATTGGCCATAAAAGGGTTTGCCCAATATGAATGGTTCCCACCATCCCTGTGCTGCGTTCCCAGGTCTGTACACCTGCTGTGCCCATTTTGAGGGGTTCCCACCATCCCTGTACTGAGTTCTCAGGTCTGTGCACCTGCTGTGCGCATTATGAGGGGTTCCCACCATCCCTGTGCTGAGTTGCAAGGTCTGTGCACCTGCTTTGTCCATTATGAGGGGTTCCCACCATACCTGTGCTGGGTTCCCAGATCTGTACATTTGCTGTGCCCAATATGAGGGGTTCCTGTGACAGTGGCGGGTATAAGACCCCTGGCCTTCTCATCCACCTCGTGACCAAAGACCAAGCAATCTCACACCCTGCCGTCACTTGCGTAACAATGCCACTCTCATCTGCACCCGGCATATTGATGTGCCATCCAGGAGGAGTTAGACTGCCTGTGCTACCTCTATAGGGTCCATGTATGGCCTCATGCTACCAGTAGTGACACTGACCCTAGCCAAATGCAAAACTAGTGAAAAACAGTCAAAAAAAATGAATAGGGAAAAAAAAGTCAGTGGCCTCCACCTGTAAAACCATTCCTGTTTTGGAGGTCGTCTAATTTTATCCCATCTAGTGCGCCTGTTAACCACTTTACCGCTGCTCACTAGAGATCTACTGCGGCAAAGTGGCTCTTGTAGGTCTGACGACGTAGACCTACGTCGGCAGACACTCCCCCTGCTCAGCGGCGCGCGCGCCGCCGGAGGCTCGCTCCCGCTGCTCTTCCCCGATCGTCGGGGAATCGAGTCTGGAGATCCGCCCGCTTGTGTAAACAGAGCAGGCGGATCTCCTAAGTGACAGGCAGTGTCAGATTGCAGGGTTCAGCATAGCTGAACCTGCGATCTGTCCCTGTGTCACTCAGTCACCTCCCCCCACACACGTCAGTAAGCACCAGGCATACATTAACCCCTCCCTCTCCAATAAAATTAACCCCTTACCTGCCAGTGTCATTTTTACAGTAACAGTGCATATGTATAGCACTGATTACTGTAGTAATGTCACTGGTACCCCCAAAGTGTCAAAAATGTCAGTCAAGGGTCCGATCTGTCCGCCGCAATGTCGCAGTCCTGCAAAAAAAAAAAAAAAAATTGCAGATCGCCGCCATTACTCGTTAAAAAAAAAAAAACAACACTAAAAATGACAGAAATCTTTCCCTTAGTTAGTAAACGCAATAACTTTTGCGCAAACCAATCAAGATACGCTTATTGCGATTTTTTTTACCAAAAATTTGTAACAGAAAACAAATTGGCCTAAAATGATAAAAAATTTTGATTTTTACATTTTTTGGGGGGGGGAATTTCATATAAAAAATGTGAAAAATATTGTTATTTTTTCAAAATTGTCGCTTTTTTTGTTTATAGCGCAAAAAGTAAAAATCGCAAAGGTGATCAAATACCACCAAAAGAAAGCTCTGTTTGTGGGAAAAAAGGACGTAAATTTAGTTTGGGTACGGTGTTGCACGACCGCGCAATTGTCAGTTAAAGTTGCACAGTGCCGAATCGCAAAAAGTGGCCCAGACGTAAGACAGCAAAATCCTCCGGTGGTAAAGCGGTTAATATCATTAACACCAAAGCAGCGGAAACTGATTAACAACCCCCCTCTGCTACTTAACTGACCAGATCAATAACCCAGGAGATGAATTGACTTGATGCTATACTCTGATTAAAAGTGTTCCTTTAATTTCTTAGAGCAGTGTATATATTGAGAGGGAAGAAGGAAGGGAAGGGGAGGGAAGAAGGAAGGGAAGGGGAGGGAAGAAGGAAGGGAAGGGGAGGGAAGAAGGGAAGGGAAGGGAAGGGAAGGGAAGGGAAGGGAAGGGAAGGGAAGGGAAGGAAGGAAGGGCAAATGTTGGAGACTACTACAGACAAATTATAGGCAAGGACTAGGTCAGAATTTGGGTAAAATTTTATTACATGTTTAGCTCCTGGATGACACATCTAAATGATAAATAGACAACTTTCTAATTCATCTGAAATTGTTTAGCATTATCTGTATCTGATTCTTTCCCAGCGAAGTGACAAATTGGCCGATTTACAGATGAGCACCACGTGGACTCGCCTTTCTCGACCACAGTTTTCCAGTCCTATTTCATTTCCACCTTAGTGCCAAGGAAACGCCATTTCGTTGACCCTCTGACGTCTCGCCAGCTTTCCTTCCTCTGTGAAGCACTTGCTGGATTCTGAGCAGGACTGATTCCTCCGATGTTTGTTCAGCTGGGCGATTGAAGTAAATCGCCTCCCGCACTGGGGGCACGAGAAAGGCTTTTCCCCCGTGTGAGTCCTCTGATGGTCGAGCAGGTGAGAGCGGCTTGTGTACCGTTTCCCACATTCTTCGCAGGAGAGGGTGCGTTCTCCAGTATGGGCCTTCCTCTGGTGCTTGTCGAGATCAGACTTCCACGTGAAACACTCCCCACATTCCGGACACGAGAGCGACTTCCTGCCAGTGTGCACCTTCTGGTGTTTCAGAAGCACGGTCTTCCAAGAGAAACTCTTCCCGCACTCTAGACACGAGAAGGGCTTCTCCCCTGTGTGGACTCTCTGATGCTGAACGAGCTCCGACTTCCACGTGTAACTCTTGCCACACACTGAGCAGGAATGTGGTTTGGCGTCTGAGTGGCTTTTATAATGGCGGTGAAGGCCGCGCTTATCTGCAAAGCATTTCCCGCACTCGCCACACGTATAAGGCTTCTCCATGGAATGAGTACTCTGATGCATAACAAGCTCCGATTCCCACATAAAGCATTTCCCGCAATCTGTGCAGGGAAACTGTTTTTCCGCTACGTGAATTCTGTGATGCATAACAAGCTCCGACTCGTATCTAAAACTATTTTGGCAGTCAGGACATGAAAACGGCTTCTCCGCCGCGTGACGTTTACGGTGTATTTTAAGAGCCGAATTCTGTGAAAAACCTTTACCGCACTCAGGACAAAAAAATTTCTTAACGCTTTGGTGGGTTCCATTACGCCTGTCTGTGTCTGGGCGATAAGGTTCCTCAGCATAGCACGGGTTAGGTAATATATATGAAAGTCCTTCTTGGATATCTGGGGTCGCCAGGTTTTCTGCCGGAGAATCTCGAATGATGGTCTGAGCTTCTGCGTCATATTTCGGGAATAAATCCAGAAGATCCTCTGAGAACACTTCCCTGACTGTGACACCTGTTGGAAGCGAAGGAATAATTACACAAAGCTGTAGAGAACACCTTTGATACTAATAACTCTGGGGTGCCCTCCAGAAATGCCCAAGGGGCAACTACGCCTCAGAACTGAAAGAGAAAGTTAAGTGGACAATATTGTTGGCACCCGAGACGGGTCATTCATGCAACCCTAGAAAGGTCAGAAACTTGATGGCCTAAAAGCCAGTTTATCAGTGTCCATGAGGTACCTGATATGGCTCAGAGTTATCTTTGTGGTGCCTGACATGGCTCAGAGAAGTCCCTGTGGCACCTGATAAGATCTACAGTTGTCCGTGAGGCACCTGACATGGCTCACAGCTATACATGTGGCATCTGATATGGCCCACAGTTGCCCATGTGGCACCTGCTACGGTTTACAGTTGTCCATGTGGCACCTGATATAACCCATAGTTCCTTAAGTGGCAACTGAAATGGCTCACAGTTATCCATGTGGTACATGATATGACCCACATTTCTTTATGCAGCACCTCATATGACTCACAATTGTTCATGTGGTACCTGATATGGACCAAAAATTGTCCATGTGGCACCTGATAAGACCTATAGTTTTCCAATAAGCACCTGACATGGCTCATAGTTGTCTATGTGGCACCTGATATGGCCTACAGTTGTCCATGCAACACCTGATAGGAACCACAGTTGTCCAAGAAGCACCTGACATGGCTCACAGTTGTCCATGTGGCACTTGATATAGCCTACAGTTGACCATGTGAGAGGAAAAGCAGGCGCCACTGTATTAAGCCAAAGAGTTTTATTGCACACGAAAACAAGTAGTTACTTACATTAAAGTTCAAGTCAGTCCATATAGGAGCACTTCTAGTCGCACTGTCCGGCCGTCCACCAGCCCGGAAGTGACGTCATAGGAAGTAGGTCCGAGGAGCTGGTTTCGCCGGAAGCCGCAAAGGAACGCAGGCTACCGGAAATGACGCAACGCGTTTCGGAGCATGCGTACTCGGCTCCTTTCTCAAGACGCTTGTTAAAAAATTTTGATTTTTACATTTTTTTTGGGGAATTTCATATAAAAAAATGTGAAAAATATTGTTATTTTTGCAAAATTGTCGCTCTTTTTTTGTTTATAGCGCATGATCAAAAAAAAAAATCGCACAGGTGATCAAATACCACCAAAAGAAAGCTCCGTTTGTGGGAAAAAAAAGGACGTCAAATTAGTTTAGGTACAGCGTCGCACGACCGCGCAATTGTCCGTTAAAGTCACGCAGTGCCGAATCGCAAAATAGGCCCTGATCAGGAAGGGGGTAAAATCTTCCGGGGCTTAAGTGGTTAATATGGCCTGCACTTGACCATGTGGCACCTGATATGGCCTACAAATGTCCATTCGGCACCTAATATGGCCTACAATTCATTAGGTGGCATCTGATGTGGTTCAAAGTTATCCACGTGGCACCTGATATGACCCACAATTCCTTTAGATCACCTGATATGGCTCACAGATCTCCATGTGGCACCTGATATGGCTCTAGCTTCTCACGCTGGCATCAGATATTGCTTAAAGCTGGACCTGAATTTAAAAGAAATACCCTTGCAGTGAGGCCCACTGCACTGCAAAGGTTAAAGTCTGGGGTTAGAGGCACAGGTTGTGTTACTTACCTAATTCTTTGCTCCAGCGGGCTTTGACCTCCTGGTCCCCTAAAAAACTTTTCTCTAAAGCCCCGTACACACGCAACGATTATCGGCCGACCGATCGTCCATCTTTTGTCCAGAGTGGTGTTTGTTGGTTGGAATGTGCCTAGACTGCACACGAATTTTCTCGCCCAACAAAATTCTACTTCAGAAGTGATGTCATGTGTTAGTTTGCTTTCTTTGTGTTTTTTCTTCACTGAGCATGCCCAGACTTGCTCATAAGATTTTTCCCTGTCGAAATCTGTACTGACTGCACGAAAATCGGCCGTTATGTTGACGGCCAACGAAAATTTTATAGCCTGCACACCAGATTTTTTTTCGGCCGAAAAGTCGGAGTTGGTTGTCGGAAGCATCATACTAACAAGCCGACAATCGGCAAATCGGACGTTGGCCGAAAATTCCCTGCCAATTTTCGACGCGCGTGTACGAGGCTTTAGGTGGTCCACCAATGGTTGCTCTCTGGCGTCTTCACACACAATGCAGGACTAGTAGTTCTGCATTGTACACAAGGATGATAAGGGAGAGAAGATCAGAGAGTCAGGGCAAGGAATAGGGTAAGTATTACTGCTTATTCTTTTACCCCTAGACTTCACAAGCATTTAGCCCTTGCAGTACCAGGGGCCCTACAACAAAGACTACTTAGCAGCAGATAATGTTGACCAAAAATACGAAAGTGAAACTGAATTTGTTCTGCCATGGCAGAGGAGGGTCGGAAGTGATACAGACTAAAAAAGGGGGACGTGGGAATATTTTCCGTATTTAATGTCTATTGCTCACCTTTCTGCGACTCTGGGGAAACTTCCTCCCTCCGTTTAGGTGGCCAACCACTTAGTGAATATGTCTCATCTTCGATGTGGCTATCTTCGACTTTAATATCAATCAGAATTCCGTCCTAGAAGAATAGGAATGTCATCAGATCAGATTCAGGAATCCTGGATTATATAGAGTTTATAATATCAGTAGATCATCAATACAGATCACACAATGTGCAGACCCTTTAGGATTTGGTGATAGCTTCAACGCCACCTACCTGATCATGGAGAGGGATGGTGTTATCTTCTTTTGTGGAATCCCGGGAATAAAGAGGATGTGGACATCTCTCTGGTGGGTTTGTGTCACTAAATGGTTCAATGATGACCTCCTTGAAGGGGTCTTGGTGTCCTTTTGAAAACTCCTCTATGACATCAACCTCATCCTCCTCCTCCTTTATCTCTTCTCTAACCGTAGGTGAGATGGTGTGATCTTCCTGTGTGGAATCCCAGGAATACAGAGGACGGGGACATCTCTCTGGTGGGTTCCCATTACTGGATCCATCTGTAGGAAACACACACACTGACTGAATACATTGTTTCTATGTGTTTATCAGATGATGGGAGATCTAGGTGGACCCTCCGTACTGCTCTCTCCTTTACAATAAAGTCTCCTCTTACCCGGTGATGTGAGGGGCGGCTGATTCTCCATCATGACGTCCTTGTAGAGATCCTTGTGTCCTTCTATATACTCCCACTCCTCCATGGAGAAATAGACAGTGACATCCTGACACCTTATAGGAACCTGACACACACAATGATACAGTCACCATCCAGACACATCCCTTGTCTGTTACTGGATAATGTCCCAGAATTCCCGGCACCGCTCACCTCTCCTGTCAGCAGATCAATGATCTTCTGGGTGACTTCTAAGATCTTTTTGGTGTTTATTTCAGGCTTCGGTAAGTAAGGAAGAGGCACTGTGATGGTCACATAGTCATTAGACTTTACTGGAGGAAAACTCTGTATCAAAACAGAAACAATTATGTCATGTGACCTCCCAGAATCCTCCTCACCTCTCCGGTCAGCTCTGTGTTTTATTAATAGAGATAAGAGTGATGTCATGTGACCTCCCAGAATCCTCCTCACCTCTCCGGTCAGGTCTGTGTTTTATTAATAGAGATAAGAGTGATGTCATGTGACCTCCCAGAATCCTCCTCACCTCTCCGGTCAGGTCTGTGTTTTATTATTAGAGATAAGAGTGAGGTCATGTGACCTCCCAGAATCCTCCTCACCTCTCTGGTCAGCTCTGTGTTTTAATAATAGAGATAAGAGTGATGTCATGTGACCTCACAGAATCCTCCTCACCTCTCCGGTCAGTTGATAGATGATCTGTAGGGTGAGGTCTAGTATCCTTTCGGTGATATGACTCGGGTCCTTGGCCATCCTCATGGAGGTGGTGGTTCTCTCTGTGGATGGATATAAAACTAGAAATGAATGACACCATGAGGGTAATGTCTTCTGAATATCCCCTGACTGCTCCATTCTACACTCTTTGGTCAGTAGGCTGCCATTGGGACATGAGTGATGGACGGGACTGAACAAGAAGAAGAATCCTTCCTCAGAGGACCTATTATGGGCAGGACTTACTGTTCTTTTCAGGAAAACGAGCAAAAGCAAGTAACTGGGCTGGGATTACACTGATAGGGTGGGGCATCTGAGTAACAAAACCCTCCCCTGCAGAGCCATATTTCCTGTACATGATAGGTCATGTGACTCATCTGTGTTTCGGTACATGGGAAGTGTAACGCCCTACAGAACCGTTGACACCGCCCACCACTGACTTTTATATTGCGGCACGGCCTGACATCACTGATCCCCAATAACAGTAATAATAGCAATAGTCGTAATAATGTCACCAGCGTTCTCGTTTTTCAGTTCCAGGTACATACGGAGCTTAACTATCCCTTCCGTATCTGATTATATTTATTGTATTCGCCTATTACGCTCATCTATAGAAAGCAATAATAGATAAATCGATCGATGAGGACTACAAGTCACACAGAGGGGGCTGGACATGGTTCTATCCCTCTGTTGTTCTGTATCTGTGCTGCAAATATACAGGAATAGGTGAAGAGGATGGAGATGAGTGCTAAAGAAACAGAATATGGCCAAAAATTCATATAAATACCTCCTCCTGCCAGTTCCAGCAATGTCTTTCTTCTACTTCCGGCCAATTCACCTTTCACCCTGGAAGCTACTTCTAGCTTGTGGCTTGCAAGGGCACTTCCTGGCTGTGCGTTTCACCAGACACTTCCTGGTTGTGAATTGTATAAGATACTTCCTGGTTGTGAATTGTATGAGACACTTCCTGGTTGTGCGTTTCACCACATACTTCCTGGTTGTGCGTTCCACCACATACTTCCTGGTTGTGAATTGTATGAGACACTTCCTGGTTGTGCGTTCCACCAGCGGCTCTCGCTCTCACTCGCAATGTTGCAGGAAACAATTGCGGGGTTCTGACCGAGTACCCCCCTTATGGTGACTTTGAGCTACTGCAGCTGTTTCTATGGGAATAGCTGGTGACGCGGCGGCCATGTTGGATTCTGGCAGTGGAACTCTCAGATGGAAATGTCGGAGTTGGAAAGGAGTCCGCAGAGCGTGTCGAGGTGATAATGTTTTCTTTTCACTCCCTGATTCTGAGGGTAGCTGGGGTCCTGCGCGCTGTTTATCGCATGTAAAGCGACTTCCGGTGGCGGGGCGGCCATCTTGGTTTGGGGCAAGTTGGAACGCACAAGGCAGAAGTGGTCTGTGGGAGAGGGGTTGGGGGCTTCCGGTTGTGGAAAGAAGAAGGGAAATGTCTGGTGAGTGGGGGGAGAGGAGAGGATCTGGTGGTGACAGTGATGGGAGAGGTCATGGGTGGGGTGTCAGGTTGGGGTTCAGTAACATTTTGAGGGGGGGGGGGTGGTCAGAGCTTTCCCTCTCTATTTCAGAACATATAAGTGGTGTCTCCTATCATTGAGTTGGCCGTACTTGGTGGAGATGTAGGTTTCTTATACCGTAGGGTGGCACCCATATGCTCTCTGCCCTTTAATTGCCACAATGGGGGATCTAGTTGATACATAGAATGTCCCTTACATTGGTGATCAGTGGGAAGAATGTCCCTTACATTGGTGGTCAGTGGGAAGAATGTTCCTTATATTGGTGATCAGATCAGTGGGAAGAATGCTCCTTACATTGGTGGTCAGTGGGAAGAATGTCCCTTACATTGGTGATCAGTGGGAAGAATGTTCCTTACATTGGTGGTCAGAGGGAAGAATGTTCCTTACATTGGTGGTCAGTGGGAAGAATGTCCCTTACATTGGTGGTCAGTGGGAAGAATGTTCCTTACATTGGTGATCAGTGGGAAGAATGTTCCTTACATTGGTGGTCAGTGGGAAGAATGTCCCTTACATTGGTGGTCAGTGGGAAGAATGCTCCTTACATTGGTGGTCAGTGGGAAGAATGTTCCATACATTGGTGATCAGTGGGAAGAATGTCCCTTACATTGGTGATCAGTGGGAAGAATGTTCCTTACATTGGTGGTCAGTGGGAAGAATGTCCCTTACATTGGTGGTCAGTGGGAAGAATGTTCCTTACATTGGTGGTCAGTGGGAAGAATGTCCCTTACATTGGGGGTCAGTGGGAAGAAGGAGGAGGACACACCCAAAGAGCTCTCTCAGAGAACCAGCCCTTTTCAAGCCTGGGCCTTGCTTGCTAGCTTGGCCCAGGAACAATGCCTGATCCTGGGGGAGGCCCTGGGAGGGATCCCCCTGATGACACGGGGCCTAGTGAGGAGGAGGTGGAGGACCTGTCTGTGGGTCCAGGCCCCGGTGAGAATGCGGATGTCTTCAGCCAGAAGGTTATCAATCGTTTTAGGGCGATTGGAAGAGCTGAAGAAAAGCTTAAAGTTTTGAAGGCTGAACATAAATCCTTCAGAGCCAAATACTGCCAGGCCTGGAGTAAAAATCGCACAGCCATGAAGCCTGAGCTACAGGAATTGGAAGATAAGGTAAAGAAACAATCTTTATTACTGGAAAAGTTGAAAGATAGAAGCGGAGTGTTTAAAGAAAAATTTGATAATGAGAGGAGATTTGCCAGCCAAGCATCAGCATCTGTGGATCAGCAGCCTCAGTTAATGGATGACCAGGCTCCATCTGCCTCTGCACCTCTCCCCCCATGCCAGAACTGGGAATCGCCAGCGGCAACCAGCCAGGGGGTTGAGAGTGGGCATGGATCCCTGACATTTATCCAGGAGATGGAGTCCCCCCTGAGAGCAGATAAGTTTGCATTCACTGATGATCCATCAGAAATCCCTGTGGATGGGCAGAGGAGATACAAACCAGCAAAGCCAGTAATGGTGGAGAAATCCCAGTATACCATGCTGCCATCCAACATGTCTGCCCCACCTGCTGTTGTGGATGGTGTCCCAGGTGAGAAGGAGCTTTGCCAGCTATCTATTGGAGATTCTGCTGTGAACACAACCAGTACAGACATGCAGGGAAAATCCCTGACCGTGAAATCCCCGGACCATCAGGTGAATGTGGATGGACCTGCATCTGACACCCCAGACATGGATTTTGCTGGTCTGGCTGAGACCAGTAGTCCCTCTGAAAGCAAAATGGCTGCCAGCTCCAAGGAGTCTGTTTCACTTTCACCAGAGCTTCCCAGTGTTTCAGGGCTGATTGCTGGTGGGGGAGGGGATCAGCATGCTGCTGTTTTTGGAATGGAAGCAGCCATGGAAGTTACCTGCAGTGTTTTACCTGCTGCTGTGCTAGAACAGAATTCCATTTCCACAGCTGAAAACCCTGTCCCAGTGGAAGAGAAGATGACAGCTGAAACTCTTACCAGTGCAGCACCAACTATGGATTCTGCTGTGAAGACAACAAATATCCCAGCAAGTATTAAAAATGACAATAATCATAAAGCAATGAATGTGGTGGGTGGTGGTGAAGGGGATAATATTGCTGGGAAAAATAGAAATGACATTTCTCCCCCTGCTCAGCAGAGGAAAGATTTATCGATTGTGCAGATCAATCCCGGATCTGTACAATCGTTATCTGTTATGTCTGTGTCGGATGTTTCAAAACAAACTGATGGATTTTCTGCTGGGAGGAATGTTGGAAGCTATGCTTCAGCTTTGGGGAGTCGCACCAGGGTGGGTGGTGGGGATTTTGGTTAGTAATCGCAATTCAAGGAGGTTTGTTGGGGGGTTGGTTAGTGGGTATAGGAGGAGGAATGTGGTTCAGTTACGGTGGGAGGGCGATGGAACGCCGCCAGTAAGGGGGAGAGTGGCCGAGTTGGTCTTGGAAATGGGGTTTAAAGCCTGTGACATTTTTGCTTTGATTTGCCCGGTGGGAAGTTATGAATTTGATTTGTCGTTTGTGAAACCTGAGAGTTTGGATCTCTTTTGGGAGAGATTTAGGAGGTGCAAGGGCCTTCAGCAGTGGAGTGGTTTGGTGCCAAAGGTGATTTCAAGACAGCCTCTGATAAAGTCGGTGACCATCTTGGTGCGTAACGAATCCATACCAGAGGCTGATTTATTAGTATGGCTACGCCGATATGGCGAGGTCCTCACTCCACTGCGGAAGGTCCTTGATGAGCATGGGATATGGACAGGGGCCTGGACAGTGTCACTAAAATTGGGGGTGCTGGGCGATGTAGTTCAGCACCTTCCCTGCTCAGCCTTTCTGGGTAGGGATAGGCTGACCATTTTCTACCAAGGTCAGCCTAAGGTATGTAATAAATGTGGTGATAAAGGCCACTTTGCATCGTCCTGCACCCACAAGAAGTGCTCACTGTGCCAGGATTTAGGCCATTTGGCCAGAGAATGCACCCAGATTCGGTGCAATTTGTGCCAGCAGCTGGGTCATCCATATAGCCAGTGCCCAGAGGCACTGCATAACTTGCCAGGATTGGAGACTGAGCTGCAGAGGCTTGATAAAGAAGATGAAGCAGCTGAAGTTAGAGAGGAAATTGTTGTTGCCCCTCCTGTGTCTGTTGTGTCAGATTCTGTTTCCCCTAGTGAGGTGGTCCCTGAGTCTGTCCTTCCTGTGTCTGTTGTGTCAGATTTTGTTTCCCCTAGTGATGTGGTCCCTGAGTCTGTCCCTCCTGTTGTTCCTACATCTACTGTGCGTAGATCCTCCAGACTAGCGGAAGCTGCTGGGGGGGCGGGTATAGTGGATCTTCCCCCTCGGCCTACTCCACCTCCAGTCCCTGTCTCTCGACACCGCAAACGCGGCCAAGAGGGTGCAGGGGTGCTGGATGGTGGTGGGGTCGATGGGGTTGAGGGAGGGGTGTCCATGTCCCATGTCTCACCCTCTGTTGTGGAGGATTCGGATGATGAGGGGTGGGAGAGGACAAAGAGGAAGAAAAAGAAGAAGAGGAAGACCAGTAAGGCGGTCATTTCTTCCTTACAGTTAGAGCCAGGAGGGGTTCCTCTTGGCAACACATTTTCGGTTTTATCAGGGGAGGAGTTAGTATCCGATTTATCTACTTCTTTATCATCTATGGATGAGGGGGAGTCACATAGTGTAAAGAGAGCTGCTTCGGGTGATGAGAGTGTGGTGGAGGTTAAGAAACGACTACCCCAATCATCCTGATGGCAGTGCCCGCTCTGATAAAGGTGGCGACCATTAATGTCGCCAGCGTGAAATCTGCAAGAGCTCGTGATATTGCCTTATTTTTGCTCAGTGAGTTTGATGCTGAGATTTTATTTTTGCAAGAGACCTGGCTCAATACTTTGGCCGATGTCCATCTAGCAAAAAGGGAGTGGAGATGCGGTCCCTCCTTTTGGTCTCTTGCGGCTGAGCCTTGCAGCGGAGTTGCGGTTCTTTTTAAAACCGATATGGTAACGTGCCGGCGGATAATTGAGGTAGAAATGGGGAGATGCATGGTCTTAGACGTCTCTGTTAGGGGGCAGGACCTGCGCCTCATCAATATCTATGGACCGCAGTCAAAATGGGACAGGAAATGCCTCTTCACAAAGATCAAGCCCTTCCTTTTTACATCCCAGCAGGTTGTCTTTGGAGGTGACTTTAACACCATAATTAGGCCTGAAGACAGGAGGGTCTCCATAGACAGGCTGGGTTATGATAGCGTTTTTCTTAGAGATATGGTTAGACAAGCAGGCCTGGTAGATGTGCACATTAAGCACTGCCCTGGCAGCACAGGATTCACATTTCAGAGAGGGAATAGTCAGAGTAGGATAGATAGGTTTTTTTTAAAGGAGAACTCTGCTTTCTCGGCTCCTGAGTTGAGGGCGGTGGAGTTCTCTGACCACTGTATGCTGTCTGTGACTCTGAATGCCTCGGACACTCCACCCAGGGGAAGGGGTACCTGGAAACTGAATTCGGCTCTCCTGGAAGATGTAGAGGTAAGACAATCCTTTGAGGATTTTTTTCAGGCACAGGTTTCTATTCTGGACTTTTGCAGCAGTAAGTCAGAGTGGTGGGAGCTTGTGAAACAAAGGGCGATTGGACTTTTCAAGGCCATAAGTAAGAAGAAGCAGCTTGGTATGTATATTGTCTACCAGCATTTGCGAAGGAAGCTTGATCGTCTTGTCTCGTATGGAGGAGATCCAGGGGAGATCTCGGAGGTAAAGCTTCTTCTTAGGAAGTGTCAATACGACCGGCATGCCTCCTTGGTTCTGGAGAGAGATTACGGGAAATATCACTCGCCTGATCCTTACCAGAACTGTAAGCAAGGCATAGCAGTTAAGACGGTCATAGGTCTGAGGGATAGTACGGGTTCCCTGGTTAAGTCCAGATCAGGGATCCTGGAGATCTTCAGGTCATATTACGCAGACCTTCTGGGAAGAAAGGACCTTAGTCGGGACAGGATGGAAAGCTTTCTGGATTCTACTCCAGGATTGGGAAATGATACATTGCCTTTGATGGATTTGACAGAACCAATTTCAGCGGATGAGGTAGTTCGTGCTATAGAGAAGCTGGCTACCAAAAAATCGCCTGGGCCAGATGGGTTGACAGCTGAATTTTACAAGTGTTTTAAGTCCATTCTGGCTCCCTTTTTAGCGGAGGTTTATAACAGCTGTTTAGAAGAGGGTTCTCTCCCTCCCTCCATGAGGCAATCCGCTGTGATTCTTCTGTCAAAAGGTAAAGACCCCTCAATAATTGAGAACTGGCGCCCCATCAGTCTTCTCAACGTTGATAGAAAGATCTTGGCGAAGATTCTTTTTTGGCGCTTGTCGTCAGTAGCAGGCGATTTGTTGTCCAATCATCAGCACTGCTCGGTCCAGGGCAGAAGTACTTTTTCAGCAATTTTAGCTGTCCGGGAGGCTTTGGAGCGATGCAGGGCTGCTGGATGGAGAAAGTACTTGCTGGCATTGGATCAGGCGAAGGCTTTTGATCGAGTCAATCATGAGTACCTGTATTTGCTACTTGGTAGATACGGCCTGCAGGGGAGGTTTATTGATTGGCTGAAAACATTATATAAAGGGGCTGAGAGCTTCCCACTTGTTAATGGTTGGGTTGGACGGCCTTTTGAGGTTGGCTCTGGTGTGCGCCAGGGGTGTCCTTTGAGCCCCCTGCTATATGTATTCGCAATCGACCCCTTCATAAGAAGGTTAGAGAGTGGATCGTTGTGTGGGGTGCCTTTGGGCATTGCTGGTGTGCCACCTTTGAAGGTCGTGGCCTATGCTGATGATGTGTCTGTTATTATCTCTGGGATGGAGGAGGCGCAGGAGGTGGTCTCTGTGATAGAGCAGTACACAGAGGCTTCTGGCTCTAAAATCAATCATGAAAAGAGTGAAGTTTTCTGGATGGGTGAGGAGGGTGAAAGCTTCGAACTTCCGGATGCCTTCCCAGAGCCCCAGCAGGAAATTAAAGTGTTGGGCATCAAATTTGGTCCTGGTGACTATGGTCATCGAAATTGGGAAAGCAGGTTGTTGAATGCCAATGCCAAGGTGGCAAGCTGGAAGAAATGGAAACTTTCCTTGAGGGAAAGGGTTGACTTGATTAAAACTTACCTGATCCCAATCTTTTTATATGTCAGCTTTGTCTGTATCTTGCCGGAATCTCTCTATGCAAGGGTGTACAGCTGCTTTTTCCAACTGTTATGGGGAAATAGGCTGAACCTGATCAAACGCAATGTAACTTACCTGTCCAGGCGGGAGGGTGGTCTAGGAATGGTCAACCCTATAGTTTTCTTTTCTCTGCTCTTTTTAAAGTATAATCTTGGTAATATGTTAGCAGAGACCCCGCCGGGATGGGTGGGTATTTTTCAATCTTGGTTTAGGCCTTTTCTGCGATGCTGGGAAGATGGCGGGCCAGTGAAAAGTCTGAGAGTCCGACATGGCAAGCTTCCGGCTTATGTTGCCCCGTGTCTGAAAATACTTAGGCAGTGGCAGGTGACAGTGGGGGATATCAAGTCCCTCCCCAGAAAGCTTCTGGAGAAGAGGATTTTGGGCTCTGCTTTCAGTGTGTCACTGACCTTAAGGGATTGCCCAGGCCCCGTAATGAGGGAGGGGTTGCGTTTAATTAACTTAGGAAGAATCCCTTTGAAGTTTAGGGATCAAGCCTGGCTCGCTTTCCATGGAAGGCTCTATGTGAGAGGGAACCTGAAGCATCGCCCTGTGGATGATCGGGTTTGTCCTAGAGCGGAGTGTGTTGGTAAAGTGGAATCTATGGACCACTTTTTGCTCCAGTGTCCCTTTAACATAGAGGTGTATAAAAGGGTGGGGAGGGCTCTAGGCCTCCCCTTTCTCTATCGCATGAGTTATGCGGAGTGGGTGTACGGGGCATTCCCAACTCGCTGGGATTTTGATTTGGATACACTTTTTCTAGTTAGTATAGTTGTCCGTTACTTCACGTGGAATGCACGGTGCCAGATTACCCTGCGGAAGAAAGTCCTCCCTGTTGAGGTGGTGGTGTACGATATTCTGGGTGAGGTTGGGAAGATTCGGGGTCTTGAGAAGGGCAGGGAGCCTCGAGCGGTCTGGATAAGGGCGTGGAGGAATATCAGACCTGCTTTTGGTGAACTGTCCATCTCTGGGTGAGGAGCTCTTTTCCTATGCTATTTCTTTCACGCCCTTAGCTTTTGTTGGTTAATATCTTCTTTTTGAAGAAGGGCTGCATGCATAATGGGGGTGGTTTTGTTTCTTGACCTCGCAGGTTGGATGTCTGGTGTGGTGGTGTGAGTCCTACTAAGATTATTTTCTCCGGTAATGACAGTTTCATGATGTGAGTTTTGTTTTTGCTGTAAAGCCATTCTTTATTTGAGAGCAGAACTTGCTATGTATTTTTTTCCATTTTCATGTAAATATGTATATATTTATTTATGTATATTGATTTTATGATTATTGATTGCAAGACTTTTAATAAACAAAAATTGGGAAGAATGTTCCATACATTGGTGATCAGTGGGAAGAATGTTCCTTACATTGGGGGTCAGTGGGAAGAATGTTCCATACATTGGTGGTCAGTGGGAAGAATGTCCCTTACATTGGGGGTCAGTGGGAAGAATGTTCCATACATTGGTGATCAGTGGGAAGAATGTCCCTTACATTGGTGGTCAGTGGGAAGAATGTTCCATACATTGGTGATCAGTGGGAAGAATGTTCCTTACATTGGGGGTCAGTGGGAAGAATGTTCCATACATTGGTGGTCAGTGGGAAGAATGTTCCATACATTGGTGGTCAGTGGGAAGAATGTTCCATACATTGGTGATCAGTGGGAAGAATGCTCCTTACATTGGTGGTCAGTGGGAAGAATGTTCCTTACATTGGTGGTCAGAGGGAAGAATGTTCCTTACATTGGTGGTCAGTGGGAAGAATGTCCCTTACATTGGTGGTCAGTGGGAAGAATGTTCCTTACATTGGTGGTCAGTGGGAAGAATGTTCCATACATTGGTGATCAGTGGGAAGAATGCTCCTTACATTGGTGGTCAGTGGGAAGAATGTCCCTTACATTGGTGGTCAGTGGGAAGAATGTTCCTTACATTGGTGGTCAGAGGGAAGAATGTTCCTTACATTGGTGGTCAGTGGGAAGAATGTCCCTTACATTGGTGGTCAGTGGGAAGAAGGAGGAGGACACACCCAAAGAGCTCTCTCAGAGAACCAGCCCTTTTCAAGCCTGGGCCTTGCTTGCTAGCTTGGCCCAGGAACAATGCCTGATCCTGGGGGAGGCCCTGGGAGGGATCCCCCTGATGACACGGGGCCTAGTGAGGAGGAGGTGGAGGACCTGTCTGTGGGTCCAGGCCCCGGTGAGAATGCGGATGTCTTCAGCCAGAAGGTTATCAATCGTTTTAGGGCGATTGGAAGAGCTGAAGAAAAGCTTAAAGTTTTGAAGGCTGAACATAAATCCTTCAGAGCCAAATACTGCCAGGCCTGGAGTAAAAATCGCACAGCCATGAAGCCTGAGCTACAGGAATTGGAAGATAAGGTAAAGAAACAATCTTTATTACTGGAAAAGTTGAAAGATAGAAGCGGAGTGTTTAAAGAAAAATTTGATAATGAGAGGAGATTTGCCAGCCAAGCATCAGCATCTGTGGATCAGCAGCCTCAGTTAATGGATGACCAGGCTCCATCTGCCTCTGCACCTCTCCCCCCATGCCAGAACTGGGAATCGCCAGCGGCAACCAGCCAGGGGGTTGAGAGTGGGCATGGATCCCTGACATTTATCCAGGAGATGGAGTCCCCCCTGAGAGCAGATAAGTTTGCATTCACTGATGATCCATCAGAAATCCCTGTGGATGGGCAGAGGAGATACAAACCAGCAAAGCCAGTAATGGTGGAGAAATCCCAGTATACCATGCTGCCATCCAACATGTCTGCCCCACCTGCTGTTGTGGATGGTGTCCCAGGTGAGAAGGAGCTTTGCCAGCTATCTATTGGAGATTCTGCTGTGAACACAACCAGTACAGACATGCAGGGAAAATCCCTGACCGTGAAATCCCCGGACCATCAGGTGAATGTGGATGGACCTGCATCTGACACCCCAGACATGGATTTTGCTGGTCTGGCTGAGACCAGTAGTCCCTCTGAAAGCAAAATGGCTGCCAGCTCCAAGGAGTCTGTTTCACTTTCACCAGAGCTTCCCAGTGTTTCAGGGCTGATTGCTGGTGGGGGAGGGGATCAGCATGCTGCTGTTTTTGGAATGGAAGCAGCCATGGAAGTTACCTGCAGTGTTTTACCTGCTGCTGTGCTAGAACAGAATTCCATTTCCACAGCTGAAAACCCTGTCCCAGTGGAAGAGAAGATGACAGCTGAAACTCTTACCAGTGCAGCACCAACTATGGATTCTGCTGTGAAGACAACAAATATCCCAGCAAGTATTAAAAATGACAATAATCATAAAGCAATGAATGTGGTGGGTGGTGGTGAAGGGGATAATATTGCTGGGAAAAATAGAAATGACATTTCTCCCCCTGCTCAGCAGAGGAAAGATTTATCGATTGTGCAGATCAATCCCGGATCTGTACAATCGTTATCTGTTATGTCTGTGTCGGATGTTTCAAAACAAACTGATGGATTTTCTGCTGGGAGGAATGTTGGAAGCTATGCTTCAGCTTTGGGGAGTCGCACCAGGGTGGGTGGTGGGGATTTGGTTAGTAATCGCAATTCAAGGAGGTTTGTTGGGGGGTTGGTTAGTGGGTATAGGAGGAGGAATGTGGTTCAGTTACGGTGGGAGGGCGATGGAACGCCGCCAGTAAGGGGGAGAGTGGCCGAGTTGGTCTTGGAAATGGGGTTTAAAGCCTGTGACATTTTTGCTTTGATTTGCCCGGTGGGAAGTTATGAATTTGATTTGTCGTTTGTGAAACCTGAGAGTTTGGATCTCTTTTGGGAGAGATTTAGGAGGTGCAAGGGCCTTCAGCAGTGGAGTGGTTTGGTGCCAAAGGTGATTTCAAGACAGCCTCTGATAAAGTCGGTGACCATCTTGGTGCGTAACGAATCCATACCAGAGGCTGATTTATTAGTATGGCTACGCCGATATGGCGAGGTCCTCACTCCACTGCGGAAGGTCCTTGATGAGCATGGGATATGGACAGGGGCCTGGACAGTGTCACTAAAATTGGGGGTGCTGGGCGATGTAGTTCAGCACCTTCCCTGCTCAGCCTTTCTGGGTAGGGATAGGCTGACCATTTTCTACCAAGGTCAGCCTAAGGTATGTAATAAATGTGGTGATAAAGGCCACTTTGCATCGTCCTGCACCCACAAGAAGTGCTCACTGTGCCAGGATTTAGGCCATTTGGCCAGAGAATGCACCCAGATTCGGTGCAATTTGTGCCAGCAGCTGGGTCATCCATATAGCCAGTGCCCAGAGGCACTGCATAACTTGCCAGGATTGGAGACTGAGCTGCAGAGGCTTGATAAAGAAGATGAAGCAGCTGAAGTTAGAGAGGAAATTGTTGTTGCCCCTCCTGTGTCTGTTGTGTCAGATTCTGTTTCCCCTAGTGAGGTGGTCCCTGAGTCTGTCCTTCCTGTGTCTGTTGTGTCAGATTTTGTTTCCCCTAGTGATGTGGTCCCTGAGTCTGTCCCTCCTGTTGTTCCTACATCTACTGTGCGTAGATCCTCCAGACTAGCGGAAGCTGCTGGGGGGGCGGGTATAGTGGATCTTCCCCCTCGGCCTACTCCACCTCCAGTCCCTGTCTCTCGACACCGCAAACGCGGCCAAGAGGGTGCAGGGGTGCTGGATGGTGGTGGGGTCGATGGGGTTGAGGGAGGGGTGTCCATGTCCCATGTCTCACCCTCTGTTGTGGAGGATTCGGATGATGAGGGGTGGGAGAGGACAAAGAGGAAGAAAAAGAAGAAGAGGAAGACCAGTAAGGCGGTCATTTCTTCCTTACAGTTAGAGCCAGGAGGGGTTCCTCTTGGCAACACATTTTCGGTTTTATCAGGGGAGGAGTTAGTATCCGATTTATCTACTTCTTTATCATCTATGGATGAGGGGGAGTCACATAGTGTAAAGAGAGCTGCTTCGGGTGATGAGAGTGTGGTGGAGGTTAAGAAACGACTACCCCAATCATCCTGATGGCAGTGCCCGCTCTGATAAAGGTGGCGACCATTAATGTCGCCAGCGTGAAATCTGCAAGAGCTCGTGATATTGCCTTATTTTTGCTCAGTGAGTTTGATGCTGAGATTTTATTTTTGCAAGAGACCTGGCTCAATACTTTGGCCGATGTCCATCTAGCAAAAAGGGAGTGGAGATGCGGTCCCTCCTTTTGGTCTCTTGCGGCTGAGCCTTGCAGCGGAGTTGCGGTTCTTTTTAAAACCGATATGGTAACGTGCCGGCGGATAATTGAGGTAGAAATGGGGAGATGCATGGTCTTAGACGTCTCTGTTAGGGGGCAGGACCTGCGCCTCATCAATATCTATGGACCGCAGTCAAAATGGGACAGGAAATGCCTCTTCACAAAGATCAAGCCCTTCCTTTTTACATCCCAGCAGGTTGTCTTTGGAGGTGACTTTAACACCATAATTAGGCCTGAAGACAGGAGGGTCTCCATAGACAGGCTGGGTTATGATAGCGTTTTTCTTAGAGATATGGTTAGACAAGCAGGCCTGGTAGATGTGCACATTAAGCACTGCCCTGGCAGCACAGGATTCACATTTCAGAGAGGGAATAGTCAGAGTAGGATAGATAGGTTTTTTTTAAAGGAGAACTCTGCTTTCTCGGCTCCTGAGTTGAGGGCGGTGGAGTTCTCTGACCACTGTATGCTGTCTGTGACTCTGAATGCCTCGGACACTCCACCCAGGGGAAGGGGTACCTGGAAACTGAATTCGGCTCTCCTGGAAGATGTAGAGGTAAGACAATCCTTTGAGGATTTTTTTCAGGCACAGGTTTCTATTCTGGACTTTTGCAGCAGTAAGTCAGAGTGGTGGGAGCTTGTGAAACAAAGGGCGATTGGACTTTTCAAGGCCATAAGTAAGAAGAAGCAGCTTGGTATGTATATTGTCTACCAGCATTTGCGAAGGAAGCTTGATCGTCTTGTCTCGTATGGAGGAGATCCAGGGGAGATCTCGGAGGTAAAGCTTCTTCTTAGGAAGTGTCAATACGACCGGCATGCCTCCTTGGTTCTGGAGAGAGATTACGGGAAATATCACTCGCCTGATCCTTACCAGAACTGTAAGCAAGGCATAGCAGTTAAGACGGTCATAGGTCTGAGGGATAGTACGGGTTCCCTGGTTAAGTCCAGATCAGGGATCCTGGAGATCTTCAGGTCATATTACGCAGACCTTCTGGGAAGAAAGGACCTTAGTCGGGACAGGATGGAAAGCTTTCTGGATTCTACTCCAGGATTGGGAAATGATACATTGCCTTTGATGGATTTGACAGAACCAATTTCAGCGGATGAGGTAGTTCGTGCTATAGAGAAGCTGGCTACCAAAAAATCGCCTGGGCCAGATGGGTTGACAGCTGAATTTTACAAGTGTTTTAAGTCCATTCTGGCTCCCTTTTTAGCGGAGGTTTATAACAGCTGTTTAGAAGAGGGTTCTCTCCCTCCCTCCATGAGGCAATCCGCTGTGATTCTTCTGTCAAAAGGTAAAGACCCCTCAATAATTGAGAACTGGCGCCCCATCAGTCTTCTCAACGTTGATAGAAAGATCTTGGCGAAGATTCTTTTTTGGCGCTTGTCGTCAGTAGCAGGCGATTTGTTGTCCAATCATCAGCACTGCTCGGTCCAGGGCAGAAGTACTTTTTCAGCAATTTTAGCTGTCCGGGAGGCTTTGGAGCGATGCAGGGCTGCTGGATGGAGAAAGTACTTGCTGGCATTGGATCAGGCGAAGGCTTTTGATCGAGTCAATCATGAGTACCTGTATTTGCTACTTGGTAGATACGGCCTGCAGGGGAGGTTTATTGATTGGCTGAAAACATTATATAAAGGGGCTGAGAGCTTCCCACTTGTTAATGGTTGGGTTGGACGGCCTTTTGAGGTTGGCTCTGGTGTGCGCCAGGGGTGTCCTTTGAGCCCCCTGCTATATGTATTCGCAATCGACCCCTTCATAAGAAGGTTAGAGAGTGGATCGTTGTGTGGGGTGCCTTTGGGCATTGCTGGTGTGCCACCTTTGAAGGTCGTGGCCTATGCTGATGATGTGTCTGTTATTATCTCTGGGATGGAGGAGGCGCAGGAGGTGGTCTCTGTGATAGAGCAGTACACAGAGGCTTCTGGCTCTAAAATCAATCATGAAAAGAGTGAAGTTTTCTGGATGGGTGAGGAGGGTGAAAGCTTCGAACTTCCGGATGCCTTCCCAGAGCCCCAGCAGGAAATTAAAGTGTTGGGCATCAAATTTGGTCCTGGTGACTATGGTCATCGAAATTGGGAAAGCAGGTTGTTGAATGCCAATGCCAAGGTGGCAAGCTGGAAGAAATGGAAACTTTCCTTGAGGGAAAGGGTTGACTTGATTAAAACTTACCTGATCCCAATCTTTTTATATGTCAGCTTTGTCTGTATCTTGCCGGAATCTCTCTATGCAAGGGTGTACAGCTGCTTTTTCCAACTGTTATGGGGAAATAGGCTGAACCTGATCAAACGCAATGTAACTTACCTGTCCAGGCGGGAGGGTGGTCTAGGAATGGTCAACCCTATAGTTTTCTTTTCTCTGCTCTTTTTAAAGTATAATCTTGGTAATATGTTAGCAGAGACCCCGCCGGGATGGGTGGGTATTTTTCAATCTTGGTTTAGGCCTTTTCTGCGATGCTGGGAAGATGGCGGGCCAGTGAAAAGTCTGAGAGTCCGACATGGCAAGCTTCCGGCTTATGTTGCCCCGTGTCTGAAAATACTTAGGCAGTGGCAGGTGACAGTGGGGGATATCAAGTCCCTCCCCAGAAAGCTTCTGGAGAAGAGGATTTTGGGCTCTGCTTTCAGTGTGTCACTGACCTTAAGGGATTGCCCAGGCCCCGTAATGAGGGAGGGGTTGCGTTTAATTAACTTAGGAAGAATCCCTTTGAAGTTTAGGGATCAAGCCTGGCTCGCTTTCCATGGAAGGCTCTATGTGAGAGGGAACCTGAAGCATCGCCCTGTGGATGATCGGGTTTGTCCTAGAGCGGAGTGTGTTGGTAAAGTGGAATCTATGGACCACTTTTTGCTCCAGTGTCCCTTTAACATAGAGGTGTATAAAAGGGTGGGGAGGGCTCTAGGCCTCCCCTTTCTCTATCGCATGAGTTATGCGGAGTGGGTGTACGGGGCATTCCCGACTCGCTGGGATTTTGATTTGGATACACTTTTTCTAGTTAGTATAGTTGTCCGTTACTTCACGTGGAATGCACGGTGCCAGATTACCCTGCGGAAGAAAGTCCTCCCTGTTGAGGTGGTGGTGTACGATATTCTGGGTGAGGTTGGGAAGATTCGGGGTCTTGAGAAGGGCAGGGAGCCTCGAGCGGTCTGGATAAGGGCGTGGAGGAATATCAGACCTGCTTTTGGTGAACTGTCCATCTCTGGGTGAGGAGCTCTTTTCCTATGCTATTTCTTTCACGCCCTTAGCTTTTGTTGGTTAATATCTTCTTTTTGAAGAAGGGCTGCATGCATAATGGGGGTGGTTTTGTTTCTTGACCTCGCAGGTTGGATGTCTGGTGTGGTGGTGTGAGTCCTACTAAGATTATTTTCTCCGGTAATGACAGTTTCATGATGTGAGTTTTGTTTTTGCTGTAAAGCCATTCTTTATTTGAGAGCAGAACTTGCTATGTATTTTTTTCCATTTTCATGTAAATATGTATATATTTATTTATGTATATTGATTTTATGATTATTGATTGCAAGACTTTTAATAAACAAAAATTGGGAAGAATGTTCCATACATTGGTGATCAGTGGGAAGAATGCTCCTTACATTGGTGGTCAGTGGGAAGAATGTCCCTTACATTGGTGGTCAGTGGGAAGAATGTTCCTTACATTGGTGGTCAGAGGGAAGAATGTTCCTTACATTGGTGGTCAGTGGGAAGAATGTCCCTTACATTGGTGGTCAGTGGGAAGAATGTTCCTTACATTGGTGGTCAGTGGGAAGAATGTTCCATACATTGGTGATCAGTGGGAAGAATGCTCCTTACATTGGTGGTCAGTGGGAAGAATGTCCCTTACATTGGTGGTCAGTTGGAAGAATGCTCCTTACATTGGGGGTCAGTGGGAAGAATGTCCCTTACATTGGTGGTCAGTTGGAAGAATGCTCCTTACATTGGTGGTCAGTTGGAAGAATGCTCCTTACATTGGTGATCAGTGGGAAGAATGCCCCTTACATTGGTGGTCAGTGGGAAGAATCCTCCTTACATTGGTGGTCAGTGGGAAGAATGTCCCTTACATTGGTGATCAGTGGGAAGAATGTCCCTTACATTGGTGATCAGTGGGAAGAATGTCCCTTACATTGGTGATCAGTGGGAAGAATGTTCCTTACATTGGTGGTCAGTGGGAAGAATGTCCCTTACATTGGTGATCATTGGGAAGAAGGAGGAGGACACACCCAAGGAGCTCTCTGTGAGAACCAGCCCTTTTCAAGCCTGGGCCTTGCCTGCTAGCTTGGCCCAGGAACAATGCCTGATCCTGGGGGAGGCCCTGGGAGGGATCCCCCTGATGACACGGGGCCTAGTGAGGAGGAGGTGGAGGACCTGTCTGTGGGTCCAGGCCCTGGTGAGAATGCGGATGTCTTCAGCCAGAAGGTTATCAATCGTTTTAGGGCGATTGGGAGAGCGGAAGAAAAACTTAAAGTTTTGAAGGCTGAACACAAATCCTTCAAAACCAAGTATTTCCAGGCCTGGAGTAAAAATCGCACAGCCATGAAGCCTGAGTTACAGGAATTGGAAGAAAAGGTAAAGGAACAATCTTTATTATTGGAAAGGCTGAAAGACAGAAGTGGAGCATTTAAAGAAAAGTTTGACAATGAGAGGCGTTTTACCAGCCAAGCATCAGCAAGTTCTGTGGATCAGCAGGCTCAGTTAATGGATGACCAGGCTCCATCTGCCTCTGCACCTCTCCCCCCATGCCAGAACTGGGAATCACCAGCGGCAACCAGCCAGGGGGTTGAGAGTGGGCATGGATCCCTGACATTTATCCAGGAGATGGAGTCCCCCCTGAGAGCAGATAAGTTTGCATTCACTGATGATCCATCAGAAATCCCTGAGGATGGGCAGAGGAGATACAAGCCAGCAAAGCCAGTACTGGTGGAGAAATCCCAGTACACCGTGCTGCCATCCAACATGTCTGCCCCACCTGCTGTAGTGGATGGTGTCCCAGGTGAGAAGGAGCTCTGCCTACAGCTACCTATTGGAGATTCTGCTGTGAACACAACCAGTACAGACATGCAGGGAAAATCCCTGACCGTGGAATCCCCGGACCATCAGATGCATGTGGATGGATCTGCATCTAACACCCCAGGCATGGATTCTGCTGGTCTGGCTGAGACCAGTAGTCCCACAGCAAGCAAAATGGCTGCCAGCTCCAAAGAGCCTGATTCATGTTCACCTGAGCCTCCCAGTCTTCCAGTGCTAATTGACCAGCTGATTTCTGGTGGGGGAGGGGATCAACATAGTGCTGGAAGTGTAGTGGAAGCAGCTATGGAAGTTACCTGCAATGTTTCACCTGTTGCTGTGTTAAAACAGGATGCCATTTCTACAACTGAAAACTCTGTCCCAGTGGAAGAGAAGATGTCAGCTGGAGTTCTTACCAGTGCAGCAGCAGCTATGGATTCTGCTGTGAAGACAACAGCAAAAATAAATATCCCAGCAAGTATAAAAAATGACATTAATGTTAAAGCAATGAATGTGGTGGGTGGTGGTGAAGGGGTTAGTAATGCTGGGAAAAATAAAAATGACATTTCTCCTCCTGCTCAGCAGAGGAAAGATTCGATTGCACAGATCAATCCCGAATCTGTGCAATCGTTATCTGCTAAGTGTGTGTCAGATAATTTAAAAAAAACTGATGGATTTTCTGCTGGGAGGAATGTTGGAAGCTATGCTTCAGCTTTGGGGAGTCACACCAGGGTGGGTGGTGGGAATTCTGTTATTAGTCAAAATTCAGGGAGGTTTGGTGGGTATAGGAGGAGGAATGTGGTACAGTTGAGGTGGGTGGGGGATGGAACTCCACCAGTAAGGGGGAGGGTGGCTGAGTTGATTTTGGAAATGGGGTTTAAAGCTTGTGATATTTTTGCTTTAATTTGCCCGGTGGGGAGTTATGAATTTGATTTGTCGTTTGTAAAACCTGAAAGTTTGGATCTCTTCTGGGAGAGATTTAGGAGGTGCAAGGGCCTTCAGCAGTGGAGTGGTTTGGTGCCAAAGGTGATCTCAAGGCAGCCTCTGATAAAATCAGTGACCATTTTGGTGCGTAACGAATCCATACCAGAGGCTGATTTATTAGTATGGCTACGCCGATATGGCGAGGTCCTCACTCCACTGCGGAAGGTCCTTGATGAGCATGGGATATGGACAGGGGCCTGGACAGTGTCACTAAAATTGGGGGTGCTGGGCGATGTAGTTCAGCACCTTCCCTGCTCAGCCTTTCTGGGTAGGGATAGGCTGACCATTTTCTACCAAGGTCAGCCTAAGGTGTGCAATAAATGTGGTGATAAAGGCCACTTTGCATCGTCCTGCACCCACAAGAAGTGCTCACTGTGCCAGGATTTAGGCCATTTGGCCAGAAAATGCACCCAGATTCGGTGCAATTTGTGCCAGCAGCTGGGTCATCCATATAGCCAGTGCCCAGAGGCACTGCATAACTTGCCAGGATTAGAGACTGAGCTGCAGAGGCTTGATAAAGAAGATGAAGCAGCTGAAGTTAGAGAGGAAATTGTTGTTGCCCCTCCTGTGTCTGTTGTGTCAGATTCTGTTTCCCCTAGTGATGTGGTCCCTGAGTCTGTCCCTCCTGTGTCTGTTGTATCAGATTCTGTTTCCCCTAGTGATGTGGTCCCTGAGTCTGTCCCTCCTGTTGTTCCTACATCTACTGTGCGTAGATCCTCCAGAGTAGCGGAAGCTGCTGGGGGGGCGGGTATAGTGGATCTTCCCCCTCGGCCTACTCCACCTCCAGTCCCTGTCTCTCGACACCGCAAACGCGGCCAAGAGGGTGCAGGGGTGCTGGATGGTGGTGGGGTCGATGGGGTTGAGGGAGGGGTGTCCATGTCCCATGTCTCACCCTCTGTTGTGGAGGATTCGGATGATGAGGGGTGGGAGAGGACAAAGAGGAAGAAAAAGAAGAAGAGGAAGACCAGTAAAGCGGTCATTTCTTCCTTACAGTTAGAGCCAGGAGGGGTTCCTCTTGGCAATACATTTTCGGTTTTATCAGGGGAGGAGTTAGTATCTGATTTATCTACTTCTTTATCATCTATGGATGAGGGGGAGTCACATAGTGTAAAGAGAGCTGTTTCGGGTGATGAGAGTGTGGTGGAGGTTAAGAAACGACTACCCCAATCATCCTGATGGCAGTGCCCGCTCTGATAAAAGTGGCGACCATTAATGTCGCCAGCGTGAAATCTGCAAGAGCTCGTGATATTGCCTTATTTTTGCTCAGTGAGTTTGATGCTGAGATTTTATTTTTGCAAGAGACCTGGCTCAATACTTTGGCCGATGTCCATCTAGCAAAAAGGGAGTGGAGATGCAGTCCCTCCTTTTGGTCTCTTGCGGCTGAGCCTTGCAGCGGAGTTGCGGTTCTTTTTAAAACCGATATGGTAACGTGCCGGCGGATAATTGAGGTAGAAATGGGGAGATGCATGGTCTTAGACGTCTCTGTTAGGGGGCAGGACCTGCGCCTGATCAATATCTATGGACCGCAGTCAAAATGGGACAGGAAATGCCTCTTCACAAAGATCAAGCCCTTCCTTTTTACATCCCAGCAGGTTGTCTTTGGAGGTGACTTTAACACCATAATTAGGCCTGAAGACAGGGGGATCTCCATAGACAGGCTGGGTTATGATAGCGTTTTTCTTAGAGATATGGTTAGACAAGCAGGCCTGGTAGATGTGCACATTAAGCACTGCCCTGGCAGCACGGGATTCACGTTTCAGAGAGGGAATATTCAGAGTAGGATAGATAGGTTTTTTTTAAAGGAGAACTCTGTTTTCTCGGCTCCTGAGTTGAGGGCGGTGGAGTTCTCTGACCACTGTATGCTGTCTGTGACTCTGAATGCCTCGGACACTCCACCCAGGGGAAGGGGTACCTGGAAACTGAATTCGGCTCTCCTGGAAGATGTAGAGGTAAGACAATCCTTTGAGGATTTTTTTCAGGCACAGGTTTCTATTCTGGACTTTTGCAGCAGTAAGTCAGAGTGGTGGGAGCTTGTGAAACAAAGGGCGATTGGACTTTTCAAGGCCATAAGTAAGAAGAAGCAGCTTGGTATGTATATTGCCTACCAGCATTTGCGGAGGAAGCTTGATCGTCTTGTCTCGTATGGAGGAGATCCAGGGGAGATCTCGGAGGTAAAGCTTCTTCTTAGGAAGTGTCAATACGACCGGCATGCCTCCTTGGTTCTGGAGAGAGATTATGGGAAATATCACTCGCCTGATCCTTACCAGAACTGTAAGCAAGGCATAGCAGTTAAGACGGTCATAGGTCTGAGGGATAGTACGGGTTCCCTGGTGAAGTCCAGATCAGGGATCCTGGAGATCTTCAGGTCATATTACGCAGACCTTCTGGGAAGAAAGGACCTTAGTCGGGACAGGATGGAAAGCTTTCTGGATTCTACTCCAGGATTGGGAAATGATACATTGCCTTTGATGGATTTGACAGAACCAATTTCAGCGGATGAGGTAGTTCGTGCTATAGAGAAGCTGGCTACCAAAAAGTCGCCTGGGCCAGATGGGTTGACAGCTGAATTTTACAAGTGTTTTAAGTCCATTCTGGCTCCCTTTTTAGCAGAGGTTTATAACAGCTGTTTAGATGAGGGTTCTCTCCCTCCCTCCATGAGGCAATCCGCTGTGATTCTTCTGTGAAAAGGTAAAGACCCCTCAATAATTGAGAACTGGCGCCCCATCAGTCTTCTCAATGTTGATAGAAAGATCTTGGCGAAGATTCTTTTTTGGCGCTTGTCGTCAGTAGCAGGCGATTTGTTGTCCAATCATCAGCACTGCTCGGTCCAGGGCAGAAGTACCTTTTCAGCAATTTTAGCTGTCCGGGAGGCTTTGGAGCGATGCAGGGCTGCTGGATGGAGAAAGTACTTGCTGGCATTGGATCAGGCGAAGGCTTTTGATCGAGTCAATCATGAGTACCTGTACTTGCTACTTGGTAGATACGGCCTGCAGGGGAGGTTTATTGATTGGCTGAAAACATTATATAAATGGGCTGAGAGCTTCCCACTTGTTAATGGTTGGGTTGGACGGCCTTTTGAGGTTGGCTCTGGGGTGCGCCAGGGGTGTCCTTTGAGCCCCCTGCTATATGTATTCGCAATCGACCCCTTCATAAGAAGGTTAGAGAGTGGATCGTTGTGTGGGGTGCCTTTGGGCATTGCTGGTGTGCCGCCTTTGAAGGTCGTGGCCTATGCCGATGATGTGTCTGTTATTATCTCTGGGATGGAGGAGGCGCAGGAGGTGGTCTCTGTGATAGAGCAGTACACTGAGGCTTCTGGCTCTAAAATCAATCATGAAAAGAGTGAAGTTTTCTGGATGGGTGAGGAGGGTGAAAGCTTCGAACTTCCGGATGCCTTCCCAGAGCCCCAGCAGGAAATTAAAGTGTTGGGCATCAAATTTGGTCCTGGTGACTATGGTCATCGAAATTGGGAAAGCAGGTTGTTGAATGCCAATGCCAAGGTGGCAAGCTGGAAGAAATGGAAACTTTCCTTGAGGGAAAGGGTTGACTTGATTAAAACTTACCTGATCCCAATCTTTTTATATGTCAGCTTTGTCTGTATCTTGCCGGAATCTCTCTATGCAAGGGTGTACAGCTGCTTTTTCCAACTGTTATGGGGAAATAGGCTGAACCTGATCAAACGCAATGTAACTTACCTGTCCAGGCGGGAGGGTGGTCTAGGAATGGTCAACCCTATAGTTTTCTTTTCTCTGCTTTTTTTAAAGTATAATCTTGGTAATATGTTAGCAGAGACCCCGCCGGGATGGGTGGGTATTTTTCAATCTTGGTTTAGGCCTTTTCTGCGATGCTGGGAAGATGGCGGGCCAGTGAAAAGTCTGAGAGTCCGACATGGCAAGCTTCCGGCTTATGTTGCCCCGTGTCTGAAAATACTTAGGCAGTGGCAGGTGACAGTGGGGGATATCAAGTCCCTCCCCAGAAAGCTTCTGGAGAAGAGGATTTTGGGCTCTGCTTTCAGTGTGTCGCTGACCTTAAGGGATTGCCCAGGCCCCGTAATGAGGGAGGGGTTGCGTTTAATTAACTTAGGAAGAATCCCTTTGAAGTTTAGGGATCAAGCCTGGCTCGCTTTCCATGGAAGGCTCTATGTGAGAGGGAACCTGAAGCATCGCCCTGTGGATGATCGGGATTGTCCTAGAGCGGAGTGTGTTGGTAAAGTGGAGTCTATGGACCACTTTTTGCTCCAGTGTCCCTTTAACATAGAGGTGTATAAAAGGGTGGGGAGGGCTCTAGGCATCCCCTTTCTCTATCGCATGAGTTATGCGGAGTGGGTGTACGGGGCATTCCCGACTCGCTGGGATTTTGATTTGGATACACTTTTTCTAGTTAGTATAGTAGTCCGTTACTTCACGTGGAATGCACGGTGCCAGATTACCCTGCGGAAGAAAGTCCTCCCTGTTGAGGTGGTGGTGTACGATATTCTTGGTGAGGTTGGGAAGATTCGGGGTCTTGAGAAGGGCAGGGAGCCTCGAGCGGTCTGGATAAGGGCGTGGAGGAATATCAGACCTGCTTTTGGTGAACTGTCCATCTCTGGGTAAAAAGCTTTTTTCCTATGCTATTTCTTTCACGCCCTTAGCTTTTGTTGGTTAATATCTTCATTTTTGAAGAAGGGCTGCATGCATAATGGGGGTGGTTTTGTTTCTTGACCTCACAGGTTTGATGTCTGGTGTGGTGGTGTGAGTCTTATTAAGATTATTTTTCCCGGTAATGATGTGTTTCATGATGTGAGTTTTGTTTTTGCTGTAAAGGCAGTCTTTATTTGAGAGCAGAATTTGCTATGTAATTTTTTTTTCCCCTTTTCATGTAAATATGTATATATTTATTTATGTATATTGATTTTATGCTTATTGATTGCAAGACTTTTAATAAACAAAATTGGGAAGAATGTCCCTTACATTGGTGGTCAGTGGGAAGAATGTCCCTTACATTGGTGGTCAGTGGGAAGAATGTCCCTTACATTGATGATCAGTGGGAAGAATGTCCCTTACATTGGTGGTCAGTGGGAATAATGCTCCTTACATTGATGATCAGTGGGAAGAATGTCCCTTACATTGGTGGTCAGTGGGAAGGATGTTTCTTACATTGGTGGTCAGTGAGAAGAATGCTCCTTACATTGGTGGTCAGTGGGAAGAATGCTCCTTACATTGGTGATCAGTGGGAAGAATGTCCCTTACATTGGTGGTCAGTGGGAAGAATGTCCCTTACATTGGTGGTCAGTGGGAAGAAGGAGGAGGACACACCCAAGGAGCTCTCTGTGAGATCCAGCCCTTTTCAAGCCTGGGCCTTGCTTGCTAGCTTGGCCCAGGAACAATGCCTGATCCTGGGGGAGGCCCTGGGAGGGATCCCCCTGATGACACGGGGCCTAGTGAGGAGGAGGTGGAGGACCTGTCTGTGGGTCCAGGCCCTGGTGAGAATGCGGATGTCTTCAGCCAGAAGGTTATCAATCGTTTTAGGGCGATTGGGAGAGCGGAAGAAAAACTTAAAGTTTTGAAGGCTGAACACAAATCCTTCAAAACTAAGTATTTCCAGGCCTGGAGTAAAAATCGCACAGCCATGAAGCCTGAGTTACAGGAATTGGAAGAAAAGGTAAAGGAACAATCTTTATTATTGGAAAGGCTGAAAGACCGAAGTGGAGCATTTAAAGAAAAGTTTGACAATAAGAGGCGTTTTACCAGCCAAGCATCAGCAAGTTCTGTGGATCAGCAGGCTCCGTTAATGGATGACCAGGCTCCATCTGTCTCTGCACCTCTCCCCCCATGCCAGAACTGGGAATCACCAGCGGCAACCAGCCAGGGGGTTGAGAGTGGACATGGATCCCTGACATTTATCCAGGAGATGGAGTCACCCCTGAAAGCAGACAAGTTTGTCTTTTCTGATGATCCATCAGAAATCCCTGAGGATGGGCAGAGGAGATTCAAGTCAGCAAAGCCAGTACTGGTGGAGAAATCCCAGTACATCATGCTGCCTTCCAGCATGTCTGCCCCACTTGCTGTAGTGGATGGTGTCCCAGGTGAGAAGGAGCTCTACATACAGCTACCTATTGGAGATTCTGCTGTGGAGAAACCGAGTGCAGACATGCAAGGAAAATCCCTGACCAATGAATTCCCGGACCATCAGATGAATGTGGATGGACCTGTATCTAACACCCCAGGCATGGATTTTGCTGGTCTGGCTGAGACCAGTAGTCCCACAGCAAGCAAAATGGCTGCCAGCTCCAAAGAGCATGCTTCATGTTCACCTGAGCCTCCCAGTCTTCCAGTGCTGATTGACCAGCTGATTTCTGGTGGGGGAGGGGATCAACATAGTGCTGGAAGTGAAGCAGCTATGGAAGTCTCCTACAATGTTTCACCTGTTGCTGTGTTAAAACAGAATGCTATATCCACAGCTGAAAACCCTGTCCTAGTGGAAGAGAAGATGACAGCTGGAGTTCTTACCAGTGCAGCAGCAGCTATGGATTCTGCTGTGAAGACAACAGCAATAATAAATATCCCAGCAAGTATAAAAAATGACATTAATGTTAAAGCAATGAATGTGGTGGGTGGTGGTGAAGGGGTTAGTAATGCTGGGAAAAATAAAAATGACATTTCTCCTCCTGCTCAGCAGAGGAAAGATTCGATTGCACAGATCAATCCCGAATCTGTGCAATCGTTATCTGCTAAGTGTGTGTCAGATAATTTAAAAAAAACTGATGGATTTTCTGCTGGGAGGAATGTTGGAAGCTATGCTTCAGCTTTGGGGAGTCACACCAAGGTGGGTGGTGGGAATTCTGTTATTAGTCAAAATTCAGGGAGGTTTGGTGGGTATAGGAGGAGGAATGTGGTACAGTTGAGGTGGGTGGGGGATGGAACTCCACCAGTAAGGGGGAGGGTGGCTGAGTTGATTTTGGAAATGGGGTTTAAAGCCTGTGATATTTTTGCTTTAATTTGCCCGGTGCGGAGTTATGAATTTGATTTGTCGTTTGTAAAACCTGAAAGTTTGGATCTCTTCTGGGAGAGATATAGGAGGTGCAAGGGCCTTCAGCAGTGGAGTGGTTTGGTGCCAAAGGTAATTTCAAGGCAGCCTCTGATAAAATCAGTGACCATTTTAGTGCGTAACGAATCCATACCAGAGGCTGATTTATTAGTATGGCTACGCCGATATGGCGAGGTCCTCACTCCACTGCGGAATGTCCTTGATGAGCATGGGATATGGACAGGGGCCTGGACAGTGTCACTAAAATTGGGGGTGCTGGGCGATGTAGTTCAGCACCTTCCCTGCTCAGCCTTTCTGGGTAGGGATAGGCTGACCATTTTCTACCAAGGTCAGCCTAAGATGTGTAATAAATGTGGTGATAAAGGCCACTTTGCATCGTCCTGCACCCACAAGAAGTGCTCACTGTGCCAGGATTTAGGCCATTTGGCCAGAGAATGCACCCAGATTCGGTGCAATTTGTGCCAGCAGCTGGGTCATCCATATAGCCAGTGCCCAGAGGCACTGCATAACTTGCCAGGATTGGAGACTGAGCTGCAGAGGCTTGATAAAGAAGATGAAGCAGCTGAAGTTAGAGAGGAAATTGTTGTTGCCCCTCCTGTGTCTGTTGTGTCAGATTCTGTTTCCCCTGGTGATGTGGTCCCTGAGTCTGTCCCTCCTGTTGTTCCTACATCTACTGTGCGTAGATCCTCCAGACTAGCGGAAGCTGCTGGGGGGGGGGCGGGTATAGTGGATCTTCCCCCTCGGCCTACTCCACCTCCAGTCCCTGTCTCTCGACACCGCAAACGCGGCCAAGAGGGTGCAGGGGTGCTGGATGGTGGTGGGGTCGATGGGGTTGAGGGAGGGGTGTCCATGTCCCATGTCTCACCCTCTGTTGTGGAGGATTCGGATGAGGAGGGGTGGGAGAGGACAAGGAGGAAGAAAAAGAAAAAGAGGAAAACCAGTAAAGCGGTCGTTTCCTCCTTACAGTTAGAGCCAGGAGGGGTTCCTCTTGGCAACACATTTTCGGTTTTATCAGGGGAGGAGTTAGTATCCGATTTATCCACTTCTTTATCATCTATGGATGAGGGGGAGTCACATAGTGTAAAGAGAGCTGTTTCGGGTGATGAGAGTGTGGTGGAGGTTAAGAAACGACTACCCCAATCATCCTGATGGCAGTGCCCGCTCTGATAAAGGTGGCGACCATTAATGTCGCCAGCGCGAAATCTGCAAGAGCTCGTGATATTGCCTTATTTTTGCTCAGTGAGTTTGATGCTGAGATTTTATTTTTGCAAGAGACCTGGCTCAATACTTTGGCCGATGTCCATCTAGCAAAAAGGGAGTGGAGATGCGGTCCCTCCTTTTGGTCTCTTGCGGCTGAGCCTTGCAGCGGAGTTGCGGTTCTTTTTAAAACCGATATGGTAACGTGCCGGCGGATAATTGAGGTAGAAATGGGGAGATGCATGGTCTTAGACGTCTCTGTTAGGGGGCAGGACCTGCGCCTGATCAATATCTATGGACCGCAGTCAAAATGGGACAGGAAATGCCTCTTCACAAAGATCAAGCCCTTCCTTTTTACATCCCAGCAGGTTGTCTTTGGAGGTGACTTTAACACCATAATTAGGCCAGAAGACAGGAGGGTCTCCATAGACAGGCTGGGTTATGATAGCGTTTTTCTTAGAGATATGGTTAGACAAGCAGGCCTGGTAGATGTGCACATTAAGCACTGCCCTGGCAGCACGGGATTCACGTTTCAGAGAGGGAATAGTCAGAGTAGGATAGATAGGTTTTTTTTAAAGGAGAACTCTGCTTTCTCGGCTCCTGAGTTGAGGCCGGTGGAGTTCTCTGACCACTGTATGCTGTCTGTGACTCTGAATGCCTCGGACACTCCACCCAGGGGAAGGGGTATATAACAGCTGTTTAGAAGAGGGTTCTCTCCCTCCCTCCATGAGGCAATCCGCTGTGATTCTTCTGTCAAAAGGTAAAGACCCCTCAATAATTGAGAACTGGCGCCCCATCAGTCTTCTCAATGTTGATAGAAAGATCTTGGCGAAGATTCTTTTTTGGCCCTTGTCGTCAGTAGCAGGCGATTTGTTGTCCAATCATCAGCACTGCTCGGTCCAGGGCAGAAGTACCTTTTCAGCAATTTTAGCTGTCCGGGAGGCTTTGGAGCGATGCAGGGCTGCTGGATGGAGAAAGTACTTGCTGGCATTGGATCAGGCGAAGGCTTTTGATCGAGTCAATCATGAGTACCTGTATTTGCTACTTGGTAGATACGGCCTGCAGGGGAGGTTTATTGATTGGCTGAAAACATTATATAAAGGGGCTGAGAGCTTCCCACTTGTTAATGGTTGGGTTGGACGGCCTTTTGAGGTTGGCTCTGGTGTGCGCCAGGGGTGTCCTTTGAGCCCCCTGCTATATGTATTCGCAATCGACCCCTTCATAAGAAGGTTAGAGAGTGGATCGTTGTGTGGGGTGCCTTTGGGCATTGCTGGTGTGCCGCCTTTGAAGGTCGTGGCCTATGCCGATGATGTGTCTGTTATTATCTCTGGGATGGAGGAGGCGCAGGAGGTGGTCTCTGTGATAGAGCAGTACACTGAGGCTTCTGGCTCTAAAATCAATCATGAAAAGAGTGAAGTTTTCTGGATGGGTGAGGAGGGTGAAAGCTTCGAACTTCCGGATGCCTTCCCAGAGCCCCAGCAGGAAATTAAAGTGTTGGGCATCAAATTTGGTCCTGGTGACTATGGTCATCGAAATTGGGAAAGCAGGTTGTTGAATGCCAATGCCAAGGTGGCAAGCTGGAAGAAATGGAAACTTTCCTTGAGGGAAAGGGTTGACTTGATTAAAACTTACCTGATCCCAATCTTTTTATATGTCAGCTTTGTCTGTATCTTGCCGGAATCTCTCTATGCAAGGGTGTACAGCTGCTTTTTCCAACTGTTATGGGGAAATAGGCTGAACCTGATCAAACGCAATGTAACTTGCCTGTCCAGGCGGGAGGGTGGTCTAGGAATGGTCAACCCTATAGTTTTCTTTTCTCTGCTTTTTTTAAAGTATAATCTTGGTAATATGTTAGCAGAGACCCCGCCGGGATGGGTGGGTATTTTTCAATCTTGGTTTAGGCCTTTTCTGCGATGCTGGGAAGATGGCGGGCCAGTGAAAAGTCTGAGAGTCCGACATGGCAAGCTTCCGGCTTATGTTGCCCCGTGTCTGAAAATACTTAGGCAGTGGCAGGTGACAGTGGGGGATATCAAGTCCCTCCCCAGAAAGCTTCTGGAGAAGAGGATTTTGGGCTCTGCTTTCAGTGTGTCGCTGACCTTAAGGGATTGCCCAGGCCCCGTAATTAGGGAGGGGTTGCGTTTAATTAACTTAGGAAGAATCCCTTTGAAGTTTAGGGATCAAGCCTGGCTCGCTTTCCATGGAAGGCTCTATGTGAGAGGGAACCTGAAGCATCGCCCTGTGGATGATCGGGATTGTCCTAGAGCGGAGTGTGTTGGTAAAGTGGAGTCTATGGACCACTTTTTGCTCCAGTGTCCCTTTAACATAGAGGTGTATAAAAGGGTGGGGAGGGCTCTAGGCATCCCCTTTCTCTATCGCATGAGTTATGCGGAGTGGGTGTACGGGGCATACCCGACTCGCTGGAATTTTGATTTGGATACACTTTTTCTAGTTAGTATAGTTGTCCGTTACTTCACGTGGAATGCACGGTGCCAGATTACCCTGCGGAAGAAAGTCCTCCCTGTCGAGGTGGTGGTGTACGATATTCTTGGTGAGGTTGGGAAGATTCGGGGTCTTGAGAAGGGCAGGGAGCCTCGAGCGGTCTGGATAAGGGCGTGGAGGAATATCAGACCTGCTTTTGGTGAACTGTCCATCTCTGGGTAAAAAGCTTTTTTCCTATGCTATTTCTTTCACGCCCTTAGCTTTTGTTGGTTAATATCTTCATTTTTGAAGAAGGGCTGCATGCATAATGGGGGTGGTTTTGTTTCTTGACCTCGCAGGTTTTATGTCTGGTGTGGTGGTGTGAGTCTTATTAAGATTATTTTTCCCGGTACTGATATGTTTCATGATGTGAGTTTTGTTTTTGCTGTAAAGGCAGTCTTTATTTGAGAGCAGAATTTGCTATGTATTTTTTTTCCCCTTTTCATGTAAATATGTATATATTTATTTATGTATATTGATTTTATGCTTATTGATTGCAAGACTTTTAATAAACAAAATTGGGAAGAATGCTCCTTACATTGGTGGTCAGTGGGAAGAATGCTCCTTACATTGGTGATCAGTGGGAAGAATGTTCCTTACATTGGTGGTCAGTGGGAAGAATGTCCCTTACATTGGTGATCAGTGGAAAGAATGTCCCTTACATTGGTGGTCAGTGGGAAGAATGCTCCTTACATAACAAGGAGATATTGGAGGCGTTCTCGAACGTTCTTGTCTTTTCTTTATCGATAAACAGTTGTGAAGAAGACATCTGGTGAATATGTGACACCCAACAGTCACCTGAGAGAGTCAAAAAGACTAATCAGGACTCTAAGCCCCACCGGGAGCCTTCAGAGCTTTCCCCAACAAGATGGAGAATGAGCCGTCCCACATGTCCCAAGGTAGGAGAAGACTTTATCACAGAGAAAAATGTTTGGTCCACCTAGATCCCCCATCATCTGATAAACACATAGAAACAATGTATTCAGTCAGTGTGTGTGTTTCCTACAGATGGATCCAGTAATGGGAACCCACCAGAGAGATGTCCCCGTCCTCTGTATTCCTGGGATTCCACGCAGGAAGATCACATCATCCCTCACCATCATCAGGTAGATGGATCCAGTAATGGGAACCCAGCAGAGAGATTTCCCCGTGTTTCCATGCAGGAAGATGAGACGGTAGGAGGAACTTCAATAATAAACCAACAGATTTTTAATGGTCTGTACATGGGTACATTATGTCTATCTTATGACGTGTTTAGAGGGACGAGTTGGGAGACCTCAACATTATTGTTGTTAAGGAAGAGGTGAAAGAGGAAGAAATGATGACACCAGTGACATTGGAGGAAGAGGAAGGTTCCCCAGAGATCGGCACTGGTAAGTATTGAGTAAACACTCGTTGCCTTGTCTCTACATCCACCTCTTTCTTCACCCGTCCTGTGTGATGAAGCAACATGTACCTTGTGGTGGGGTCGAGATTCATCTTTCTTTATTAGGCTCTTTACCTAAAATCATTTCTTTTCCCAGCTGCCTAGAACCTCATATCGTAACAACACAATCTTTGCCATCTCTTTATCCTAAATTAGTAGATGGATTTCCAAAGCTCGTAGGATGCTCCGGTTATCTGTATGTCTTTCCTCTATTAGATGGTAGGACAATAGGACTGCATCATCTACTTCGTCCTCCTGGGGATCCCTCTAATGATATCTAAAGATCTTATAAGTACCTGAAATGAATATATGAAGGCCCTCATACGTCCTACTAGTGAACCCTCTAGTAATATAAAGATCTATAAAGAGGAATCGGGACCTCCTTATGCCTGCTGGTGATCTCTCTAGCAATATAAAGATCTATATAGCGGAATAAGGACCTCCTTCCTCCTGCTGGTGATCCCTCGAGTGATAAATAAAGATCTATATAGAGGAATCCGGACCTCCTTCCTCCTGTTGGTGACCCCTCCAGTGATATAAAGATCCATATAGAGGAATCAGGACCTCCTTCCTCCTGCTGGTGACCCCTCTAGTGATATAAAGATCTATATAGAGGAATCAGGACCTCTTTCCTCTTTGGTGATCCTGCTAGTGATATCAAGATTAATATAGAGGAATCAGGACCTTCTTCCTCTTTGGTGATCCCTCTACTGATATAAAGATATATATATAGAGGAATCAGGACCTCCTTCCTCTCTGGTGATCCCTCTAATGATATTAAGATCTAAATAGAGGAATCAGGACCTCCTTCCTCCTGCTGGTGATCCTCCAGTGATATAAAGATCTATATAGAGGAATCGGGACCTGCTTCTTCCTGCTGTTGACCCCTCTAGGGATATAAATATCTTTTTAGACAATCAGGCACTCCTTCCTCCTGCTGGTGATCCCTCTAGTTACATAGTAGGTGAGGTTGAATAAAGACAATAGTCCATCTAGTTCAACCCGTGTAGGTGTGTGTGGCCGTAATAATCTCTCATACCCCTGAATGTTCTGATTCTTGAGATGTACGTCTAAGAGTCTTTTGAAAGCCGCCATACTTCCCGCAGAAACCACCTCTTGTGGTAGAAAATTCCACAATCTTGTAGCCCTAACAGTGATATCAAGATTTATACAGAGGAATCAGGACCTCCTTCCTCCTGCTGATGATCCATCTAGTGATATAAAGATCTATACAGAGGAATCAGGACCTCCTTCCTCTTTGGTGATCCCTCTACTGATATAAAGATATATATATAGAGGAATCAGGACCTCCTCCCTCTCTGGTGATCCCCGTGTTTCCATGCAGGAAGATGAGACGGTAGGAGGAACTTCAATAATAAACCAACAGATTTTTAATGGTCTGTACATGGGTACATTATGTCTATCTTATGACGTGTTTAGAGGGACGAGTTGGGAGACCTCAACATTATTGTTGTTAAGGAAGAGGTGAAAGAGGAAGAAATGATGACACCAGTGATCCCTCTAATGATATTAAGATCTAAATAGAGGAATCAGGACCTCCTTCCTCCTGCTGGTGATCCCTCCAGTGATATAAAGATCTATATAGAGGAATCAGGACCTCCTTCCTCCTGCTGGTGATCCTCCAGTGATATAAAGATCTATATAGAGGAATCAGGACCTCCTTCCTCCTGCTGGTGATCCTCCAGTGATATAAAGATCTATATAGAGGAATCGGGACCTGCTTCTTCCTGCTGTTGACCCCTCTAGGGATATAAATATATTTTTAGACAATCAGGCACTCCTTCCTCCTGCTGGTGATCCCTCTAGTTACATAGTTACATAGTAGGTGAGGTTGAATAAAGACAATAGTCCATTCAGTTCAAACTGTGTAGGTGTGTGTGGCCGTAATCATCTCTCATACCCCTGAATGTTCTGATTCTTGAGATGTACGTCTAAGAGTCTTTTGACAGCCGCCATACTACCCGCAGAAACCACCTCTTGTGGTAGAGAATTCCACAATCTTGTAGCCCTAACAGTGATATCAAGATTTATACAGAGGAATCAGGACCTCCTTCCTCCTGCTGGTGATCCCTCTAGTGATATTAAGATCTAAATAGAGGAATCAGGACCTCCTTCCTCCTGCTGATGATCCATCTAGTGATATAAAGATCTATACAGAGGAATCAGGACCTCCTTCATCTTTGGTGATCCCTCTACTGATATAAAGATCTATATAGAGGAATCAGGACCTCCTCCCTCTCTGGTGATCCCTCTAATGATATTAAGATCTATATAGAGGAATCAGGACCTGCTTCTTCCTGCTGTTGACCCCTCTAGGGATATAAATATATTTTTAGACAATCAGGCACTCCTTCCTCCTGCTGGTGATCCCTCTAGTTACATAGTTACATAGTAGGTGAGGTTGAATAAAGACAATAGTCCATTCAGTTCAAACTGTGTAGGTGTGTGTGGCCGTAATAATCTCACATACCCCTGAATGTTCTGATTCTTGAGATGTACGTCTAATAGTCTTTTGAAAGCCGCCATACTACCCGCAGAAACCACCTCTTGTGGTAGAGAATTCCACAATCTTGTAGCCCTAACAGTGATATCAAGATTTATACAGAGGAATCAGGACCTCCTTCCTCCTGCTGGTGACCCCTCTAGTGATATAAAGATCTATATAGAGGGATCAGGACCTCCTTCCTCCTACTGGTGATCTCTCTAGTAATATAAAGATCTATATAGAAGTATCAGGACCACTGTCCTCCTGCTGGTGACCCCTCCAGTGATATAAAGCTCTTCATAGGCAATCAGGTGCTCATTCCTCCTGCTGGTGACACGTCTAGTGATATAAAGATCTATATAGAGGAATCAGGACCTCCTTTCTCCTGCTGGTGACCCCTCTAATGATATAAAGGTCCATATAGAGGAATCAGGACCTCCTCCCACTTACTGGTGATCCCTCTAGTGATATAAAAATCTATATAGAGAAATCAGGACCTCCTTCCTCCTGTTGGTGACCCCTCTAGTGATTACTAAAGTTCTATATAGAGGATTCAGGACCTCCTTCCTCCTGCTGGTGATCCCTCTAGTGATATAAAAATCTATATAGAGGAATCAGGACCTCCTTCCTCCTGTTGGTGACCCCTCTAGTGATTACTAAAGTTCTATATAGAGGATTCAGGACCTCCTTCCTCCTGCTGGTGATCCCTCTAGTGATATAAAAATCTATATAGAGCAATCAGGACCTCCTTCCTCCTGTTGGTGACCCCTCTAGTGATTACTAAAGTTCTATATAGAGGATTCAGGACCTCCTTCCTCCTGCTGGTGATCCCTCTAGTGATATAAAAATCTATATAGAGCAATCAGGACCTCCTTCCTCCTGTTGGTGACCCCTCTAGTGATTACTAAAGTTCTATATAGAGGATTCAGGACCTCCCTTCTCCTGCTGGTGATCCCTCTAGTGATTTAAAGATCTGAATACTGGAATCAGAACCTCTTTCCTCCTGCTAGTGACCCCTCTAGTGATATCGAGATTAATATAGAGGAATCAGGACCTCCTTCCTCCTGCTGGTGACATAATGATTTATATAGAGGAATCATTGATGTGTAAAAATAATATACATATCTGGTGCCAAGTATATTTTTTAATTTTTTTTTTTTTTAAAGATGAAATAAATTTAAATAATATGTAGTTGTAATATTTATATTTTTATATATGACAGATGGTGAAGACAGCAGCAAAACCTTTGCGAGTCGTCTTATTTTATCTCACGTTTCTGACTCTGAAGATGAAGACACCATAGATGGTTCACCCAGAGAAGACCTAGCCGCCCCATACAAGGCAGACGGATCAGCAGATAATATTGAGAGATTGCCCAGCAGTACATCAGATACCGTCATAACAAATATTCATCCGGGAGAACGCATTATAGACAGAACAGCCGATACCTCGAACTCTGAGAGGTCCTCACCCAGAGCATCAGACCCGTTCTCGTTTTCCTGCTCAGAATGTGGAGAATGTTTCACTGGGTTATCCGCTCTCCTCGAACATCATCAAACTCACACAGGCGAGGGCTCATTCATATGTTTGACGTGCGGGAAATGTTTCAAGGCAGACTCGGAGCAAGACTCAACTGGCAAAAACAGCTTTTCATCCTCCGAGTGTAAAGAATGCCTTTCGCAGAAACCGAGTGAGGGGCAGAAGAGAGCTCACCTCGGTGAGAAGCCCTTCATCTGTGCCGAGTGTGGGAGATGTTTCGCCTGGCAGTCGGCCCTCGATAGGCACGAACTGACCCACTCTGGGGAAAGGAGGTTTCATTGTCTAGAGTGTGGAAGAAATTTCGAATTCCGGTCAAAGTTCCTACAACACCAGAGGAGCCATACTGGTGAGAGGCCTTTCCCATGTTCGGAGTGTGGGAAATGTTTCTCCTGCCCTTCCCAGCTTCGCAAACATCAGAGGACTCATTCCGACGTTAAGTTTTCCTGCGTAGAGTGCGGGAAGTCCTTTCGGCAAAAGTCGCGGCTTCGGGCCCACCAGACTATCCACAGAGGGGAGAAGCCTTTTGCCTGCTCGGAGTGCGGGAGATGCTTTATTGCCAAAGCAGACCTGGTCAGCCACGAGAGGGTTCACACGGGGGAGAAGCCTTATTCCTGCCCGGAGTGCGGGGAAGGCTTTGCCTGGTCTTCCCACCTCCGGAACCATCTGAAAATTCACGTCATAGAGATGCCCTTTTCCTGTGCGGAATGCGGGAAGGGCTTCATGGACAAAGCGTCCCTCATCCGACACCAGACCACTCACACGGGCGAGAAGCCCTTCACCTGCACAGAGTGTGGGAAAGGCTTCTCCGACAGGTCGTACCTTTACCGCCATCGAAGAATCCACACGGGGGAGAAGCCGTTTTCATGCTCAGAGTGTGGAAAAGAATTTGTAGACAAGTCAAACTTTATCAGACATCAGAGGCTTCACACTGGTATCAAACCGTTTTCCTGCTTAGAGTGCGGGAAATGTTTCTCACAGACTTCGCACCTCGTCAGTCACTACAGAGTTCACACACGTTGACTCGGCCAAAATCCTTTATTGAATTTAGGAATTTTTATCAGTATAGTCGTACCAAAACTTTAGACTGTTGGATAAAAGCTAAATTATGTTGACCTATACTATATTGTCAAAAGTATTGGGACGCCTGCCTTTACAATCACATGAACTTTAATGGCATCCCAGTCTTAGTCCGTAGGGTTCAATATTGAGTTGGCCCATCCTTTGCAGTTATAACAGCTTCAACTCTTCTGGGAAGGCTGTCCACAAGGTTTAGGAGTGTGTCTATGGGAATGTTTGACCATTCTTCCAGAAGCGCATTTGTGAGGTCAGGCACTGATGTTGGACAGGAAGGCCTGGCTCGTAGTCTCCGCTCTAACTCATCTCAAAGTTGTGCTATCGTGTTGAGGTCTGGACTCTGTGCAGGCCAGTCAAGTTCCTTCACTCCAAACTCACTCATCAATGTCTTTATGGACCTTTATTTGTGCACTGGTGTGGAGTCATGATGGAACAGGAAGGGGCCATCCCCAAACTGTTCCCACAAAGTTGGGAGCATGAAATTGTCCAAAATGTCTTGGTATGCTAACACCTTAAGCGGTCTCTTCACTGGAACTAAGGGGCCAAGCCCAACCCCTGAAAAACAACCCCGCACTATAATACCCCCTTTTCCAATAGATGTGGACCAGCGCACAAAGAAAGGTTCATAAAGACATGGATGAGTGAGTTTGGGGTGGAGGAACATGACTGGCCTATACAGAGTCCTGACCTCAACCCGATAGAACACCTTTGGGATGAATTAGAGCGGAGACTGTGAGCCAAGTTTTCTCCTCCAACATCAGTGCCTGACCTCACAAATGAGCTTTTGGAAGAATGGTCAAACTTTCCCATAGACACTCCTAAACCTTGTGGACAGCCTTCCCAGAATAGTTGAAGCTGTTAAAGCTGCAAAGGGCGGGCCAACTCAATATTGAACCCTACGGACTAAGACATGTCATGTCAAGTGCGGGTTAAGGCAGGCGTCCCAATACTTTTGACAATATAGTGTAGCTATCCCCCCCTCATCCTTTGCAGCTTGGCTGCCCTACTAGTATGTTCCCAATCTTTTTTTTTTTTTCTGAACGTCCCCAAATCTCACCCTAAGAGGATACTGGAATACTGTGGACCCCGGTTTAAGCACCTCTGGGCTCACTGCTGTCTCACCCACACAGATTGGAGCTTGAGAGGGAGGTTGCACAACATCATGACATAAGACTTGTCTCTTTTAGCTTGAAGCACTGTGAAAAGACTGCTTGATTTGGCTGTATTAAACTATTGATGACTCAGGTTTTTGGTAAAAGTGACTGATTTTTGGTAAAACAATGTAAATGTTTTCTGTCGTTCAATATTAGAATTTATTCGTTGCCCGGAGCTACTCTTTACCTATTGAATAAAGATAAATGTTGTCACAGGATCCATCTTCCTGTTCATCCCCTCCTAGTATAGTTATTAAAAATAATGTCCACCGAGAGATCTGTGTTTTCCGACATAATATTATCTCCGAGATAACACAAATTTTCCCAGCATGCACCTGGGGTTTAGATCTACCAATGTACCAATACAAAGAAATACTCTGGATGGCTGCACTCCTTGTTTGGCTTTTTATTTTATATAATAGCAAAACAGCACAAAGACTAGTGGGGGAAAGAAGGCAGAGATTAACGCGTTTCACGAAATGCGTCAATCTTTGCCTTTTTTCCCCCCCCACTGGTCCTGGTCCTGTTTTACTGTAATATAACCACTTACGTAAATATACATTGTGGCTTTAACCACTTGCCTGTCATATAGTAAAAGGAGGGCCGCAAAGTGGTTGTCCCATCCCGGCTGGGCGTCCTATGACGTCCAGCGGGATAGGCTGCTCTGCACGCCATCACTGATGGTCAATGAAAAGGCATCACTGATGGGCACTGACAGGCATCACTGATGGGCACTGACTGGCATTACTGATGTGCACTGACTGGCATCACTGGTACTGACAGGTATCACTGATGGGCACTGACTGGCATTACTGATGGGCACTGACAGGCGTCACTGATTGGTACTGACAGGAGTCACTGATTGGTACTGACAGGCATCACTGGTGGGCACTGACTGGCATCACTGGTACTGACTGGCATCACTGATGGGCACTGACTGGCATCACTGATTGGTATTTACAGGCATCACTGAGTGGCATCACTGATTGGTATTTGCAGGCATCACTGAGGGGCATCACTGATGGGCACTGACAGGCATCACTAATAGTCAATGAAAGACATCACTGGTGGTCACTGACTGGCATCACTGATGGGCACTGATTGGTATCACTGATGGGCACTGACTGGCATCACTTATGGGCATTGATTGGCATCACCGATGGGCTCTGACTAGAATCACTGATGCGCACTGATTGGCATTACTGATGGGCACTGACTGGCATCAATTATGGGCATTGATTAGCATAACTGATGGGCACTGACTGATATCACTTATGGGCACTGACTGGTATCACTGATGGGCACTAACTAGCATCACAGATGGGCATTGAGTGGCATCACTGATGGGCACTGACTGGTATCACTTATGGGCACTGTTGGGGCTGCACTAATAATCAGTGCCCTGATTATCTGTGCAGATCTCCCCTGTGAGGAAATGCCGCTGATTGGCTCTCCTCTCCTCACACGCTGTCAGTGTGAGGAAAGGAATGTTGATAAACCAGCATTTCCTTGTTTACATGTGATCAATTGTGATTGGACAAGGCCGATCACATGGGTAAAGATCATCATCGGCTCGGCGATGCGCAGAGACCCACGGGCGTGCATGTGTGGCGAGAGTGGGAGGACGTCATATGACATCCTTCCAGAATGAGAGTGCCGCCGCTGCCCGCTCATCATTTCACAATACGGCGGGCGGAAAGCATGTAATCATAGAGACAGCTGCCTCCTCCTTTGTGGAAGTGCCATGTGGCCTCAGATGGTCGACCTGAGGGCCCGGAGTGTAGAAGTAAGGAACTGAACCCAGAGGTCCAGAGAAGCTGACAGAGGGGAAACACTGGAGGATCTGTCTCTGCAGTGCAGTGAGTATGGAAACTCGTGCCAAGGGGCCTGACCAGAGGTGGGGCCACTCGTGCTCCTAGGGTAGTCGGTGGATAGGTGTTGGTTGAAAGGGGATTACTAGTGAGTGTGTCCTGAAGATAAGGTATCATCCACTAAGTCGTCTTGCTAGGAATTAAAGAGCAAGAGACTTAACCCTTTCTACACTTGTGGCAGTGTGGATTAAGCAGCCTAGCTGTTTCCAATGAACCTAGAAGGCCTGAAGATAGAAGTCCTCAACTATGAATAGTTCAACTGGAGTATCCGACTATTCCCTGTCTCTGCAGTGCAGTGAGTACGGAAACTGGTGCCAAGGGGCCTGACCTGAGGGGAGCCACCCGTGCTCCTAGGATAGTCAGTTGACAGGTGTTGGTTGAAAGGGGATGATAGAGAGAGTGTCCTGAAGATAAGTTATCATCCACTAAGTCATCTTGCTAGGAAGTAAAGAGCAAGAGACTTAACCCTTTTTACACTTGTGGCAGTGTGGATTAAGCAGCCTAGCTGTTTCCAATTAACCTAGAAGGCCTGAAGATAGAAGTCCTCAACTAATGTGAATAATTCAACCGGAGTATTCGACTATTCCCTTCTCCTATCCCAGTTCCGAATAAACACCAAAAAAAAAAAAAAACACCCCCTAGACTGTTTATTGGTGTGATGAGCCATCAGGAGCAAGGAGGGATCCACAGACTACATCTCAAGATAACCGTGTGCTGGTAATCAGGGGAGCTCGTCAAGTCATTATTCAGCAGTCCCTGCGGGGACAGTGCTACATGAAGAAATAGGAAGGAAACTCTATTTACAAACTGGCTACAGCGAATGTGAAATACTTCATAGTACATGCAATTGTGAAATTTTGGGATGGATGCACAAGGTTGTAAAAGTTTGGGTCTAAATCAGCAAAGGTCTACGCATAGCACAGATAAAAGCTTCCCTTACATGCTCCAGTCCAGTGACTTTACCTAAGCTGAGGACAAACCATGTGATCAGTGCTGGGACAAAGTAATCTAAGCGAACGTGCCAAACTGCGCCCCCCCCCCAAAAAAAAATATATGAGCATTATGTGTCAGCAAAAATACCCCCCCCCCCCCCAAAAAAAAAAAAATTGAGCACTAACCTACATGTTTACCCCCTAAGTATAAATACCCCCTCCTCCTAGTACAAATCCCCCCTCCTAGCAGAAATATTTTCCCCCCACACCCCATCCTAGTTCATAACCTCTCTCTACCCAAATCCCCCAACCAAAGAAAATTAACCCCTCCTAGCACAGATCCTCTACCCCTCAAATTCCCCCCTAGCACAAATACCCCTCCCCAACCCCCCCCCCCCCCAGCACAAACCCCCTCCCCTTCAATTTTCTCCTCTTTGCACAAATTCCCCCAATCATCCCTACTGGTACAACCCCCCCCCCCAAGAAAACATTTCCCCCTCCTAGCACAAATCTCCTCCCCTGTCTACTATATGACCTCTTCTAGCACAAACCCCCCAAATCCCACCTCCTAGCACAAATCCTCCTCCCAACACAAATCCCCCCAAATCACCACTCCTAGTACACACTCCTAAATTTCTCTGCCTCAAACAATGCTTATCCTCTATTGTCCCCCAAATTTCACCTCCCAACACAAATCCCCACCACCAATCTCCTTACGGTGACCCCCCTCAGCTCACATGATACCACAATGCCCAGGGCACTCCCCCCTCCTTCTCACCCCTTGTCCCAGCCCTGTATGTGATGCTGAGATTTCTGCACTGGATGTGACGCCATTTTAAATGGTTTCCTGGTAAAACTATCACGCACTTTTTAAAATTATTTTATATTAGGGAGGATTTTAAAACGAATCTCCTTCCCCACTGTAACGTATCCCCTATACTCCGACTGAGTATATCTGTTATAAGTCTCCCAACACCCAAGTAAATCAGTGGTCACAGCCCTTGGTTATCCAAAGACCAGCCAAGACTTGATGAGGGGTACAACAGGAATGACTGTTTATTGAACAAACTCATACAGAATATATACCCCACCAGGTCAGGTGAGCCTGATTACATTATCATATGCAGAAGAAATTGTATACAGAAACATAATTAACCTGAGCTAATTAACTAGCCACCTGGACAGAAACAATAGGTGAATGGAAATCCAGACCCAGACAATGTTATAGTTAACATGCTAATTAACTCAGCACTGCAAGAATGCCAAAACAAAGTACATTACACATTATCCTAAGTATAAACACAGTACACCTTATTAAACAAACAATAGCAGAAGACCCCAGTAGCAAACTGTCCGTCTCCCACATTGAAGTATTTCCACATCTAAGCAATGTTTTGATTATTCAGAAGTCACAGACTTCATGGCAATGGTCTACAATAAGTAAATAAGAATCAGGTGCGCTAACCAAAAATCAAATCAACCAATCATATACGTCAAAACATGTATGATGAGGTAAGTGATATAACCATGAATGGATACTGGTGCTGTGATAAAAGATGCACAATCACGGAACAAGTGTTAAATCAATACATTTGAACAGAAAAAACACCAGTGAATATCAAACAATAGTGTCCATCCAAATAAGTGTCAAAAGACAGTCCCAATAAGGTGTGAGCGGTGAAGCAAAAATCTAAATCCTAAGTATAAACACAGAACACCTTATTAAACAGACAATAGCAGAAGACCCCAGTAGCAAACTGTCCGTCTCCCACATTGAAGTACTTCGAGTCCACATCTAAGCAATGTTTTGATTATTCAGGTGTCACAGACTTCATGGCAATGGTCTACAATAGTCTATGAGGCAATGCTCATACAATGTTCCATCATTGGCATACATTGAAATTAATGTATCATAGATTTCTTGAGGAATATTGTGGATAAATATTACTGTCTTATTTGAAGAAATCAAAACCATATTCTCAGTGTACACTAAGTAGTTGTCCATCACTTTCTCGGTCACCCTGTTCTATGTAGAATACAGGCACACAACACAGTGAAATCTAGACACGTAAAAAAAGTCACAAAAAATGGCGCCGAAAGCTTGTGGCCCAGGCCAAACAAATCAGGCAATCTATCACATATCTCCCACCCATAGAAATAGGCAGACCTGTGGCCAGACCCATGACGGGCCTGCAACAAGTTGGTTGGACCCCCCCCCCCCCGATTCTACAGTCCAAGTCCTTGGGGTCCAATGTGACTAGACAAGTGGGTGGGCACATGTGGGTATGGCACTCAGTGACGGCGTTTCAAAACATGACCCACCAAGACCTACTCATGAACCTAAATCTACACTACTTTTAAAGTGTACCTATAGTCAACACTTTTTCTTTTTAGTAGGGGGTGAAGTGGGGAATATACGAAATAAAAAATGTCAACCTCGCGGAGAATGTCCACTTTTAGGACGTAAATCTCTACAGTGATGTTTGGCTTGGATCAATAGAGGTCCTGTGTGAAATGAGGCTTCTTCCGGTTCCTGGAGCTGCTCCCAACCATCTGTCAATTTCTTGCGATTACTCAAAACTCAGAAAAGCCTCAGAAAGGAGAAGTAACATTTACAGGAAAGTTCCATTGCATAAAAAACATAAAAGGAGAAGATTCACAGAGAGGTAAGACCTTCTTTATATTTATCTGCATCCGTAATGTATATGACTCTGCTTGTTCCACCTAGATTAATGGTAGTCAACTTACAAAGCCTAGAGGCCTGGAGAGTGGCCCCAGACATCACCTAGGGTCCTCACATAACACATGGTACATGCAATGCAATGCTACAAGTCTATCAAGTCTATAAACATGCCACAGGTATAGCTAGAACCAGGAGATACAGTATGCTATAGGACAGTGAGGTTGCATTTACAGCTGAGCATAGCGTCTTTGAACGTTTTTCCAGCATTTCTTTGCTCGTTTTTTTTTGGGCAATTTGGGTGTTTTTATACAGCGTTTTTAAGCTTTGCGGTTTTTTTTATTAGCCAATAGCGAAAACTATCGCCTGTTGCGTCATTTGTTGCTAGGTTTTTCAGCTGTTTTAGCTTTTCCATCAGCTTTTATTTATTTTTTATTATTATTATTATTAATATTCTTTTTCTTTTTTTTTTCGTTAGGATAAGGGGTTAGAGTTAAGGTTAGGATTAGGGTTTGGGGTTAGGGTTAATTATTATTATTATTTTTTCTTTGTTAGGGTGTTACTACTACTACTACTAAAAATAATAATAAAAATAAATGAAAAAATAAATGTACAATAAATACAAGTAATCATAAATAAATAATAAATAAACACAATAAATGAATACTATGTAATCATAAATAAAAAATGAACCCCCTAAACCTTAAAAAAATAAAAAATAAAATAAAATATTAAATCACTTAACACCCTAATCCTAGCACAAAATAAATATATTATTATTATTAATAAGAAGGTATTATTTTGTTTGGGTTTGGGTGTTTATGATTGTTTTATTATTATTATTATTATTATTAATATTTTTTTTGTTAGGATAAGGGGTTAGAGTTTAGGTTAGGATTAGGGTTTGGGGTTAGGGTTAATTATTATTATTATTTTTTTCTTTGTTAGAGTGTTACTACTACTACTACTAATAATAATAAAAATAAATGAAAAAATACATGCACAATAAATACAAGTAATCATAAATAAATAATAAATAAACACAATAAATGAATACTATGTAATCATAAATAAAAAATTAACCCCCTAACCCTTAAAAAAATAAAAAATAAAATAAAATATTAAATCACTTAACACCCTAATCCTAACTCAAAATAAATATATTATTATTATTATTATTATTATTATTAAGAAGGTATTATTTTGTTTGAGTTTGGATGTTTATGATTGTTTTATTATTATTACTATTAATATTACTTTTATTAATAATAAATAATTTTTTTTTAAGGTTAGGGGTTAATTATTATTATTATATTATTAATAATATACAGGATTTATATAGCACCAACAGTTTGCACAGCTCTTTACAACATGAGGGCAGACAGATAACTATTATTTATTTATTTAGTTATTAATTATTATTATTATCATTAATATTAATTTATTTTATTCATTTATTATTTATTTATAATGATTTTTAGTTATTTGTGTATTTATTTTACATTTATTCATATATTATTACTATTTTTAAAAAAAATATTATGTTTGAGCAGAAAATCTTGCAAAAACACGCAAAAAACTGCACGAATGCACACAAAAACGCACAACTTGCGCATTTTCATTATTTCTATGGGAATAAAAAAAATGTGCCAAAAAAAAAATACACGCAAATCTGCCCAGTTTGAGCCAAAAAAAAGCTCCAGAACTTTTTTGAGCTTAAGGCATTTGGCTTCAGGCGACTTGGAGTGGAGATGTTGGAGATGTGAACCATCTCCATTGAGAATAATTTTTTTTCTCCTCCGGAATTTTAGAGCTTCAAGCTACAAAAATGCTGAGGTGTGAATGAGACCTAAGAGATAGGGACATGTTACGTGAAAGTGCTAGAGACCATTACAGCTACAGTCCCTTTACAAATCAATGTTCCCATTCCCAGTAGGGACTGTTGGCATTTGGGGGTTGCAGAATAACTACCAAAGTCCGCATGTAGCCATCAGCCAGTAGGTTGGACACCAAGAACCTGGCATGCTCAGTAGATAATCAAGTTATATACACTATATTGTCAAAAGTTTTGGGACACCTGCCTTTACACGTACATGAACTTTAATGGCATCCCAGTCTTAGTCCGTAGGGTTCAATATTGAGTTGGCCCACCCTTTGCAGTTATAACAGCTTTAACTCTTCGGGGAAGACTGTCCACAAGGTTTAGGAGTGTGTCTATGGGAATGTTTGACTATTCTTCCAATAGCGCATTTGTGAGGTCAGGCACAGATGTTGGACGAGAAGGCCTGACTTGCAGTCCCTGCTCTAATTCGTCCCAAGGGTGTTCTATCGGGTTGAGGTCCGCACTCTGTGCAGGCCAGTCAAGTTCCTCCTCCCCAAACTCGCTCATCTATGTCTTTATGGACCTTGCTTTGTACACTGGTCCAAATAATTTGGTAGAGGGGGGACTATGGTGTTGGGTTGTTTTTCAGGGGTTGGGCTTGGTCCGTTCGTTCCAGTGAAGGAAACTCTTAAGGTGTCAGCATACCAAGACATTTTGGACACTTTCATGCTCCCTGTTGGAGTCTGCAAAAGACGGGGCGGAGGTTTACCTTCCAGCAGAACACCGATCCTAAACATACAGCCATAGCTATAATAGAATGGTTTAGAACAAACCATATTCGTGTGTTAGAATGGCCCAGTCAAAGTCCAGACTTAAATCCAATTGAAAATCTGTGGCAAGACTTGAAAATTGCTGTTCGCAGACGCTCGCTCTCCATTCAATCTAGATGTGCAAAGCTGGTAGAGACATCTCCAAAAAGACTTGCAGCTGTAATTGCAGAGAAAGGTGGTTCTACAAAGTATTGATTTAGGTGGGATGAGGGGATGTCTCCCCTTTCACGCATATGAACTTTAATAGCATCCCAGTCTTGTGGGCTTTGTTCCATGCTGCCCTAAATATGCACAACCACACTATCACCGACAGGTCTCAATCACAAACTAATGATTAGGAACTGGTAGAATAAGCACATAGGTTACATGATTACTGTGACAACCAATTACAACAGGGATCCTCAAACTACGGCCCTCTAGCTGTTGTGGAACTACACATCCCATGAGGCATTGTAAAACTCTGACATTCACAGACATGACTAAGCATGATGGGAATTGTAGTTCCTGAACAACTGGAGGGCTGTAGTTTTAAGACCCCTGAATTACAATGATCACATGATCAATAGGCCCATGAAACATCTGCCCTTTGTTTTGGCTTTAAGCAGAGAGGTGTTAACCAAGGTTTAGGACTCATCCCACTAGGCTTCGCCTTTGACATCTGACTTAGCCCACCAGGTTTCACCTTTAACACCTGACTCAGCCCTCCAGGTTTCACCTTTAATACCTGACTCAGCCCTCCAGGTTTCACCTTTAATACCTGACTCAGCCCACCAGGTCTTACCTCTGACCAAAGCATGGATTTTTGAGTGGGCTGACCCTTTTATATGTCCTCCTCATATGCTGGGAAATAGATTTTAAGTAAATAATTTGACGATTTAAAGTTTTTTCTATGTTCTGATGGATCTCCAGACCTCAAATAATTATCATCTCTGGAAATTATATGCCTTCTAGGTAATGGAAGTGCCAAATTTCTTGTGATTGTCCATTATGGCGTCTTCCGTCCTGCAAGGTGAGTCACACTTTAATGATTCGTATGTATGATATTGATTTTTGCTTCTAGTTTGTATTTTTAATTTTTTTTATAAAGTAATTACTTGAAATTTGGGTGTTTATGGCATAGTTATTCACCAGCTGAAATCAGCCTTGCAGTGGGAGTGTCTGTTGCATAAATTGATTGTCAGGAGGAGATACCTATGAGGTATCATGGTCTGCTTGTGTGTGGACATACAGTAGTAGAAGGGGGTACATGACAGTATTTACGTATATTATTTTAGAAATCTTGTGCCAAAAATCTTTGGTGAGGCTGCGCTTGATGTTCAAAGATGCAGGGACTTTTTCCCAATGTCTCTTCCAGTCTCGCTCCTTCTTTATTACACATACTGCATAGGTGTCATCTCTCCTTTCCTCTCCTGTATGGCTGCATCTGCTCTTTATATTGCAGGAACCGCCCCTGAGGATTGGGGTGGTAGTTTGACAAGCAGTGATCTCATCATCACTTCCCTCGAGGACCTGGAAGGCAAAGATTTTGAGCGTTTTAAAGATAAGCTGTCAGATTTCTCCTACAAGGACATACGGTCAATTCCACGTGGACCTCTAGAAAATGCGAATAGGGTTGTTACAAAGAACCTTCTCATCAATTTTTACGGAGAGGCGGCAGCTCTGGATGTGACAGTAAAGGTTCTAAGATTAATTTCTTTAATGGGACCAGCTGAGGAGCTCCAGATGAAGATTGATCAACAAGGTGAGTTCAAGTCTTAAGTTACTTCGGAACATGTTCTTTGCTTTCTTTTTATTTTCAAATGTATGTGCAACATTTCTACAATATACACTCACCGGCCACTTTATTAGGTACACCTTCCTAGTATCGGGCTGGACCCCCTTTTGCCTTCAGAACTGCCTTAATTCTTCCTGGCATAGATTCAACAAGGTGTTGGAAGCATTCCTCTGAGATTTTGGTCCACTGTGACATGATAGCATCATGCAGTTGCTGCAGATTTGTCAGCTGCACACCTTCCGTTCCACCACATCCCAAAGGTGCTCCATTGGATTGAGATCTGATGACTGCCGAAGCTGATGGAGTACAGTGACCTTATTGTCATGTTCAAGAAACCAGTGGTGAGATGATTTGAGCTTTGTGACATGGTGCATTATCCTTCTGGAAGGAGCCATCAGAAGATGGGTACACTGTAGTCATAAAGGGATGGACATGGTCAGCAACAATACTCAAGTAGGTCATGGCGTTTGATGCTCAATTGGTACTAAGGGGCCCAAAGTGTGCCAAGAAAATATCCCCCTCACCATTACACCACCACAACCAGACTGATCCGTTGATACAATGCAGGATGGATCCATGCTTTCCTATTGTTTACGCTAAATTCTGACCCTACCATCTCAATGTCGCAGCTGAAATCAAGACTCATCAGACCAGGCAAAGTGTTTCCAATCTTCTATTGTCCAATTTTGGTGAGCCTATGTGAATTGTAGCCTCAGTTTCCTGTTCTTAGCTGACAGGACTCCTAGTGTAGTCTTCTGCTGCTGTACCCCATCTGCTTCAGGCTGGATGCACACCTCCATGCAGAGTGTCTCAAAATGGTCAATCGTTTTTAGAATTCTAATCGTTCTGAAAAGTTGGAACTCATTAGAAAATTTATAAATGAAACAAATTTTAACGAAAACGGAATGAAGTTTAAAGAAAACTGAATGAAACTAAACAAATTCTGAACCCATTGTTGGATAGGGAGGGCTGGGAGGAGTGTTTAGAAGCGGGACCCAAGTTGGTTATCCCCTCTCGGGACAAGTTGATTCAGGTGAAATTCCTTCATAGGGTCTATTACACTCCAGAGAGGTTGCACCGTATCTACCCCGACAGGGATGCTACTTGCCATCGTTGTCACTCCCACCCAGGGTTTTACTTCCTGTTCTGGGACTGCCCGGTGATAGCTGGTTATTGGGTGGCAGTATTTGGGGCTATCAACGCTAAGTTGGGGCTCTCTCTTTAGACCTCCCCCGTGTTGGCACTATTGGGTATACATGAGGACGACCAGCGTTCCCATCACTCCAAGCTCCTGCTCTCATACCTTCTGTACTACGCGAAAAAGGGCATACTTCTCAAGTGGTCGGCTCCGTCTCCTCCGGATGTGCCATCTTGGCTTAAGCTGGTGGATGAAATTACTCACAGCATGATGGTCAGCAGGCACAATAGTACGGACAGGGGACCAAACCAAGACGGTGCAGGTGGCCATGTTGCAACCCCTTGCCGTAAAGATGGTAATGTGGAGATGGTCCAATGTGTACTGGAGAATGGCCGTCTGATGTGGTAATGCCGCTGGAAAGGCAAGGAGGGAGAGAGCAGGGATGGTATCCTCCGTTGTCAGCCTAGCCAATGTTCCAGGGTCAGTTGTGTTGTCCTTTTCTGTTACTGACACCTTGTTCTTCTTGTTCACGATGCCCATGATGACAAACATGGTCAAGATCATGTTCTAGTATTTGTTGCATATTTATCTGCAATTTGTATTTCAGAGATTTACTGAATATTTTTTTTTCTTTCATGCACACATACACTTTAATTATGTTTTTGTTTTAGGTGCAATAAAGACAAAGTCATTGGATAACAGAATAGAGGGTATGTAAAACTTGTACAAAACCTCTGTGTTAAGAGCTTATACATGAGTGTCTGGTTTGGTTGACGATAGCAAATACAAATACCTTGTCAAGATAGAACCTCTTCAAGCTTGAATCAAACCCCTTTAATTTGTATAAATTTCCCTTTTTTTTCTCCAAATAAAAATGCTTGGGTATTGTTCATTCATACTTTTTTTTTGCTCATGAGTGTGAAAGGGACATTGGTAATTTCAAATTTGCAATTTTTAGCATGGTAGCTTTTTAAATTATTTTTTATGTTTTCTTTTTGTCACTTCATGTGTCTTATTTTGAAGCACGCCGAAAGATATTGAAAAAATGCCTCCCTGAAGCATGACTTTCTGTTTCACTGATTTTGACCAACTGAAATGTCATAGCCCAAACAGACAAAGCAAACTACTATCTGTCTAGAACAGGGGGGTCAAACTCAATTTCACCGCAAGCCACATCCGCATTATGGTTGCCCTCAAAGGGCCATTTTTTTCTGTAAGACTAGATGTCTACAGCACACCCCCCTCCCCATTCATCAGATATCAAGAACCCCCCACCATCCGAAGCCAAGAGCCCCCACTTACCTTGTGCTGCTGCTGGGAAGAAGCTGGGGGCAGAGCTAGGAAGCAGAAAGTGCAGGGCCTGGAGGAGGGCTGGAGTCAGCCACTGGAGTCTGCTAAATGCTGGGACCATGGTTGATGGGGACGAGAGGGTGCTGCTGCACAGAGAGGCACAGGATCTTTAGGAAGAGTTCTGTCCTTTCTGCTGCCTACTGCTGAGAGACGAGTCTCTCTGTGGCTGCACGGAGAACCGCAGGATCTGGTGGAGGAGTTCTGTCCTCCTCTCTGATGTTGACTGCTGAGACAAGGTGGGGATGAGATGAGGTCGGTGACACAGCGGCAGGAGAGGTGCTAGGGCCACATGAAATCGCCTGGTGGGCTGGAGCCCACGGGCCTTGTGTTTAAAACATGTGGTCTAGAAAAAGAACATTTGCCCTAATCCAGCGTCTCCATCTTTAGGTCATGGTCAGATCTTGCCCATGGTCATATCAGGCCATGGTCATATCCCGGTAATCTATCATGTTGGGTATACTACAGGGTCCAAGAAACATCTCCTATTAATCCACAAACTGTATATATTGGATAATCTTGACTGTACTAGCTACTTTTCTTTTAACTGGCTATTATTATTTCCTGAAGCCAAAAAAGTCAACACAAATAATGAACACTCAATTTTCTACAAGATATTTATTATGCATGAGAAAGTTGAACAAAGGGCACAAGGGCCTAGTACATTACCGTTATCATTTATTGAGTATGAACCAAATGAGTGTATACTCACAAAACCCAAGGAATAAAAGTGTTGTACAACCACTGAAACCACAGAAGATGGAACTCACAGGGTCCTTACATAAACCAGACTACTGCTGACTTGTTTCAAGGGGCATGCCCTCTTCCACAGAGCAAAAGTAGTGACTACCATCTTTCTCTTCTTTTATAGAGGACCTGAAAAGAAGAGACAGGTGGTAGTTACTACTTTTCCCTGAGTAGGAGGCATGCCCCTCAAAATTTGTCAGAGGTAGTCTGATTGATGTAAGGACCCTGCGAGTTCCATCTTCTGGATCAACATTGTGGTTTCAGTGGTTGTACAATGCTTTTATTCCTTAGCTTTTGTAAGTATACACTCACTTGGTTTAATACTCAATAAATTATAACAGCAATGCACTAGACCAGTGGTCTCCAAACTGTGGCCGAGGGGCTGGAAGCAGACCTTTAATTGCATTTATCTGGCTCTTGGGGCACTATTCCTCCCATTGACACCCATAATGGACCTCTATTACTCCCCCTAATGCCAAATATGGGGCACTGTTTACTACCACTACTGCCAGGGCAATGTTTACTCCCACTGGCCACGGTCTGGCTCCCCTCATGCCTAAAGGATAGAGTTGAGCCGAACGACCCCCAGTTCGGTTTGCGCCAGAACTCTCGAACATTGCAAAAGTTCAGACCCGAACCCTAATAAAGTCTATTGGACCCGAACTTGAAAAATCAAAAGCCCCATTTTGAAGGCTTATATGCAGGTTATTGGCCAAAAAAGGGTATGGAGTCCCGGGTACTGTCCTGGGGGACATGATCCAATGCAAATATATTTTTAAAAATATAGTTTTTACAGATGCAGTGATTTCAATGATGCCTAAAGTGAAAAAATAAAAATGAAAAAATTATTTAAATATAGTGCCTGAGGGGTCCTCTTAGTCTGCCTGTAAAGTGGTACATCTGTACCGTGTATAGAACCTGCTGCAGCAAAACTGACATTTCTAAAGAAAAAAAATTACCTTTAAATTGCCGGCAATACAATACCTTTACCGGCAATAGAAAATTGTTAAGAAAACGGCGTGGGGTCCCCCCCCCCCAATCCATACCAGGCCCTTCAGGTTTGGTATGGATTTTAAAGGGAAATACAATACAATACCTTTGCCGACATGCCAACATTTTATAAAAAAAAAAACAGCGTGAGGTCTCCCCCAAAATCCATACCAGACCCTTATCTGAGCATACAGCCCGACAGGTCAGGAAAGGGGGGGGGGTGAGCAAGCGCCCCCCCCCCTTAACCCTACAAGGCCACATGCCCTCAACATGGGGGGGGGCTCTGCAGGTGAGGATCAGGCCAAACCTTTGTTCGGCTCGAACTGTTCGCCCAACTCTAGTGAAGCACAGTTAAGTGGTCCTTTGTTTACAAAATTTGGAGACCTCTGTACTAGGCCTATGCGTACTTTGTTTATTAAAGTTTGTTTTTAGGATTCCCTGATCTCAGGTGGGTGGCGTTGGTGGATCATTCCAATTCTGATATTTGGGTGGTGGTCTTCGATTCACCACCTAGTCAGCTTCCTTGGTATCCCTGAGCACTACGATGTAAAAGTGTTAATTGTTAGGCATAAGAAAGGCAATTGTTAACAGGCTTTGGGCTTCTATTAATGGACAAATGCAGCTTGCTTTTGACATCAGTTTGAAATGAATCTGAGATTTTTTACAACGTAGAATTAATTGCAGGTGCGTTTCTTGTTCCGACGTAGATAAAAGACTTCTAGAAGGGCTTTATGTTGTTGCTGTTGTAAACAATTGCAGATGTTTTATCATTCCTTCTTCTTATTTTGTTGGTCTTCAGCAGATTTCAAAAAAAGGTTCATGACTTTAATGAAGGAAAGATATCAGAGTCATAGGGATGTAAATGGCTGCCTAGGAGAGACTGTCTATCTAGATAAGAGGTACACCAAACTATTGATAATAAAGAAACAGCGGAATATAAAGGAGAGAGAACATGAAATCATAAGCCTGGGCCAAAGACATCTAGAGATTATGGATGAACGGTCGTCAAGTCAATATTCCCCAGTCACCATAGATAGGCTGTTCGATCCAGATGAAGATGGCATTGCCCCCAAAATCGTTGTGCTCCAAGGACCTGCCGGGGTTGGAAAAACCATGACCTCCAAGAAAATCATTATGGACTGGGCCAATGGGACTTTTTACCCAGACAAATTTAATTTAATTTTTTACATGAGCTGTAGGGAGATTAACACCCTGAGTGGTGACATAAGCCTAGTTGGACTTGTACGCAAATTATGCCACATCAGTTGTGAAAGAGACCTTCTCAGGTCAATCCTAGATGATTCCCAAAAACTACTTTTTCTTGTGGATGGATTTGATGAGTTGAGATGGACTTCAGTTGGCGATACAGAGGTTTGCGAAGATCCTTTTCAGGAAACCAGTAAAGAAATCCTTTTAAATAGCATCTTCAGACAATCTTGTCTCTGGGGAGCTTCCATAATCCTCACTACAAGGCCATACTCACTGGAACAACTAAGCAAACTTTTTCTATCCCCCCGACATGTTGAAATTCTGGGGTTCCTGGGAAGTGACCGTGAGCAATTTTTCTACGGTTTCTTTCCAGCAAAAGAAGAAGCTGAGCTTGCCCTCCGTATTGTGAAGGACAACGATACCCTCTTTACCATGTGTGCCATTCCGATTACTTGCTGGATTGTATGCACGGTAATAAAACAACAGATGTCAGAGAAACAAAGAGAAATCGATTGTAAGACCAGCTCATCGATTTACCTGCTATACCTGAAGAGTTTAATTAAATACCACTGTAGGAATTCTAACCAATCAGTCATTAAATGTGTTCGGAAAATTTGCGCGTTAGCCAACGAAGGTGTCTGGAGTCAGAAAATTCTGTTCGAGGAAGATGACCTCCGAAAACACGAACTCTCAATAAAAGAAATTGAGTCGCTCTTTCTAAATGAAAACATTTTTCAAAGAGACATTGAAACTCAAACCTGTTACAGTTTCATCCATCTGACTGTCCAGGAGTTCTTTGCTGCCCTTTATTATGTGGTGGGAAGTAAAACGAAAATCACTTCTATGGCCTCTGCAAAAAATGCCCCAATAAAGAAGCTACTGGAAGAAGGAAAATACAAGTTACACTTACAATTAACAATACAGTTCCTGTTTGGCCTTTTCAGTGAAAAACAACAAAAAGAAATGGGGAAACTTCTGGGCTACGATCAATTTTCCTTTAAGGAAAAATCTGTGGTGTTGGATTGGCTGATAAAGAACTACAACTACAGAGTGAGTTTCAAGTACTTATATGAGACGCAGGATGAGGATTTAATTGGACAATTAATGGCTCACTTTCCAGACATAAAGGTCATCAGTCAAGGACAAAACTTTGACTACAGGGCTTTGTCTTACTGTTTAAAGAACAGCAGAAGCGAGCACCGAATCCTTTTTATTAACTCCAAAATAGGCCCCAAAACTCGTGCCCTCTTGTCTTCAGCTCTCCACAAGTGTTCACATGTTCAGTAAGTGTGTGTCATTATTATATAGAATGTAAAAATGCAGTGCTAGCCTTCTAAAATTTAAACCAATGACATTAAAATCATATCTGTCATTCAGCTTCAAATCTCTCATTAATGTCCAAAGGAAATAGACAACAGGATCTATAGTTGTGATCAACAGATATTGTTTTTTTAATGCAGATACCGATATTTTGGTCAGCGGATATCGGTATCGGCCGATATCGGCCAATATTTTCGGACATGTAAAAAAAAATGTTATTTTTATTTTTTTCACAGGTACTCCTTGTGGAGGGATCTGGTTGTCTAAAAGACCCCAAACCCCTCCTCGGCACTGAAAAGCATTTAAAACGCCAAGTTTGGCTGTTTTGAATGCTGTCAGTTTTTATAATTTGGCGCAGAGTACCCGGAAGTGATGTCATGACATCACTTCCGGGTTTTTTACATGGAGACCCGATCAGAGCCGAATGCGGCTTTGATCGGGCCTTCGGCGGCCGTGCAGGTAGGATGCCCGGGTCTCCTGTCGAGAGCCGCGGAAGGCGGCGGGAGGGGGTGGCGTCCCCTCCCGCTCGGTTGTCATTACAAGATAGCTGACTGTCGGCTATGGACGCCGGTACTGGGGTGATGCCTCTAGCTGCAGGCATCACTCCGGTACAGCACTTCCCGAAATATCGGAAATATCGGTAACTTCAGGGGCCGATTCCGATTTAACAGGGAAAGTGCATATCGGCCCCCGATATATTGGTGGTGCCGATAATCAGTCGATCCCTAATCTAAAGGTAGATAATCATTCATAGAGAGATATTAAAGTCCATAAACTCCAAGTGTAGCAATAGTTGTATATAAGAAACGGAGTGGATCAGGGGTCTTCAAACTATGGCCCTCCATTTGTTCAGGAACTACAATTCCCATCATGCCTAGTCATGTCTGTGAATGACAGAGTTTTACAATGCCTCATGGGATGTGTAGTTCAGCAACAGCTGGAGCGTCGTAGTTTGAGGATCCCTGGAGTAGATGAAGAAATTCCTCCTCCAGCACCTCCACACAACTCGTGCAAACCCTTACCAGAAATCAATGGCTAAACAGCCAAACAGCGCAGTTTGTATATAATGAACCAGGCAAGATCAAAGCACAAAGGCGTCCTGTGGGGCATCATCCATGATCCGATGTTACAGCAAATGTTTATAGATTCATAAAGTCATCATATGCATAAACAGAAAGGAAACAGCCTCCTCATGGTGTAGTACTTTAAAACCAAACACATTTTAATCCAGTAATGCACTTACATTCAAAATGCCAAGTAACAGCAGGTACACTATATTACCAAAAGTATTGGGACACCTGCCTTTACATGCACTTGAACTTTAATGGCATTCCAATTTTAGTCCGTAGGGTTCAATATTGAGTTGGCCCACCCTTTGCAGTTATAACAGCTTCAACTCTTCTGGGAAGGCTGTCCACAAGGTTTAGGAGTGTGTCTATGGGAATGTTTGACCATTCTTCCAGAAGCGCATTTGTGAGGTCAGGCACTGAAATTAGATGAGAAGGCCTGGCTCACAGTCTTCGCTCTAATTCATCCCAAAGGTATTCTATCGGGTTGAGGTCAGTTCCTCCACCCCAAACTCGCTCATCCATGTCTTTATGGACCTTACTTTGTGCACAGGTCCAAATCATTTGGTGGAGAGGGAATTATGGTGTCGGATTGTTTTTCAGTGGTTGAGCTTGGACCCTTAGTCGGGTCTTCGGCGAAGGGAAGGGAAGACATTTTGGACAGTTTCATGCTCCCAACTTTGTAGGAACAGTTTGGGGATGGTCCCTTCCTGTTCCAACATTACTGTGGACTAATGCACAAAGAAAGGTGTAAAAAAAAATGAGATTTTTTTTGGGGAGGGGGGGGGGGGGGGCTTGTAAAGAGGTGAGAGCTGGGGGGGGGGTGGTGGTGTTGTGAAGAGGTGAGAACTGTGAAAAGTGTGTGGTGGGGGTATTTCTAAACAGTGAGAGGGCAATCAGCATACTAATGAATTTCCCCCATAATAGGTTTTTAATGTCATTCTTTCCAGCCAGCCTTTAACCCTGACATAATGGCGTTGCCTCAGGGTTATTGGCTGGCCACTCTTCTGTAAGTAACTTAGGGTTAGGGTGCACAAATTATTTGCCTTGCCCCGAAACCTGACAACCCACACTACACCAATAGCAGCAGCCCCTCAGGAGACTGGAACCCTCCTTGGATAGGAAAGAAAAATCTGCTAAGGCCTCCTGCACATATTAATATATAGGATTTACATAGCGCCCACAGTTTACGCAGCCCTTTTTTGGATGCCTCCTTCCAGGGATTGGCTGGGGTATAAAATATTCAACTGATCATTTGAATCTCCCTCACTATGCTCTGGAAGCTTCAAATTCTCAGCTCAAGAATCCTGATCAGACAAGCAATCAACAACCACTCCACTCACTACAGTGAAGCCAAAAACTATATTTACCGAGCAGCCTAACTAGAAGGGCACTCCACTAAATAACCATTTAGGGAGGTAAAAACTAACATAATGAAATTGAGTGATACTGCCATGTATGTTTTTTCTTGTGAACCTCTTATGATCTCGTGTGATAATCTATTTGAATTTGGACTCTGACACGATATCTTATAACATTGTTTTATGTCTTCAATATGCATTAATTTCCTTCTCATTCTTTTCAGATTTCGCCACTGCTTTATTTTGGGTAACGACGGTGATGAAAAGTTGCCGTATACCAACTCCAGTCTTTCAGGTTTATTTAGTTCTCAAAGTGGAATTCAGAGACTACAGTACGTATGCTCAACTACTATTACTACTACTTATCCAAACTAAGTGTTATCAAAGTCTAAATTCCCCACATTAACTAAACACTCAGTACAAGGTACCCGTCCTCAATAAACAGAGCACAGCACAGTGTTCACGGTTATTTACATGGTAGTGCAATTGCATAAACACTGATTATTTTGAGAAAATCTGTTATTTTGCATTTACACATTTTAGCTTTCTACGCACACAAGCACAGATGTGGTTTTTATGCATCACGTGTTCATTTTAATGGGCTGTCCTACTCATGAGCAACATGAAAAGAAGTCCCTTTGCCCTCTCCCCACCAGTACTGCCACTGATCCCACCCCACCCCCCACCAGCACTGCCACTGATCCCACTGTCATATACTACCCTAGCCTGTCCGTATACTACCCTAGCCTGTCCGTATACTACCCTAGCCTGTCCGTATACTACCCTAGCCTGTCTATATACTACCCTAGCCTGTCTATATACTACCCTAGCCTGTCCGTATACTACCCTAGCCTGTCTATATACTACCCTAGCCTCTCCGTATACTACCCTAGCCTGTTTATATACTACCCTAGCCTGTCTGTATACTACCCTAGCCTATCAGTATACGACCCTACCCTGTCCGTATACTACCCTAGCCTGTCTATATACTACCCTAGCGTGTCCGTATACTACCCTAGTCTGTCTAAATACTACCCTAGCCTGTCCATATACTACCCTAGCCCAGTGTTTCTCAACTCCGGTCCTCAGGGCACACTAACAGGCCAGATTTTAAGTATTACCTTGGGGAGATGCAGACTAGAATACTGCAATCACTGAACAGCAAATTATATCACCTGTGATGTATTTCAGTTTTCTTGCAAACCTGGCCTGTTAGTGTGCCTTGAGGACCGGAGTTGAGAAACACTGCCCTAGCCTGTCTATATACTATCCTAGCATGTCCGTATACTACCCTAACCTGTCTATATACTACCCTAGCCTGTCCGTATACTACCCTAGCCTGTCCGTATACTACCCTAGCCTGTCTATATACTACCCTAGCCTGTCTATATACTACCCTAGCCTGTCCGTATACTACCCTAGCTTATTCATAAATTACCCCAGCCTGTCTGTATACTACCCTTGCCTGTCTGTTTACTACCCTAGCCTGTCTGTATACTACCCTGGCCTGTGTATATTCTACCCTAGCCTGTTTGTATACTATCCTAACCTGTCTGTATACTACCCTGCGCTTTCTTCGCACACAAGCACAGATGTGGTTTTTATACATCATGTGTAGGGAAGCACATTAATTTCAATGGGTTGCCCTACTCATGAGCAACAGAAGTCCCTTCCCCCCCACCAGCAACTGCCACTGATCCCATTCCCCCACCAGCACTGACACTGATCCCAACCCCCCACCAGCACTGCTACTGATCCCACTGTCATATACTACTCTAGCCTGTCTGTATACTACCCTAGCCTGTCTATATACTACCCTAGCCTGTCTATATACTACCCTAGCATGGTCCCTATACTACCCTAGCCTGTCTATATACTAGCCTGTCTATATACTACCCTAGCCTGTCTATATACTACCCTAGCCTGTCTATATACTACCCTAGCATGGTCCCTATACTACCCTAGCCTGTCTATATACTACCCTAGCCTGCCTGTTTACTACCTTAACCTGTCCATACTACTCTAGCCTGATGCATGTGTAGCACCCTCCAAGCTAGGTGCTAGGTAAAGTATAGTGGGCCTTGTCTGCTTATCAGCATGGCCATGATTTTCAGCTAGGCTGGCATGTGGTCCCAGGTGTGCCTGTTGAGTTGGTGGAGTCTCCCCACTGTGTCCCAATGAGGGCTCTCATTGGGCGGTGGAGGAAACCTGACCAAGAGCACACCAGAGCTTGTATCCATCCTGGAAGGGCAGATTCTGCCGCAGAGTATTCTGGGAGGGGGTATAAGTCTGTGGGGAGCACATGACAGGTGGTCTTTGGCGGGAAGCAGAGTCCCAGGAAGGAGAGTACGACTGTCTCACCTCCTGTCAGGAAGAATCGGGTATCCCAGGAGGCTTGCCTGAGGGGATTCAGGGCCGAGCTGAGCTGCAGGAAGGATCCAGTGTGCTGAGGACCAGCGGCATTGTGGGGGTCGAGTTCCAGGAAAGCATTCTGAGTCGTGGGTACTGTGAACTGTCCCTGGGGGTCTGCCTAGTCAGAGGGGACCGCTCCGGAGAAGGTCAGAGGGACCCAGGAGCTAGCTAACTGGTGGAGAAATAGAGTAAAGGGGGTGCCAGAGTTTAACCCTGAACAGTAAAGGGGGTGCCAGCGGTTGGGCCCTGAAGTGTACAGTGTTACAGTGTTGAGAGTTGCATCAGTTTTTACAAGAGGCTATCTCAGTCAGGAAGGACTGGAGGAAGCAGTGTCAAGGACTTTTGAGCTAACCAGAGTGTCAGAAGTCAGCTTTCATTACAGTACAGCAAGTCAGTGATTTCAAGCGCCAGCAAGCGTTGGTCGGCATTTAGCCGGCGTCAAGACAGCGCTGAAAGGCATTTTTCTTCAAAGTGTCCCGATTTGTACCTAGTTGAGCCAGAGGAGTATCCCACTCATTCCCTTCTCCCATCCCCATATAAAATAAACAAAACAAACCAAAGATGCCGGACTGTTCATTGTCTCAGATCTCACACTTGGGTAATCAGCTTAAATGTGCTGTTGGTGTTAACGGTAACCATGGCAGACCCACATCAGGCCCAATTCCTGGAAATCCTGCTACACATGTAAATCTGACTTCCTGATAAATTTAAAATGTAATTTTAGTTTTAATTATTATGATATAAAATAATGCATGTGGGGGCCTTTTGGTGGGCATTTTTTTTTTTTTGGGGGGGGGGGGGGCATTTTTAATTATTGGACCCAGCCACAGTTATACCAAAGCAGTATATGATGGAACCCCATCCACTAGGCAAAGTATTGCTTATCGGTTAAGGCAGCATAACAGAACCAGGACATGTTAGTCAGCCTTTCCTTTGTCTAAGCCATTTTCACAAAATATATACAGACAAAATCTCGTTAGTGCCCCTACAGAGGGGCCACTATAGAAAGGTAGGGAGAGGGACAAAACCTAGAGCGAAGAGGGAATGTCAGGGAAATTGTATGCACAGTCATGCGCAATGATGTGCAAATGCTCATAATAATTCTCGAGTGACAACTAGACGTGCCTTAACTCGCGCACATGCCCATGCACGTGCGCATTAGCGCGAGTCAGCATAAATACTTGGCGCTAATTTGCCTATTTAAAGTGGCTCCAGGGACCAGAGGATTGCTAAGTGGTCGTCAGCTTCTCCCGTTTGTGACCTGATCCTGTACTACTTGGCTTGTCTTGACTCCGCTTGTTCCTGTTACCCCGTTGCTGATTCTGGCTTGTGGCCTGACCCTGCCTTCTGCCTGTTGTTTTGGTACCTTTGCTGCTCACATGATACCAGCCCCGGTCTGGCTCTGACTCTGTTTGGGTTCTTGATTCTGCACCCCTAATGCCCGGTTGATACTGTCTCCTACCTACCTGACCACCCAAGATCCTGCATCTGCCTGCTTGTCAGCCTGCTTGCTGCCTACCGTTTAGGGTTGCCACCTCATCCCTTTAAAACGGAACACATATTAATTACACAGCTTCTGAGGTTAATTTAATGCACATAAGGCACTGAGTTTAATTACCAACCTAATCAGCCACAGAAACTGTGTAATTAATATGTGTTCAGTTTTAAAGAGATAAGGTGGCAACCCTACTACTGTTCTGTACCTGCTTCAGTGCCTCTGCATCTGCCAGAGCATCCTACATCCACCAGTTTGATGCCCGTGGTTCTGCACCTTCTGCTGTGTCTTCTAATCGCCTAGCTCATCAGCCTTCCTGCTGCTCGGCACCTGCAGCAAAGTTCTTCCAGACAGGATCTCCTACAAGGCACCCGTGCCACTCAGTGCCCTGTTATAGCCTGTCCCCACCTCCAGAAGAAACAGGACAGGGGATGTAATTGAAAGCCCTCTCGTCCGTTTGGCCTTGACCAAGTATGTGACGGGGAAGAAGGGGGGTTAAAAAAGGGGGGGGGGGTTAAAAAAAAAGGGGGGGAGGGGTAATAATACATTTTATTAGCTTTGAATAAAACGCTTTGCCCAGCCTGGTTCCCGAAAGTCATCCATCCTGCAATCTCTAATGCAAATTGGGGCTAATCCAGTAAATCCATTTGGTTTCCACATTATGGTAAAAATGAAGAAATATTCTGATATACTCAATGGAAATTTGACGACAGTCCCTGTTTAGTTAATAAGTCTGGGTAATTTTTCTAACCCTCACAGTACTGAAACTATTCAAACATAATTATAAAAGGCAAAACCCATTCTTATATGCAACATGGGAACATTATTATCCTATAACAATTTTTTGTTGCCACTATTGCAAGTTGTTATATTTTCTGTAACTTTGAATGTCCCTTTTTCAGCCTTAATATGACACTGGCTTTCCTCTTCACTTTGCAGGTTGTATGAATGTAGCCTGAAGTCATATTGCTGTGAAGATCTCTGTCCTGTTGTTGCAAACAAGTCTCTGACCAGCCTGAGCCTCTCACGTAATTACCTGCAAGACTCTGGAATAAAACTTCTATGCAAGGGGTTAACAGACAAGGATTGCGTACTGCAGGAACTGAGGTGAGAGTTAAGGCCCGTACACACGATAAGAAAATCTGTAGGGAAAATTTGTCCGACGACCGATCTGCCGATTTTCGGATTGTTATGCCCCGTACACACGCGTCGATAGTTGGCCGTAATTTTTCGGCCAACGTCCGATTGGCCGTTTTTCGGCTTGTTAGTATGATGCTTCCGACAACCGACTCCGACGTTTCGACCGAAAAAAATCTGGTGTGCAGGCTATAAAATTTTTGTTGGCCGTCACCACAACGGCCGATTTTCCGTCAGTCAGTACAGATTTCGGCAGACAAAAATCTGATGAGCAAGACTGGGCATGCTCAGAGATGAAAAAACACACGGAAAGTAAACCATCACATGACATCACTTCTGAAGTAGATTTTTGTTGGCCGAGAAAATTTGTGTGCAGTCTAGAGCACATTTCAACCAACACAACAACACTGGACAAAGGTCGGCCGATAATCATTGCGTGTGTACGGGGCTTTAGTATGGTGCTTTCGACAGATATCCCACTTTTCAGAACACTTTCAGAAGGTCCACTTTTTTATAACTGTAATAGTTGTTGTATTTGCAAGACAACTCCCAGCTGTCATTTTGACAGGTGGGTATTGCCGACACATGTGAGGGAGTGAGGCAAAACAACTGGACATAAACGCAAACACCCTGTGCACATCAATGATGTTTTTTTCGGCATGTGCAGCACACCCCACATCCAAAACTGTTTCCTTAAGGCCGGTACACACGATAAGAATATCTGAAGGGAAATTTCGGCCAACGACCGATCTGCCGATTTTCGGATTGTTAGTATGGTGCTTTCCACAGCCGACTCCGACTTTTCGTCTGACAAAATCCTGATGTGCAGGCTATAAAATTTTTGTCCTCCGTCAACACAACGTCCGATTTTCATCTCATTAGTACAGATTTCGACGGAAAAAAATCTTAAGAGCAAGACTAGGCATGCTCAGAGACGAAAGAACACATACAAAACAATCCAACACATGACATCACTTCTGAAGTAGAATTCTGTCGTACGGGAAAATTTGTATGAAAATAACCTCTTAACTTTCCACATCAGACTAGCATGCCACAAAAAACGGATGATAGATCGTTCGATAATCTGATCGTGTGTACGGGGCTTTAGGCCTCATGAACACGGGACGTTTTTACAGCGGCTGTTTCTGGCATCAGACGTTTTTTTCTACAGCCAATAAACGTCCCAGCATGTTATCCTATGTCTCCATGCACACATAGGCTGTTATCAGCATTTTTTGGAAGGGGCAGTTTCTGGCTGTTAGAAAAAATGAAAACTAGTGGGTTTTGAGTGGCGTTTTTCCGCTGTAAAAACACTCTAACGTCGATAAACGCTAAAAAACGCCAAAAAACGCTGCTAACTGGCGTTTTTTTGAAGTTTTTGATTCCATTGCTTTTTTTAAGCATGGGTTCTGTTTCGAGGTGTCATTCATGGAACATAGTCTGAGATCACACTGGTGCATGCTGAACACCGCATGTGATTTGCACCAAAAATGCACCGCATTCCTGTGTACATCACATGTGATGCCTGTGCGAAGCGATTTGAGCTATATATTTTCATACCTCCCAACATTTTAAGATGGGAACGAGGGACACCTAGTAGCAAAAGTATGTGGGCATAGGACATAGCCCCTGCCATGCACCCTTAAAGTCGAAGTAAAGCCCACTTTGTGATTTTTACCTACAGGTAAGCCTATAATAAAGGAGAGCCGTCACCGGCTCTTTGGTAGGGATTGCACCTAAATGGGGTGGGTGCAGCCGTAATGGGTGAGAGGATGGCCAAAAAGTTAGAGGGGCTTTTAAACTAGGGAATGGGGGGAGGGTACAGATGTAGAATTAGCCAGTGGAAAGCAAGTTTCATAGGGCAGAAATGGGGGCATTAGCGGTAGGGTGTTCGGAGCTCCTAAACCCAGGGTGGGTATGGGGAAAAATCAAGAGAGCAGCCTAAAAACATCAAATGAGGATCAATGTAACCGATCAAAATTAAGAGGTTTGTATACCAATGCCAGAAGCCTGGCCAACAAGATGGGAGAGCTGGAGCTGCTGATGTGTGAGGAGGACTTAGATTTTGTGGGGATAACTGAGACTTGGTTTGACAGCTCTCATGACTGGATGGCGACCATTCAGGGGTATTCCCTTTATCGCAGAGATAGAGAGGGTAAAAAAGGGGGAGGGGTATGTCTGTATATTAAGAACAGTATACAGGTAAATATGAGGGATGATATTAATAATGGAGCTATGGACGAGGCAGAATCCCTATGGGTAGAGCTTCAAAGGGAAGGCACGGTGGGGAAGGTAATATTGGGCGTATGCTATAGGCCCCCCAACCAGAGGGAGGAGGGTGAGGCGGACCTCCTTTTACAGATAGGATTGGCAGCAAGGATGGGAAATGTCATTATAATGGGGGACTTTAATTATCCAGATATAGACTGGGCAGAAGGAACCGCGCACTCAGCCAAGGCTAGGCAGTTCCTAAATGTTTTGCAGGACAATTTCATGGGTCAGATGGTGAATGCACTGACAAGAAACAATGCGGTACTTGACCTACTGATTACCAACGATACAGACCTGATCACGGATATAGAAATACGGGACAACTTAGGAAACAGTGACCATAGGTCAATAAGTTTCAGTATTAATTACAGTAATAGGAAGCAGAGGGGTAATATAAGGACACTGAATTTCAAAAGAGCCAATTTTCCTAAACTGCGCTTGCTGCTAGAAAATATCAATTGGGATAGAACCCTGGGAACAAAGAACACGGAGGAAAAATGGGAGTGCTTCAAGAGCATACTAAACAGGGGGATTGGCCAGTGCATTCCAAAGGGAAATAAATTTAAAAGAGCAAAAATAAACCCTGGGTGGCTAAACTCCAACATAAAAATGTATATTAGAGCAAAAGAAAAGGCCTTCAAAAAATACAAGACTGAGGGGTCATTGGCAGCGTTTAAGCATTACAAAGAGTGTAATAAGAAATGTAAAGATGAAATCAGGGCGGCTAAAATAGAACACGAGAGACATATAGCGGAGGAGAGTAAAAAGAACCCCAAGAAGTTCTTTAAGTATATAAACAGTAAGAAAGCGAGGCCAGAACACATTGGCCCCATAAAAGATGATAAAGGAAATATGGCCACTGAGGACAGAGAAAAGGCGGAAGTGTTAAATCATTTCTTCTCTTCAGTCTTCACAAAAGAATCGGGGGGCTACACGAACCCAGCTTGTAAGGCCGAACTAAATAATACACCTCAGGAAGTGCCGCCATGGTTAACAGAAGATAGACTTAGAGCTAAACTAGAGAAACTTAACATAAATAAATCCCCGGGACCGGATGGCTTGCACCTGAGGGTTCTTAATGAGCTCAGCCAGGTGATTGCCAGACCATTATTCTTGATCTTTAAGGATAGTTTACAGACGGGTATGGTGCCAGCTGATTGGAAAAAAGCCAACGTGGTACCAATATTTAAGAAGGGGCCGAGATATATCCCGGGTAACTATAGGCCGGTCAGCCTAACATCTGTAGTCTGCAAAATTTTGGAGGGGATGTTCAGGGACCACATACAAGACTTTAGTAATGAAAACGGTATTATAAGTAGTAATCAGCATGGATTCATGAAAAATCGTTCGTGCCAAACCAATCTATTAACCTTCTATGATGAAGTGAGCAGCCACCTAGATAAAGGTAAGCCTGTGGATGTGGTGTATCTGGACTTTGCAAAGGCCTTTGACACCGTTCCCCACAAACGATTACTGTACAAACTAAGGAAGGTAGGTATGGATCAGAAGGTGATTACCTGGATAGAGAACTGGCTCCAGGGGAGAGTACAGAGGGTGGTGATTAATGGGGAGTACTCGGATTGGGCGGGTGTGGAAAGTGGGGTCCCCCAGGGTTCTGTCCTGGGACCAATCCTGTTTAATTTGTTCATAAATGATCTAGAGGAGGGGATATCGAGTACAATCTCAGTATTTGCAGATGATACTAAACTAGGCATGCCAATATCTTCTATGCAGGATGTGGAAACCTTGCAAGCAGACCTGAACAAAATAACGGGGTGGGCAACTACATGGCAGATGAGGTTTAATGTTGATAAATGTAAAGTAATGCACTTGGGGGCCAGAAACCAGAAAGCAAGCTACTCACTAGGGGGGGGAACCTCTGGGTGAGTCAAGGATGGAAAAGGACTTAGGGGTACTGGTAGACAACAAGCTTGGCAGTGGCATGCAATGCCAAGCCGCCGCAAGCAAAGCCAACAGAATACTGGGATGTATAAAAAAGGGGATTCACTCCAGAAATAAAGAGATTATTCTCCCACTCTACAAGACTCTGGTCCGGCCACATCTGGAGTATGCTGTCCAGTTCTGGGCACCGGTCCTCAGGAAGGATGTGCTGGAACTGGAGAAAGTCCAGAGAAGGGCAACAAAAATAATTAGGGGAATGGAGGACATCAGCTATGAGGAAAGACTACAAGCACTGAACCTTTTCTTTCTGGAGAAAAGACGATTGAGGGGGGATATGATATCAATGTACAAATACTGTAATGGTGACCCGAGCATAAGGAACAAACTATTCAGAGAAAGGAGATACAATAAGACACGTGGCCACTCACTAAAACTTGAGGAAAGGCGGTTTAACCTTAAAGTGCGTAAGAAGTTCTTCACTGTAAGAACGGTAAGGATGTGGAATTCTCTTCCACAAGCAGTCGTATCAGCAGGGAGCATTGATAGTTTCAAAAAACTATTAGATGGACACCTTAAAGACCACAACATACAGGGGTATACAATGTACAACATACAGGGGTATACAATGTACAACATACAGGGGTATACAATGTATGGTTAAAAGCAAACACGCACACGCATCATAGGTTGAACTGGATGGACTGATGTCTTTTTTCAACCTCACTAACTATGTAACTATGTAACTATATTAGTTAAACCCACAAGTGCTTTTTTTTACCACTACTATTTCTTTATAATGGCTTTTGTCATTTACAGATGCCGCAATTTAGAAATTGGATGATAAGTTAAGCACTGGGAAACACTTTTTGAAAGATAAATAGTACATTTTATTGTGTCAAGGGGCCTGACCTGAGGGGGGCCACCCCAACGTAGAATAGTCAGTGGATGGGTGTCAGCAAGCAAGAATGAGGATACTAAGGAGAGTGTCCTGAAGATAAACTTAGTTCATCAAGTCATCTGGAAAAGAGACTTAAAGCTAAATTCACCTCAGTGACAAGGTGGATCAACAGCCTGGCTGTACCAAGAGATAGAAGTCCTCAAATCTTGTGCATAGTAAATTCAGAGCATCCCACTATTCCCTTCTCCCATCCCTGATTTATCAATAAAACACAAAAACAACTACATACCCCTGGATTGTTATTGAATGAGCCAAGAAGGAAAGTGAGAGACTGTTAATGTTAAGGTTGCTAATGGTAACCCTGGGGGACCCGTAAGTATGAACTCCGGCAGTCCTCAAGGGGGCAGTTCTACATTAATTTTACATTTAATGTGTTTTATTAATCAAAGTTTGCAATTTAATCCAACAAAAAAATTGTAAGATGTTTGTTCATTTTTCTTTTTACTAGAGAGAGGTTATGACAATATAAAATTCTTCCTATCTCTTTAGACTGCAAGATTGTGGTTTGACATCAAACTGTTTCGCTGACCTCTGCTCTTTTATTACTACAAACCAAACTTTGACCATGCTGGATCTGTCCAGGAACACACTGGATGATTTTGGATTAAAAGTTTTGTGTGAGGGACTTAGACATCCAGGCTGTACCATACAGGATCTACGGTGAGGCTTTAGTTTATACTTATCGGAATTACTCTGCAATAAAATGCCCACATGAGGATCTCAGACATTCAGGCGCTGATACAGTATGTGAATTATACAAATATTTATATTGATGTTACAGTGCCTTGCGAAAGTATTCGGCCCCCTTGAACTTTGCGACCTTTTGCCACATTTCAGGCTTCAAACATAAAGATATAAAGCTGTAATTTTTTGTGAAGAGTCAACAACAAATGGGACACAATCATGAAGTGGAACGAAATTTATTGGATATTTCAAACTTTGTTAACAAATAAAAAAATGAAAAATTTGGCGTGCAAAATTATTATGCCCCTTTACTTTCAGTGCAGCAAACTCTCTCCAGAAGTTCAGTGAGGATCTCTGAATGATCCAATGTTGACCTAAATGACTAATGATGATAAATAGAATCCATCTGTGTGTAATCAAGTCTCCGTATAAATGCACCTGCACTGTGATATTCTCAGAGGTCCGTTTAAAGCGTAGAGAGCATCATGAAGAACAAGGAACACAACAGGCAGGTCCGAGATACTGTTGTGGAGAAGTTTAAAGTCGGATTTGGATACAAAAAGATTTCCCAAGCTTTAAACATCCCAAGGAGCACTGTGCAAGCGATAATATTGAAATGGAAGGAGTATCAGACCACTGCAAATCTACGAAGACCTGGCCGTCCCTCTAAACTTTCAGCTCATACAAGGAGAAGACTGATCAGAGATGCAGCCAAGAGGCCCATGATCACTCTGGATGAACTGCAGAGATCTACAGCTGAGGTGGGAGACTTTGTCCATAGGACAACAATCAGTCGTATACTGCCCCAATCTGGCCTTTATGGAAGAGTGGCAAGAAGAAAGCCATATCTTAAAGATATCCATAAAAAGTGTAGTTTAAAGCCACCTGGGAGACACCAAACATGTGGAAGAAGGTGCTCTGGTCAGATGAAACTAAAATCTAACTTTTTGGCAACAATGCAAAACGTTATGTTTGGCGTAAAAGCAACACAGCTCATCACCCTGAACACACCATCCCCACTGTCAAACATGGTGGTGGCAGCATCATGGTTTGGGCCTGCTTTTCTTCAGCAGGGACAGGGAAGATGGTTAAAATTGATGGGAAGATGGATGGAGCCAAATACAGGACCATTCTGGAAGAAAACCTGATGGAGTCTGCAAAAGACCTGTGACTGGGACTTGTCTTCCAACAAGACAATGATCCGAAACATAAAGCAAAATCTACAATGGAATGGTTCACAAATAAACATATCCAGGTGTTAGAATGGCCAAGTCAAAGTCCAGACCTGAATCCAATCGAGAATCGGTGGAAAGAACTGAAAACTGCTGTTCACAAACGCTTTCCATCCAACCTCACTGAGCTCAAGCTGTTTTGCAAGGAGGAATGGGCGAAAATTTCAGTCTCTCTATGTGCAAAACTGATAGAGACATACCCCAAGCGACTTACAGCTGTAATCGCAGCAAAAGGTGGCGCTACAAAGTATTAACTTAAGGGGGCTGAATAATTTTGCACGCCCAATTTTTCAGTTTTTTATTTGTTAAAAAAGTTTGAAATATCCAATAAATTTCGTTCCACTTCATGATTGTGTCCCACTTGTTGTTGATTCTTCACAAAAAATTACAGTTTTATATCTTTATGTTTGAAGCCTGAAATGTGGCAAAAAGTCGCAAAGTTCAAGGGGGCCGAATACTTTTGCAAGGCACTGTATATCCCATCAAAAAAACTGACTATATAACTGTTTTTTAAACACACGTTTTTTATTTCACGTGACACACATAGGGCAGCCCGTGGAACTTTTTGCCCTGATTTGTGTGTTTTACTGCGTATGTCAAGCACTTTTCCACATTCAGGATGCCATTACAAATGAATGAAACCACATACTGTAGGTGACCCGTGTTTTTCACGCGTTCCCACAACACACATATGTGAATAGATCTTAAACCCTTCTGTTTGTTTTGCTGCACATTTCTCATGTTTTTTGTCCTTCAGGCTAGGTTCACATCTATGCAGTTGCGTTTGATGTGGTTTTCCCACACATTTTTCAGTGCATTTTAAACACAGTATTTTTGATGCGTTTAGTCGTTAAGCAGTAGGCAGCCACCGCGTCCTTAACAACCGATGACTCATCAGCTGTCAGTGGGATTCCCTGCTGACAGCTAAATGTAAACAAAACAATGCCAGCATTAAAAAATAAAAATAAAACAGCGTGGGCCCCCCCCCAATTCATACCTCCCCCCCCCCCCCCCCCCAATTCATACCAGGCCCTTCAGGTCTGGTATAGATTTTTTTTTTCTTTTTAAATATATTTTAAAGAACAGTGCAAGTGACACTTATGCAATTGCACACAGGATTAACAAATCAGATAAAATCAATATATAACATATAAATATATAATTACATAATATAATGTATGATATATAAATTAGAACGACCCGTCCTAAAAGCAAATAGCTTAAGAAATATAAAAGAAAAGGATAGACCACGCTCATAAAATATAATACCAAAAATATCAAAAGTCAACGTGCAATGTGAAATATATTCTCAAAGAAAGTCTCATAAAAGTTGATGGAAACTTTGCCTTGATATACATCAAAAACCAACCACCCGTATCTGTGGGGTAATCCTCTCCTCCACCGACATCCACATGCACATTTCACTTACCAGATGAAATTGACCCCCATTACAGGTAGTCAAAAAAGCTTTGGATCAAGGATAAATGCGCTGTCCTAATGGATACGGTTTCCACTTTAAATTTCCATATATCGGAACCAACATTTAAATAATGAAGGTATCCGGATAGGTATGTAGGGGAGATAAGAAGCCTCTTATGGTGTAAAATTTTTAAAAACCATTTATTTTAAAACAATAGTGACTCACAGTTTAAAATTCCAACATTCAGCTATGTTAGCGCTGGTTCCAAGCAGGGGACGCCGTTACGCGTTCCACCTGTGCTCCAAAAACCGTAAGTGACGTAAGTGCGAATCCCAGTCCCCATATATATTTATTGAGTTTTAAATGAACATATAAGGTCCAAATGCTTACAAAGTAAATAAAGACAATCATGATGCGGGTGCAGCCGCCTTAGTAGAAATTTGAATATAACAAAGTGAAGGAGAAGAAAGAAGGGAAGAGTAAAGGGGGGAAAGAGAAGGGGTATAAATTGGGTAAGGGCAGGCAGAGGCAACAGTACTGCATGTATAGAATAATAATTACAAATTGAAACAAATATCATCATCAGAGATTATCAACCAGGTACAGCAGGGGATTTTAAGTTCTTAAGATGTATACCAAAGGGACCATGGTTTCCATATTAGATCAAAGGAACGGAAGTTGTTGTTCTGTATGGCTAAGGATTTTTCCCATAGGAAGTGTTCATGTGTTGCATTAATCACTTCGGAAGGGATTAGGGGACAGGTCTTGTTTCCAGTGTCTGGTGATAGAAAGTCTGGTGGAGAGCAGAATGTTAGCAACCATACCCATGAACGTTACTGGGAATTTGTCAATCCCTAAATTAAGTAAGGCTAGTGCAGGATTGATGGGGGTTAAAATGCCAGTTATGTCTGAAATTGTTTGAAATATTTTACACCAAAGACTACGGATGCTTTTCCACCATAGTATGTGCATGATATTACCGTACACATCCTATCCAGCACAGTGGTGAGCTTGTGGGATACATTTTTGCTAACCTGCATGGAGTGAGGTACCAAGGTCTGGTATGGATTTTAAAAGGGAACCCTATGCCAATATTAAAATAATAAAAATATTAAAATAATAATAAAAAAAAAAACAACATGCCCCCCCAAGTCCATATCAGACCTTTAGGTCTGGTATAAATTTTGAGGGGAACCCCACGCCAAAATTGAATAAAAAAATCCATACCAGACCCTTATCCGAGCATGCAGACGATAGGCCAGGAATGGGGAGGGGGAAATGAGTGAGCGTCTCCCCCCCTTCTGAAGCATACCAGGCCACATGCCCTCAACATGGGGAGGGGATGCTTTGGGGTAGGGACTAGGGCTGCAACTAACGATTAAGCGGAGGGATACGCGCTCATATACACAGCCAGGGATAGCCGGTGATGCGGCCAGCCAGGGGGCGTGTGACGTCACGTGTTGACACGTCGACGCCTTTCACGCACGTCGACGATTTTTAGTAGTCAACTACGTCGACGCGTCGTGGCAGCCCTAGTAGGGACCCCCCAAAAACACCATGCTGATGGGGACAAGAGCCTCTTCCCTACAACCCAGGCCAGTGTTTGTGGGGGTCTGCGGGCAGGGGGCTTATCGGAATCTGGAAGCCCCTTTTAAGTGCACTAAAACGCACTAAAAAAAAATGCACAGGTGTGAACCAGGCCTCAATCCTTTTTCTGTTTACATTCCTCTATGCTTGTCCCCGTATGATTTCTTATTGCTGTTAGGAATATTTGTAAATTTTAGTGATGTCTAAGAAAGCATGTTAATTTCTCTTCAGATTTGAGGCATGCAATTTCCTTCCATCCTACTGTGAAGATCTCTCCAACATTATTACTGCAAGCAGATCCTTGAAATCCATTGACTTATCATCAAATGACCTGCAGGATTCTGGAGTAAAACATCTGTGCCATGGGCTCCAAAATCCCGAATGTGCCCTGCAGGAGTTGAGGTGAGAGGTACAAACTATATCAGTACATATCTGGCCAAATGCAAAATCTACATAGGTGTCCCTGTCCTGCTGATGATAGCAAATCACAGCTGCTGGGGTGCTCACATGGCTGTAAGAGAAGTTTCCGGGACTCAGTGGGTCTAGAGCAGAAGTGATTTCAGCTTGGGGGCGGACCGTCACTACATCTCCTTCAGCCCTGTGAGCACCTCCAGCAGCTGTGATTTGCTATCATCGGTGGGTCTGGGACACCTATGTAGATTTTGAATTTGGCTAGATATGTGGGCAGTTTATTAAAACATTTAGAACTTACAGTACATATCTGGCCAAATGCAATCTACATAGGTGTCCCTGTCCCGCTGATGATAGCAAAATCACAGCTGCTGAAGGTGCTCACAGGGCTGGAAGAGAAGTTCCTGGGACTCCTTGGGTATAGAGCATAAGTGATTTCAGCTTGGGGTGACCCCCACTACATCTCCTTCAGCCCTGTGAGCAGGGCCGCTGATAGGGCAGTACAGCCAGCCCTCCTGTACTGGGCCCGGGCCCCTTCAGTTAAAAAGGGGGGCCCAGGCACCTGCTGAGTAGGAGGGCTGGCTGTACTGTCTTATTGCAGACACTGATCCTCTTCTGCCTCCCCCTGCATTTCTGCCAGCTTCTCCTCCTCTTTCTCCCCCTGGCTGCACTGCAAGGGGAGTTGTTCTAGCACATATGTCCCTTCCATATGCTGTCGGGGCCCCCTGATGTGCCTCTTCCCCCCGCAGCACTGCTGGCTTCCCTCTGTCCCGCTGGCAGCTGCTGCAGACACACAGGGGGATGTTTTAGGATGGAGAGAAGGGCAAGGGGCCAGTAAATATGTCATTTTTTGGCCCCTTCCTTTCCTGAATAAAAACAGTGAGTGATCGGTACCAATCACTCCTGTGTCCATTGATTACTGAAGCATAATAAACTGTGTTTACAATGCTTCAGTTTGTGAATGAGCAGGAAGCCTCAGAGTGCTCCCTATTCATTAATCCATGCAGGCGAGGCTGCAGAGAAAGGGACTGATAAATCTATGTCAGTGTCAGCCGGGGGGGGGGGGGGGGGTCTGTCAGGTAGGCTGTATGGGTCCCCATTATTTCTAACAGCAGCCCTGCCTGTGAGCATCTCCAGCGGCTGTGATTTGCTATCATCTGCAGGCCTGGGACACCTATGTAGATTTTGCATTTGGCCAGATATGTACGGTGAGTTCTAACATATTTAATAAACTGCCCACTAGATGGCGCTTTTCCTTTTCTATGCACACACACACACGAGCAGTGGGGGAAATCGCATGTGATTCAGACAGGAATTGCTCCCCATTCCTGTTCAAATCACATGCAGTTTTTTGCAGTGCGAATTGCGCTCATTCATTTTGTATTGATGCAAATTACAACACAAAGTATCGGTTTCCGTATCATAAACATTTGCGCAAATGCTTGGTATTTGGCATCGATACCAATACTGGTGTTAGTGCATCGCTAGTTCTAATGGATACCTGTTCACTTTTGAAATTATATAGGTATTTCTAGTTTGTTTTCTCTTTCTAAGTAAACCTAGGACACATCACTTGTATTTCTGGAAAATGCCTTTTTCTTCTGTGGATCTCAGAAGTTAGAACATGTGAATGTAAACACAAATAATTTTCTTCATTCCGGAGGTTGATGCACTGTGGTCTAACATCGTCCTGCTGTGATGACCTTCGCTCCGTTCTTATTACCAACCGATCTCTGAATAAACTTCTGTTAAAAGGAAATACCCTGGGGAACCTTGGAATAAAGCTTCTGTGTGAAGGACTCAAACATCCGGGCTGTACCTTGCAGGAGTTGAGGTGAGAATTCTACTATAGATCAGGGGTAGGCAACCTTAAAGTGGAGTTCCACCCTTAACCACTTTACCACCGGAGGATTTTGCTGTCTTACGTCCGGGCCACTTTTTTGCGATTCGGCACTGTGAGACTTTAACTGACAATTGCGCGGTCGTGCGATGCCGTACCCAAACGAAATTTACGTCCTTTTTTTCCCACAAACAGAGCTTTCTTTTGGTGGTATTTGATCACCTGTGCAATTTTTACTTTTTGCGCTATAAACCAAAAAAGAGCGTAAATTTTGAAAAAAATAACAATATTTTTCACATTTTTTTATATGAAATTCCCCCCCCCCCCAAAAAATGTAAAAATCAAAATTTTTTTTACATTTTTGGCCAATTTGTTTTCTGCTACCTATGTTTGGTAAAAAAATAACAATAAGCGTATTTTGATTGGTTTGCGCAAAAGTTCGCAAATTCGCAGCCTGTTCCCGCATCGCAAACGCACCCTTGGCAGCTCACACTGCCATATGCGATATGCTGGGGGTGTCAATGAAATGTTAACGACACCCCCAGTTTGATCGCATATCGCAGTGCGATCTTTACAGTTCGCACAGGATGGATCGCACAAGTGTGAACCACTGTGCGATCTGATCCTGATGCGGCTAAAAAAAAAGGGTCATGTGCGACTTTGCTGCGGGTGCAGTGCGAATTTAGCCATACAAATTGTATGGCTGAATTCGCACCGCACAGCCGATCGCATGTAATGAAGGAGCAGTGCGCTCCGATATTACATGCGATCGCCGCAGCCGCACTAGTGTGAACCGGCACTTACTGCATCTACAGACAGATTTTACTGTTGTGGGTTTAGTAAAGCAGGCCATACACGTTTCGAATTTCGTACGATTTGTCGTTCGATAAACGCAAGTGCCAGTCGTGCACATCGTCGAGTGTACCATCAATGTGATTCGAAAATCGTACGACAAAACACTTCTTCCTTCTGCAAGTATAGGAAGTGATGCAATGTTGTCTTGACCTTTTAACCACACCTCCACTGGGCACTCCCCCTACAGTTAAAAGTCGGATCGTGTCATTTGCGAACAGAGCAATCATTCGCCACAGCATACGACTATTCTCAGCAATAAAATGCCATTCAAGAGGTATAATAGGAATCAGAAAATGGCAGCAATGGTTATTGCATTGATTGCTTTGGAGGAGGAGAAGAAAAAGAAGAAAAATAGAAGGAAGAGCAGAGTGTGGGCCAAAGACTGGCTCATGCAACGAGAGCAATTTTCACATGTAAACCTGCTAACAAACCTCAGAGAAAATAATCCTGAGGATTACCGTAATTATTTGCGGATGACCCAGCAGTCCTTTGACATGCTATTAGCTCTTGTGCAGCCACATATCACCAAACAGGACACCTGCATGAGAAAATCTATTAGTGCAGAGGAGAGGCTCATGGCAACCCTGCGTTTTTTGGCAACAGGCAGGTCTTATGAAGACCTGAAGTTCACCACTGGAATCTCTGCCCAATCCTTGGGAAGAATCATACCTGAGACGTGTCAGGCCATAGTGAAGGTGCTCCAGCCACAGTATTTAAAGGTAATTATAAAAATTACAACTTAAATTAGTAAGAATATTACTGCAAACATAAGTCAAATTTTGTGAGTACATCACTTTTATTAAAAAAATATGTAACTTCCTGTACACGGTTGTCTGAAAAAGTTTGTATTTTCTTAAATCAATACATACCCATTTCCAAATCATTATTATGAAAATATATAATTCTTAAACAATAACCAATAAAAAAGGAACAAATACACCAAAGAAATGCAATAATATTGAGCAACATATCTAGAATTTTTTTTTACAGATTTGTGTATTGGGGGCCATGAAACCAAGAACCTTGAGGTGGTTCAGGACGCACTGACCAGCTTGGGTTTCCCTGTGATTGAGACATATTTGGGTGCCAATATTGGCCAGATGTTACAGGTGGAGCAGATGTTACAGGTGGAGCAGATGTTACAGGTGGAGCAGATGTTACAGGTGGAGGAGATGTACATCCCTGATATCCTATTATATCTGTGTTAGGTGTAAGATTGCCCTTTAGTCCAATGGCAATCATTTTATGCATTAAAGCTTCACAAATGTCTCGTTGCTCCATGGACATTCTCCGTAATTTGTGTGCAACCAGATGACCCACAGCATCACATTCATCATCTTTCTGCTTCATGATAGATGATGCATCCTTCAGCAAACTGGCAGTATCGTAGTCAAGATTTCTCTTCTTTCCTCTTTGAGTTCTCTGAGTTGATGTTCCTGGCTGCTCTGATACTGGGCTTGGTGTATCCTATAGAAACCCAAAAAATTAAGAAGAAAATATGATCACTAATTATCATTAAAACATGTTTTAATTTTTTTCTATCTTGCCAACAGTTTCCTTCTAAATCTGAAGAATGGAAAGAAGTTGCCAAAGAATTCCAGGACATGTGGAATTTCCCCAATTGTGGTGGCGCAATTGATGGGAAACATGTGAGAATTACACCACCAGCACATTCAGGATCCTATTTTTACAACTATAAAGGGTTCTTCAGCATAATTCTAATGGCAATTGTGAATGCCAAATATGAATTTATGTACTTGGATATAGGGAAAAATGGAAGAAACTCGGATGGAGGTGTGATAGAGCGCAGTCCATTTATGCATCGATTAAAAGAAGGAATGTTGCATCTTCCATCTTCCAGTGAGACAGTTGAGGGCCTTAATTTTGTGTTCATTGGGGACGATGCATTTGCCTTACATGAACACCTGTTGAAACCCTATCCCTTGCGCAATTTAACTGCTCCCCAGAAAATCTTTAATTATAGATTGTCTAGGGCGAGAAGGGTGGTAGAAAATGCATTTGGGATCATGGCCAGCAGATTCCGCATTTTCCACACCGCCATTAATGTTACAGTTGAAAAAATTGACATAATAGTGGAGTGCTGCTGTATGTTACACAATTATTTAAGAAGCACAACTGTGTCATATATGCCATCAACTGCAGTTGATATTGAAGATCTTACCAGTGGCACAATTGTGCCAGGTGATTGGCGAAATGACAGCAGTGGCATGGTAAATTTAGCTCCTGCAAGGCCTAGGCTACCAACTGCAAATGCACGTCAAAATCGCATTCATTACACAGATTATTTTATGGGTAGTGGTGCAGTTGCATGGCAGGATCGCATATAATCATATGTATTATATTTTGTAAGAAATGACTTGCTCTAAATAAAGACAGCTTAATAAATCATATACAATATATGAGTATTCTTTATTCTAGTTTTTGTTACATTCTACTATGACTGGCCCATGAGGCAGAAGGACCCCTGACCCTATAGTTGTTTCATTGGGCCCTCCAACCCCCCCCCCCCCCAAAGAAAAAATATTGTGAATTAAACGAAAATTTGGATATACCTGTGTCTGAGTCTGTGTCTGTGACATTTCCTCTGCTTCTGGGTCAGATATCAAACTGGAGTCTGATGCTGCACTTGGTGGCAGAGTGCAATGGGACTCTCTTGGATCATCTGTGTCAGCAAGAAACATCAGGTCTTTGAAGTACCACAAACGTGGGACATAGACATCATCAGCCCCTGCTCCAGATTTCTTGGATGCTTGTATTTTTTTATACTCCTTTTTAAAAACAGTCCGCAAGTTAGCAATCTTGTGCTTTACATATAGGTCATTTGGATCTTTGCAAACCTCTTTACATAGCTCCTTTAGTTCTTTGATGGCCTCATCACGCTTATATCTATTAGAATAATCCCTGGATTTCACATCCCATAAGCACGAAAATTCTCTGTATTTATCAATGAATTGGGGAAGGAACTCAGTAGATGTGAATGTGAGAGGCATTTTCCTTTAAAAAAAAAAAAATATATATATATATATTTTACTAAGTTACCTTGCAAAGCCTTGTTATACATGTGTAAAATATAACACATAATGATTTTGCACATTAATAATGACTAAATAAGAAGAATAAATAATACTTAAGACAATAGAAATAACACGATATGCAAGTTTCATGCAGCCTGTTCATATAATGGATGAGCCATGTGCCATGAATCGTGACTGAGATAAATTTGGACAGGAGTGAGGTCTAATTTTTAGCCTTTTTGAACAGCTCCTATACTGCAAAAGGACTTCTATCAGTAATAAAATAGCATATATTTACATTATAACACAGTATTTCCGTAGAAAAAGTGAAATATGCAATGGAGAGTCAGCATTTTGAACTTACCTCAGGGATGTGTGTTCAGCGTTCTCTGCACGAATAGACTTTCCTACGTCCCGAAAAGTCGCTGCATATTCGTGCAATGCGCACGTGCGTTATATACCATGTACAGGCCCCGCCTCTTCTTTCTTTCGGGGGCTTGTGGGAGAAATCATGGCAGAGGGACAAGACATGGCAGCTTCTCAGAGCGAAAGATCTGGGACAGATGAGGAGCAGGAAATCGTGGAGGTGGAAGAAGGTCACCAGACAACCATTGTGACAAGCCCCAGGAAGAAGAAAGCCACCAACATGTCTTTGGAGGAGATGGTGGACATGGTGAACATTCTTCAAAAGAAGGATTATGACTGTCGGAAGCAAGTCTACCCTAAAAAAAATGTGAGAAAAGATCAAATTCTGGAGAAAGTTCTACGTGTCCTACAGAAAAACCATGGTGTTGAACGCACTAAAGATCAAGTGAGAAAACGCTGGTCTGACTTAAAATCCAGAGAATCCCATCAGCTAAGGAAAATCAAGAAAATTCTTCAAAAAAGTAAGTATAAACTTTTTAACAAGAATGTATGATGTTCTTGGGTTTTTCTGTGTGAGTGTATGTTCTGTATATGCCATGTGACATGTGCATGCAGAGAGTGCATACTACACAGCTTGCATCATTGTGATTTTCTATGCATATCTATAGTGTATTTTTGTCTTCTATACAGAAAAAATATGCATAGTGTGATTGCATTTAAATATATGTATAGTATTTGAAGTTAAATACATGTATTTATTAATTTTCAAAGGACATTCTAGAAAGGCCCATGCAGAGGCGGGAAATGAACAGCAGACAAGTGCAGAGTCTGAGATGACGACTGACACAACACTGATATGTCTCACACCAGTTGAAGGCAGTGATTGGAGCAGCATTGCCACCAGTTCAGGTACATAACCAAATGTCACATAAACGTATGCTCATTATAACGTTTAGACTGTGATTTTTATGATTTTTCATGTTTTCTTATAGGCTTTACAATGTCTACTGCTGGCAGTTCTTCATTCACTTCTGCATCTGCAAACCGCATGATTGCTGATTTAATGCAAATCAATTCAGATATTGAGAAAGTTTGCAATAAAATGAAATTGGTTCAAGGCAGGATTTCTGATGTGATAGACCAATTAGCAAAGGTTTAAATACTCTGGAACCAAAAATTTTTTTTTAAGACCATGTTTCGTTATGGCACTTTAAAAAATAAAAATGGTTGTTATAAAGTAGGGGCCCATTCACACTGTCCGCATGCACCCACGTACTCCATTCTGCTGAAAGGGGGGTCCACGCCCAAATCCCCTATGAGCAGGTGTCTGACAGCTCTTTCTCTGCTCTTTGTGCAGAGACAGAGCTGTCAGAACCCCACCGTTCTCTTTTGGGGACCACCAGTCCATTTTCATCATATCCATCCGATCCGCCTGACAGATGTAAATGATAATTTCCATCCGTCAGGCTTTGATCGGGTCGGATAGCAGCGGATGTCAGTGGACATGTTTCCACTGACATTCGCTGCCCTATGGGGATGCATGGAACATTCCAATGAGTTCCGCCTGACAACATGACAGGCGAATCTCATTGGATTGTGTGAAAGGGCCCTTGCTCTGACTTGCACTTTATTAAAAATAAAATTGCACTATGTGACTGTTTATGTACTTTTGTACTGTTAAATTTTGGCTGTATGTACATATTTACTAACTATATTCATGTACATATGTACAAGCTTTTAAGATCCTAAATAGGGAAATGTTTGTGTGCTGGACATGCGCAACTACGCTTTTTGTTTATTGTTCATCAATAAATTGATGGTTATTTTGAAATTGGTTTCAAGTGTCTTTATTTCATGCATTATGTGATATCAACTGTATACACAGCTATTGATCTTTATGGTAGTATAGACAATGACATTCTCATCAAAATAATCTACTGTTAAAATGACAATTAGGATAACCATATGTTATTAATGACAAACAATATTGGAACATATACATCCTGCAGAAAGAAAACTTGCTGTACCATTTATTCTGCAGCTGTACAACAATGCAGTGGGTCCGTTTATTGAAAAAAGGTGTTAAAAGTCATTTTGCAATACACATACTTTTGTGTTTACACTTTTCATGCACACATATTGGCCTCTTAGCAGAGTTTGCTTGAACATATAATATTTGATGTATTGCGGTTTTTCGGCTGAACAGTCGTCCGTGTTGATATTCTTTTTATTTACCTTCCGGGTCATTCTTTTCGGAAACATGCGCAGTTGTGTGTTGTTCTGTGGAATCGAACGACTAAACCACTAATGATACGAAAATTGGACAAATTTCGCGGAAAAACCCAACATGTTGGATATGTGAATTTTTGCTGTCGTACGAAAAACGCATAGTTTACATACCACACTAACGATACGAAAATCGTTCGATAACACTGGCATTTACGATTTTCGGACGATATTCGTATCGTCTATGGCCTGCTTAACACTTTAATGATATAACGATCTGCAGGTCTCTGGAATAAACTTCAGTGTTGGTTTTGGACATGCATGTTGCAGATGCCAAGAAAAGTTTTCACAACATATTATCCCAACAACATTTTTATTTGCTTATTACCATCTTTCCTCAGACTGGAGTCTTGTGGCCTGACATCATATCGTTGTGGAGACATCCGGTCCGTTATTACTACAAACCGGTCTTTCATCAAACTGGACCTGACTTTGAATCATCTGAGTGACTTTGGGATAGAATCTCTACGTGAAGGACTTGGACACCCAGACTGTATTATGCAGGAACTGTTGTAAGAACTATATCATTGTTTTATATCATTAAACATAAAAGTGCTGGTCAGGGTCTGGATCTGAACCTGGGACCTCTGTGGTATCGGGCTGTAGCTATTCTTGCTGTACCACCTGAGATGCTGGACAACTCCCTGCATCATGGTCCCTTGGACAATCTTGCCTTGTATCTTGTTTCTGGTGAACCTTGAACTCTTTTCTCCTCCCATGAACTTCCTGATTTAGGCCATGTCTCTGCACTTCCTGTTTGCCAGATTATTATGCTCTTTCCAGCTGATACTCTGCTCCTTGCATACCTACTGCTGTTCTACAAGAGTTTTAAAAGCAGAAGGTTTTCTTATCTTGATGGGGGGGGGGGGGTGGAGGAGGTATGAAGAGCCGCTTTACATTTAAAAAAAAAAAAATTTTAAAAATGAAAGTTTGATAAAATAAATAAATAAAAAATGAAAAAGCTCCCAGCCCCAATGTACACGCACACGACTATCGCACTTTTAAATGATGGAGTAAAAAACAATAATTACAGGGCCATCATTGACTTTTAACCTAACACTAAAATCCCTGCATCTATAGATCTCCACAATCTAACACTAACCTATCTAGCCCTGTAAAGAGGAAATCCGTATACTTACCTATTTTAAAGCCGAACTGACCCAATCCCACGCTGAGCTGTCATCCATGGCCTCACTGTGGAAATGGGTGCAGAGGACATATCCAACAATGGAAGCCCCATAGTAAGTCTATGGTTGATGTCACTTCCTATTCATTTTACAGCCGTTGTCGGCTCTGTTCTCTGCAGAGCTTCCACCACTGGAGATCAGGTAGGATCGGCTTCAAAAAAGGTATATATATACTAATTTCTTCTTTATAGGGCTAGATAGGTTAGTGTTCGATCATGGAGATGTTCAGATGCAGGGGTTTTAGTTTTAGGGTGGACTTATCCTTTACCCCTCAAGTGATGACCTGTAAAGTTTTAAAGTATTGCCTATGGAAAATTTTGGGTGCCGTCGTTTTTCACAGTTTCCCAGGCACATGCAATTTTGAGGCTTCAAAAAAGGTATGTTTACTGATTTCTTCATTACAGGGCTTAGTGTTAGATCGTGGAGATCTACAGATGCAGGGATTTTAGTTTTAGGGTGGACTTATCCTTTAACCACTTTAGCCCCGCTTACATTGAGGCTACTGCGGCAAAGTGCCGCGATCCCGTCCAGCGACGTAGACCTACGTCGCTGGACTCCGCCCCTTGTGGGCGCCGCTCGCGCGCCGCCGGAGGCTCGCTCCCGCTGTGTTCATTCACAGCGGGAGTCGGGCCAGCGGAGGAGCAGCGGCGATTGCCGCTGCTCTGCCCCGATCGTCGGGGATCGAGTCTGGAGATCCGCCCGCTGTGTGTAAACACAGCGGGCGGATCTCCATAGTGACAGGGACTGACAGATCGGAGTGTTCAGCATAGCTGGACATCCGATCTGTCCTTCTGTCACACAGTCACCTCCCCCCCCACACGTCAGTAAGCACCAGGCATACATTAACCCCTCCCTCTCCAATAAAATTAACCCCTTCCCTGCCAGTGTAATTTTACAGTAACAGTGCATATATATAGCACTGATTACTGTAGAAATGTCACTGGTACCCCCAAAAGTGTCAAAAATGTCAGTCAAGGGTCCGATCTGTCCGCCGCAATGTCGCAGTCCCGCAAAAAAAATCGCAGATCACCGCCATTACGCGTTAAAAAAAAAACCACCAAAAATGACAGAAATCTTTCCCTTAGTTAGTAAACGCAATAACTTTTGCGCAAACCAATCAAAATACGCTTATTGCGATTTTTTTTACTAAACATAGGTAGCATAAAACAAATTGGCCAAAAATTTAAAAAAAATCTGATTTTTACATTTTTTTTGGGGGGAATTTCATATAAAAAAATGTGAAAAATATTGTTATTTTTTCAAAATAAACGCTATTTTTTTGTTTATAGCGCAAAAAGTAAAAATCGCACAGGTGATCAAATACCACCAAAAGAAAGCTCTGTTTGTGAGAAAAAAAGGACGTAAATTTCGTTTGGGTACGGCGTCGCACGACCGCGCAATTGTCAGTTAAAGTCGCACAGCGCCGAATCGCAAAAAGTGGCCTGGACGGAAGACAGCAAAATCCTCCGGTGGTAAAGTGGTTAACCCTCAAGTGATGACCTGTAAAGTTTTAAAGTGTTGCCTATGGACAATTTTGGGTGCTGTAGTTTTTGACTGTTTCCCAGGTACATGCACTTTTGAGGCTTGAAAAATGTGGTATCTACTGTATTTACTTGATGCAACTTCCTCTTTTATATTTCACCATAAAAGTGGGTATTCTATTGTTTGTGGGCAATAAAATTAAACCGAGTGTATTTTTAACTGAAAATATGAATTTGTTCAAGTTACGAGTTACATAAAAAATTACAACTGTGACCATTATATTCTACAGCATGGTTTCTCAACCAGGGTTCCATGGAAACCTAAGGTTCCTCCAGAGGGTGTTAGGGGTTCCTCAGCAATGAACAATTTATGCCTCTCAGATAAGTTCCCACTGACATCAATGATCTTTTTAGCTATCTGTAAGGAGGTAATTTTTCCCAATAACCACAAGTGTAAGGAGCATTCTTCCCACTGACCATCTCACTAATGTATCATGAGTTGTAGATATAGTCATTTTAGCAGGGTTTCCCTGAGACTGGGAAGTTATTTTAAGGGCTCCTCTGTGTTCAAAAGGTTGAGGAAATCTGTTCTACAGGTTCTCTGCTTTAAAAATATGTAATGCTTTGAGGAGGTTTAAGTAATCTTCAGGTCTAAAATGTGAAATTTAACATGTGATTAGCAGCGAAGGGTTAAAGGCCCGTACACACGATAAGAAAATATGAAGAGAAAATTCGTCCGACGACCGATCTGCCGATTTTCGGATTGTTAGTATGGTGCTTTCGACAGCCAACTCCGACTTTTCGGCTGACAAAATCCTGATGTGCAGGCTATAAAATTTTTGTCGTCCGTAATACAACGTCCGATTTTCGTCTCATTAGTACAGTTTGACGGAAAAAAATCTTAAGAGCAAGACTAGGCATGCTCAGAGACGAAAGAACACATACAAAGCAATCCAACACATGACATCACTTCTGAAGTAGAATTCTGTCATACGGGAAAATTCGTATGAAAATAACCCCTTCACTTTCCACATCAGACTAGCATGCCACAAAAGACGGAGCGTGTGTACAGGGCTTAAGTCTTCTATTCAGCCAAGAGGAAATTGTGACTCAAGGGTAGCACAGACATGTTCCAGAGAAGGTGGAGGTGTTCTGGTGATTAATTCAGAATATTGCCCAGTATCTTGAGACACAACATTTCATCTTTAAACTCACCAAACAATATCACATTGTCTTATCGATTTTTTTTTTTGTTTTTTTTCAGGGTCACTAAAGAAAACCTAACAAGGAACTTGGTTTCGGAGTTAGAAAATGAAAAGCCAAAAAAGACATTTCTGCCGAAATGGTACTGATTTTCTCTGTCAAACGTATTAGATTTATATACAACCTTTCTCCACATTGGAGCATTTTTTAAAATGTGGTATTTTCTCCCTTATTTAGCTTGACTTAGTTTGCTGAGGACAATGGCAGAACAGAGAAGCCATCTGAGGACTGAAAGTTCTCGGTCTACTGCCTGACTTCATACTAATATTGCGTTATCTCCCAGATCCTGAGTGTGCACAGCTGTATCAATGACATCACACATTAATCCAGACAATTTGGGGCTGAAATTTCACTTTTTAGATTGTATGTTTTATATTCACTGATTAGCCTTAGCTTTATGATCATCCACCTAATATTGAGTAGGTCTTCCATTTGCCACCAAAACAGTCCTGACCCATCGAGGCATAGATACCACTAGCCCTCTGATGGGATGCTCTGGTATCTGGCACCAAGCCATCAGAAGCAAGTCCTGTAAGTTGCGAGGTGGAGCCTCCATCGATCAGACTTGTTTTTTTCCAGAAAATTCTACAGGTACTCAATTGAATTGAGATCTGGAGAATTTAGAGCCTAAGTCAACACCCCAAACTCGTTGTTGTGTTCCTCAAACCATTGTTGAACCCAAAAGGCACAATTCACAAAGGTTTTTCCCATTCGTTATGACAGTCTTGTGACCACTTAGCACAAGCGATAGTGAAAATGTAAATTTACTATTGTTCGTATGTGCTTTTTAGCGCAAACACCAAAAACGTTAGTTAAATATCACATAAAAAGGCATTAAAGTCAATTCACAAAAGAAAATAAATAAATGCATGTGGTAATTAAGTACTGGTCAAAGCTTGCAATAACCCCCCCCCCCCCCCCCAGTGATTGGTTTAAAAAAATAGATGGGAAAGTGCAAGCTGGAGCAGGTGCCAGGTAGATTTTAGTGAGGAGTTATTTCTGGAGGATAGCAAACGGCATAGCAAAGAGGATTGAGCCCTTTGAATCCAGTCTTCTGGAATTTAAAGCAATGCAGAAGAGGAGGAGAAGAAGATCTCAAGTGGTCCTTTTTAAAGGAAAGATGCTTTAAGAAGCGAACACTGCTGGATAAATTCTCCGATGCTGATACCCTGCAGAAGTTCAGGTTATCCAAATCACTTATCATGGAGCTCTATACCCAACTCATAGGATAACTTGAGCCCTCAACACAGAGAAGTCATGCCATACCAGCCATAACCAAATTGTGACGTTCTTGCGAGATGCTTGCGATAACTTACGGCACATTTTCATGCGGTATTTAAGGCATACTTCGGAATGATAATGCATGCAAGGGGAGAGTTTTTTCGTGAATTGCACAGTTTTTCTTGTACGTTATTTTACTTGGATACGGTAACATATTGCTTAGTGAATTATGCCCATTATGGTTCATTATCCTGCTGTAAGAGGCCACTGCCTTAAGGGAATACCGTTTTCATGAAGAGCCGTACTTGGTCACCAACAACGTTTAGGTAGGTGGTACGTGTCAAAGTAACACTTGTTGACTTGTCCTCCAGATCTCAATCCAAGCGAGCGTCTGTAGTCCAATCCATGGAGGCCCTACCTCCAACTTACAGGACTTAAAGGATCTGCTACTGACTGTTTTGTGCCAGATACTATGGTATACCTTCAGAGGTCTAGTGGAGTCCATACCTAGATGGTCAGGGATGTTTTGGTAGTAAATTAGGACTATATGCTCGTACTTCCACTGGCCACCTGGACTGTTGGCTGACTATGAACGGGAGAGATACTCAATATAGTGAGATTTTCCCTGGTGATCCCCATTACTGAACTGATATACGATCTGTGAGAGGGGTGTTTTTGTAGTATGGGGAAGGAAAAAAATCCTGATAACTTTTTTCTTCTTCTTTTTTTTTAGGTTTTGGAGAAGTAAACCAGGCAACACCTAGACCATCTTCTCTCCCAAAACCCCATCACAATGAACGTTTTTATGGAATATTTGAAAACATTTTTAACCATGGACATTTGATGCTTTTGAAAAATATTTGGAAGCAACGTGAATACAATGGCTGAGCTATGCACTGGAATAATTGCTTACCAGATCGCTGTCTACATAAAATTTGTCTCTGCCTTTTTTTAAGAGTTTCCTTCAAGTGATCCAGTCTACTCCCGATTCATGCATTACCTACTACACTGGCCCCAGCGGGCATACACTGTTTGTGACTGTGGTGGGGTCTCCTCTCGTGCAGAAACTGATGTGACTGATTCAGTAATCCCTGTACTGCACTGCGGTATATGTCACGGCTATATGAATGTATTATGATAATAATAATAGTATTTGACTAAAGGGGGGGGGGGCATTACAGTGTAAGCTTCTCTGGTGAAGAGACTGATGTGACTGTCTAAGTGTTCTTCGTACGGCTCTATGGAACATGTAGGAGCTATATAAATACATCATGATAATCATTTATGACTGTGGTGGGGGGCATTAGTGTAAGGTCCTGTGGTGCAGAGAATGAAGTGGCTCAGCTAAATAAATTAGTAAAATAAATCCCTTGATAAAGTCACGTGTCTGTGACGCAACGCGTCGGGATGAGCCGGGTGACGTCACTTCCGGTGTACGGCTGTAACCGGAAGTCGCTTTGTTTTACTGCATGTACTGCGCAGTGATCTCTGCTTGATTGTAAGTGTTATTTTATACATTAAAACATCTGTTATCCTGAATTACTGCACCATGATGGCCTTTATTTAATCCCCCCATATATGAGACATATCGGATAAGCTTTGGGGTCAATACCGGTATAACGCTCTGAAGTAATCCATACCACTGCACATATTTATATTTTTAGCTCACTGGAGTGGTATATCACTGTCATCAGACAACACGTTTGATTTATCCACGGATGTCACTTGTCACATATTTGTGACTCACTTTTTTTGCAAGTCACCATATGATTTGATTCATCATTTATTTAATGAGATTTATTCATTATTTATTTTTGTGATTTTTTATGTGATCTATTGCACGTTAGCAATTTTATTGCACTGAGCCACTTCGGTATCTATTTCATGTGCACTACTATTTAGTACAGCACTTCACATTCATTGAGAGTCCTTCAATTCACTGACTCGTTCAGGATTTGTTTTTGACTTATCCATCTGTACCGTTTTTTTCACGTCAGCATTAGCTGACTTCACTATCCTAGATTGCTTTACTCGCTTTTGCACTGAACCACTTTGGTATTATTTATGTGCACTACAGAGTCCTTCACTTAATTCGTATTTGATTGAAGATTTGTTTTGTGCATTTATCCATCTGTGTCACCATATATGTTACATCGATTCATCTGCATTCTTTACATCTATACTACTATTTTATTCGAATACAACGAGATTTTAATCTTTTTTTCTATTCCACTTCTACACATTGTGCACATTTATCCATCTGTACATTAGAATTTTAATTATTTTTATAATTAAGTATTATTATTAGAATATTGTCTTATACTGAAGAGTTGATTTGCCACATTATTCATCTGTTCCAGGAACGTGCGCCGATTTTCCCTCTCTCATTTATTTGCTATCACGGTGGTGACACCGACTAGAATTGGCAGCAGTTCCATTGTTGGTACTCATTTTTATCCTACCCAATATTGATCATCTACTTTAGGCTCCATGTACACGGGACGTTGTAAATGGCCGTTTAGGAGCAGTTGGGCGTTTTTTTCAGAAGCCCCTGAACCCTCCTACATGTTATCTTATCTGTCCATGTACACAGGCTCGTTTACAGTCATTTGCAGTTCAGGGACATTTTTTGGAACAAAATTATTTGCGTTCGAACGTGTGTTTCCCGGCGTTTCAAACGCAAAAACACGACCGAACCCGGCCGAACGCGACCGAACGTGATGACCCGCGTTTAGCTTTTCGCGTTTTTCCATTTTAAAGGGGAATAATTTTTTGACCTCTAGGAACGGTTCTAAACGCAAACGCCCGCTAAACGCGGGTGCAAACGCGACCTAACAGACGTTTCAAACGTCCTAAAAATTCCAGCATTCAAAGGGACTTTTAACAACGTCCCGTGTACATGGAGCCTTAGACTCCATGTACACGGGACGTTGGAAATGGCCGTTTAGGAGGAGTTGGGCGTTTTTTTCAGAAGCCCCTGAACGCAGCTCCATGTTATCTTATCTGTCCATGTACACATGGTCTTTACAGTCATTTGCAGGCAGTTGCGTTCAGGGACGTTTTTTAGAACGCAATTATTTGCGTTCGAACGTGTGTTTCCCAGCGTTTCAAACGCAAAAACGTGACCGAACGCGATGACCCGCGTTTAGCGTTCGCGTTTTTCCATTTTAAAGGGGAATAATTTTATTGACCTCTAGGAACGGTTCTAAACGCAAACGCCCGCTAAACGCGGGTGCAAACGCGACCTAACGGACGTTTCAAACGTCCTAAAAATTCCAGCATTCAAAGGGACTTTTAACAAAGTCCCGTGTACATGGAGCCTTAGGTAGCGCATTGGTTCTCCCCCATACATTAAAATAAATACTGACTCTGCGTACCACACGTTACATAGTTACATAGTTAGTGAGGTTGAAAAAAGACATCAGTCCATCCAGTTCAACCTATGATGCGTGTGTGTGTTTGCCTAAACGTAGTTTAGGTTATAGGAGTCACCCTGGGCAGGAAGCTCAGCCTTGTCTCATAAATGCCTTTCGCTACTGGCACTTTCATTGCAAAAATTGTAGCTCTGTCGGGTATCTGCTGCTTCAAAATTGTGGGCAGTGAGGAAGGAAAAAAATAACTGTTAAAATGTTATCCCCAGACATAAGAGATCTACGAATAAAAAATGAATTGGACAAATGTCACAAGCATTCATCTAGACCCCACAAATTCTGGTCGTATTTTGCTTACAGTAGAACTGAAAGGCTAAACTTTTTTTTTTTCATTTTGGATCGAGTAAGGGATGGTTATAACCCTTGTCAGGTTTTTTTTTGCCATCTACCTACCTGTCCTGTGGCTGCTGAAGCACTTTGAAGGACCTCTGGAGATTCCGAGACCCCACTTCAGACATTGTGTCCTTCGACCACATACCAGTCCTGTGGCTGTTGAAGGACTCTGGTGGATCTCTAGAGATTCTGAGACCCCACGTCAGGCATTGTGTCCCTCTACCAGATACCGGTCATCGACTGGTAAAGGTCTTTGATGGACTTCTTGAGATTCAGAGACTACACTTAAGGTATTGTGTCCTTCTACCACATACCAGTCCTGTGGATGCTGAAGGACTTTTGTGAACTTCTGGAGATTCCAAGGCCTCATTCGGGCATTGTGTCCTTCGACCACATACCAGTCCTGTAGCTGTTGAAGGAATATGGTGGATCTCTGGAGATTCCGAGACTCCACTTCAGACATTGTGTCCTTTGACCACATACCAGTCCTGTGGCTGTTGAAGGACTCTGGTGGATCTCTAGAGATTCTGAGACCCCACGTCAGGCATTGTGTCCCTCTACCAGTTCTCGACTGGTAAAGGACTTTGATGGACTTCTTGAGATTCGGAGACTCCACCTAAGGTATTGTGTCCTTCTACCACATACCAGTCCTGTGGCTGCTGAAGGACTTTTGTGGACTTCTGGAGATTCCAAGGCCTCATTCGGGCATTGTGTCCTTCTACCACATACCAGTCCTGTAGCTGCTGAAGGACTATGGTGGATCTCTGGAGATTCCGAGACTCCACTTCAGACATTGTGTCCTTCGACCACATACCAGTCCTGTTGCTGTTGAAGGACTATGGTGGATCTCTAGAGATTCTGAGACCCCACGTCAGGCATTGTGTCCCTCTACCAGTTCTCGACTAGTAAAGGACTTTGATGAACTTCTTGAGATTTGGAGACTCCACATAAGGTATTGTGTCCTTCTACCACATACCAGTCCTGTGGCTGTTGAAGGACTCTGGTGGATCTCTAGAGATTCTGAGACCCCACGTCAGGCATTGTGTACCTCTACCAGATACCGGTCATCGACTGGTAAAGGACTTTGATGGACTTCTTGAGATTCGGAGACTCCACTTAAGGCATTGTGTCCTTCTACCACATACCAGTCCTGTGGCTGCTGAAGGACTTTTGTGGACTTCTGGAGATTCCAAGGCCTCATTCGGGCATTGTGTCCTACCACATACCAGTCCTGTAGCTGTTGAAGGACTATGGTGGATCTCTGGAGATTCCGAGACTCCACTTCAGACATTGTGTCCTTCGACCACATACCAGTCCTGTTGCTGTTGAAGGACTATGGTGGATCTCTGGAGATTCCGAGACTCCACTTCAGACATTGTGTCCTTTGACCACATACCAGTCCTGTGGCTGTTGAAGGACTCTGGTGGATCTCTAGAGATTCTGAGACCCCACGTCAGGCATTGTGTCCCTCTACCAGTTCTCGACTGGTAAAGGACTTTGATGAACTTCTTGAGATTCGGAGACTCCACTTAAGGTATTGTGTCCTTCTACCACATACCAGTCCTGTGGCTGCTGAAGGACTTTTGTGGACTTCTGGAGATTCCAAGGCCTCATTCGGCCATTGTGTCCTTCTACCACATACCAATCCTGTAGCTGTTGAAGGACTATGGTGGATCTCCGGAGATTCTGAGACCCTATGTCAGGCATTGTGTCCTTCTACCACATACCAATCCTGTAGCTGTTGAAGGACTATGGTGGATCTCCGGAGATTCTGAGACCCTATGTCAGGCATTGTGTCCTTCTACCACATACCAATCCTGTAGCTGTTGAAGGACTATGGTGGATCTCTGGAGATTCTGAGACCCCATGTCAGGCATTGTGTCCTTCTACCACATACCAGCCAGGTGCTGCTGAGGGTCTTTGTTGGATCTCTGGAAATTCTGAGACCCCACGTCAGGCATTGTGTCCTTCTACCACATACCAATCCTATGGCTGTTGAAGATGATGGGCACTGAGTGGAATCTGAGGCACTGAGGGATTTGGGGGGAATTGAGGATAATGGGGACACAGGTGGCAATGGAGGACACTGAGGAAAATTGGGGGCACTGAATGGAATTGGGAAACACTGTGCAGAATTGGGAGCAAGGGGGGTAATGTGGGACACTGAATGGAAACGGGGACACTGAGGGGGGAGTTAAGGAGAATGAGGGCACTGATAGTAATTACAGGGCGCTAGTTGAGAGGGATTGGGGGAACACTGATGGGGTTGTGGTAGCACTAAGGAAAATTAGGGGATACTGAAAAGTATTAGGGGACACTGAGGGGAATCGGGTCCATTTAAGGGAACTGGGGACACTCAATGGAATTGGTGGCATGGGTGGTAATGGGGGCACTGCTGGGAACTGGGGGGCACTAAAAGAAAAAGGAGACACCGAGGGGAAATGGGAGGAACACTGAGGGGGATTTGGGATCACTGAGGGGAATTGGGGGACACTGAGGGGAATTGGGGACACTTAGGGGGAATGGGGGCAGTTAAGGAGATTGAGGGCACTGGCAGTAATCAGGGGGTGCTATTTTAGAGGGATTGGGGGAACACTGACGGGATTGGGGTGGCATTGAGGGAAATTAGGGGTACTGAAATGTATTGGGGACACTGAGGGGAATTGGCTAAATTTCAGGGAATTGGGGGCACTCAGTGGAAATGGTGGCATTGATGGTAATGGGAGACACTGAGAGGGATTAGGGGGCATTAAGAATAATTGAGGGCACAGAGGATAATGGGGGACACTAAGGGGAAATTGGAGGCACTGGGTGAAATATGGGGACACTGAGGGGAAGTTGGAGGCACTGTGTGAAATATGGGGACACTGAGGGGGAATTGGAGGCACTGTGTGAAATATGGGGACACTGAGGGAGAATTGGAGGCACTGTGTGAAATATGGGGACACTGAGGGGGAATTGGAGGCACTGTGTGAAATATGGGGACACTGAGGGGTATTGGGAGTACTGAAAAAGTATAGGGAGCAATGAGGTGGACGTGATGGACACTGAGGGCGTTAAGGGCACAGAGTGTAGATAGGGGGCGCTATTTGAGAGGGATTGGAGAAAAGCTGAGGGGATGGGGTGGCACTGAAGGTAATTGGGGGTACTGAAAAAGTTTTGGGGGACACTGAAGACATTTAGGGGAATTTGGTGGCAGTTAAGGGGGTTGGAGGCACAGAGGTTAGATAGGGGGCGCTATTAAGGGGGATTGGGGAAAAGTTGAGGGGTTGGGGTGGCACTGAAGGTAATTGGGGATACTGAAAATGTTTTTGGGGACACTGAAGACTTTTAGGAGAATTGGGTGGCAGTTAAGGGGATTAGGGGCACAGAGGATAGATAGGGGGCGCTATTGAGAGGGATTGGGGGAAATTTGAGGGGGTGGGGTGGCACTGAAGGTAATTGGGGGTACTGAAAAGGTTTTGGGGGACACTAAAGACATTTATGGAAATTGGGTGGCAGTTTTAAGGTATGTTAGTGGCACAGAGGGTAGATAGGGGGCGCTATTTGAGAGGGATTGGGGAAAAGCTGAGGGGGTGGGGTGGCACTGAAGGTAATTGGGGGTACTGAAAAGGTTTTGGGGGACACCGAAAACATTTAGGGGTATTGGGTGACAGTTAAGGGGGTTGGGGGGCACAGAGGATAGATAGGGGGCGCTATTTGAGAGGGATTGTGGAAAAGGTGAGGTGGCACTGAAGGGGGTACTGAAAAGCTTTTGGGGGGACACGGAATACTTTTAGGGGAATTGGGGGGCAGTTAGGGGGGTAGATGCACAGAGGGTACAGGGGGCGCTATTTGAGAGGGATTAGGGGAAAGTTGAGGGGGTGGGGATGAAATAAAGACACCTAGAGGGATTGGGTGAAGGATTTTGGGGTACAGACGAGGATTGAAGCCACACTGAATCCCCTCCCCCTCCTCCTCCTCCACACACACCACTCAGTACAGCCCGCTATTCTCAGAGCAGCCGCCGTACTGCGTCACGGGAGCCCCGCCCACACTCTCCAGGACGCTGGAACGCAGAACCAGGAAGTCCCCGTCCAGGGTCGGCTGGAACGCACGAACCGGAAGTACCCCTTAAGAAGCCGGAAGTGGGCTGTGTGCAGGGCGGACATGGCAGGTCCTGGCAGCAGGTAACGTGGAGGTGTCACACAGCTGGGCAGGGGGCGGGGCAGGGTTGATTAGGGGAGGAGTCTATGGAAGCTTGCTCCTCCCTGTGCCATTTTTCTGAATCATTCATCTTTACACATCAGACACATAATAACTGCTCCTGGTTTCCATTGACACGGCCTGGTTTGTGCCACAGACACGCCTCCAGTCCCCCATGAGTGGCCAATCACCAGGCTTCGGGGCTGTCATATGGTTGTCAGGGGGCGTGCCTAGCCATATGCAAATATTGACTTTCAGAAAGTCAGCACATGGGTTGGATCTTAGGATGGGGGTGGGGAGTAGAGGAGTCTGCAGTGTGATAGGCTAACAAAGAGACCTTTTGTGTCCAGTCGGAGTGAGCAGGGCTTTCACAGTGCCTCGGAATGGGACTGCGGACTCTCGAAAAGATCCTGCAGCAATTCCTTCGCCTCCTGATGACATCCGCGGGACGGGAGGAGATCTGTGAGGTTGTACCTGGCCCCCCATCCTCACCCTGGGTTCCTCCATTGAGAAGATGGCCAAAGCCCCCCCCCCCCCCATAGGCCTCAAATGGTTCATTTGTAGTAGTAAACGCTGAAAAGCTGAGAAAAAGAGATTTTTGTGGAATTTGGACAATGATCAACCACAAAAACAAACCAGCATCCCGTAACCGTGACCAATCAAGGAGCTGGAAAAGCCGGTGACCAGGCTTCAGGGCCTTCAAACTTGTGTAGCATGCAAAGGTAAGATCCATCCAGCTAAACCTCATCGCCCAAACATGAAGGACTTCATCAGGGGTCTTCAAACTACGGCCCTCCAGTTTTTCAGGAACTACAATTCCCATCATGCCTAGTCATGTCTGTGAATGTCAGAGCTTTACAATGCCTCATGGGACGTGTAGTTCCGCACCAGCTGGAGGGCCGTAGTTTGAGGATCCCTGGTTTACATGGTCAAAGACAGTGCAAAGACGTTAACGCGTTTCGTCCGTCAGACCCTAACTACTTGAAGGACTTTTTGTTTACATGTAACAGTCAGTAATTTGTGCTAAAAAATGTACTGGAATCCCCAAACATTACATATATTTTTTTAGCAGAGACCCTGGAGAATAAAATGGTGGGTTTTGCAATTTTTTTATGCCACACCCGTATTTGCTCACCGTTTTTTTTTTTTTTTTTTATAAATGCATTTATTTTTTTATTTTAACCACTTAAGCCCTGGAAGATTTTACCCCCTTCCTGACCAGGGGGTTTTTTGCGATTTTTTTACTGCGTGACTTTAACGGACAATTGCGCGGTTGTGCGACGCTGTACCTAAACGAATTTGACGTCCTTTTTTTCCCACAAACAGAGCTTTCTTTTGGTGGTATTTGATCACCTGTGCGATTTTTTTGATCATGCGCTATAAACAAAAAAAAAGAGCGTCAATTTTGCAAAAATAACAATATTTTTCACATTTTTTTATATGGAATTCGCAAAAAAAAAAAAAGTAAAAATCAAAATTTTTTAACATTTTCAGCCAATTTGTTTTCTGCTACATATGTTTGGTAAAAAAAATCGCAAAAAGCGTATTTCGATTGGTTTGCGCAAAAGTTATCTAACAAAGGGAAAGATTTTTGTCATTTTTGGTGTTTTTTTTTTTAACGAGTAATGGCAGCGATCTGCGATTTTTTTTGCGGGATTGCGGCGGACAGATTGGACCCTTGACTGACATTTTTGACACTTTTGGGGGTACCAGTGACATTACTGCAGTAATCAGTGCTATACATATGCACTGTTACTGTAAAAATGACACTGGCAGGGAAGGGGTTAACTATATTGGAGAGGGAGGGGTTAAGTGTGTCCTAGGGGCGTGATTCTAACTGTGATTGGACATGGCTACTAGTGTAAAAACAGAGATCAACGGTCCTACATAGTAGAACCGTCTGATCTCCATCTTTACACAGGGGAGAATGACAGGCGGCTTGTTTACATTAGCCGACTGCCTTTCTCCCTTCCCAGCGAACGATCGCGAGTGACCGGCGGACGTCGGGTCCACCGGTCACATGCAATGACTTGTTAGGATACGAGCCGGGGCGGGCGTGCGCCTCAGCGGGCGCGCGCTCGCCCGTTATTGGCTCACAAGCCAGTGACAGGCTAGTGACGTACCGGTACGTCACTTTGCCTGGCCGGGGCTGACCACCGCAGTATATGTACTTGCGGCGGTCGGCAAGTGGTTAATACAAAAATAAAAAATACATAACCCAAATTTTTAGTGAAATATAAAAGATGATACCGCAGGTAAATAGACACTGAACCTGATCTCGCTTTGAAATTGTGCACCCCCTGTGCAACGGCGACAAACTATGTAAGTTTTACTATCCATTGAGACGGTTTAAAAGCCTTTACAGGTCAACACTTTGGATTTACACAGGAGGTGCGGGACTAGAATTACTGCCCATGATCTGACCTTCGTGGTGATACCTCGCATGTGTGGGACCATCGCTGTTTGTGTGCCTGTGGGACCGGGTGTACTCACTTTTGTGAGATACTGTACATGTATACAGGCAGTGTTAAAGCCCAACTCCATATTTCTTTTAGGAATTTCGGGAGCTGGGATAGGGCCCCCATTCCATAATTACATTGCCTCATTAAAGTGTTCATTGTGTGTGTCAGGTTCCTATAAGGTGTCAGGATGTCACTGTCTATTTCTCCATGGAGGAGTGGGAGTATATAGAAGGACACAAGGATCTCTACAAGGACGTCATGATGGAGAATCAGCCGCCCCTCACATCACCGGGTAAGAGGAGACTTTATTGTAAAGGAGAGAGCAGTACGGAGGGTCCACCTAGATCCCCCATCCATCATCTGATAAACACATAGAAACAATGCATTCAGTCAGTGTGTGTGTTTCCTACAGATGGATCCAGTAATGGGAACCCACCAGAGAGATGTCCCCGTCCTCTGTATTCCCGGGATTCCACACAGGAAGATCACACCATCCCTCACCATCATCAGGTAGATAGAAAGTCTTGAACTCAAAATACGAGAGTTTTTCAACAAGTTTCCACACTTTTTTTTAAATCTAAGTTATATATATAAAAGTGCTAAAACTTTTTGAAGACGTCTCGTAGAAATAAACTTGGAGACCTATAGGAAGTTGTGTTGTGTATTATAAGCCGAAATCCCTCCATTATTAAACCATACATTTCTGTTTTCTTATTGAGGGCGTAAATCAGTGTAATGTTAAAATTGAAGCTGAAAAGGAAGAAGAGACGTATCCAATGGGAGAAGAGCTGTTTGACGAGGAAAACGTGACTTTACAGAATACAAGAAGTGAGTAATAAACCCCAAATATAGAGAAGAGTAATAATATATTTTTTGTGTTAGCCCTGAAATGATGGCGGGCCATTTGTCACGTGTCAAGCCTTTGTAGAGGAGCTAATGAGATTCTGCACTGAGAATCTTAATCCCTTCACAAATAATAATGCCTAAGCACAATTTTGCAACTTTGACATGTTAGTAAAACTGTACATATCATCACAACTACTTTGTGCATCCAGGTGGATCATACAGTATATATATATATATATATATATTTTTTTTTTTCCCTACAGTTATCTTTGTATCTTTCCTCTCCATTCACATGGGGGTTGGTTTTACAGTGACTGATCACCGCGGTAGCCATCAGAATCGGGAGTTCCAGGTCCTGATCGTTATTTCGGGACCCTGGGCTCTTGGTGAGACCCCGGTCTCTGCGTTGGCATTCTCCCTATACAAAGACAGATACGCATATATGCGGCTCCAGGGAAAAAAAGCCCAGTCCAGGCCACATATACTGTATGTGTGGTTAAACATCTTCAGAAGAAAATTGGTGTGTTGCCAGCTTTAGACTTGAGGTAATTGGGTAAAGTTCCTCCTTGATTGTAGATATATTTCATTTTAAAGTCCATCCTGTTTGTTAACCGCTTGCCGACCGCCGCACGACTATTTACTGCGGCGGTCAGCCCCTCACAGGCAAAACGACGTAGGGCTACGTCGCTAGCCTGTGAGGCTCTAGGGAGCGAGCGTGCGCCGCCGGAGGCATGCTCCCGCGCGGTCACGGACCCCCCCCGCGTGTGTACCCGGTGGACCCGATGTCCGCCGGGCACTCGCGATCTTCCTGCTCACATCGGAAGAAGGGCAGGCTGCTAATGTAAACAAAGCCGCCTGTCATTCTTCCCTGTGTAAGAATGGAGATCAGACGGTTCTACTATGTAGGACCGTTGATCTCTGTTCTTACACTAGTAGCCACAGCCAATCACAGTTAGAAACACGCCCCTAGGACACACTTAACCCCTCCCTCTCCAATACAGTTAACTCCTTCACTGCCAGTGTCATTTTTACAGTAACAGTGCATATGTATAGCACTGATTACTGCAGTAATGTCACTGGTAACCCCAAAAGTGTCAAAAATGTCAGTCAAGGGTCTGATCTGTCCGCCGCAATGTCGCAGTCCCGAAAAAAAAAAATCGCAGATCGCCGCCATTACTCGTTAAAAAAAAAAAAACAACAAAAATGACAAAAATCTTTCCCTTTGTTAGTAAACGCGATAACTTTTGCGCAAACCAATCAAAATATGCTTTTTGCAATTTTTTTTACCAAACATATGTAGCATAAAACAAATTGGCCGAAAATGTTAAAAAATTTTGATTTTTACATTTCTTTTGGGTGAATTTCATATAAAAAAATGTGAAAAATATTGTTATTTTTGCAAAATTGACGCTCTTTTTTTGTTTATAGCGCATGATCAAAAAATCGCACAGGTGATCAAATACCACCAAAAGAAAGCTCTGTTTGTGGGAAAAAAAGGACGTCAAAATCGTTTAGGTCCAACGTTGCACGACCGCGCAATTGTCCGTTAAAGTCACGCAGTGCCGAATCGCAAAATAGGCCCTGGTCAGGAAGGGGGTAAAATCTTCCGGGGCTTAAGTGGTTAAAGGTGGAGTACTGATAAAATTGATTGATTTTCTGTGCCTTCCTCAGATGGATCCAGTAACAGAAACTCACCAGAGAGATGTCCCCGTCTTCTGTATTCCCGTTATTCCACACATGAAGCTTATGAAGCTTATGAGATCCCCCACTATGATCAGGTAGATGGGAGATGAGGGCCTCGAAACCCAGAACCATCTTGTATTTTATAGTCTCTGTCATTAAACTGTTTAGACCTAATGTGTATGTGTTATGAAATATTCAGCCGGAGACCCTGGATGACCTAAATATAATTGTGAAAGAAGAAGTGAAGGAACATCTAGATGTTAAAGAAGAAGTGGAGGAGGAGATTGCAGTACCAATGATGACTGACGTGGAGGACGATCCGGCAGAGATTGGTGCTGGTGAGGAAAAAACACGAAATCTCTGACTTGTTGATCGTCAGGGATGAGCTCGGGTTTGACCTGAACTTGGGTTTGGACTAAACCCAGGAAAGAAGCTGTCCCTGCTGCCAAATCAACTGCAGCCAGTGCATTTCAACCACACCATGTTTGGTCAATGATGTCACCAGCACCCCTTTGTGTACCTGCAGCTTCAAATCTCAGTGGTGGAAGCCCACCCAGGGGCGGCAGCAGAAGAGTTACATAAAAGTAAAGTGGATAGCACGTAGAATTACACCCAACGGTAAAAAAGAGAGGCTTACACTAACATTGATGGTCAAAATCATAGAAGATAAGCAAGTCAGGGGAAGTATGCCGAACCCTTGCTACAGTTGATTCGACAATAGTAGGCAGGAGCAACAGCTTCCTTGCAGGTTCTCTCCGAACCAAAGTTGGAACCAAACCTGAGCTCATCCTTATTCATCGTTGCCCGTGATTCCCTCTGTGTAATATCACAAATGGCATTGCTCTCCCATATTCCTCTATACCATATATATACCGTATATAAAGTCAACCTCTGTCGTTTCCCATCACCAAGTCCATAGTTTCTGGCTCTGTGCTTACATGCCTTGGGGTGTTATGGATCCTCCTTTTGCTCTCCTTCAAAAATATGATAAAGCTGCACAAAGTCAGATACAGCCCATCTCATTTCCTGGCTGAAGGGTGTCCACATCATCTAGCCTTTTCCTTTCCCAACCTAACTGTCCCTGGCCTGCCTCTTTCATTTATTGGATTTCAGTTCTTTCAATCATGGCAGTTAGGGTCCATCATATTTATTGAAACTTAAATCTGGGCAGCTATATAAGGAACCGTTTACACTTGTATCAAAATGTAGCATTGGATACTGTAACGATCAACCGGCACCCCAACTGTGTACCTCCGTTGAGGGATGCTCCTAGTGCTTCCCGAGGGCTCCAAGCACTCCACCAGACACCATAACCACCTCAGACCCCACGAACCGCCGCAGTTTGGTTGGGGTCTCACCGTCTCCTACCCACCCTGGACCTACGACAAGGCTCCAGGTTCCCGTGGGTGAACCTCTCTTTCCCCAGAGAGTGAAGCAGGAACAAGCTCTTACACAAGCTCTTACAAGAGCTTAGTGATTATCCAAGGGAGTATGAAGAGCATAGCAATCCCTTGTAGCAGCTTTCCCCAATGAGAAACAGGACTCTAGAAGTATAACTCAAACTTTATTGAACAAGAAACATACTTTTATACCGTTTTCCACCACAAGGTTACCGCCCAGATGGACCTTGTGGAGAACAGGACATGACATTCATAATCCAATGAAAACAGAGTTTTATACTCCCATACAGTGTACACAATCCCTCCCCTCTGCCTGATTACAGTAGCATATGCAGATGAAAGTGTAAAGTGTATACAGAAACAGAATTAGCTTAAACTAATTATCTAGCCATCTGGACAGAACAATGTGAGGTCATTAACATTTAAAAATGGGACAGGCACAATCCACATTCCATTTCAATACACAAATAATAGGGAAGTCTGCCAATGTCTGTGTGTCTTTCTAACAGACAAGCACACGGAATACACATTATCTAGGAGTCAGACTTCATGGCAATGATCTATAACAGTCTAAGTCTCCCAGCGTAAAGTGGGAATAAATCTTCACATTTCTATATGAAGATATTGCTGACAAATATTACTGTCCCATCTGTAGCAATTAAAACCATTAATTATCTGTCTTTCACTCCCAGTGACGGTGAACACCGTCACAGATACACTTTTTTAAAGCATTCTGAATGCCAATCAAAGCCCCTGTCACCAAATAAAATGGTTACCTTACAATCCTGTTTATACGTTGCATTTGCTTTGCGTTAAACGTTTTAACCCAAGTCACTTTCTTGGTGCTTCAAAGAATCTCCAAAGCCTCCATAGAAGACTATGACAATGCTCGCTTACAGCAGCTGGAGCTTTTGAGAGGCTTTTATTCAGCGTTAGCTTTGTTTTGTTTTGGAGGTATTGCAGGTATGAGATATCCCAGGATTCACTGAGAAACCAACAAGTGAACCATAAAGACATCATCAGCAGTCACTTCTGGTTCATATGTATATACTGTATTCTGGAAGTGTCTGGTGCAGATGTCACATCTGGTGTGCAGCATGGAGCAGCAGGAAGGTGAGCGGGGTCTGGATTGGAGTGGAGCAACTAGCAGACAGCACATGTGGTGTGCAACATGGGAACACTAAAGCAGAAAGTGAGCGAGCACCAGGGAGAGAGGACTGAGTGGCAGAGGATCAGCAGAGGCTAGGGGACCAGATCAGGGAAAACTACCAATGTCACAACATAAGGTGCGCAGCGTGGGAGGTGAGCGGGGACCAGAGAGAGAGGAGGATCAGCAAACCAGAGAATCAGCAGAGCTGGGAGTTATTACTGAGTAGGGAATCGGCAGAGCTTGGGGTACTACTGAGTGGGAGATCAGCAGAGCTGGGGGTTACTACTGTGCGGGGAATTAGCAGAGCTGGGGGTTACTACTTAGCGGGGGATCAGCAAAGCTAGGGGTTGCTACTTAGTGGGGAATCAGCAAAGCTGGGAGTTACTTCTGAATGGGGGATCAGCATAACTGGGGGTACTACTGAGCAGGGTATCTGCTGAACGAGGGTACTAATAAGCTGGGAATTTGCTAAAGGAAGGTACCAGTGAGCTGGGGATCTGCTAAGTGGGGGTACTACAGAGCCAGGGTTCTACTGGGCCCCTTTAAAACAATTAGAAAATCAACACACACACTGTAGGATACCACTGAGCAGGGTATCAGCAGAGCTGGGGGCTACTACTGAGTGGGGGATCAGCAGAGCTGGGGGCTACTACTGAGTGGGGGATCAGCAGAGCTGTGGGTTGCTACTTAGTGAGGGGTCAGCAAAGATGGGGGTTACTACTGAGTAGGGAATCAGCATAACTGGGGGCACTACTGAGCAGGGGATCTGCTGAATGAGGGTACTAATAAGCTAGGGATTTGCTAAACGAAGGTACCAGTGAGCTGGGGATCTGCTGAGTGGGGGTACTACTGAGCCAGGGTTCTACTGGGCCCCTTTAAAACAAATAGAAAATGAAAACACACGGGGCATTTGCCAAGCTTCAGTAAAGCTTCATTGTGTGTTAAAGTCGAAGCAAGTGTAAATCAGCCGTGTAATCAATACTACCTCATTAAATGTAATTATTAAATGTAAGCGGGAGAAGCAGTCCATGTGCTGACAAAGGAACATGCTCATAGGAGAAGAGAGCAGAGTGGCTGTGAGACAACCCCATTCCTGTGCTGCTTCTCCTTTCACTGCCCAGTCACAAGTTGGGAGCACGTCTGGGATGACCTGAACTCAGAGGAAGTGGATTGAATGATTCTGGTCATCAGACTAAGGACATCTAGGGGAAGAAAAAAAAAAGAATGCAAGGGAAATTTCTAGATCAGTGGTCTGCAAATTGCGGTCCCGGGGCCGCCGGATGTGGCCCTCTGCTTGCCTTTATCTTGCCCTTGAGGTATTATTCCTTCCACTGATATCAACATTGGGCCATAATTCCTTCCACTGACAACAAAAATGGGGCACTATTCCTTCCATTGACATCAACGATGGGGCATAATTCCATTTACTGACAACAAAAATGGGGCACTATTCCTCCCACTGACACCAACAATTTGTCCACCTAATACCAAAGATCAGGCACTGTTTACTCCCACAGGGCACAGTCTGACCCCTCTAAAGTCTGAAGGACAGTAAACTCGACCTTTCTGGTCTCCAAACTTCCTAAAGAAAGGGCCAGTTTACTGTCATTCAAACTTTAAGGGGTCCAGACTGTGCCCTGTGGGAGTAAACAAAGCCCCATCTTTGGTATAAGGGGGGAAAATGGTTGGTGTCAGTGTCCTTCAGACTTTAGGGGGTTCGGACTGTGCCCAGTGGGAGTAAACAATGCCCGATCTTTGGTATTAGGGAACAAATGGTTGTTGTCAGTGGGACCAACCATTTGACCCCCAAATACCAAAGATCGGGCATTGTTTACTCCCACTGAGCACAGTCCGGATACCTAAAGTCTGAAAGACAATGACACCAACCATTTGTCCCACTAATACCATAGATCGGACATTGTTTATTCACATAAGGTACAGTCCAGCTTCAAAATGTCTGAAAGACACTGACACCAACTATTTGTTCCCTAATATCAAAGATCGGGCACTGTTTACTCCCACTGGGCAAAGTCCGGACCCCCTAAAGTATGAAGGACACTGACACCAACTATTTGTTCCCTAATACCAAAGATCGGGCACTGTTTACTCCCACTGGGCAAAGTCCGGACCCCCTAAAGTATGAAGGACACTGACACCAACTATTTGTTCCCTAATACCAAAGATCGGGCACTGTTTACTCCCACTGGGCAAAGTCCCCTAAAGTCCAGAAAGTTTGGAGACCCCTGCTCTAGATTGAAGGTAAAAATTGCATCAAAAGATGGTTTTGTTTAGTTTTTTTCTTCTAATGGGCCATCTACTTTCATATTGTTATTTTTGGAGTTCTGCTTTAAGCTGAATCGCTTTGGTGGGGTTACTCCCATATAAAATGATAGGTAAAGAAGGGGCCTTGAAAGGTTTATGGGCTCCAAAATTATAGTGATAAAGTCTAGAGTGATTTTTTTTTTTAAAATTGAATAATTAATAGAATAAAGAGAGCCAACGCGTTTCAGGGGTCCACACACTCCTTCATCAGGGCTTGAGTATTATGTGACTTTAGCAATGTCTGAACTCAAAGTACTACTTAGAGATGTGGGATCCAAAAACACTTTCAAACCACAGAGCTCAGGCATTGCCGAAGTTACATAATCCCTAAAGCGGATCTGCACCCGCCCAGTCCCCCCCCCCCCCCGCTTGCCTTAAGGGGTTATCTGCACATTTCAGATACTCACCCATCCAGCGGATCCAGCGATGTCATTCTGAGATCCTTTCTTGCCTGGCCACAGCTTTGTGCCATGCCACCATGTTCTTTCTGACATCATCGAGGGGCCCACTGGCTCTTCCTGGGTCAGTGGGCATGCCTCCCATTGATGCGCAGACAAGCCCGCCCCCTCCTCCTATTCTGAATGGAAGGCTGTGCAGAATAGATTATGTGACGTGCATATCCCAGGAGGCACAGCAGGCGGTTGGTGACTGACTTGCGCGGGGAGGCGGGGCCAGACATTTTTGCCTATAAAAGTTAAAAAAAAAAAAAAAACAATGCTGTGATACCTGCAGAAGATGGAAGGAGGGGTGGAGTGGAGGGAAATAGTGTAAGAGAGTAAAGGTCTGCTTTAAACCCTGTTGAAGGGGGAGTGTGTGGACCCCTGAAACACGTAGGAACTTTTATTCTATTGATTATACAATTTAAAAAAATCACCCTGGAATCTATCACCTTTGGCGTGGCACCCTTACGGCTTTCAGCTGATGGAGCTTAGAACCTCACTTCATATGAAACAAAGAAACATTCTGGTTGGGTGTTAGACTTGGTGAAAAAAGTATTATTAATCCCCCACAGATGGACAGTATGTCAAAAAGACTTCTGAGGGACGGAGCTTATCTCTGGATTGTGATATGGACGAGGAGGATTTCCCAGAAGACAATCTTGTTAAGCTATACACATGTCCTGAATGTGATAAATGCTTCAGCCAGAACTCTACACTCCTTCAGCATCGCCGAACCCACACCGGCGAGAAGCCCTTCCTGTGCCCGGAATGTGGGAAAAGCTTCACGCGCAAGTCCATCCTCATTGAGCATCGGAGGATCCACACGGGCGAGAAGCCTTTCTCCTGCTGGGAGTGTGGGAAATGTTTTACACAGAGATCGGGACTCATTCTTCATCATAAAACTCATGGGGGGGCAAAGAAATTCCCTTGCTCGGGGTGTGGGGCTTTTTTCACGCCCATGACCAACTTCGAGATGGGGGAACAGACCTTCTGCTTCAAGTGTCGAAAGCTGTTCCCGCCTGTTGCCCACCTCTCCGAGGAGGAGAAAACATTTGACTGTACAGAGTGCGGGAAGTGCTTCTCACGGAAATCAACGCTTCTCGAACATCAGAGAGTCCACACGGGGGAAAAGCCATATTCGTGTTCTGAATGCAACAAGAGCTTCACCCGGAAATACATCCTGGTGGAGCACCAGAGAATTCATACCGGGGAAAAACCTTTTTCTTGTTCTCAGTGCTGGAAGAGTTTCTCGAAAAGTTCCGGCCTCCTCATGCACCAGAAAATTCACACGCTCGAAAAGACTTTCCAATGCTCGGAGTGCGGGAAAGATTTCACACAGAGGTCGAAAACTCCATCAGGGGAAGACGAGAGCTCCTGCCCTGAGTGCAAGACCTTGTCTACCAGGAACCCTCGGCGCATGGGGCCACCCACGCTTCATACTTGTACAGAGTGCTCAAAGACTTTCCGGTACAAGTCGTATCTCATTACGCACCTGAGGTCCCACACCGGAGTGAAGCCGTTCACGTGTCCTGTGTGCGGGAAATCTTTCACTCAGAAATCCGGCTTTGACACACATCAGAGGGTCCACACAGGGGAAAAACCGTTTTCTTGCCTGGACTGTGGAAGACGTTTCACGCAGAAGTCGAAGCTTGTCTACCATCAGCGAGGGCACAGCAAAGAGAGGCCAAGGAGGACAGCGTCAAGTGACCCGAGGGCAGAAGATATTTTAGACTTAAACTAAGGGGTCTTTTTTAAAAAGAAATGGCATTGCAAGTTCATTTACATTTGTTCTGTGGGAATGGGGCAAAAAAAACAAATGTTATTAGGCTATTTCTTGTGTTGGTCGATTGTCTTTCATTGATTTATCTACTTCAATACCGCAAAATATATATATATATATATATATATATATATATATATATATATATGTTGCGGCTTTAAAGTGGTTTACTGGGAATATGACTGAAAATATCAGCCATAACTCCGATATCTATTTTTTTCAGCAGATGGCTGGCTTTCACTTGAGCCGCTGGAACAATTTCGGCAGCGGTGGAAGGGGACGCCCACTCGCTGGTGTCTCTCGCGTTTACCGTTTCCGCCGGTTCGCCCGATAAACAACCTGACGGTGCTGCTGGCCGCTCCCATAGGCGATCAAAGAATAGATCCTCTTTGATCTTCTCCACGTCCACGTGCCGGCTGGTCAGAGTCCTGAGCGAAACCAGATTGGCTTTGATCGGTTCTCCGATGTAGTAACCTGGAAGCGACGTCACGACGTCACAACGTCTGATGTATCGCTATTAGAGTTTTGATATATTAGACCAGTCATGGATGGGGGTGAGTTGGGGGAGGTTTGGGCTGCCTCCCTCCCACTTGTCTCCCATCCATCCATTAGCAGCCATGTGCTTCCATTGTGGAGACACTCAAATTAGAAAGTGTTAGGACTGCAGGTAACACAGGGTGCCGTGTAGTGGCCCTGCAGCTTACACATGCGTATGCAAATGCGTGTCAACTAAACCCCTGTTCTTTATTTATATCATGAGAAAGGTCCGTCAGACTACATCTGAGTACATCAGACTGGGGGCTGGTTGGCTTCCATGCACCTCTTTTAATCCTTTAAATTTTTGAACTGATACAGGGATGGAGACGCTGGGCATTACCTGCTGGTGTCTCACTTAAAGTCTCACATAGCCTACGTTGAACATGGAAATGACTGCCTTTGTCCAGTAGATGGCAGCTAAGTATCAATGCCTATGATACTTAGGGCCATCTAGTGGCTAAATACTGTCATTTTCATTTTTAAATCAGTGATAAACATTTGACCAGCACAGGAAATAGCCTAATAACAATCGTTTTTTGTTACATTATCACAGAACAAATGTACAAACACCTTCACTAGGTCAATTGCAATGCACATTTTTTTTTTTTAAATAATTACACCTCTTAGTGTTTTTTAAACACTTCATATTGATGGAAATCATTCATTTAGAAGTCACATGCCATTATTGCCTTATATTTTTTTATATTTTTATGGTTTTTATTCATTTTTTTATTGATTATTCTTCATCAAAGAAAGTAAAATTTGGCACTTTGTTGTTGGAGGTTTTCATATCAGACATCAAAATATGGATTTCATAACACCTTTGTGTCTTGTGGTTTTTTCTTTACAATGTCTGTTCCTCAGGAGTGGAGGAGAGAGCCCAGAGGGGAGGAGAGAGCAGGGAGTGGAGGAGAGAGCCGGGAATTGAGGAGAGAGCCAATAATTGATGGGAGAGCCGGTAGTGGAGGAGATAGGAGTGGGGGAGAGAGCCCAGAGAGGAGGAGAGAGCAGGGAGTGGAGGAGAGAGCCAGGAATTAAGGAGAGAGCCCAGAGTGGAGGAGAGAGGTGGAAGTGGGGGATAGAGCCGGGAGTGGAGGAGAGAGCTGGCAATTGAGGAGAAAGCCAATAATTGAGGAGAGAGCCGATAGTGGAGGAGAGAGTCAGGAGTGGACAAGAGAGCCCAGAGGGGAGAGAGCCCAGAGGGGAGAGAGCCCAGAGGGGAGGAGAGAGCAGGGAGTGGAGGAGAGAGCCAGAAATTAAGAAGAGAGCCCTGAATGGAGGAGAGAGGTGGGAGTGGGGGATAGAGCCGGGAGTGGAGGAGAGAGCCAATAATTGAGGAGAGAGTCAGGAGTGGACAAGAGAGCCTAGAGGGGAGGAGAGAGCCGGGAATTGAGGTGAGAGCCGGTAGTGGAGGAGAGAGATGGGAGTGGAGGAGAGAGCCGGGAATTGAGAAGAGAGCCCAGAGGGGAGGAGAGAGCCAGGAATTGAGGAGAGAGAGCCAATAATTGATGGGAGAGCCGGTAGTGGAGGAGAGAGTCAGGGTTGAATAAGAGAGCCCAGAGGGGAGGAGAGAGCAGGGAGTGGAGGAGAGAGCCAGGAATTAAGGAGAGAGCCTGGAGTGGAGGAGAGAGGCAGGAGTGGGGGATAGAGCCGGGAGTGGAGGAGAGAGCTGAGAATTGAGGAGAGAGCCAATAATTGAGGAGAGAGTCAGGAGTGGACGAGAGAGCCCAGAGGGGAGGAGAGAGCCGGGAGTGGAGGAGAGAGCCAGGAATTAAGGAGAGAGCCCAGAGTGGAGGAGAGAGGCAGAAGTGGGGCATAGAGCTGGGAGTGGAAGAGAGAGCCGGAAATTGAGGAGAGAGACAATAATTGAGTAGAGAGCCGGTAGTGGAGGAGAGAGTCAGGAGTGGACAAGAGAGCCCAGAGTGGAGGAGAGAGCAGGGAGTGGAGGAGAGAGGCGGGAGTAGGGGATAGAGGCGGGAGTGGAGGAGAGCCGGGAATTGAGGAGAGAGACAATAATTGAGGAGAGAGTCAGGAGTGGAGGAGAGAGCCGGGAGTGGAGGAGAGAGCCAGGAATTGAGGTGAGAGCAGGTAGTGGAGGAGAGAGCTGGGAATTGAGGAGAGCCGGGAAATGAGGAGAGAGCCGGGAATTGAGGAGAGAGCTGGTAGTGGAGGAGAGAGCCGGGAATTGAGGAGAAAGTCGGGAGTGGAGGAGAGAGCCGGGAATTGAGGAGAGAGCCGGGAATTGAGGAGAGAGCCAGGAATTGAGGAGAGAGCCAGGAATTGAGGAGAGAGCCGGGAGTGGAGGAGAGAGCCGGGAGTGGAGGAGAGAGCCGGGAATTGAGGAGAGAGCCGGGAGTGGAGGAGAGAGCCGGGAATTGAGGAGAGAGCCGGGAATTGAGGAGAGAGCCGGGAATTGAGGAGAGAGCCAGGAATTGAGGAGAGAGCCGGGAATTGAGGAGAGAGCCGGGAGTGGAGGAGAGAGCCGGGAGTGGAGGAGAGAGCCGGGAATTGAGGAGAGAGCCGGGAGTGGAGGAGAGAGCCGGGAGTGGAGGAGAGAGCCGGGAATTGAGGAGAGAGCCGGGGATTGAGGAAGGACCCAGGAATTGAGGGGAGAGCCAGGAATTGAGGAGAGAGCCAGGAATTGAGGAGAGAGCCGGGAGTGGAGGAGAGAGCCGGGAATTGAGGAGAGAGCCGGGAATTGAGGAGGGACCCGGGAATTGAGGGGAGAGCCAGGAGTGGAGGAGCAGAGCTGATAATATTCTAACTATCATGTTTAAAATATAAAAAAAATATCAAGAGTTGCAAATGGGTTGCAGCAGAATTAATAATAATCTAATTATCATGTTTAAAATATATATTTAAAAAAATCAAGAGTTGCAAATGGGCTGCAGCAGAGCTGAGAAGCAAGCAGCACTGAACAAGTTAACCTCATTCACAGGGGGAGCTCGCAGTACCAGCAATGGCCAGCAGAGGGAGCCCCTCTGCATAGCAGCGCCGCTGAAACGCAAAACCCGGAAAGATGCTCTAATGTCCTGGAACGCATAACGCGGAAGTAACCTGTCAGAAGCACACCCGGAAGTGTGTTCTCTCTACTATGTGTTTCCGGGGTGAGAGGTGAGCAGGGCGGACATGGCAGTTGCTGGCAGCAGGTAATGGGTCTCATTGTTTGTCTATGGGCTCTGAGTGTGAAATGGAGCAGCAGGTTGAGAGTCTTACACAGGGGGGAGGGGAGGCTACTGTTATTGGGGGCTGGGTGTCCCCTGTGCTGCATTAATAGACATTGTCATCATTTTAAAGCCTGGCTATTGGTGATCCTGCAGAGGTAAGTCCACCGTATACAAAACCTGAGATCCAGGGGGGGGCTTATGGCACCCTGCATGCTCTGTATTCATTGGCTGGGACAGGTCCCCTTTAACCGCTTCCATACCGCGACAATTTTGGCTTTCCCCTCCTCCATGTAAAAATCATCATTTTTTTTTTTTGCTAGAAAATTACTCAGAACCCCCAAACATTTATATATATTTTTTTAGCAGAGACCCTAGAGAATAAAATGGCGTTCGTTGCAACTTTTTATGTCGCATGGTATTTGCGCAGCAATTTTTTTTAACACGTTTTTTTTTTTTGGGGGAAAAAAATGTTTAATGAATTACGAAATAAAAAAACAGTAAAGTTAGCCCAATTTTTTTTCAGTGACACCTGCTATGCCAGTCCCAGGTCATAGACACATGTGATGAACAGCTAATTAATGGCAGTTTGCTGACTGGCTGTCGGGGTGTACAAATAACTAAAGAAAAAAAAACATACTATGGTGATGGGGGGCCAACCCCTTTTTTCTAATTTTTTTTTTTTTTGTCTGACCAGTTTATCATTGTGTGTGTCAGGTTCCTATAAGGTGTCAGGATGTCACTGTCTATTTCTCCATGGAGGAGTGGGAGTATCTAGAAGGACACAAGGATCTCTACAAGGACTACTCATCCCTCCCTTGGTTGCGGCTGGAAGGGAAAATAAACACACATGACCGAGCGGATAATACACCTTGCCCTGGAGATCATCTGTCTGGTGACTGGAGAGGTGAGGAGGATTCTGGGAGGTCACATGACATCACTCTTATATCTATTAATAAAACACAGACCTGACCGGAGAGGTGAGGAGGATTCTGGGAGGTCACATGACATCACTCTTATCTCTATTAACCACTTAAGCCCCAGCCCTATTTCGGACACTTAAAATCAGTATTTGTTTCCTAGAAAACTACTTAGAACCCCCCAAACATTATATATATATTTTTTTAGCAAAGACCCTGGAGAATAAAATATATTTTTTGTCACGCGATATTTGCGCAGCGGTCTTTAAAACACCATTTTTTTGGGAAAAATTTTGAAAAATCACATTTCACTGCATTTAAAAAAATACTAAACAGTAAAGTTAGCCCATTTTTTTGTATATTGTGAAAGATGATGTGACGCCAAGTAAATAGATACCCAACATGATGCGGTTTAAAATTGCGCCCCCCCCCCCCCCCCCCCCCCCGTGGGATGGCGACAAACTATGGTCAATAGAGATCTCAATAGGCGACGCTTTAAATGTATTTAACGGTTACCAGTTTAGAGTTAAAGTGTAGATCTTTTTTTTTTTTTGTACGCGAGCTAACGGTGATGGGGGGCGGCTAATTTTTTTTTTTTTTCCTATTTATTTTATTTATTTTTTTTAACTTTATTACAGTTTTTAAAAAAAAAAAAAAAAAATCTGATCACTTTTATTGCTATCACAAGCAATGTAAACATCCCTTGTGACAGCAATATGCAGTGACAGGTACACTTTATGGAGGGATCGAGGGTCTAAAAGACCCCAAACTCCTCCACTACACTTTCATGTATGCAAAACGCCGAAAACTGCATTTTTGCATACAGCCGTTTTTAACATTTGTAACCTTTTGCAGCACAGTAACCCGGAAGTGACGTCATGGACGCCGCCTCCATGTTACGTCATCGGAGACCTGATCAAAGCCGTTTCCGGCTTTGATCGGGACTCCATCCAGCCGGCGGACGTGCCGGCTGGGTGCTCGGGGCTCCCGGTGGGACGGGAGCCCCGAGCAAAGTCACGAAAGGTGGCGGGAGGGGGGATGGACGTCCCCTCCCGCTCACCCGGGTAACGATCGAGCGGCTCCCGAGCCGCATCGGTCGTTACCGACGGAAAGCCAACCGTTGGCTCTAAACCACGGTATCGGGATGGTGTCTCTAGCTAGAGGCATCACCCCGGTATACTACTGCAAAGTCTGCCAACGTAGATCTACGTTAGTATGCGGTAAGTGGTTAATAAAACACAGACCTGACCGGAGAGGTGAGGAGGATTCTGGGAGGTCACATGACAGCACTCTTATCTCTATTAATAAAACACAGAGCTGACCGGAGAGATGAGGAGGATTCTGGGAGGTCACATGACATCACTCTTATCTCTATTAATAAAACACAGAGCTGACCGGAGAGGTGAGGAGGATTCTGGGAGGTCACATGACATCACTCTTACTGATATTTTTCTGTTATATTAGAGATTTCCTCCTGTGAAGTCCGGTGACCATGTGACTATCAAGGTGTCTCCACCTCCCTCCCGGACACCTGAGAGGAACAAAGAACAGAAGATCCTAGAAGTCACCAAGAAGATCATTGACCTTCTGACAGGAGAGGTGAGCGGTGCCGGGAATTCTGGGACATTATCCAGTATTGTGTCTGGATGGGGAGTGTAACATTGTGTGTGTGGTTTCCTATAAAGCAGGGGTAGGCAACTTTGAAGAGGTGGATATTTACCTGAACTATATTGAAGAGATCGAAGATCACCAGGGTGCAGGCCCTTTTGTTTTTTAGAGATAGGCAAAGCCCCATTAGAAAGTAGGAAAGGTTTGAAGAGTGCAGAGGTCGGCATCTAACCTTCACAAGGCCACGCTCGATGGTTTGTCTAACCCAGCTATAGGAATCACATGGGTCTCTAGTCTATAAAACTGTTTTGTTTTTCTCAGGTGGAACATCTCATCAATGTTAAAGTTGAAGTCACAGAGAGTGAAGAAGAGGTGTGTTTGAGAACCGATGTGCAATGTAAGGAGAAGGTTCCTGCAGAAGGATCCAGGTGCGAAGAGGAGAAAGTTCCTGCAGAAGGATCCAAGTGTAAGGAGGAGAAAGTTCCTACAGATGGTTTCAAGTGGAAGCACGAGAAAGTTCCTGCAGATGGATCCAAGTGCATAGAGGAGAAAGTACCTGCAAATGGATCCAAGTGGAAGCAGGAGAAGGTTCCGACAGATGGATCCAAGTGGAAACAAGAGAAGGTTCCGACAGATGGATCCAAGTGGACGCCGGAGAAAGTTCCTATAGATGGATATAAGTGGACGCAGGAGAAAGTTCCTACAGATGGATCCAAGTGGAAGCAGGAGAATGTTCCGACAAATGGATCCAAGTGGACGCCGGAGAAAGTTCCTATAGATGGATCCAAGTGGAAGCAGGAGAAAGTTCCGACAGATGGATCCAAGTGGACGCCGGAGAAAGTTCCGACAGATGGATCCAAGTGGACGCCGGAGAACGTTCCGACAGATGGATCCAAGTGGACGCCGGAGAACGTTCCGACAGATGGATCCAAGTGGACGCCGGAGAACGTTCCGACAGATGGATCCAAGTGGAAGCTGGAGAAAGTCCCTACAGAAGGATCCAGTAACAGAAACCCACCAGAGAGATGTCCCTGTCCTCTGTATTCCCAGGATTACACACAGGAAGATCACACCATCCCCAACCATCATCAGGTAGGTGGGACTGAAGTTTCTAATACAAGAATGACTTTGTATGATCCGTAGCAGTTGTGTGGATGCTCTGAAGTGACATTCTCTTTCGAATGTATCAGATATTTATGTTTTTGGTATTATTTTATGTGTTTCTAGGATGAAGCTCTGACAAAGTTCAAAGCAGAAGGTATAGGTGAAGAAGAAGTGTGTATGGAGGTTGATCAGCCATGTGAAGAGAACCAAGCTCCTCCTGGGATCTCCATAGGTGACTCTAAATGTCTAATACAGATATAGTCCCTATATTCTGAAATGTGTTATTCATGTGTCACATAGTATGTGAACAGCGTCATGGCCTTTTGTCTTCTGCACTTCTCCTCTTTCAACAAGGATTGAGTACCTGCTCTTCCAGGGGGTGGAATAGCCACTTAAGAACTAGGCCTTTTCCGGCACTTTTTGTTTAGAAGCAAAAATCAGTATTGTTTGATATAAAATTACTTGGGTCACACGATATTACACGTAATGGTTTATCAAGCACAGATTTAAATTTATTTTAGGGCATGCAGACGCAATATATTACCCACATTTGTGGTACAATATAAAAGATAAGCCTCTATGGGTAAGCCTAAAAGGGCGAAACGTGTCAGAGTATACAGGAGCTGAAGCCATCTTTTACCTATTTTTTACACATTAAAACTACAGGGAGTCGGAGTCTGTGTGCAGGCGGCTGCCAATTTGTTCAAGTCTACTGGAGCCTGGCATACCGATCGTTTCTACCTTGCACTAGTCTATCCACATTTGTGGTATAATATAAAATATAAGCCCGAAAAGGGTGAAACATGTCGGAGGAGTTCTCTACAGGTGGAGAACAGGAGCTGAAGCCATCTTTTACCTATTTTCTTCACATTAATACAACAGGGAGTTGGAGTCTGGCTGCCATTTTGTTCACGTCTACTGGAGCCTGACATGCCGATCGTTTCTGCCTTGCACTACTCTATCCACATTTGTGGTATAATATAAAAGATAAGCCCGAAAAGGGCGAAACATGTCGGAGGAGTTCTCTACAGGTGGAGAACAGGAGCTGAAGCCATCTTTTACCTATTTTCTTCACATTTATACAACAGGGAGTCGGAGTCTGGCTGCCATTTTGTTCACGTCTACTGGAGCCTGACATGCCGATCGTTTCTGCCTTGCACTAGTCTATCCACATTTGTGATATAATATAAAAGATAAGCCCAATATAATTTGTTTTTAATTCATGCTGTGCCACACCTTTTCACACCGTTTTTCAATTTGCACTGGCATACTAAAGTTAATTCCTTTTGATTTTTCAACAACGGTGTCCCTAGTTGACTCTTTTCCTGGGGGGATTTCTGGTCTCTCCAACCCCTTTTTGTATGCCGATCGTTTCTGCCTTGCACTAGTCTATCCAAATTTGTGGTATACTGTAATATAAAAGATAAGCCCGAAAAGGGCGAAACATGTCGGAGGAGTTCTCCCTGCAGAGCCCAGAAATAACGTAATGAGAGCCTCTTGGGTATGGGAGATCAGCGAATGGATGGACTACCAAAGCTGGTCCTGGGTCTGCAGGTGGGGCACTGGAGCTAAAGAAAAACATGGCGATGACGTTCTATTAGTTACAGGGAACTATATTGTCAAAATTTAAATATTCCCCTGATTTGTGTTCTTTGTAGAAGTTGGATGGTTCAGTCAAGTAGAAATCACTTTACTTGGCCATTTTGTTTCCTACAGATGGATCCAGCAGCAGAATTATAGCGGAGAAATGTCCCGCTCCTCCTACCACACAGAGAGACCACAGCATCCCTCACTGCGATCAGGTAGATACAACTGGGGTTGGCCTCCTCCCTACTGCCTGCTCTTTTATGGTGTGTGGACGTAATGGGCAACGTTGATGCATTTCTTTTTTTCTTTATAGGATGAGAAAATGGAAGATATCCAGGTTGTCGTTATTAAAGAAGAGAAAGAGGAGAACTTGGCATTTTCTGTGATGACGGAGGAGGAATTTCCAGCAGAGATCGGGACAGGTGAGCAACTGACAATAGGTAGAGAAAATATTCAAAGATTAGAGTTCTTTGGTCTGTACAACATCTGCAGACCTCCCCACTCTTCGGTTCCTTTAATGTTCTTCCTTGATCCTGCCTGTACAAACCAATTGTGTCATCAGCCTTGTGTTTTCCTTTCCTCCCAGTCTTCTTCCACATGGCATCTCCCATTATCCTCCCACCGAAGAACTTCTATATGATGTCACCTAATCTCTTCCCCAGCTTCCTTTAACGTGACATCACCCAGTTTTCCCATTTTTTTTTTTCCACATTGAAATTGTTCATCCTAGCCCCATCTACTTTGACAGCTGCTCCATCTTCGACAATGTCCATTATTCTCCCACTTAACTGACATCACCCAATTTCTCCTTCATCTTCCTTAATGTGATATCACCCAGTTTCCCACCATCTTCTTTCACGTTGACTTTGCCTGTCATCCTCTGTTTCCTCCCTCTTTGACATTGCCCATCATACCTCCATCTTCTTCCACTTAGAGATTGCCCTCCATCCCCTGTGTAATCCATAATAACATCACCCATCACCCCCCAATTCTTTTTCCATATTGACTTCACCTGGTATTAACCTAACCCCCAGTCGTTTTCCACATTGATGTCACCTGTCAATAACCCCCCCCCCCCCACCCGAGTCTTCTTCCACATTGACGTCACTTGTCATTATGCCCTACTCTAGTCGTCTTCCACATTGACATCATGTGTTATTATCACCCCACCCAGTTGTCTTCTACATTACCATCACCTGTCATTATCCCCCCACCCAGTCATCTTCCACCTTGACATCACCTGTCATTCCCCCCCCCCCCACCCAGTCATCTTCCACCTTGACATTACAGGTCATTATCCCCCCACACTAGTCGTCTTCCCCCTTGACATCACAGGTCATTGTCCCCCCACCCAGTCGTCTTCCCCCTTGACATCACAGGTCATTATCCCCCCCCACCCAGTTGTCTTCCCCCTTGACATCACAGGTCATTGTCCCCCCACCCAGTCGTCTTCTCCCCCTTGACATCACAGGTCATTGTCCCCCCACCCAGTCGTCTTCTCCCCCTTGACATCACAGGTCATTGTCCCCCCACCCAGTTGTCCTTCCCTCTTGACATCACCTGTCATTATCCCCCCACCCAGTCCTCTTCCCCCTTGATCACAAGTCATTATCCCCCCCCCACGCTAGTCATCTTCCACATTGACATCGCTTGTCCTTTCCCCCCACACCAGTTGTCTTTTACATTGACATCGCCTGTCATAACCCCCCCCACACCAGTCATCTTCCACCTTGACATCACTTGTCATTATCCCGTGTTATCACCCCACCCCAGTTGTCTTCCACATTAACAGCACCTGTCATAACCCCCCACCCCAGTCGTCTAGTTGACATAACCTGTCATTAACCCCCCCTCCCCCACGCCAGTCATCTTCCACATTGACATCACCTGTTATAAACCTGCCCCCCCCCCCCCCACCAGTCATTTTCCACCTTGACATCACTTGTCATTATCCCCCCCCTTCCACCACACACCTACCACAGTTGTCTTTCACATTTACAACTCCTGTCATTAACCCCCCCCCCCCCCCCCACACCATTCATCTTCCATCTTGACATCACTTGTCATTATCCCCTACTCTAGTTGTCTTTCACCTTGACATCACGTGTTATCACCCCACCTCAGTTGTCTTCCACATTAACAGCACCTGTCATAACCCCCCCAAACCCCCCCTTCCACCCCAGTCGTCTTCAAAGTTGACATCACCTGTCGTCATTCCCCACGCTAGTAGTCTTAGACATTGGCATCGCCTGTCCTAACAAACCTCCCCCCACCCGTCGCCTTCCACCTTGACATCACTTGTCATTATCCCCCCACACCAGTCTTGTTCCACCTTGATGTCTCCTGTCATTAACCCCCTCACCCCAGTCGTCTTCCACATTGAAATCACCTATCATAAACTTCTTTCCAAAGTTGTCCTTCACATTGACATTGCCTCTTATCCGCTCTCTCAGTTGTCTTTTACAATGGCATCGCTTATTGTTTTACATAAATTATGACTCTTACGTAAAATAATCTGAGACCTTGTCCCGGCATTTATAACTTATAATAAGTACTTTTTTCTCACCAGACGGAAACTACGTCAGGAAGACTACACAAAGATATCAAAGTTCTTCACTGAAACGCAGCGGTCAGAATAGTGACGTGTCTCCGGGTTCCCCAGAAAATTTGCTCTACAACTCCGATATAAATCTGGGACTTTACATTGCCGACATTTCCCCTGATTCTGGCAAGAGCAGTGGGGGGAACCGGGGAGACCGGTTATATCGCTGCTCCGAGTGCAATAAGTCTTTTTGCCAGAATGCCGCCCTCGTTCGACATCAGAGGAACCACACCGGTGAAAAGCCCTTCCCATGTGTGGATTGTGGGAAAAGCTTTACCCGGAAGTCAATCCTGGTGGAACATCGGCGGATTCACACGGGTGAAAAGCCCTTCTCATGTTTGGATTGCGGAAAGTGTTTCACGCAGAGATCAGGTCTCCTCATTCACCGCAAGACCCACAGAGGCCCCATGAAATTTCCATGCAGCGGGTGCGGGAATTTTTTTGCGCTGACCATAAACACCGACACAGGGCAGATAGAAACCTTCTGCACCGGCTGCCGAAAATCTACTATCCCGCCTCCTGTTTCGCCTATTTCTCCTAAGCCCAATGGATACAATGCAGAAGAGGGATCCATCCCATACGTAGCAGATGAGATAGTCACCCCAGGACAGGAGAGTAGCAAAAACATCTCTCAGGAGTCTAAACTTCTCAGCCAGTATAAAATTCCCACGGGGGAAAAGCGGTACACGTGTAACGAGTGCAATAAAAGCTTCACGCGGAAGTCCATCCTGGTGGAGCACCAGAGAATTCACACGGGGGAGAAGCCATTCTCCTGCTCCCAGTGTTGGAAAAGTTTTACACAAAGATCCGGCCTCCTGATACACCGGAGGATTCACGCCCGCGAGAAAATATATTCGTGCTCAGAGTGCGGTTGCATTTTTACCCAGAAGGCCAACGTTTTTGCCGGCGAAGAGAGTTCCTGCCCCGACTGCCGAAATTCTGCTACCCAGAAGCCTTAGCATTGGGTGCCACCAAACTTCCAGGCCATCTTGGGGTGCAGGAAATGTTTTCTTCGAAGGTCTTGGCTTGTTTACAGATGAAAAACACATTTCCCCAAAATGTGAGCCTGGAAAAGCGCTTACCTATTTATTGCTTGCTCAACATCATGTTGAGTTTTTGATCTATCGCAAGGCTCAGAAGAATTAAAGCCTGACTCCAGCAAAAACTGTTCTTGTTTTTGGATAGTGTGGAGAATAGTTAAAGCCTCATGTTGAGCACCATGTTTTCTAGCTCCCTACCCTTCCTCTCTCTGCACTCCATAATCACCATACATAAATTCTGACCTACCTTGCTTGTTTTTATGCCAAATGGTGTATTTTCAGCCAGTGACTGATGACACTGTGTTCAAACCGCTAGAAGGTGGATTCTGCTCCTTCGTTTGATACCTCCTTGAGCCTACATGGGTGGGTGGGCAGGCTATGGGCAGACCTGCTGGGGTGGTTTGTGGGGGCCTCTGAACTTCAAACCTTTCCACAGTGACAAGATATTGAGCTGAAAAGGGAGGCCCAGAAAGTAGGCGGTGGGCAGAGCCTAGCAAGCAGAAGACAGCTTCAGGTGGAACTAAACCCATTGATTAAAAGGTTTCCATACAGTCACATTCAAGCAGGGGAGGACTGAGCCAGGGGGGCAATTGCCCCCTGGGCTGCTCCGATGCCCCCCCCCCAAAAAGGCTGCACCCCTTCTTCCACAGACATGCCTAAAGAATTTCTGATGAAGAGAAGTAAAAAGTTCCCAACGCCAATCTAGTCCCCATCGCTGAGTGTGGGTTGAAAACAAGGACAGAGCACAGGCCCCCCCCCCCCCCCCCCCAGCTTGAATGGTGGAAACTGTGTCTGAGTAGAAGCCGGTTCCATGCCCCACTGGAGACTCCCCTCCCCCGTCCAGCCCTGACCAAGCTGTCTCAGTTCCCCCCCCCAACTGCCCCTTGTTGGCCACGTCGGGAACCTGGATTCGGCAGGTGAGTATAGAGTACCTGGAGCGGAGCTTCAGCCTGGAATGGGGGTCAGGAGAAGGCCAGAAGAGGGAGAGTGGAAGGGGGGCCGAGTCGCTGCCCCACGGGCCTCTGGTTTGTACTTGCCCCCTGGGCTGAAAGTTGCCAGTCTGCCCCTGCATTCAGGGCATGCTGTGAGCGATAACCATACAATTTGCTTGTGTTCCCAACCAAGTTGTTGGACCATCAAATGGCTGGTGTCATAACTTATCACATGTGAAGCACCATGGCAACTGCAGATCAGACAGAGGCTAAGATGGCAGCTTTCATGGCAGTAAAGAATAGGAGGGTATTTAGTTCCACTTTAATGACTACAAGCATTACATTTATTCTCCCTGGAGAAGAGGAGATATGATTGCAATACTAGGGATACTGTAATTCTAACATAGAGAGAAAACTAGTCTTAGGGAGCTTAGGAAATCACGCGACCACTCAATAAGTTTGGAGAAGAAGCGGTTTAACCTTAAACTGCGTTGGGGGTGCTTTACGGTCAGAGCCGTACGGTTGTGGAACTCCCTTCCACAGTTGGTGGTGTCAGCGGGAAGTGATAATTTAAAAAAAAAAAAACTCTTAGATGGGCATCTTAGTGAATGCAATATACAAGGATATAGAAAATGGTATTGACGTCAGCACACACCCACACAGGTTGAACTGGATGGACTGGTGTCATTATTCAACCTAACCAACTTTAATAAGCTGGCTGAGGAAGCGCTGATGTGAATACCCTATAGTTATCAGAGCTAAAACCACAGGGGGGGGGGGGGGGCTTTTAGCAGACCGGTCACCCTGCAGAACGACGAGCAGGCAGAAGTGTCCCGTTTCCTGGGCAGGAAATGTGGGGCTGACGGCCTCTAAGGACATAATTTCTTTAAGGGTTACAGAACACGAAGATTTTTACTACACCTATTGAAAGAATAAAGATTTTTCTCTCTTTAATATGAAACCGTTTTTGCCCAGAGATGGTTATTTATATCTCAGTCAGGTTTTTATTTCGTCCTTTGACCCAATGGTGATACAGTATTTGCCTCACTTCCTGTCCCTCAGAAATGGGCAGGGGGGTTAGGATTTTACCGGTACAGGAAGTGAAAGACAGCAATAAAAATATTGTAACAATTTCGAACCCTTCCACGCTCTACTTTTAAAAAGATTTTCCATCACTTCCTTTGCTGGTAACATCTCAACCCCCCCTGCCCATTTCTGAGGGACAAGAAGTGCGGGAATAAGAGGATAATAAGGGTAATCTTCCTATTAGGGATGAGGATATTAATAAAAACCTGACACCTCTAACCCTTCCCTGCTCTACCCAAAACATAAAAAAAAGTTTTCAGCTGGAGCTTGGCTTTAACAATCACTGATCTTATCCTCCTTACTCGTGCCACGTACTGGACAAATGACCCCAACTACCAGTTTTATTATCAGCCCCCATTAAGGATGTCCCATATTGCCATCTTGGACATTTTCAGGATGACGTGTCCTTCATCTCTGTGGGGATCAGCTACCCAGAATTCAGATCTTAATAAGCATCAAGAGAATTCACACAGAAGAGGTGAAGACATGAGACATTTTCAGACATCAAGAGAAGCTTTCAGCGCATGCCTGAACCTATTGGTCTTCTGCAGGTTCACAATGACAAGAGGCCTTGTTGGAGCTCGATGTCAATAGAGTTCTTGGAGATATCGTAGACCAGTGGTTCCCAATGACGAGTGGCCTATTTTAGCTCACAATCAGTAGAGTTAATAGAGATGTCGTAGACCAGTTGTTCCCAATGACAAGCCTGTTGGAGCTCAACATCAGTAGAGTCTACGGAGATATCGTAGACCAGTGGTTCCCAATGACAAGTGGCCTATTTTAGCTCAAAATCAGTAGAGTTAATGGAGATGTCGTAGACCAGTTGTTCCCAATGACAAGCCTGTTGGAGCGCAACATCAGTAGAGTTCATGGAGATATCGTAGACCAGTGGTTCTCAATGACGAGAGACCGGGTATAGCTCAACGTCAGTAGGGTTCTTGAAATAATTGTAGACCAGTGGTTCCCAACCTTAGTCTTCAAGTACTCCTTAGCTGGTCACATTTTAAGTATTTCCTTCACCTTGTGCAGGTACTTTAATCAATGTTGATGGTTTAGTATTCATGAGAACTATTTTTTTTAAGGGAAGTCCTCAAAATTGGCCTGTTGGGGATACCTGAGGACTGATGTTGGAAACCACTGCCGTAGACTGAAACTGGATCTTGATAACAAAATAAGAATCGCAAGCTTTTTCTGCATTAGGGACATGTTAAATTATTCCTACAAGGCCATTTTCTTCAAGGGCCCTCCACTATTGGAGCTTGTTTTTGGAACGTAAATAGGGTTCTTGGAGGTATCATAGACCAGTGGTTCCCAACCTCAATCCTCGAGTACCACAAACAAGCTACATTTTGAAGATTTCCTTCACCTTGTACAGGTATCCTAAATCAAGGTCAATGGTTTTGTATTCATGAGAACCATTTTTTGTAAGGGAAGTTACCGAAACATGGCTTGTTGGGGATACTTGAGAACAGAGGTTGGGAACCACCGCTGTAGAATGAAAGTGGCTCTTGGTAACAATGTGAGAATCGGAAGCTTTTTCTGCATTAGGGACACGTTGAATTTTTTCCAGAAGGCCATTTTCCTCAATGGCCGTCCACTATTGACCCTGCATGAGCTTTTTTTGGGAACATCAGTAGGGTTCTTGGAGATATCCTAGACCAGTGATTCCCAACCTCAGTCCCCAAGTGCCCCCAGCAGGTCAATTTTTCAGTATCTCCTTCACCTTGTGCAGGGACTTTAAGTCAAAGGTTTGGTATTCATGAGAACTATTATTTCAAAGGGAAGTTCCCAAAACATGTCCCGTTGGGTATACTTGAGGACAGAGGTTGGGAACCACCGCCGTAGACTGAAATTGGCTCTTGGTAACAATGTGAGGATCAGAAACTTTTTCTGCATTGAGGACATGTTGAATTTTTACCATAAGGCCATTACCTCAAATGCTGGCCACTATTGGTCCTGTATGAGCTTGTTTTGGGAATTTTTTACCCTTTTAACCCATGGGTAGCTTCACTCAGGCTCAAAGTCCCAATTTATTCACAAGATCAGTTTTCCTTGACTCCACTCATCCGAAGATCAAGGATCGGGGACTTTGCGTGTGATCACTGCAGTTTTTTTTTTTTTTTTTTTAGTAGACATTATCTATGTTATTATCATGTGTATGTCCTTTTGAGTGTTTTATTATATTTTTTTATATTTATTTATGTGTGAAAAAAAACCTGTGTGCAAATGTCACTAAATTATCCTAGAACACGTTTTTGTGTTTTTTTGCAATAAACGTTTAGTTCCATTGTTGCCTACCTGTGGGTTAATGCCATGTTTTGTGGAGGTCACTGGGGTCTCTTCTGCATTTTCTGATTTTTGGTGTCCAATCAGACATAGACTTTTGTCAACATGCATGTTCCAGGTTGGTTTTGTATCTGATATGACATATAGGTATGAAGTGTCAAGTGACCTGCCCTGATGCTATAGACAGCCACTCCTAAATACTGATGGGTATAAAGTGTGACATGGCCCACCATGGCATTACAGAGAACCTCTCCCACATGCTGACTGATATGACGTGCCACATGACCTGCCCTGATGTACTGACAGCCCCTCTCACACACTGATAGGAAGTGTCACATGACCATACTGATGGAGCAGACCGCCCCTCCGGCCCTCTGATAGGTAGAAAGTGTCACATGACCTGTGGGGTTATACTGCCATTTGCAAGAGAACGCTAACAGCACAAAAAAAGAAACCTAGAAAGCCAGTACAATCCAGTGGCTAAACCCCACCTCTGCATCCAATGAGGATGGACGTCTTTTCATCAGTTTGTTGGCAGGTGCAGTCTGTACTCCCCACTGCAGGTGGCACTCGACCGAAGCGGCATTACAGACACGGAAGGAGGTTGTGAGGAACTTGGTTCCGTTATGACTTCCTTATGTCACAGGTAGACCGCTGTTCAACTCCGTTAGACTCCGGCTCCCTGGTTTGTTGTGCTTTACATGAGTTGTCCTGGTAGGGACAGGACCCCTGTCAATTAGGGACAGTGCCCTCAAGCTTAGAAAGGTTTCAGAGCAGTAGGGGCAGTGCAAGGATTATGTCTACCCTTCCCCTCCATAGGTGTGGGCCAGCCAGGCTGCATTTTGCTTCTTACAGTTCGTAAGTGGCTCTGGAGGGCTGTGCCTACTCACCTGGGCGAGTTGAGTTGTGTTGGTCCACTCTACAATATATTGCCATTGCCTAACTTGGACTGTGTGTTTACTGCCTGCCACACCAAACTGCACCTTGCTCACAAACTTCTCGGTTCCAGAATTTTTTTCTGAGGTTTAAAGCTTTTGATCCTGTTTTACAGGAAATGTAGGAAATGAGTATCATTAATATCTGTATTTAAACATTCACACACAGTATTTTGACCAATGTGCATATTGCAATACCAAGTTATAATGCTCGCTTGTCCTCATAGAGGAAATCATGTGGGCCAGCTAGCTATTACAGCTGTGTGGCATCACCTGATGGAGAAGGCTAGTATGGCAGCTCGACCACAAAATACTATACATTGGTTCTCTTTCTAAATGATGGGACTTCTCTCCAAGAACTGGGAATATACCGGCAAAGATTTGGGAAGGGTTTAAAAGGCAGATGCAGGTGATCGGGGACCTTTATGTTCCAACAAATCCCTTTACGTACCTTAAGGATACATGTGCTGGATCTTTTTTACATAGTTTGTGTGTCAGTTTCCCAGTGTTCTGGGTGCCTAAGTAAGACTTAGGGTGTTTTCATTGCCTGGTCCGAACCCAAGTTAGATTGCTCTCCCCTCCCTCTGCCCCCGATGGACTGTGTTCACATTTGATTTTTGTATCCGAACCGTGGTACACTTGTGTCATCAAGCTGCAGCCGGCGCGTACTCGTGTTGCTTGGCAACCGCTGTAAACGAGAAGGTGCCAAAATGGATAGAATTGCTTGCTTTGGTACGATTGCGTTCTCATCAGAAGCGAACCGTGCTGGAGTTCACATGAACCATACCCCAGACCACCCTTTTTAAGTGGACTCGGGTACGGTTCGCGGGTGCGCACCCGAGTTCAAAGACAGTGTTCACATCATCAAAAAGAACCGAATTCTGACGTCAATCGAACCCGGGGGCGCACCAAAAGTGCTAGTGTGAAAACACCCTTATTTTACAGTAGACCTCAGAAACTGCTTAAGGATTCCCATCTGCAATCCCTCCACCAGGGTGTTATTGCATCACTGAATTCAAGTCAGGTCAAAGCCCTAGTCGTAATGCCTTTCCCCATTTACTTTCTCATATGTTACTTTGGCCTCTGATGGACTTGTTGAAACTTCGGTAACACATAATAATAATAAAAAAAAAAAGAAAGCTTTAATGGGACCATCAAAGGTGTTAACGATTGAAAAAAGAGCAGTTTCTGATTTCACTGTAATCACATTGATATAAAGGGAGACAATATGGCAAGTCTGCCCAAAGTCGATAGGTGGCATCTGGTGAGATCGTTCACCTGATGCCTCGGGGACTAAACACAGTCACCAAAACATCTCCACAGTCCCAGGCTCTCCTATTGGCCTCTGCTCTCCCAAAAAATACAGCAGCTCAAATGAGATCTCCTTGGAACAATAGCAGTCAAGGGAAGTCCCTGGAAATACAACAGCTTGAGAGGCTAGCCTACTTAACATCTCATGTATATGCTCCAAGGCCCATGGTGTTAGGGTGAGGTTTGTGTGTGTTGGACCATTTATCATGAAGCTTCCTGATTGCTGCCCTTGAAAAGCCACCAGACATCACCATTTATGCCTTGAGTAGCCAATGAGTTGCTGTCTACTTGGTTCTGCACATCATACAGAGTACCTCAACCTGAATTTTATTATTATACAGGATTTTTATAGCGTCAACAATTAATGCAGCACTTTATAATGTAGAGAGGGGACCGTACAATAACCATACAGTTCAATACAGAAGGAATAGTAGGGCCCTGCTCGTGGAACTTACAATACAAAGCTCTGAGGGATAATCTGATGGTGGTGACTTGGGTAAATTTGGGTAGGCTTCCCTGAATAAATGAGTTTTCAGGGCTCGCACAAAGGCAGACAGGGTAGGGGCAGACTGGACATACTGAGACAGGGAGTTCCAGAGGATGGGAGAGGCTCTGGAGAAGTCCTGGAGACAAGCATGGGAGGAGGTAACAAAGGATCTATAGAGCAGGAGGTCTTGGGAGGAGTGCAGAGGAGGATTTAGGTGATATCTGCAGATGAGGTTGGTGATGTAGTTGGGGGCGATGTTGTAGATGGCCTTGTATGTTGTGGTTAGTATTTTGTATTTTATACCGTGGGGATAGGGGAAGCCAGTGAAGGAATTGGCAGAGAGGAGCAGCAGTCACGGATCAGTTAGTAAGGTGTATGTCTAGCAGTAGCATTCATAATGGACTGAAGAGGAGGGGGCCTGTGAGGAGGGAGTTGGAGTAGTCAAGGCGGGTAATAACTGATTGAATAAGTTCTTTTGTGGTGTCGTTAGAAAGGGGTGGATTCTGGAAATGTTGCGGAGGTTATTATTGATGGATTAATGCTCTCTGCAATTAAAGCAATGGATCTCTTTAACTGTAGCCATTGATGACCACCCTTTGAGGACCAGCCATTAGGACATGCCCAGTGGTGGGATTCGGCCTGTTCGCACCGGTTCGCGCAAACCTGTTACTAATATTTTACAAGTTCGCCGACCCGGTGCAAGCCGGAGATGCAAGCTGCCAAAGAAGGGGGGTGACAGCAGGAATTTTTGAATCCCACCACTGGACATGCCCATGAACAACCAAGATCCAATACATGGCTGCAAGCTGCCCAACGACTAAAATGCAGCAGAGACACAAAGTGTTGGGGCTTATTTAGGAGAAGGATCTAAAAGTTCAGAGTAAGGTTTAGAATACAAAACCCTTTAGGGACAAATCACCCGAGCAATGGATTATATTGCATTTCATTAGTGTTGACAAGACGTAAAAACAGACGAATGCGCTTCTTCTGTGAGGTAATCATCATATTTTGTCCCGTTGATACCATAATTGTAGACAATGAGTAGAAAATCCCAACCACGGCACTACCTGCATGGAGTTTGCATGTCCTCTGCCTACATGGGCTTCCTCCGGGTACTCTGGATTCCTCTCACACTTCAATTTGCTTGGTTACCTGATGCGACCCCCCTCCTCTGTTCCTCTCATTAGTATGGGGGTGCGCTGACTGGAGGTGGCTTAAAGCGGAACTCCAGTCGACCTCTCCATTTTGTTTTTGCCCCGCTTAACTGATGGTGGTATCTGGCCTTTTTAGATAGTCACCTATCCAGTGGATCCAGCATTGGCCCGCCTGAGAACATCTCATGCCCGGTCACAGCTCCGTCCTACGTTGCCATGTTTTCTCTGACGTCAAGAGGCCTGCTGGCTCATCCACATTCAGCGGACGGCCCTCTCAATGGTGCGCCAATAGGCCTGCCCTCTCCTCCTGTTCTTGAATGGAAGGTTATGCCTCCTGGGATATGTGACGTACATATCCCAGGAGGCACAGCAGGCACGTGACGTAACGTACATGGGGAGGCGGGGCGGACTTTACATTAAAAAAAAACCATAAACAAAAGGGAAAAAAAAAAAAAAAAAGGATGCCCTATTCCTGCAGAGGAAGGGAGGAGGGGTGGAGAAGCAGGATCATCCTTTTGGAGGGTGAAGGTCCACTTTAAACACTTTCTGCAAAATCAAGTACCTATACATTATTTGGCTTCAACTGATTGTACTGGAGTGATGCCTGCATTTGCAGGCATCACCCCGGTACTGTTTTTTGGAATTGACGGTTGGTTCTCTTGTAATAACAACCGATGCGACTAAGCAGCCACTCAAATGTTATTACAAGCAGCGGGAGGGGGTGTCCTCTTCCTCCTGCCGCTCTTCGGTCTCTCCTGCTCCACCGGGAGACCCGAGCGACCAGCCGGAACGTCCGTTGGCTGGCTAGAGACCCAAACAAAGCTGGAATCGGTTTAACAGGACAGGTTCCACTCAGAACAGGCCTCGCCTTGGTCGACCAAAGAGGTTGAGTGCACGTGCTCAGCGTCATATCCAGAGGTTGTCTTTGGGAAATAGACGTATGAGTGCTGCCAGCATTGCTGCAGAGGTTGAAGGGGTTGGGGGGTCAGCCTGTCAGTGCTCAGACCATACGCCGCACACTGCATCAAATTGGTCTGCATGGCTGTCGTCCCAGAAGGAAGCCTCTTCTAAAGATGATGCACAAGAAAGCCCACAGTTTGCTGAAGACAAGCAGACTAAGGATGTGGATTACAGGTCCTGTGGTCTAATGAGACCAAGATACATTTATTTGGTTCAGATGGTGTCAAGCGTGTGTGGCGGCAACCAGGTGAGGAGTACAAAGACAAGTGTGTCTTCCTACAGTCAAGTATGGTGGTGGGAGTGTCATGGTCTGGGGCTGCATGAGTGCTTCCCCATTGGGGAGCTAAAGTTCATTGAGGGAACCATGAATGCCAACATGTACTGTGACAAACTGAAGCAGAGCATGATCCCCTCCCTTCCGAGACTGGGCCACAGGGCAGTATTCCAACATGATAATGACCCCAAACACCCCTCCAAGATGACCACTGCCTTACTAAGGAAGCTGAGGGTAAAGGTCATGGACTGACCAAGCAGACCTAAACCGTATTGAGCATCTGTGGGGAATCCTCAAACAAGGCGGAGGAGCGCAAGGTCTCTAACATCCACCAGCTCCGTGATGTCATCATGGAGGAGTGGAAGAGGACTCCAGTGGCAACCTGTGAAGCTCTGGTGAACTCCATGCCCAGGAGGGTTAAGGCAGTGCTGGAAAATAATGGTGGCCACACAAAATATTGACACTTTGGGCCCAATTTGGACATTTTCACTTAGGGGTGTACTCACTTTAGACATTAATGGCTGTGTGTTGAATTATTTTGAGGGGACAGCAAATTTACACTGTTATACAAGCTGTACACTCACTACTTTACATTGTAGCAAAGTGTCATTTCTTCAGTGTTGTCACATGAAAAGATAGAATAAAATATTTACAAAAATGCGAGGGGTGTACTTACTTTTGTCAGATACTGTGTAATGTTTAGGGGTTCTAGCAAAAAATACAGATTTTTACTTGTAAGCAACAAATGTCAGAAAAAAGTGGGGTCTTCAAGGGGTTCAGCCTTATCGGCCTTTCGGAGTTCAGCTTTCCCTTCGGAGCCAGAATAAAGGGTCCAGCCCCCGGAGGGGGGGGTATACCAGGGTCCCTGTGTCCCCCACCCAATCCGGAACTCTTCCGGGTTCACCCGCTCATTCAGAAAGAAAATAATATCATAAATGATGATAAATGACCCAAAATTCACCAGAATGGCATATAGGGTACGAGCGGAGCCCCGCGTCGTGCTCCATATTAGCTGACCTGAACCACAGAAGACCAACGCCCCCCCCACGATGCAGTGGGAAGTTTCCCAGCATGCCCTGTTGTTTGTGAGAGGGCGTCGGGCATTTGGAGAGACATTTATGTATTTACATTTGTCGTATTTACCATGGACAACCTATGATGCATGAAATAACACCCCCTTAACCTGACACTTCCCTCCACACTCCACACCTTTAAGAGAGCAGCACACACTATTTGGATTAGTAACTTCCGGTCTGTGCTGTCCACCAACTGTGGGCGTCTTCCCACTTCCAAGATGGCCACCGTAACGTCGGAAGTATCCAGGGAGAAGTAGGAGGCGCGGTGTTCTGGAACCCGGAAGTGGAGTGGCTGTGGAACGCACAGACCGGAAGTGGTCGTCTTTTCCCGGAAGTGGTGCTGTGCTGGGCAGGAAATGGAGTACTAAAGCTGGGGAGCTGCAGGTGAGTGTCCTTGGTGGGATGTGATAGGGCGGTGTGTGTGTGTGGGGAGGGTGTTAATGGGGAACTCTGGGGAGAATAGAAAGGACATTCATCTTAGTCTGTGTAGCCTTTACCTTCCTTTATATCACATTGCAATCATCCTGTGCACACCAGCTGAAATCTGACATCAGGCTGACAGAGGGAGTGTCGAAGGGAGGGATGCTGGGTGGCTAGCTGAGCTGCAAGCGCTGTACGCCCCCTTTCCGGTCATTGGTGGCAGGAATAGAAGGGGAGGGGCTCAAACATAGACCCCTCCCTCAGCTAAAAGTGACAACTCCCAGAAGTGTCTGTAGGGGGCGCCTGAGGGAGGAGGGGAGCAGATTGGACGGCACCTGTGGGGTGGGGGGGGCTATGTCTCTGCCCCGCCCATGAGGTACTGATGATGGGATCACTCTCTTACTCTTTGGGGGAGGGTGACCCCCATCATGAGGCCTGGTGGGACGATCCCGATGTCGGAGTCCCAGCATCAGGAAATCAGCAAAGGCCGTTCAATGGGTCACACTGATATCGCATCCTAGGTGGAGCCGCCATTTAATGTGGACCTCCAAGCAAACAGATTAGAAAGACGGCTACAGCCTGCACCTAGAATGCTGGGAGGACGAACCTGGAGGTCCTCCCATTCTTTCACTTCCCGTGTACCCCCAACAGTGCCCTCTGTGATCACCGAGTTCTTGGGACTCGGCTAATCACAGATCAGAGTAAGGGGCCAATCACAGCCTTTTACCACGTGATCAGCTGTCAGCCAATAGGAAACAGAATAAAGCCAATCACCGACTTCTGTAAGAGGGACATTGGTCCCCCACTGTCCCCACCAGTGCCACCTACCAGTACCCACTAGTACTGCTAATCAGTACCCACCCAGTGCTTATCAGTGCTTTCAATCAGTGCATATAAGTGCCTCATCATCAGTGCCACCTACCAGTGTCTATCAGTGCCACCTATCAGTGCAGCCTCATCTGTGCTTCCTGATCAGTGGCCACCAGTGCAACCTATCTGTGCCTGTCAATGCTGCCTTATCAGTGCCCACCAATTCCACCTACCAGTGCCCATCAATACAGGTAATCAGTACCCATCAGTGCATGTCAGTGCCACCTACCAGTGTCTATCAGTGCCACCTACCAGTGTCTATCAGTGCCACCTACCAGTGCAGCCTCATCTGTGCCACCTATCTGTGCCTGTCAATGCTGCCTTATCAATGCCCACCAATTCCACCTACCAGTGCCCATCAATACAGGTAATCAGTACCCATCAGTGCATGTCAGTGCCACCTACCAGTGTCTATCAGTGCCACCTATCAGTGCAGCCTCATCTTTGCCTCCTGATCAGTGCAACCTATCTGTGCCGGTCAATGCTGCCTTATCAGTGTCCACCAATTCCACCTACCAGTGCCCATCAATACAGATAATCAGTACCCATCAGTTCATATCAGTGCCACCTACCAGTGTCTATCAGTGCCACCTATCAGTGCAGCCTCATCTGTGCCTCCTGATCAGTGCAACCTATCTGTGCCGGTCAATGCTGCCTTATCAGTGCCCACCAATTCCACCTACCAGTGCCCATCAATACAGATAATCAGTACCCATCAGTGCATATCAGTGCCACCTACCAGTGTCTATCAGTGCCACCTATCAGTGCAGCCTCATCTGTGCCTCCTGATCAGTGCCCACCAATTCCACCTACCAGTGCCCATCAATACAGGTAATCAGTACCCATCAGTGCATGTCAGTGCCACCTACCAGTGTCTATCATTGCCACCTATCAGTGCCCATCAGTGCAGCCTCATCAGTGCCTTCTGATCAGTGCCCACCAGTGCTGCCTCATCAGTGCCCATCAGGGCTCTGTGCTATCAGGAGGTGGATTGGGGACTGTGGAAAAATAGAGGATCAGAGAAGACAGGATCAAACAGCCTTTTTACACAATGCACAGGATTAAACCTTTAGGCTCTACAATGAGCATAACCAGCATTCTTTACTGCATATACAGACTGATTTTACTTTCGTGGGTTTAGTAACACTTTAAGGGTAATGCCAGATGGGTGACTCCAGAGTCAAATCGCTGGCATCACCGGAGGCTTCCTGTCTGTTCCAAGGGAAGCGCTTAAGGCTGGTGTCAGATGAGTGACTCCAGAGACAAATTGTGGGTGGTGGGATCACTAGAGGCTTCCTTTCTGTCCCTATGTAAGAAATGACTGCTGATATCAAATGGGTGACTCCAGAGACAAATTGCCAGTGGTGGCATCACTAGAGGTTTCCTGTCTGTCCCTATGATATGTCTTAGGGCCGCTGTCAAATGGGTGACTCCAGAGACAAATGGCTGGCGGTAGGATCTCCAGAAGCTTTCTGTCTGTCCCTATGATATCTCTTAAGGCTGCTGTCAGATGGGTGACTCCAGAGACAAATTGCTGGTTGTGGGATCACCAGAGGCTTCCTGTCTGTCCCTATGGAAGCAGTTAAGGATGATGTTAGATAGATGACTCCAAAGACGAATCGCTGGCGGTGGGATCACTAGAGGCGTATCTCTTAAAGCGGAGTTCTGGCCTCAAATAACTTTTATAACTAAAAATACCCCTATAATACGAATCCATCGCCATTTACAGAACCGCTATTCTCATACTTACAAGGTGTACAGTATTGGATTTTAGTCAAAATCTTACTTTTAAAAACGCTGTCTGGGCGCGGCCATCTTAGACGTGGGCATCTGAAGCCGCAGTGTAATCTGCTGAGTCGTCCTTCCTGATTCCAGGGAGTGTTCTGGGAGTTCTTCCTGATTCCAGCCTCCTGGGAGTGATGACAAACAGCTCCCAGGATGCAATGCAAAGGCGGAAGTGATGTTGGTGGCCGTGGCCACAGAGGGGGGAGAAGGAGGAAGTACAATCAAAAATGCCCTGAAAATAAGCTAAGGGGCCGCCAAAAAAAAATTGAAAATGGACAATTGTTGATCAGCATAGCAAGCGATCCAGGAATCACTAAAGTTGCAAAATAGGCCGGAACTCCACTTTAAGGCCGATGTCAGATGGGTGACTCCAAAGACGAATCGCTGGTGGTGGGATCTCCAGAGGCTTCCCGTCTGTCTTTATGGTATCTCTTAAGGCTGGTGTCAGATGGGTGCCTCCAGATTCAAATTGCTGGTGGTGGGATCACCAGAGGTTTCCTGTCTGTCCCTATGGAAACACTTAAGGATGATGTTATATAGATGACTCCAGAGACAAATCACTAGTGGTGGGATCATTAAAGGCTTCCTGTCTGTCCAATTGGTATCTCTTAAGGCCGATGTCAGATGGGTGACTCCAAAGACGCATCGCTGGCGGTGGGATCACTAGAGGCGTATCTCTTAAGGCCGATGTCAGATGGGTGACTCCAAAGACGAATCGCTGGCGGTGGGATCACTAGAGGCGTATCTCTTAAGGCTGATGTCAGATGGGTGACTCCAAAGACGAATCGCTGGCGGTGGGATCACTAGAGGCGTATCTCTTAAGGCTGATGTCAGATGGGTGACTCCAAAGACGAATCGCTGGCGGTGGGATCACTAGAGGCGTATCTCTTAAGGCTGATGTCAGATGGGTGACTCCAAAGACGAATCGCTGGCGGTGGGATCACTAGAGGCGTATCTCTTAAGGCTGATGTCAGATGGGTGACTCCAAAGACGCATCGCTGGCGGTGGGATCACTAGAGGCGTATCTCTTAAGGCTGATGTCAGATGGGTGACTCCAAAGACGAATCACTGGCGGTGGGATCACTAGAGGCGTATCTTAAGGCCGATGTCAGATGGGTGACTCCAAAGATGAATCGCTGGCGGTGGGATCTCCAGAGGCTTCCTGTCTGTCCAATTGGTATCTCTTAAGGCCGATGTCAGATGGGTGACTCCAGAGGCTTCCTGCCTGTCCCTATGGAAGCACTTATGGATGATGTTAGATAGGTGTTTCCAGAGACAAGTTGCCGACGGTGGAATCACTAGAGGCGTCCTGTCTGTCTCTATGGAAATTCTTAAGAATAGTGGAATCACTCGAGGCTTCCTGCCCGTCCCCATGGTATCACCTAAAGGTTAATTTTTAAAAAAAATTAAAAAAAACAAACATGTTACGCTCACCAGCTCTGTTAAATTCTATTGCACAGAGAACCCCTGTTCCTCCTCTACTTGGGTCCCCCGTCGGCGATCTTGGCTTCTTCTCTTCTTCGTGTGTCTCCATAGAAAGCCATTTGCTATGGGGGCAGGCAGTGCCCGCTCGCTCCTGAGCTGTGTGTCTATGGAGCAAGTTCAGACTGCGTGGACTCTAGTGCCATTGGCATTGAGTCAAACAGGCATCTCCCAACCTTAATGCTGTATGACAGACAATCACTCCGTTTCCACATCAATCAGAGAAAACGTCACTTTCAATCCAGTAGGTCAATCGTCATAAATACAAAAGGAAATCTCCACATACGAAAAAACAGGCATTTCATCACATAATCCAATAGGCTAGGTTGCAGATATGTGGATCGCAGTGTTTGGATGAGCCTCAACCCAACATGTTTTGTCTAAAAAGACATCATCTGGGGTATGAGTGCCTCGTCCTACACTGCGTTTATTTAAAGGTAATAATTAAAACTCAACTGCGGAACCCGTGTACCGATCGATGGTGCTCATTATTCTGGAAGTGACTTCCAAGATGGTGTACGGCGTGCGTCTCAAGCCCCGATTCGATTTGAACGATTGCGCATGCGCCGTTTCAAGCCTCGATCTCGTAATGGATCCAAAGGCTATGCATACATCAGCACGTCCTTTCAAGATCTATCTGCAGAGACTGACACAGCTCACAAGACCAGGAAATGACCATGCAGCCATGACCCTGGTAGAACCACTAAAATTAGAGGACCTACAGGTATATCCTTATGGGGCAAAATGTTAAGTCCTTCTGACTACCTGCTGATTTATAGCAGAAGTAGCCGAGACCTGCAGCAGATCCCAAGCAACTGCCTGAAGATTAATATTACTGTATGTTCTTATTCTCCATAGGGCTGGTTTGAATGACACAAGGATCCCTACAAGGACGTCATGATGGAGAATCAGCCGCCCCTCACATCACCGGGTAAGAGGAGACTTTATTGTAAAGGAGAGAGCAGTACGGAGGATCCACCTAGATCCCCCATCATCTGATAAACACATAGAAACAATGTATTCAGTCAGTGTGTGTGTTTCCTACAGATGGATCCAGTACCAGGAGATGTCCTTGTCCTCCTCACCCCACCCTGGAACATCACAATGACTATAATATAAAAGTAGAGGATTCTGATGAAGAGGAGGAGGAAGAGGAGTGTATAAACAGTGATCAGTCATGTAAGGAGGAGAAAGCCCCCCCAAAGAATGGCACAGGTGAGTTATAAACACTAAATACACTGATTTTCCCAGCTGGCAGCTGAATGGGACCATGAGATGAGTCACTGGTTGCTATGACACCTATGGCTGCTGGTTGCTATGACACCTATGGCTGCTGGTTGCTATGACACCTACGGCTGCTGACTTCATTGCAACCCTGCAAATTCCTGAATTAGAGGCAGGCCATTTTAACCACTTAAGCCCCCGGAAGATTTTACCCCCTTCCTGACCAGGCCCTATTTTGCGATTCGGCACTATGTGACTTTAACGGACAATTGCGCGGTCGTGCGACGCCGTATCCAAATGAAATTGACGTCCTTTTTTTCCCACAAACAGAGCTTTCTTTTGGTGGTATTTGATCACCTGTGTGATTTTTACTTTTTGCGCTATAAACAAAAAAAAAGCGACAATTTTGCAAAAATAACAATATTTTTCACATTTTTTTATATGAAATTCCCCCCCAAAAAAATGTAAAAATCTAAATTTTTTAACATTTTAGGCCACTTTGTTTTCTGCTACATATGTTTGGTAAAAAAATAGCAATAAGCGTATTTTGATTGGTTTGCGAAAAAGTTATCGCGTTTACTAACTAAGGGAAAGATTTTTGTCATTTTTATTGTCTTTTTTTTAAATCAGTAATGGCGGCGATCTGCGATTTTTTTTTGTGGGACTGCGACATTGCGGCGGACAGATCGGACCCTTGACTGACATTTTTTACACTTTTGGGGGTACCAGTGACATTACTGCAGTAATCAGTGCTATACATATGCACTGTTACTGTAAAAATGACACTGGCAGGGAAGGGGTTAACTTTATTGGAGAAGGTTAAGTGTGTCCCTAGGGGCGTGTTTCTAACTGTAAAGGGATGTGGCTGTTTGTGTAACTACAGAGATATACGATCCTACATAGCAGGACCGTATGATCTCTGCACTTACACAGGGGAGAATGACAGGCGGCTTTGTTTACATTAGCCACCTGCCTTTCTCCCTCTGTACCGGACGATCGAGAGTGACCGGCGGACATCTGGTCCGTCGGTCACACGTGCGGGGATCACAGTGAACAAGCGGGGGCGGGAGCGTGCCTCCGGCGGCGCACGCTTGCCCCCTATTGGCTCGCAGGCGAGTGACGTACCCATACGTCACTTTGCCTGCACGGGGCTGACCGCCGCAGTGTATGTACTTGCGGCGGTCGGCAAGTGGTTAAATAGACTCTACCACCCGAAAAATGTTGTAAATGCTATAGTGAATTCCTCCAATTTATTTAGTCCGTGTGTGTTTCCTACAGATGGATGCAGGAACAGAAACACACCAGAGAGATGTCCCCACCTTTTGGATTCCCCCGAGGAGGGTCAAAGTGTTTTACAGGATGATCAGGTAAGGTGGTTTGTGGTTTTACGGAGAGCTGAGAAGTTTTTAAGCCCTGAGGTTAGAAGATTTTACATTGTGTGTTTGTTTTTGGGCAGGAGGAATTCTTTACTGTTGTTAAAATGGAGGATACAGATGTAGAGGAGGAGACATGTGTAGAGGGTGATCTGCTGTGTAAGGAGGAGGAAGTTCCTTCCGAGATCAGTGCAGGTAAGCAATGAACCTGGAAGATCTGTCTCTTAATTTGTTGTCCTTCATTCTTCTGATCTTGGCCTGATGTATTCAAAGTCATCCCAAGTTATCAAATATAATTTTGGTTTTAGACTATTGCCTTTTATCTTGTTCTAAGCTCAGGTTGGTGGTTTAGTTTTGAGCTTTGTCCCTGAAGCCCCTTGTCTTGTTCTAGGCTTACACTGGTGTCTTCAATCTTGTTCTGAGCTTTGTTTATGAGACCTCCTGTCTTTTCCTAGATTCCTATTGGTGTCTTTAATATTGTTCTGAGCTTTGTTCTTGAGACCTCCTCTCTTGTCTTAGACATACACTGGTGGCTTCCATCTTGTTCTGAGATTTGTTCCTTAGACCTCCTGGCTTGTCTTAGCTTGACACTGGTGTCTTCCATCTTGTTCTCAGCTTTGTTCCTGAGACCTCCCATTAGAAACGTTAGTCCAGTAAAAACGTCTTGCTCCTTAGTGTTGTAGTGTTTGTTAATTTAATAATACAAAGTGCAATTGATGATGTGGACTTTACCAATGAAAATTCCCAGCTCAATCGAACAAAGCTTTCCCCACATACTGGTGGCTTCCATCTTGTTCTGAGCTTTGTTCCTTAGACCTCCTGACTTGTCTTAGCTTGACACTGGTGTCTTCCATTTTGTTCTGAGCTTTGTTACCAAGATCTCCTGTCTTGTCTTAGACTTACAATGGTGTGTTTCTTCTTGTTCTAAGCTTTGTTCCCAAGATCTCCTTTCTTATACTGTACAAGCCTCTTGTCTTGTCCTAGATTTACACTTGTGTCTCTCATCTGTTTTGAGCTTCGTTCCTGAGACCTCTCGTCATGTCCTGGATTGACAATTGTGTCTTCCATTTTATTCTGAGCTTTGTTCATGTGACCTCCTGTCTTGTCCTAGATTTACATTGTTGTCTTCAATCATGTTCTGAGCTTTGTTCCTGAGACCTCCTGACATGTCTTAGACTTACACTGGGGTCTTCCTTCTTCCATCTTCCGTTCTGAGATTTGTTCCCGAACCCTTCAGTTCCTAGATTGACACTGGTGTCTTCCATCTTGTTCTGAGCTTTGTTCCGGAGACCTCCTGTCTTGTCCTAGATTTACACTCAAGTGTCTTCCATGTTGTTTTAAGCTTTGTTCTTGAGACCTCGTGTCATGTCTTAGACTTATGCCCCGTACACACATGCAGATTATCTGAAGACTTTTGTCTGCAGACTTACCAAAACCATATAATATGAGGTCAAACCTAAACACTTTCAATTTGTATGCAATCCGGCAGGCCCTTGCACTACATAGAAAAGGTAAATCTGAAGACAAAAGTCTTCAGATAATCTGCACGTGTGTACGGGGCATAAAGCCCCGTACACACGTACCGATCGTCGTCATACAAACGTTCGTCTTTTCTCCCCGGGATGTCGATGTCTGTTGAAAAGTGCAAAGACAGCACAAGAATTTTGTCCGCAGACTTCAGCTGACTGCAGAAGTGATGTCATGTAATGGTTAACTTTCCCTGTGTTTTTTCTTTTCTGAGCATGCCCAGTCTTGCAAATCTGCGGTCTGTCGGCTGATTTCTGTACTGACTGGCGAACAATCGGCCGCTCTGGTGTCCGCATACAAAAATTTTGATGTTTGCAAGAAAGACTCTTGTCCGCAGAATGTGCGCAGACAGCTGTCGGAGGCACCATACTAACAAGCGTACAATCGGCAGATCTTTCGTCCGCCGACGTTTGTATGACGACGATCGGTACGTGTGTACGGGCCTTTAGACTTACACTGGTGTGTTTCGTCTTGTTCTGAGCTTTGTTCAAAAGATCTCCTATATTATACTGTACAAGCCTCTTGTCTTGTCCTAGATTTACACTAGTGTCTTCCATCTTCCATCTTTGGAGCTTTGTTCCTGAGACCTCTCATCATGTCATAGATTGACAATGGTGTCTTCCATTTTGTTCTGAGCTTTGTTCCCAAGACCTCCTGTCTTGTCTTAGACTTACACTGGTGTCTTCCTTCTTGTTTTGAGCATTGTTCACCGGACCTTCTGATTTGTCCTAGATTCTCACTGGTGTCTTCTATCTTGTTCTGAGCTTTGTTCTCAAGATCTCCTTTCTTATTCTATATAAGCCTCTTGTCTTGTTCTAGATTTACACTCTATTGACTTCCGTTTTGTTTTGAGCTTTGTTCCTGAGACCTCCCGTCATGTCCTACATGTACACTGGTGTCTTCCATTTTGTTCTGAGATTTGTTCTCGAGACCTCCTGTCTTGTCCTAGATTTACACCAGTGTCTTCCTTCTTGTTTTGAGCTTTGTTCCCAAGACCTTCTCTCTTGTCTAATGCCCCGTACACACATGCAGATTATCTGAAGACTTTTGTCTTCAGATTTACCTTTTCTATGTAGTGCAAGGGCCTGCCGGATTGCATACAAATTGAAAGTGTTTAGGTTTGACCTCATATTATATGGTTTTGGTAAGTCTACAGACAAAAGTCTTCAGATAATCTGCACGTGTGTATGGGGCATTAGGCTTACACTGTTATCTTCCTTCTTGTTTTGAGCTTTGTTCCCAGGATCTCCTGTCTTGTCCTAGATTTACACTGGTGTCTTCCATCTGGTTCTGAGCTCTCTGGTGTCTTCCATCTTGTTTTGTGCTTTGTTCCTGAAACCTCATGTCTTGTCCTAGATTTACATTGGTATCTTCCATCTTGTTCTGAGCTTTGTTCCTGAGACCTCCTATGTTGTCCTAGGTTTACATTGGTGTCTTCCATCTTGTTCTGAGCATTGTTCCTGAGACCTGTTCTGTCCTAGGTTTACATTGGTGTCTTCCATCTTGTTCTGAGCATTGTTCCTGAGACCTGTTCTGTCCTAGATTTACATTGGTGTCTTCCATCTTGTTCTGAGCTTTGTTCCCGAGACCACCTGTCCTGTCTTATATTAACATTGGTGTCTTCCACCTTGTTCTGAGCTTTGTTTCCGAGACCTCCCATTGGAAACGTTACTTAGTCCAGTAAAAACGTCTTGCTTCTTAGTGTTGTATTTGTTTATTTTGTAATACAAAGTGCAATTGATGGTGTGGGACTTTACTAATGAAAATTCCCAGCTCAACTCACCAACCAGCCTGCAACCAACTTGCAAACAACAAACTGTTAGACAGGATTATTTGGTTGTTTGCAGGCTGGTTGGTGAGTTGAGCTGGGAATTTTCTTTGGTTTTGTTTGACATGCCATTGCCCTTCCATGCCCTTTTTGCTCATAGGCCAGTTATATGTGGGGGCATTTGTTCGTACTGTTGGAAAATTGGTGAGGGGATGGAATGGACATCCACCATGTAGCACAATGGCAGCCAAGGTGTCCAGTGCATCCCCTCACCAGTTTTCCAACAGCACAAACAAATGGCCACTGCCCCATCTATAACTGTGCCCCTGTGCCTTTTTTTTTTCTATAAATCGGATTTTATTTTGAGATTTCTTCTTATATGAGACAAATACAAGGGAAACTAAAAATACAAAGAAATAAGAGAAAAAAAAAGGGAAAAGGGGATCCAATTAACAGATAAAACATTGATGTCAACAGTACTTTTAGTTCATTATCATACAGTTTTCCAAGAGATATCCCAGAGCAACCGCTCTGTTCAGGAGGGTCCATTCAGCTTTCGATCTTTAAGGAGAAGTCCTGGTGCCAGTTACATCTATGTGTCCACAGGCTTTTTAGACCCTAATATAGGGTCCACATGTTCTGGTGAGTAGGGGTCCTGGAGGGGTCACCACCACTTGGAGCACGTGTGTTTTATATGCACTGGAGCACTTCATCACCTATTGTATTTTCACCTTATTGGACACTTTCTTGGATATTTAATTATTTTGGACACTTAAAAATAATAATTTTTGTATTGGTTTTTTAATATTTTTTTGAGTAACATGAGTATGTTTATGTAATTTTTATTTATGTATGCCAGCGCTGTGTTTAATTGATTATTCATATATTTTTTCTGAGTTATTTACTTGGCGAACAGCAGCTGCAACATTCACATATACACTTATTAGATTTATTTTCAAGGTAGCGCGGGTTTAATTTTCGTTTTTCACTTATTGCCAGCTTAGATTAGAACATGGGACATCTTTCCATTTTTTTCTATATTTTTTTAAACTTCCGAGAAGCATTACGTTGGGCATAAGTGTATTTCTTGAACAGTTCATGTTTGTCCATTTCCCGAACCCAGTCCTCAAGGGTAGGAGGATTGGGTGAGACCCATCGAGAGGCTATTAACTTGCAGGCCAAAAACAGCATTCTCACAATGGCCACTGCCTCGTCGTATTACAGAATGTTGGAATTTATATACCCAAGTAGACATAAGACGGGATCTGAAACTAGCCTAGTGTGATATATAGAGTTTATCACATCCTGCCAATACTGTCGTAGTTTTGGACACCTCCAAAATAAATGTATAAAGGAACCAGGAGATTTAGCACATCTTACACATTCAGGATTTTCTTTCCTGCCTATCCTATACAACGGCCCTGGAGTACAGTACGCCTTATTTATAAAAAAAGGTTGGGTCACTCTATGGGTTCAAGATATCGAAACAAGCTACACATTTTCCCTTGTGCCTTTAAGGAGCAGTGGGCTCCCTATATGCTTACCTTCCCTCTATCCATTATAATGCATGTGCTTCCACTGTGGAGGCTCTCAAAAATGTATAGACTTAGGACTACAGAAAATGCTGGGGTGACGTGAAGTGGCTCTGCAGCTTACGCATGTATTTGCAGATGTGTGCTAACTAAACCCCTGTTTTTAACGCAAACTGTTGGACAGGATTATTTGGTTGTTTGCAGGCTGGTTGGTGAGTGGAGCTGGGAGCCTTCTTTGGTTTTGTTTGACAGAACTATGATTCCTGCTAAGGAGCAGATGCCATTTCTTAGAGAGGTCAGTGGGTGACTGAGCCCATACACCGTTGAAGTAATAGTAAAGGTTGGAAATTTCCATTGTTATTGATCTTTCTGTTTCCAAAGATTTGTGTTGGCTGCTTTTCGCATATTTAATTTTTACAGTATATTCTAGCGCAGCAATATTATGTTTAATAGTAAAGGTTGGACTAAATTCTCAAGCCAGGTAACCCTCCTCTAACACATTCTACATATTTTTTCCTTACCTTGTGAAAAAATGTGTACTCATGTAAGTTGGCCATGCAGGTCCCTTGCTGGTTCAGTTTCCCAGTGCAGGGGGCCTCAGATGTGCCTTTAACCACTTAAGCCCCGGAAGATTTTACCCCCCTTCCTGACCAGGGGGTATTTTGCGATTCGGCACTGCGTGACTTTAACGGACAATTGCGCGGTCGTGCGACGCTGTACCTAAACGAATTTGACGTCCTTTTTTCCCCACAAACAGAGCTTTCTTTTGGTGGTATTTGATCACCTGTGCGATTTTTTGATCATGTGCTATAAACAAAAAAAGAGCGACAATTTTGCAAAAATAACAATATTTTTCAAATTTTTTTATATGAAATTCCCCAAAAAAAAAAATGTAAAAATCAAAATTTTTTAACATTTTCAGCCAATTTGTTTTATGCTACATATGTTTGGTAAAAAAAAATCGCAAAAAGTGTATTTTGATTGGTTTGGGCAAAAGTTATCGCGTTTACTAACAAAGGGAAAGATTTTTGTCATTTTTGTTGTTTTTTTTTTTTAAACACGTAATGGCGGCGATCTGCAATTTTTTTTGCGGGACTGCGACATTGGGGCGGACAGATCGGACCCTTAACTGACATTTTTGACACTTTTGGGGTTACCAGTGACATTACTGCAGTAATCAGTGCTATACATATGCACTGTTACTGTAAAATGACACTGGTAGTGAAGGGGTTAACTTTATTTGAGAGGGAGGGGTGGTGTGTGTCCCTAGGGGCGTGATTCTAACTGTAGAACATAACATAGTAGAACCGTATGATCACTGTTTCTACACAGGGGAGAATGACAGGCGGCTTGTTTACACTAGCCGTCTGCCTTTCTCCCTCTCCACCGACGATCGGCGAGTGACCGCCGGACATCGGGTCTGCCGGTCACACGCGCGGGGGGGTCCGTGACCGCGCGGGAGCGCGCCTCCGGCGGCGCGCGCTCGCTCCCCAGAGCCTCACAGGCTAGTGATGTACCGGTACGTCACTTTGCCTGTGAGGGGCTGACCGCCGCAGTATATGTACTTGCGGCGGTCGGCAAGTGGTTAAGGGCCAGGCTTCAAACATCCTCTCCAAACTCCTCTTCTGGATCCTTAGAGCACCTAACAGCCCCTTGCGCTGACATCACTCCTCTCCTGGACCTTGCTGCTGGACAGCCATTAGGTGGCGTCCACTTTGGGCAAGCAGTGGCATTGACATCGAAGAAGATGCAGCTTTAGGTGAGTAAATTGGGCCTTTAGATATTTGTTTTTTTTTTAATTTTCAAATTCCAGCTATCATATCAAGGCGGGGGGGGGGGGGGGGTGGGGGTATAGGGAGATCAACTTAATTTTTTTTTAAAGTGTGTCACAATTTTTTACTTTCCTATTATTAGTTTACGTCTTTCTTTCAATGTGTTCCTGACAGATGGACGTTATATTGAGAACACGCCTCAGGGGTTAGATAGCCCAGGAGAAAACTTTGTCACCCCAAATTTCCATGAAGGACTTCACAGCCCAGATAAAACATTAGAGACATTTCCTACAGCTAGCCCCGACTTCCCTATTACGCCCCAGAAAACTGACGCCATCAAGAGGCCATACACCTGTCCGCAGTGTGAAAAGTCCTACACCAAGAAATCCAACCTCATAGAACACATCAGCGCTCACAATGGTGAGAAGCTACATCCTTGTCCAGAGTGCGGAAAATTCTTCACCCAAAAGTCGTATCTCGGGCAGCACCTGAAAATTCACACAGGGGAGAAGCCATATTCCTGTCTGCAGTGCGGAAAGTGCTTCACTCACAAAACCAATCTCGCTGAGCATAAGAAAATTCACACGGGCGAGCGGCCTTTTTCTTGTTCGGTGTGTGGAAAGTCTTTCACCCGGAAGTGTTACCTGGCCAGCCATCAGACCATGCACACAGGTCAGAAGCCTTTCTCTTGTTCCGAGTGTGGGAAATCCTACAACAAGAGATCCAATCTGCTTGAACACGTTAGAAGTCATACAGGGGAGAAACTCTTTTCCTGCGACATATGCAGCAAAAGCTTCACGCAGAGGTCCTACCTGGGGCAGCACCAGAGGATTCACACAGGGGAGAAGCCATTTATGTGTTCGGAGTGCGGCAAAAGCTTCACCCATAAACCGAACCTAGCAGAGCACATGAAGACCCACACAGGGGAGAAACCATATTCCTGCCCGGAATGTGGGAGGTGTTTCGCCCGCAAGTCATTCCTGGACGATCATCGGTCCATCCACAGCGGGGAGAAACCCTTTTCCTGTACAGAGTGCGGGAAATGCTTCAGGAAGGAGCCATCGCTTATCTTCCATCAGAGGAGCCACACTGGGGAAAAGCCTTTTTCTTGTGCACACTGCGGAAAATGCTTCACTCACAAGTCATACCTAGTGAGGCATCAGAAGACTCATCGTGATTAGACACTGTGTTACCGACCAGGATGTGGGAGGGGTTTCGTTCACAGATCCAATCATTTAAAGAAAATAACTTTCATGGGAGGAGTGGGCAGAGGGTTCGTGCTCCAATCAAGATGTATTTTATCTCCATACCTCTGTCCTTCCAACCTCCATGGCCCTAATTATGTGAACTTGTCTCTGATCTTTTGGTCCGTTTGCCCTTGTCTTTTGATCCAGGTGTCCCTGTTCCTGCTTATTTTGTTCCCAAACCATCTACTCTCTATTCCCTATCCCCATAACCTCTAGTTCTTTCATCTCTCACCAGTCCCTACAGTCTCTATACCCCACCAGTCTACATACCCCGCCAGTGCTTCAGTCTCCATGATTCACTGAATTCCTTCAGTTTTTATAACTCACCAGTCCTTCACTCTCCATGCCCCTTCCCTTCAAACCCTAGTCCTTTAATCTCTATATCCCACCAATCCTTCAGTCTCCATACCCCACCAATCCTTTAATTTCCATACTCCATCAATCCTTCAGTCCCCATACGCCACCAATCCTTCAGTCTCCATACCCCACCAATCTTTCAATTTCCATACTCCATCAATCCTTCAGTCCCCATACGCCACCAATCCTTCAGTCCCCATACGCCACCAATCCTTCAGTCTCCATACCCTACCAATCTTTCAATTTCCATACTCCATCAATCCTTCAGTCCCCATACGCCACCAATCCTTCAGTCCCCATACGCCACCAATCCTTCAGTCTCCATACCCCACCAATCTTTCAATTTCCATACTCCATCAATCCTTCAGTCCCCATACGCCACCAATCCTTCAGTCTCCATACCCCACCAATCCTTCAATTTCCATACTCCATCAAACCTTCAGTCCCCAATTCTTCAGTCTCTGTACTCCACAAAATCTTCAGTATCCATACCCTAAATTATTAAGGCTCTATACCCTTCTAATCTTTCAGTCTTCACCCCCCCCCAATCCTTCAGTTTTCACCCCCTTTTCCTAACCCTCTACTCTCTATTCCCCTTAACCCCTAGTTTTATACTCTATACTGTACACCCCACCAATTCTATAGTCGCCACACCTCACCAATCCTTCAATCTCTATACCCCACCAATCCTTCAATTTCCATACTCCATGAATCCTTCAGTCCCCATACGCCACCAATTCTTCAGTCTCCGTACTCTACAAAATCTTCAGTATCCATACCCTAAATTATTAAGGCTCTATACCCTTCTAATCTTTCAGTCTTCACCCCCCCCCCCAATCCTTCAGTTTTCACCCCCTTTTCCTAACCCTCTACTCTCTATTCCCCTTAATCTCTAGTTTTATACTCTCTACTGTACACCCCACCAATCCTTTAGTCGCCATACCTCACCAATCCTTCAATCTCTATACCCCACCAATCCTTCAGTCTCCATACCCCACCAATCCTTCAATTTCCATACTTCATCAATCCTTCAGTCCCCATACGCCACCAATTCTTTCAGTCTTCACCCCCTCCCCTCAATCCTTCAGTTTTCATCCCCTTTTCATAACCCTCTACTCTCTATGCCCCTTCCCCTTAACCCCTAGTTTTGTACTCTCTACTCTATACCCCACCAATCCTTCAGTCTCTATACCCCACCAATCCTTCAGTCTCTATACCCCACCAATCCTTTAATCTCTATATCCTGTCAATTCTTCAATCTCTATACCCCACCAATTATTTAGTTGCCACACCTCACCAATCCTTCAAACTCTATACCCCACAATCCTTCAGTCTCTATACCCCACCAATCCTTTAATCTCTATACCCCTTCAATTCTTCAATCTCTATACCCCACCAATCCTTCAGTCTCTATAACCTACTAATCCTCCAGTTTCTTACCACACTAATCCTCCAGTCTCTCTACCACACTAATCCTCCAGTCTCTTCTATCCCCCCCATTCCAGTCCTTCAGTTTTAACCCCTTTCCAACCAGTCCTTCAGTTTCCATGTCCTGCCAGTTATGCCACTGTCTTAAGATCTTTACTACCTGGTGCTCCTTAAAGTCTAAGTTCACCTTTTTATAAACAATGAGAATGTGAATTAACTCACATCACCATTCCCACTCCCCAGCCCCTGCTGCACTTTTGGTGTAACAGCCTGCAAATTTGAACGCGCTCAAGTCTGACTGTTTTGGCTGTGCCTGCACATTACAGCTCCATAGGTATCTGTGGACATAGGTGTGCGCAGCCTATTGCATTAGGGTGTGCACCCCAAAGTTTAAATACACATGCATGTGTTTGCCTACATGTATATGGCCCCGGTACATTACTCTCCCTGCTGGCAAAGTGAAATAGAAGTGTGTGGCACTCCTCTTATGGCAGAGCAGGTCCGAGGGAGATCTTTCCCATGTCCTCACTGGCAAACAGAGCGATAATGCTAATGTGCCCTAGGTGATTAGGGTGTGCCCAGGCACACCCGGCACACCCTGTGCGCACGCCTATGTCTGTGGAACTGTATCTGGCCTTGGGACATGGCCCCATAGCAGTCTATATTGCTGTAATGCACAGGCATGGCCAGGGTGAGACTTGCATGCACTGGTTGTAAGCAAACACTGGAGGCCATGGCTGTCAGATCAAAGTAAATATGCATCTGTGGAGCCAGAGAGTGAGTTAGGTTAGGTCATGGAAAGGGAGGGAAAAAGACAAATGCACTTTGTCTTAAAGTGCGCTTCTGTTATTGGGAAATGACCAGGAGTTCAGCTACCTTCTAGATTCTTGTATCTCCGTGTGAGATTTCCCCCACCATAAATCCAAACAGTGCCTTCCCTGCATGGGCTCTCACTCTGTATGGACCACACAAAATGTAAAATAGATTCTCTGTCTTGAGAGCAAGAGAATGGGGTGGAGCTGCAAACTCTGGCTTGGAGAGCTCTCTGATGTACTCCCTAGAGATGTAGAAAGAGTGTTGGTGCTCCAGTCCCTTCAAGCCCTTTGAAGATAAAATAGCCTACTGTACAAATACTCCGCTATAGAGAAGGTTCTTCAGGGTTAAGGGAATGAAACAGTTGGTACACTCAAAAGGGATAATTTAGTTGAAGCTGGCTTCCTATATGTCTTGAATTCTCTAACTGTGAGATCTCCCTGCCATAATTTCTAGCGCTTTTCCTGTCCACCTGGGAGACTTGGGTGTGCAACCCCTCATAATGGGCACAGCAGGTTTGCATACCTGGGAACTTGGTATACAGATGGTGAGAACCCCACATAATGGGCACAAGAGATGTGCATACCTGGGAACGTGCCCTAGGGATGATGAGAACCCCTCATAATGGACACAGCAGGTGTGTCGTAGGGATAGACTGATATGGTTTTTCCAGGGCTGATACCAATACCGATATTTTGGTCACAAAGTATCGGTATCGGCCGATATGGGCCGATATTCTGCACATTGAATCGCACATCCAATGCAGAGTGACCAGTGCCCCCCATCAATGCAGAGTGACCAGTGCCCCCATCAATGCAGAGTGACCAGTGCCCCCCAACAATGCAGAGTGACCAGTGCCCCCCAACAATGCAGAGTGACCAGTGCCCCCAACAATGCAGAGTGACCAGTGCCCCCATCAATGCAGAGTGACCAGTGCCCCCATCAATGCAGAGTGACCAGTGCCCCCATCAATGCAGAGTGAGCAGTGCCCCCAACAATGCACAGTGACCAGTGCCCACAACAATGCAGTGTGACCAGTACCCCCATCCAATGCAGAGTGACCAGTGCATGGGGATTAGAGTGCCGCCTGATACACAAAGAGCAGGGTTCTTCTGCTTACCTGGCGCAGGCACTCTCATATGAAGTACCGCCTCCTATGATAGACGTCACCAGTGTGCTGTCTATCATAGGTAGGAGCCGGTCCAGGAAGCAGGGCTTTGTATAACAGCGCCCGCGCTGGGTAAGCAGAAGAACCCTGCTCTTTGTGTAATCAGGCAGTGATCTAATCCCCATCTCCCCCTTCCCCTACCCTAAGAAAATATCGGTCATATCAGCCAAGTTTTGTCCGATACTGATACTTTCAAAAAAGGGAATATCGGCTGACGATTATCGGCCAAACTGATAATCGGTCGATCCCTAGTGTGTAGACCTGGGAACTTGGCACAGAGATAATGAGAACCCCTGATAATGGTCACAACAGGTGTGTAGACCTGGGAACTTAGCACAGAGATGGTGGGAACCCCTCATAATGGGCACAAAAGTTGTGTAGACCTAGGAACTTGGCAGAGAGATGGTGGGAACCCATCATAATGGGCACAAAAGGTGTATAGACCTGGGAACTTGGCCCAGAGATAGTGAGAGCCCCTCATAATGCCTACAAAAGGTGTATAGACCTGGAAACTTGACACAGAGATGGTGAGAACACCTCATAATGGGCAGGGTACAGATTTGATCTCAACCAGAGATCACACCAATAGTGTCTTTAAGAGATTGAAGGAACTTTTAGTTTTACCTGTCAAAAATCCACCAAATGCAAATTTGGGTGGACTGTTACTTTTCTTATACTGGAAAACCTTCTCTCTGGCTGTAGTCCAGGGTGTGTTGTTTTTATCAAAACTGATGGCCAGTCACAGGAACACAAGTCCTCATGCTGTAAGAATGTCTTCCAATCTTTTATTTCGACTAAGGGCGATGTTTTATTTCCTTGGGGAAGAGACAAATAATCTTCTTGACAATGTTGACTATTAACAATTGATTTTATCCTTTTTGGTTTACACACTTTGGCCTCCACTCTGACATCGACTGTGATTGTTCTACCACCTCTATCTTCAGACTTGATGGAGTTTTTATTTAAAGACGTAATTTATAACCCTAAACAAAGAAGGAGGAGAAGCCACGTACGCACTTTGCAGAGGACATCTGAACGTTGATTCTAGTGAAAACCTTTGATGATATTTGTGTGTGGGTTGTATTTTAGCCCTGCAGTAAACAGTTACAGATGTGTCTCTTGTCTTTTTTTTTCTTCATCATCCTCCTCTGGAATGTACAGGGTCATTAATAAACTGATGATGACAGCAGATAAAGATCAACACCGAAAAGGTGTTTTTTAGCAGTAACATGTCTCACCAAAATTGATGCCTGGTGGCACATCTGCTTGCACTTTGGTCCTTCCAACAATGAGAATTTCTGAATAGACATGTGCAGAACAAAAACATTTGTTTTGTTTCGATTTGTTTTTTAAATAATTTTCTTTAGTGAAATTAGTTTGTTTTCGGAAATTTTTTTTGTTTTGTTTATTCAATTTCAAGTTTGATTAGAATTTTCCGAATTCGGTCAAACTGAGATCAATTTGACCGAATTGAGAAAATTCCAATTTGGAAAATTTGAATTTATTCTATTCAAATTCTAATTTTGGAAGACGGTTAGATTCTTTCTATTTTATTCTTTTCTATTTTTTTTTCTATTCTATTTCTTCATTTTTAATTCTATTCTAATGTTTTCTATTCTATTCTTTTCTAATCTATTCTATTCAAATTTATTATATTAAAATTGTAAAGGACGGTTATATTCTTTCTATTCTATTCTATTCTATTCTATTCTTCTAATCTATTATTCTTTCTATTCTATTCAAATTTAAATTGATATTATTCAAATTTTGGAAGATGTTTATGTTCTTTCTATTCTATTGTTTTCTCTATTCTATAATTTTATTTTCTATTATTTTTTATTGTATTCTAATCTATTATCAAATAGAGTAGTGCAGCGCAAAAAGAAATCCTAAATTCATAAGAAAATCATAAAAAGTCCATCATATAATATCCTCATAATAATGACCGCTGTGAGTAAGTGCTTGAAATTGGGATTTTGATGTGAGAATCCTTTCGCCACAATCATAAGCAGTCTCTCGCCTCCTTCATAGGACCAGACAGGTCCCAATATGCCTTCCCGAGTGGGGTCAAAGATTCCCCAGACAGCATATAGTAATTGCAGTACACATCCGTCCGTGGTATCTAAAATAAATAAGATAACATCTAGTGCTCTCTGTATATGATCAAACTTTAATAAAACAGTGGTAAAAGACATATAAACAATGCACTTCAGTCAAAAATTGCTTCTCTCCCCCATACGCGTTACGTCCTGGGTGGGACTTCGTCAGTGGGAATGGAGCCCCATAGTGAACCTGCTCCTAAGTACAATTACGAGCTCCATGGCAACCACACGCAACAAATCAGAACCAGCTGATTCGACTGCGTGGATCCCTTCCACAACAAGTGAAATGAAAGCCAATATTTTATTTAGAGAAAGGCTCCGTCGCTTCGGGATAACTTGGCCCCGGAAGTTATTGACCCTTCTAGGAATTCAGACAATCATTTGTTTTCTTTTTTTGTCAGGCTTTTTTGCATGCGGCAAATGCTTGGCTTGTAGGCGTTCGAAAGTGAATAATTAAAAACATAAAGATTTTGTAGCATCAGTGACTGGGAAACAATAATGCATTAGAAACCTGATCACTTGCACCACTCAAGGTGTGGTCTATATGTTAGAACAGTGGTTCTTAACCTTGTTGGAGGTACTGAACCCCACCAGTTTCATATGCGCCTTCACCGAACCCTTCTTAATTGGAAAAATAAAATATGATTTTTTTCAAATTCAAAACATAGGTATATATTATTTTAGGTATATATTTATACATAGGTGCACAAAATGAACAAAACCATTAAGAACAAAACCATTAAAACATGATTTTCACACAAAAACAGAATGATGAATATTTACTGCAAATTAGTGTGACTTCTGCTGTGGTCTTTCAGAGACCACTTCAGAAATGGGCGGCTTTATCTTGGCAAGTGCCACTCTCATGTCATCATGTCTCATGCCACCTCACCCTGGCCTGCTGTAAGGGGGGATCTATATGGGGGACGGGACCTCACCTCACCCTGGCCTGCTGTAAGGGGGGAGATCTATATGGGGGACGGGACCTCACCTCACCCTGGCCTGCTGTAAGGGGGGATCTATATGGGGGACCTGGTCCCCCATATAGATCCCCCCTTACAGCAGGCCAGGGTGAGGTCCCCCCTATGGATCCCAGGTCACCCATATAGATCCCCCTTACAGCAGGCCAGGGTGAGGTGAGGTCCCGTCCCCCATATAGATCTCCCCCCTTACAGCAGGACAGGGTGAGGTGAGGTCCAGACCCTGGCCTGCTGTAGGGGGGGATCTATATGGGGGACCCCAGAGTGACCTAACCTCACCCTGGCCTGCTGTAAGGGGGATCTATATGGGGGACCCCAGAGTGACCTAACCTCACCCTGGCCTGCTGTAGGGGGGATCTATATGGGGGACCTCATCTCACCCTGGCCTACTGTAAGGGGGGATCTGTATGGGGGATCATGTCCCCCATATAGATCCCCCCTTTCAGCAGGCCTGGGTGAGGTGAGGTCCCGTCCCCCATTTAGATCTCACCCCCTTACAGCAGGCCAGGTTCCCCATAAAATAGATCCCCTTTACATAGTCTTCTCAGTGTTCTCACACAGTCAGTCACTAGACTAGTACAGAAAGTACTACTTTAGTCCTACCTTTTTTTTCACCTGTGTCCCGACTCCCGATCACAGGCTAGGTTTTCCACTGTCACCACTGGCTCTCTGGCCTCTCACCTGCCGGCTTCTTCTGCTGCTGCCTGGCCTGGTGGTTCTCTCCCGCGCTGCGCTGGGCGGCCGCTGCACGGGTTAGTCCCTCCCCCAGACAGTCCCTCTCCGCACCGCACGTCTGGCCTGTCTCCAAAACCCCCCCCCCCCACCACCACCACCACTACACAGTGGGCGACGCCGGCTCTGGCTGGATCGGATTCGGACCAGGAGCCGAGCTGCACAGCCAGCAGTGAGAGTGAGCCAGGGGCAGAGAGAGCTGCGAGTGCGAGCGGAGTGGGAGCGGAAAGACATGCCCGAAACTGGAGAAATAGTCCCTGACAGCGAAGTGGTACTAGCGGAGGGTGTGCCGAACCCTCGAGACTGACCCACCGAACCCCTGGGGTTCGATCTAACCCAGGTTAAGAACCACTGTGTTAGAATGTGGGTGCGGGTTACAGTATATTGGTAGAACCTCGATAACCCTTCATGTCTGAATAGGGGAACATGTTAACAACATCCGGAAAGGGTTTAAGACCCCTAGTGTGTCAAAACACTTTAGAGAACATCACTATAGGGATCCCAGTTGCCTCAAATTTTGGGGCATAGAGAAAGTGATAAGACATTGGAGGGGGAGGGGGGATTTCATTTGACATGTAAGCTGCAGGGAATCGTTTTGGATCCAAGGTCATGGTTCCTGCCGACTTGAATGTTGAGTTTGATGTGAATTGCTTTATTTCAGATAGGTAGATTAGTATATTGTAATTCTTCATTATATTTTTGTGTTTTTTATATTCTTATTAATAATTTTCATATTTTATTTCTTATTTAATATCATTATTTTTTATTTATTCATTGGATTTACATTTATTGTGAAAGGATGGCCGTGGTGAGTCTAATTGAAATATACTGTAGTGTCTGTCTTTCATTGTGCCCAAATGTCAGCATACATATGATGCTTGGTTCCACCCTAACCTAACCCATAGGGTAACTAAAAATAAAAGGCTAGAAAAGGAAACCTCAGTTTTCTGATTTGTGCCCAAGAACTAATAGGCCAGAAATAAGCCTTCTGTCTAACATTCCTACCTATCACCCTCATACGGGTTCGATCCAGGTTAAACCTCTCCTGGTGCAGTCTCATCCCTTTAGCTACTAATAGTGCCTACATGGGTAGGAGCCCCTTTATGTGGATATTTTTGGTGCAAGTTTATATGTCCATGTCTTGATCCAGCCGAGTGGGAGGAGGTCTGGGTCTAAACATTACACTGGCTGGTAAAAGCCAAATGTTTTATCTGCGTGTCCACACAGCGAGGGGTCATTTGGTTTCTCTGTATTCCCCACTGAACACCAGCCAGTGCAGCTGACTAGGTGTAAACTCTCACTTGACTTTTTTCGAGTCAGAAGTGTGTATTTCAATCTTTAAATTCTGTAAAAAAAAAAATGAACAATCCATAATTTCCATAATTTCCCTCCCGTGCAGTACTAATACCTTCTGTAAAAGCCTGATGGCACCAAAAGAGGTTGCTCAACAACGAACATGCCAGTTTTTTTCTAAATAGTTTTCTTTTCCTGGTGCCTAATCATGGCAATTTACAATCCCTCCATCTTTTTTAAACAATACATTTCTATTTGGTTTTGCATAAACAAACACAAAAAACATGACCATTTCAAAATCATGCAACATGCACAAATAAAACAAAAATACACAGAATATGGTTATCAAATGCAATACAGTAACTCCAGACAGTCAGAAAAAATATCAAAATCTATTGTTAATATGAGGAACAAAAGAAGATAATATCTTAGACACAAAAGAAGATAATATCTCGTTGAAGCGGGAGACGGTGCACCGGTCGTTTCTCCATCATCCCCTCCCCTCCTGCACCTCCAACGGGTACTAACTGTACAAGAGGGGAGGGAACAGCGGCTTCCCGACCAGGCCCCATCTTAACAAAGCGCCAACCTCTAGTAGAAAGTGAAGTTATCAATCAGTTTTGTTACCCTCTAAAGTCAGTCCACATCTTCCATCTGTTATCGAAGGCTACACATGAGCCCTGATTAATTGCTAGTAGGCGTTCAAACAGGTGATTGCGATTAACCGCTAATCTAATGTCTGATAGCTTAAGTGAATTTTGAGTGCCCCAATTGACTAGTATGTTGTGGCGTGCCGCTAATAATACGTGACATACAACTTGTCTAACAGATAATGGAAACTTATCGATCCCAAGATTGAGTAGGGCCAGACCCATGGAGGGTTTTTGTATAATCCCTGTTAAGGAGGAAATCATTTGAAAGATAAGCTTCCAGTATCCCGTTAGACATGGACATTCCCACATAATATGGGTTCAATTTCCCACCTGTCCACATTGTCTCCAACATTGGTCAGAATGATGGGGTGAAATTTTGGAGAGTTTGTACGGCGTGTAATGCCATCTGTGAAGCAATTTAAGTATCGTTTCCCAATGTCCCACACATTTAAAAAAGCGATAGTTAGATTGAATCGCCCTTTACAAGTCTGACAATGAATGTGACGTGTCCAGATCTTTGTTCCATTTCTGAATAGCCACTGAAAGTTGGAATTCTGATTTGTATTGGAGAGCATTATAAATAAGAGAGATTCCACCTTTCCTGTGTGTTGGACCCGTGAGGAAAGCCCAAACAGAAGGAAAGACATATAAAACAGGTAAGGGGTATTTTGACAAATATTGTGAAATGCGAAAGCAAACAAAATATAGCCAGGGAGGGAGGGAAAAACGACTCTGCATATCTGACCATGTGGGATGGCCATCTGTGTAAAAATCTTGAACATATTTGATCTCATGGCTGAGTAGAGGTTTGGTATATAGAAAGGGTATTCTGGATTCCAAATTTTGTATTTGTATAGGTGGAATATCGATAGGGGGTTCTCTATTGGCACTGGTCATAACATGGCGCCATGCCATTACAGAAGCTTCCATGGGTGGAGAAAGGGAGGAAGTATTTCCAGGGACTAAATGATCCATATATAGAACTGATGCCAGATCCGGAGCATTGCAGAATGACGTCTCCATGTCTACCCATCGAGGTCTATCAGATAACTTGAACCAGTAGCCCAATTGTTCTAAGATGGCCGCTAACCTGTAGTCATGTAGATCCGGGAGCCCCATACCTTCTTTTTTTTTTATGAGCGATAAGATGTTTCCTTGCGCACCTTGGTTTTTTGTGTAGCCAAATGAACTGGGTTAACAATTTTGTGAGGGTCGTTATGTACTTTTTCGGAATGGGGATGGGAAGGACTCTAAAGAAGTACAGGATCTGTGGGAGGATAGACATTTTATATGCCGCTATTCTACCTACCCATGATATAATAGAGCATGTCATGTTATTCAGTTGCGAGTGAAAATTAGTGATCAAGGGTTCGTAGTTCACGCGGGCCATTAGGTGTATTTTGGGAGTTAATGTGATCCCCAAATAGGAGATCCCGTCCTGCGCCCAAGTGAATGGGTAGGAAGACTGTAGCTTGAGTTTCACTTTGGGGGCCTTTCCCAAGTCAAGAATAAGAGATTTAGAATAATTAATTTTATGATAGGATATGGAACTGAAAACATTGAGTAAATCAGTCACTGCTGGTAGGGACTTTTCTGGTACGGTCAAAAGGAGGATCACGTCGTCAGCAAAGGGAGCAAAGACCAAGATGGCCGCCTCCACATAGGATACACAAAGCAGAACAAAGGGGAACAGCCATAAGAGATGCTCGATCTCCTTTAATCAATGTCCAAGATGAGTGACCGTCTCATCTATTAACCTGAAAATAGACATGTGAAGCATAGCAAAGGAACCACACCAATGGTATTGTAGACGTTTTATAATAAATAATAGTATAAAATAGCTAATGTGTTTCTTGGGTTTACACCCCGCCCCCTCTTCATCAGTGCTTAATTATAATGTGCTCAAATTGCTGTGAGTCCAAGCATTGCTGAAGCCGCATTATATTAAAGGCCTGATGAAGGCGTGTGTAAACCCCTGAAATGTGTTGTCTATGTATTAATTGTTGTTATTGTTCAGTCGTGACTCGTGTCCAATTCTTCGTGACCCCATGAACTAATAGCCTGTCAGGCTTTTTCTTTCCTCCACTGCCTCCCGGAGCTTGCTTAACTTCATGTTCATTGTTTTGATGATGCTGTCGATCTTGTTTTTCTCCGTTTTCTTTCTTTTCCAATGAGTCCTCTCTTCGCATTAGATGGCCAAAGTATTTGAGTTTCAGCTTCAGGATCTGTCCTTCCAATGAATCTTCAGGGTTGATTTCCTTCAGGATTGACTGGTTTGATCTTCTTGCCTTCCAAGGGACTTTCAAGAGTTTTCTCCAACACCATAGTTCAAAAGCATCAATTCTTCGGTGTTCAGCCTTCCTTATGGTCCAATTTATTAATATTGATTTTTAAATAAAATATTCTTCTGGACTCTATTGCCATCAGTGTGGTGCCTTTGTTACGTTATCTACAGTGCAGAACAAGACATGGCAAATTAGTAATGGGGGAAAGGCCAGCTGCCGGGGGACCACAGGCAGTATTGCCGACCAATTCATGGTCCTTCCTACCTCATTCTGTCCTTCTATCCTACCAAGCTGAATTAGGGATCTGAACTACAATAATGTCTGGACCTACATTACTGCTGCAAAGAAATGTGATTTACTTGGGGGACAAAGTAGTTGTAGGGGGAAGTTCCTCTTATATTTCCAAGACCCCTTTATTTGGAGGCACTAGAAATTTAGGAACATCAGGAGACTAGCTGTTAGATTCCAAATTTGCTGGGTTTCAGGACTCCCCATTTACCAGGTGTGGTGAAGAATGGATGTAAATGCTCTTGCATGACCCCTCCTCTGAAAAATACACAAGCTGCTTGAACAAACCTTGAGGCACAGAGCATGTAATACAAATGGTAATACTAAACACAGACCATCTAAAATAACCTATTTTACGGGTTTTAATGGTGTGGTGCATAATAAGGAATTGAAACTTCAAAAGATTTATCTTTAAGATTGTCCCGAGTTGAGCTTTATTGTACAGTATTAAGGCTTAACATGATTAAACCCAAAATTGATAATAGATTATAATTTTCTTGGAAATCTTTAACTAGCATATAATTTGTGTTACTTCTCATAGAATAGACGTTACTCCTTACAGTATACAATGGTTATTACTACTCTTATTACTACTCTAATAATGGATGGTACCTGAATTTTTCCACAGTGCAGCCCAGACATCGGAGACCCTCAAAGTAGCGATCTGATTCTGAGATCCCCTCATCAATCATAAATCTTGTCTCCAGTGTGCTCAGAGTTTGGTTTGAAGAGATAGCGGAGCAGAGATCATCACAGCACAGTATTGTCATCTCACAAAAATATAATCTTGTTGGAGAAACAAGAAATAAAAATTGTGATTTTTAGAAAGCAAGGATAATGCACTGGATACAAAAAAACACACAAAGAAAATACAAAGCACCAATTGGCCTCCAGAATTATACCTCAACATCATTGTAAATATATTTTTACATAAATCAGCTGCCTACTTCTGGGGACCTGGGGCTAACCAAATGTCCCCATGGGACTTGTCACCTCCTACATCCAACCCCTCCTTTTTTGTGTATGGTCTTCAATGGTTAACAGCTTTAATTGAATTAGTTCAATACAGGTACACAATCTTTCTGCTGGCTTTCTCTGTTTATTTTTCCAGGTCCCGTGACTCCTTCACCCCACCCAACAGCTATTGCTAGAAGATCCTCACTGCTTTGATCCTAGGCAAAAAAAAAAAAAATGCTTAGAAGTGAAATGTGAAAGTAAATCAAGCAACCAATGGGGATAAAGGGGCGTGGCCGGGATGTAGACGGCGCCGGACGTGCTTCTCCAGAGCTCCGCATCATCCTGTCTAATCCATCTCCATCTGCGGCCCCTGGACCCTGTAGAGCGGCGGTTTTGGCCCCATCCACCTCGGGCATCGGTAAGGACTGATGCGGAGGAAAAAAAATGCATTTTCTGCACCCACCCCGCGGCTGCAGCGGACGACCCAGAAGCGTGGCACAGGCGCGGCCGCCGCCATCTTGCCTGCACAGGCTTCCTCCTCTCCTCTGTCATCTCCGGCTGTTCGGGCCCCTCAGAAGGCGGGTAGGATGTCGGTGTCGCCGGGGACCCCCCCCCCCTGTGCAGGGGACCCCCCCCCCCCCTGTGCAGATGGGGGAGCCAGGCAACTTAGGATCGCTGCTGGGAGCGGTGTGTCAGGCTGGAGGGACCCCTGGAGGTGAGGACATTACAGCTCCTATTTTGGCTGCCATTGATGGACTGCTCTCATGCTTCGCATTGACAACTTAGCGTCTGAATGCACCCTTATCCGCCATGATCTGGACAAAATACAGGGGCGCCTGACTGAAACGGAGGGTCGCATTTCAGTAGTGGAGGATGTTACGGCCTCTCATTCTGCCCAGATTATTGCTATGCAGGCCCAAGTGAGCGCCATGGCGGATAAGATGGAGGATGCCGAAAATAGACAACGTCGCAATAATGTCCGGGTGGTTGGCCTGCCAGAGAAGGCTGAGGGATCTAATCCCACTCAATTTGCTGAACAATTCTTCTGTGATCTATTGCACCTGCCTGCCCCTCCCCCTACCTATGTGGTCGAGAGGGCCCACAGGGTGCCCACCGGAGCTCGCCCGCCTGGGGCGCCCCCTCGCCCGTTTTTGGTCCGGTTTCTGAATTTCCGAGACAGGGACCGTATTCTCACGGAAGCCCGTAAACGGGAGGAGCTACAGTTTGAAAACAGTAAGATCATGTTGTTCCCTGATTTTTCGGTGGAGACGCAGAAGAAGTGCAGGTCCTACACTGAGGTGCGTAAAGGTTTGTGGGCCAAGGGGCTGAAGTATGGCATGATGTATCCAAGTCGGCTGCGGGTGGATTACAAGGGCTCTACGCTGTTTTTCAACTCAGCGGGGGAGGCTGCGGATTGGCTGGAGTCCATCTAATTAATCGCCTACACCAGTTTTTGATGCCTGTTGTGCCTATCCTGTTATGAGCTGACCTGTTTTTACCCCCCTGGCTTCTGATCCTGTCTGCTGCTGTCCTCCTGGACTTGGATTCTTGGGGGGGGGGTCTCTTCAGGTCTATTTTCCGTGTGTTCTGGCTGCCCCCCCTTGGCTTGTCCTTGGCTCTACGTTATGTCCTTCTCGTTCTCTCCTGTGGGGTCGTGGACTGGACTGCTGCCCATGGGAGCTCTGTTCTATTTTTTGCACGTCACTGAACTTTTTGTTTTGGGTTTTTTTGGGAGTTTTTTTCTTCTTCTTTTTTCTGAACAATTGGACTGACAGCCTGCTAGTTGGGCAGTCTTTTTGTTTTGGACACGGGTTCTGCCGGCTGTTGTTCTATGACACAGCCATGCCTTTGATTACAGTTTTGGGTTTAGGGATTAAGCTGGATACCACTGTTTAGTTGTTTTTTTTGTTCTCAGGTTCTGGGTATTACAGCAGGGATGTTTTTTTTCTCTAGGCTCTGGGCTCTATCTGGTGGTCACATTTTCTTACTACATGCCTCTGATGTTTGCTCTTTGCATTTAATTTACATTGCATGCATGCTTTTTCTTTTTCCAGGTTGTGCGGCTTGGGCTGAGTGCTGGGGATGGCTCCTTGGGCTGTTTCTGGTCCTCTGCTCCACCCGCTATGTCTCCCTCATTATTGTACTATGGCGGGGTTGATTAAGATTCTGTCTTGGAATGTGCGAGGGCTTAATGATAAGGTAAAACGCACGGCAGTGTTTAATTATATTAAAAAGCTTCAGCCTCACATTATCCTCCTCCAGGAAACGCATCTGGATGGGAGCAGGGTGCTCTCTCTGAAACGGCCTTGGATCCAACGAATCTTTAATGCTACATATTCCACGTATGCCCGTGGGGTTTCTATATTGATAGGTAAGAGTGCACCCTGTTTGATACAAAGGGTGATTACGGATCCTGGAGGACGGTATGTTGTTCTTTTGGAACTGCATCAAAAATCACTAGTCTTGGTTAGTGTCTACCTGCCCGCCGCCGTTTCACTCTCAGCTCCTCCTGGACCCCCTGGTGACTTTGGCTCCTTACGTGCACCTTCCCCTGTTGCTGGCGGGAGACTTTAATGCTATCCTGGATGGCGGACTGGATACCTCTAATCCACGGAGGACATCGGCCTTTGACTTGTTGTCATGGGCTTCCGCGGCCCAGCTCACTGAGCTGTGGCGTTGGAAGAATCCGGGGGTACGGGGTTATTCCTGCTGGTCTGGGGTCCACAGGACGGCATCCAGGATAGATTTGGCCTTTGCCAATGTTCATTGTCTCTCGCTGGTACAAGATGCCTCTTATTTGGCTGGAGGGTTGTCTGACCATAATCCACTCCTGCTGACGTTGCGGATGGCACCTGGGGGTACGAGGGGTGCCTGGCGCCTGTCTCCTGGCTGGTTGCAGGTGGAGCGAGTGGTGCAAATAGTGGAACCTCATATGCCTGCATACTGGGAAGAGAATGCCTCCTCCACTGCTGGGGTGGTGTTATGGGATGCCTTTAAGGCAGTTATGCGGGGTCATTATATTTCTGCAATTAAGGCATCGCGTAAAGACGCTAATGCTGCTAGGGAGGTTGTTTTATTGGAGGTCCGCGGGCTGGAGGCTGACTACTTGGCCACTCCGGGGCCTGCTGCTTATGCGGCCCTGGAGGAGGCCAGGAGATGCTTGGCTCTGCTGGATACGGATTTTGCCCATGCTAATTTGAGACATAGAGCGGAGTCACTTTTTGAGAAGGGGGACAAGAATGGCAAGCTGCTGGCTTGTCTGGTGGCGGATCAGAGGCCTTCGGTGAGTATACCATGTATTAGGTCCTGCACTGGGGAATTAGTTAGGGACTCCGAGGAGATAGTTCGGGTCTTTGTGGACTACTATGCTGACACGTATTCGCCCTGCCTGCGTATGACCCGGGGGAACCTGGAGAACCTTCTGGCTGCTCTGCCGATTCCAGTATTGGAGCAAGATGATAGTGCCTGGTTGGATAATGATATCACTCTGCAGGAGATAGAGAAAGCCATTTCCTCCTTTCCTCCTACTAAATCACCAGGCCCGGATGGGCTCCCGGTGGAATGGTATCGACAGTTTTCGGATTCCCTGGCTCCTCGACTTCAGGCCTTGTATGCTGCCTGCTTTGACGAGGGAGCCCTGCCGAGCTCTATGCTGGAGGCCTATGTTGTTCTCCTCCCTAAGCCGGGTAAGGATCACACCCTCTGCTCCTCTTACCACCCCATTGCCTTGCTCACTGTTGATCCTAAAATCCTTACGAAGGTCTTGGCTACTAGACTGGCTCGGGTCCTCCCCTCATTGGTGGACATTGATCAAACGGGATTTATGCCGGGCAAATCCACGGACACCAATTTGCGCCGCCTGTTTACCCATCTGCAGGTGTCACATGCTTCTCTGGGTACCAGAGTGGTGGTGTCGTTGGATATAGCCAAGGCCTTTGATACGGTGGACTGGCTGTATATGGGGCGGGTGTTGGGGCGCATGGGGTTTGGTCCTAAGTTTTGTAAGTGGATCTCTCTCTTATACTCTACCCCTCGCATGGCATTGAAAATTGGGTCGTCTCTGTCTCCCTTTTTTGGGGTGGGCAGGGGGACCAGGCAGGGTTGTCCTCTTTCGCCCTTCCTATTCTCCCTGATGATAGAACCTTTGGCTATTGCATTGCGGGCGTCCCCGGAGGTTGGTGCGTTGGAGATTGGCTCGATTAAGGAGTGTCTTGCTCTCTATGCGGACGACATGCTCCTGTTTTTGCGGGACCCCAATAGCTCCCTGCAGGCGGTTTTCACTATTTTGGACACCTTTGCCAAGTTTTCAGGCCTCAGGGTTAATTGGGACAAATCTACGATACTACCGTTGGATCCGGGTGCTCCTGCTGCAGCAGATGGTGCGTTGCCACTAAAATGGGTTACGGAATTCACCTATTTGGGGGTCCGGGTGACGGCTCGGGTGGCGGATTATCTTTCTCTTAATCTGCTACCTCTGCTAGATGTTTTTAAGCGTAGGGCGGAGGTGTGGAAGGACTTACCGCTATCGGTTTTGGGGCGCATTAACTTGGTAAAGATGAAGCTCCTTCCTGTTTTTCTGTACTTCCTTAGGAACTCCCCGGTGTGGGTTCCCCGTTCATTTTTCCGTCGGGTCCATGGCTTGATTGGGTTCTTTATATGGGGTAGCTCCCCTCCGAGGATTGGCCTGCAGGTGCTCCAGGAGCCCTGGGGTCAGGGGGGACTTGCGTTGCCTGATCTTTTTAAATACTTTCTGGCTGGGCAGGGAGTGTTTGCTAGGCGGTGGCTTTGAGGGGATGATGGGGACTCTGCCACGGTTCTTGAGGCGGCTGTCTTGGGCTCCTATGAGAGCCTCCGTCTTCTCTTGTATCGCGGTGCTAGGGCTGATTTTCCTCTGACTGGCACGATGCGCTCCACCATCAAGGCCTGGGATTGTATGCGGGCACTGATGGAACCTGGAGCGACTGGGGTGTCCCCTGCCTCTCCGCTGTGGCGGAACCCGGGGTTTCCTCACTTTGCCTCGATACCGGATCCTGCCCTCTGGGCGTCCAGGGGGATAAAGACGCTGGGGGATATTACTTCCGGGGGAGTTCTTTGTTCCTTTGATGCCCTGAAGGCACGATTTGCCTTGCCGAATCAATATCTCTTCCATTATCTTCAGCTCCGTCATGCTTTTCAGGCGCAGTTTGGTGCTTCCCGTGTAGAGGTTGAGTCCTCTGCATTGGAGACTGTTCTGCGAGTTGAGGTTATGCCGAAGGCTCTCTCAGCCTTGTACAAGGAATTGTTTGCCACTACTCCCTTGGCGGTGCTTAGGTGTAGGGCTAGATGGGTGGAGGAGGTTCCGGACTTGGATGGGGATGATTGGGATGATATGTGGTGCGCTCCTTTTGCTTACCTGGTCTCCGCCAGGGACCGCCTGATACATTTTAAGTTCCTGCATAGGATATATTATACGCCGGCGAAGCTGGCCCGTATCTTTCCCACGTCCTCTGCCGAGTGCTGGCGCTGTTCACACTCCCCGGCGGGTTTTAGTCATATTTTCTGGCGCTGCCCGGTGGTTCGGGATTATTGGACTGCTGTGCTGGCCTGCATTACGGCTGTGGTTGCTGTCCTGGTTCCTGATTCTGTTGAGGTGTGCCTTTTGGGCTTGGTAGAGGAACTGGCCCCGGCAAGGGCCGTCCGCACGCTTGTTAGCCTGCTCCTCTTTTATGCCCGTAAGGCCCTGCTCCTGCACTGGAAGAGCCCGTTGGCCCCCACCGTCAGTTTTTGGAAAAGTCTGGTGAATAAGGTGACTCCGCTCTATAAAGCTATGTATCTCAGCAGGGGGTGTCCTCGTAATTTCTATAAGGTGTGCAAGATATGGATTGATTCCCCGGCCTCAACCTCCGATGACCAGCCTTAGAGAGCCTGTAATATTGTATTTCCTTTGTGTTCATGCTGTGGGGGGTGGTGGGGTGGGCTGCTGCCTGCATGTGTTCTCCATCTGCCGCAACGTTGGTATCCGTTTTTCATGGTTCTTCATTTTACCTGCTTTTCCTTTGGGATCATGGACTGCTCTTGTCATATTTATTGTTTATTTGGGGACGTTTCTCTGCTTTATGAGCTTCTTTTGAGCATGTACTGAATTAACATCAGGGGGTTGTCTTGCCCCTTCGGGGGCTTAGTTTTTTTCTTTCTGAGAACCACTGGGTGGAGCCTGGGGTGGGGGGGTTGGGTGACGTGTTGTCCCTTGTTTTTTTTGTTTTGTGGTTGCCCTGTGTGGCATTGTGTTGTGTACTGTGTTGTTTTTTCATGAAAACTTTAATAAACAGAAATTTTCAAAAAAAAAAAAACAATGGGGATAAAGTGTTTTTCTTTATAGGTGCCAATCAATCTTCAATCAAGCGGTCATCTTCCCTCCCTTTGTTTAACAGCCTCACAATGGTATTTTACTATACAGTACTGCAAAGTATTGTACAGTATCTCACAAAAGTGAGTACACCCCTCACATTTTTGTAAATATTTTATTATATCTTTTCATGTGACAAAACTGAAGAAATGACACTTTGCTACAATGTAAAGTAGTGAGTGTACAGCTTGTATAACAGTGTAAATTTGCTGTCCCCTCAAAATAACTCAATACACAGCTATTAATGTCTAAACCGCTGGCAACAAAAGTGAGTACACCCCTAAGTGGAAGTGTCCACAATTCATCTGTAACTCTCCTGAGGAAGCGAGCTTGCATCTCGCGAAACGAGTAGAGAGAATAAAGCACAGGTTACCCACCCTATGGAAATTTAGCTCAACTTTGATTTATTCAATGATGGTTATTCATGTACACGTATATTTGGTAACTATGTATGATAATATGGTTTTAAATGTATGTAATATCTGTTTTTTTTTTTAAATAAAAAGGTCTTGTATATTTTACATCTTTGGCTGTGCCTCATTAAAGTCTTGTTGGCAATTTTCTTTTGTGTATGTACATGTAGATAGTGTCCTGGCTTGGAACTGGAGACCCCTTTGCTGAAAGGCAGACGTGCTAACCACAGAGCCACTGTGCTGCCTGTGTATGAGAACTGGGCTTATAATGAGGTACATCCAAGGTAACTTAAAGGACTTCGTAAATAAGATCTGGGGTGGCATGATTTTGTTCAATAATAAGCCACCCCAGATTATGTATGGAGCATGTGCCAAATCGAATATGGCTCATGTGTGAGATTAGGTGATGTTTTCCCAGGAAGGCAGTGGTGAAGTAGCCTTCCCAGGGTGCACCTGTGTTGCCAGGGCCACATCACCACTGCCTCAGGGAAACCTGCAAGAAAAAAAAAATATGTTTTACCAAAAAAATTATTTTTTAAATTAGAAAAGTTTTATTGAAAAAATAAAGCACAGTACAGGTAATGAAACATTTTACACATGTGGAGCAGGACAGAAACAAGTCCATCACGTATATCTGTACATGGCTAACATATCCAAAACATGAAAGAAAGCTCAAAATAGAATAACAGTCTCAAAACCTCATCACCTCTTCCCGGCAAGTTTATTGCTTATTGCTGTCTCCAGTCGGCCACCCGCCCAGCTCATAATAGAGAATGTGCATGTGAGTTATAATATATGGAAAAGGTAACTACCTGTCGGGGGGATCCAAGAGCCATCAAACACACGTGGGACTCTGCAGAGGCGTAACTAGAACCTTCAGGGCCCCGATGCAAGAAACCATGAAGGGCCCCCCAGACTCCTGGCCGGGGCCCTTCCCTTCAAGCCCGGGGCTCTTCCCACTAATCCTGGGGCTCTTTACTCTCATTGCATGGCCTTTTATTATGGTCCCGCATCAGGATCCTTTCACAAGTTCTGCAGTGGGCCCCCTTCCTGCAATCTTGGGGCCTCCCCACAGTGGTGAAATGCCAGGGCCCGGTCGCAAGTGTGACCTTTGAGATCCTAGAAGTTCACCCACTGGTTTGCTACCGGGCCCCCTGGAGCATGGGGCCCGGTAGCGATTGCAACCCCTGCAACCCCTGTAGTTACGCCCCTGGGACTCTGCACTCCACCACAGTCTTTCGAATTTATGGGGCCGACCTCTATGTTGATTCTAATCTAAGAAATGGCCTGTGTGACGTTTATGGAGGTCTAGTTATGCATGCACCAAAAGTTTCTCTGTTTAGGGTTAAAGATCTACTTTAGTATAACAAACTAATATATATATATATATATATATATATATATATATATATATACACACAGTATATATATATATATATATATATATATATATATATATATATATATATATATATATATATATATATATATTTTAGGACAGGCAAAGTAATCCATAAGAAAATAACAAAAATGCATTTTTCTTTACTTTGATCAATGTTCATTCGTACCTTAGATTAAAAAAAAGTATACATTTTATTCTATAATTTGTCCTGTTCAAAACAGCGATGATGACGACAACTATACTTTTTAGTACAAAGCATTGCAGGGTTATTTACAAACAAAATAAAGGCTTTTTTTCAATTTTTTATTTTTTTTGGCTTTTTTTCAATTTTACATTTTATTTACAATACAGATTTAAAATCTGTTTGTTAGAAAAATAGAAATAAAAAAAAAAATGTCATAAAAATAATATCTTATGGGAAAAGATGGAGTTATGGCAAACTAAGGGCTAAATAGGGAAAAATTTTATTTGCATATTTTATACTTATCATAGGCAAACTGAAGCTTATCCCTTTGATCTGCAGATGAATGAAACAGAGAAAATACAACGTATCACTGTTACTTTGTTTCTGTCTTTCATTGTGCCTAATGCCTCGTACACACGCATCGATTATTGGCCGGGAAATTACGTCCGACAACCGATCTGCCGATTTTCGGCTTGTTAGTATGATGCTTCCGACAACCGACTCCGACTTTTCGGCCAAATAAAATCTGGTGTGCAGGCTATAGAATTTTTGTTGGCCGTCAACACAACGGCCGATTTTCCGTCAGTCAGTACAGATTTCAGCAGACAAAAATCTGATGAGCAAGACTGGGCATGCTCAAAGAAGAAAAAACACACGGAAAGTCAACCAGAACATGACATCACTTCTGAAGTAGATTTTTGTTGGCCGAGAAAATTCGTGTGCAGTCTAGGCACATTCCAACCAACAAAACACAACTCTGGACAAAAGTCAGACGATCGGTCGGCTGATAATCGTTGCGTGTACGAGGCAGAAGTGCCGGTTCACACTACGCTGCTCCGACTTCAGGGGCGACCTGTGAAGTCGCGTGCAGCGCGTCTTCGGCGCGACTTGCACGGACTTTATGAAATGAAAGTCTATGCAAGTCGCCTCCAGGTCGCCCCGAAGTAATACAGGACCTTTTTCTAAGTCGGAGATACTTGTGTCGCTCCTATTAGAACCGGTCCTGTACTACACTATGAGAGCGACGGTGCACGACATGCCAGGCTGACCAAGTCGCCTGACAAGTCGTACCAGTGTGAATGGACACTAAATGTCAGATGCATACATATGGTGCTAGACTCCACCCTAACCCAATCCATAGGATCTGGGATATCTAAAAATTTAAGGCTAGAGAACACCACCTCCATTCTCTCATGTGTCCCCAACAACTAATAGGCCAGAAATAAGCCTCCTGTCTAACTTTTCTTACCTACCGCCCCCATGTGGTATCCATTCAGGTTGGGCTTCTCCTGGTGCAGTCTCATCCCTTCAGCTACTAATAGAGCCCCTTTCCATGCATCTTTTTGGGGCAGGTTCATATGTCCATGTCATGATCTATTGTAGTAACAGAAAAAGCCGCTCAGGTGAGGCAAAGCACTCCGGTGCAGGTCGGATCTGCCATCCAATCAAGTAATCAAAGAGAAAGTTTGACCGCACTCAGGAGTTGATGAAAATGGAAGTATTTTATTCCCCATAAAACTTGAATACATGAGTGCATCACACAGACATGGGACAGGTTGACGCGTTTCGCGATTCTACAGATCGCTCATGTCATGATCTAGCCAAGTGGGAGGAGGTTTGGGTCTAGTATGCAGAAACATTTTTTGATCCAGCCAGGGAAAAGTTAGTTTAGAAAATGGCGGTCATTCTAGCAATAAAGTGTCAAGAAGTTCACTTAGAATACAATAACATTTTTTACAGCACACTGTCATAGAAAGGCCAAATGCCTTATCTACGAGCCCACACAGCGAGGGGTGGTTTGGGTCCCGTGTATTCCTCACTGAACACCAGCTGATGCATCTGAATGGCAGGTTGGCACAGGCTAGGTGTAAACTCTCACTTATATATCAAAAAAGAGCCGCACTATAAACACGGATGATCAGAAATGCAAAAATCAAAAAATCGAAAAACAAATAAAACATAATATAGTGTTGCAATAACAACACAAAAGCCATATAATCAATTGTGTGACATCTGTGTATGTAAAACCTTGGTCTGCGAGTGTTTTACAAGATGAGCAAATTTTTTTTTTATAAATTTTAATTTGATAAATGAGCGATGTCTTGCAATACAAGTAGCAACTGAGTAGAAGCCTGTGGTCACACCAGGTGCGATTTGAAACCCAAATTCAACCACTACTTCTGTGAAATTTGTAACAATTTGATGTGAGTTCAGTGCTACTTCAGTCAGAGGGGCTGTCCATGTCACAAGGAGGAACAGTGATGTTATGAACAAACGTTTAAATAAGAAAGGGTTCATATTTAACTTCTTTCAGGCTCAAGTAAGAGAGGAGCCACTAAGTGTAGCAATATGGTTACATAGAGCTTTCTTTTGGTGGTATTTGATCACCTGTGCGGTTTTTATTTTTTGCACTATAAACAAAAAAATAGCGACAATTCTGAAATAAATAAATATATATATGTATATATATATATATTTTTTTTTTTTAACTTTCTGCTATGAAACCACCACCAATAAAAAAAAAATGTAAAAAAAATCAAATTTCTTTATCAATTTAGGCCAATTTGTATTCTGCTACACATTTTTGGCAAAAAATCCCAATAAGTGTATATTGATTGGTGTGCACAAAAGTTAACACATCTACAAACTAGGGAATATTTTTATGGCATTTTTATTTATTTATTTTTTTTACTAGTAATGATCAGCGATTTTTAGCATGATTGCAACATTGCGGCGGACAAATCCGACCCCTAACTGAATTTTTTTGGGTACCAGTGACACTAATACAATGAGCAGTGCTAAAAAAAAACTGCACTGTTACTAATGACACTGGCAGGGAGGGGGTTTAACATCAGGGCGATCAAAGGGTTAAATGTGTTCCCTTGGATTGATTATTAACTGTGTGGGGGGAAGGCAGTGATCTGTGTTACTGCCTAATGCCATTCTGCCTCTCTCGGGAGCGATCACAGGTGGCCAGTGGACATCGGGTCCCCCAGACCCACTGTTTGGCTCCCCCTCTGTCAAATCAGCATCTGATTGCGCCACCATGGCACGTGCGCCCCCTAGTGGCTATTGAACAAAATGACGTACTGATTTCACACAACAGAGCCGTCCTGCCGCGGTAAATGTACATTAGGCGGTCAGCAACTGGTTAAAACAGGCACATCTAAGTATGCAGGCATCCGGGGTAAACCATCCTCCACACCGCCAGCTTTCACTGCCGTCAGTCTGCAGTCATGACCAGGAAGACTACCCTGCAGTAGAGCGATCTGAAAGTGAGGCTTGAAGTGCTCCTGGAGCGCAGTGTGGAAGGGTTGACGTCGATGGCGGTGCGGAGGATGGCCTATGTGGACAGCTTTACCCCGGAGGCCGGCATACTAAGATGTGCCTCCTTTAATCATCAACCATGTGAGTTGCTAAATGTTGAACCTTCATTAAATTTAACCATATTGCTACACTTAGAGGCGCCCCTCTTCTCTTTTATACTCTGTAGTTCCTGCTGGATTCTGCTTTATGTATTCCCTATTGACATTTTTTTTGTTTTTTGTGGTTGTGGAAGGAATCATTTGAGTTTCCATTATTTCTTATGGGGAAATTGGCTTTGATATACGAGTGCTTTAGATTACAAGCACGTTTCCGGAACAAATGATGTTCGCAATCCAAGGTTTTACTGTATTAGAATCTGGTCTGTGGAAAATATCTCGCAGCAGAGCCATTGCTTCTCATCATTGTTTGTACTATTTACAATTTTTCACTGTGATTTGTTATTTTTTTCCAAGCGCAGTTTTTGAGTTGGTACAGTAAACTCTCACTTGGACTTTTTTAGATAGAATTGTGTATTTCAATCTTCAAACTCTGTAAAAAAAAAAAAAGTAATAATCCATCATTTCAATCCTGTGCAGCACATAGTCGTAAAACATTCTGTAAAAGCCTGATGTCGCAAAAAGGATGTTGCTCAACATTGAAGATGCTAGTTTTTTGATAAAATGTGGAGGAGATATTAATATTAGGGTCTTTTATGGGTCTACTGGTTCTGGTAGGTGTGAAGCATCAGTGTTTTGACTTTACGAATATCTGAGGGGTTCCATCTATACGTCTGCGTGTTTCAGACTCTTGAGACTGTTGTGTATTTTATCATCCATGCCTATAACTTAGGTTGTGAATTACTGCTATACTGGGTAGATTGCATCCTAGGGCTACACCCATGAATTCTCTGTATTGTAGAAGTTGGCTGATGGAGAATGGTCAATCTGAATGCATGCAGATTAGTACGAGTGTGTGGGAGTTGCTAAAGTCAGGGACAGATCTCATTGCCAGACATGGATCTGTTTATCTTAAGTTTGTGTGGGCAGTGGGAAAGGTTATGGCTGTGAATGAGCTTTTACCATCAATGGTTGTTAGGGGAGCAACGGGCGCTGGCATCTGCCACGTTCTTAGCAACCAGTGACTTCATCCAGCCCAATTCATTTGCTGGTCGGGAATCCCCGGCCATATAAACAAAGCGGCAGGCATATTTGGCTGACAACATTTTTCAAATATGACCACATGGCCTTATTTGGTCAATGACATCACTGGGTATACCCCACCCCTTTGCATTTAGTGGCGGATAGGGCAGCTGTTAATCGTGGAAAGTGTAGTGACTGAAGCAGATATGTTCATCGGTCCGCAGGTTTTTCGTTTTGTCAACTTAACAGGCATCATTCATCGTGATTGATGAGAATCCACATCACTAGACGATGTGATTAATGATGGTTCTACATCATGGGGCTTTTTTTTTGGGGGGGGGGGTATATTTTTTTAAGAAAGGACTTGTCAAAAAATGATCTTTTTTTACATTTACTTTTTTGTGAATGAATAGGAGTACTATGTACCCCTTTACATGTTCACATGGGGGACAGTATCTGGAGGATCCCTTATTTTTAAAGGGCGCTTCCAGTTTCTGATAAGCCCCCCCCCCATCTGCTGACCCCACAACCACGGGGCCAGGGTTAAGGAGAAAAGACCCTCGTTCTCCTCATCATTGAGACAAGGTAAGGAACAGGAGGGGTCCCCTCTGGCGAAATACACCCCCATTTGGAGGGCATGTGGCTAGGTGTGGTTCAGAAAGAGGGGAACCCATACTTGCCCCCCCCCTTTTATGACCTTCCAGACTGCATGCTCTGATAAAGGTCTAGCATGGAATCTGGAGAGAACTCCACAACTACTTCAAAGCTGCTGGTAAGTGCAATGTCTTGTGCAGTTTGCCGACATCTATGTGACTTCATGCACAGATGTCAATGCAAGTCGCACATAAAAATCGCCAAAAATAATGCAAGAACCATTTCCAAATTCAGAGTCAGAGTCGCACTGATTTCATAGGCACAAATAGGTGAGACTTGTCATACTATTTTGAACTGTCGAATTGCATGACAAATCGCATTAGTGTGAACGGGGGCTTACTGGCATTTTTTTCTTTGTAAACATCAGTTTCTTGTAGTAGGTTGTATGCATTGTACAGATGCGCCACTTCACAGGCAGGTTAAGGGTATACTCTGGCATGTTATTTAAAGGAATTTTGCATTTTAACCAGTTCTTGACCGCCCTATAGTAATTTTACTACTACAGGGTGGTTGCTGTGCGCAGGATCACATACATATATATATATATATACAGTGGGTACGGAAAGTATTCAGACCCCCTTAAATTGTTCACTCTTTGTTATATTGCAGCCATTTGCTAAAATCATTTAAGTTCATTCTTCTTCCTCATGAATGTACACATAGCACCCCATACTGACAGAAAAACACAGAGTTGTTGACATTGTTGCAGATTTATTAAAAAAGAAAAACTGAAATATCACATGGTCCTAAGTATTCAGACCCTTTGCTGTGACACTCATATATTTAACTCGGGTGCTTTCCATTTCTTCTGATCATCCTTGAGATGGTTCTACACCTTCATTTGAGTCCAGCTGTGTTTGATTATACTGATTGGACTTGATTAGGAAAGCCACACACCTGTCTATATAAGACCTTCCAGATCACAATGCATGTCAGAGCAAATGAGAATCATGAGGTCAAAGGAACTGCCTGAAGAGCTCAGAGACAGAATTGTGGCAAGGCACAGATCTGGCCAAGGTTACAAAAAGATTTCTGCTGCACTTAAGGTTCCTAAGAGCACAGTGGCCTCCATAATCCTCAAATGGAAGACGTTTGGGACGACCAGAACCCTTCCTAGAGCTGGCCGTCCGGCCAAACTGAGCTATCGGGGGAGAAGAGCCTTGGTGAGAGAGGTAAAGAAGAACCTAAAGATCACTGTGGCTGAGCTCCAGAGATGCAGTCAGCAGATGGGAGAAAGTTGTAGAAAGTCAACCATCACTGCAGCCCTCCACCAGTCGGGGCTTTATGGCAGAGTGGCCCGACGGAAGCCTCTCCTCAGTGTAAGACACATGAAAGCCCGCATGGAGTTTGCTAAAAAATCACCTGAAGGACTCCAAGATGGTGAGAAATAAGATTCTCTGGTCTGATGAGACCAAAATAGAACTTTTTGGCCTTAATTCTAAGCAGTATGTGTGGAGAAAACCAGGCACTGCTCATCACCTGTCCAATACAGTCCCAACAGTGAAGCATGGTGGTGGCAGCATCATGCTGTGGGGGTGTTTTTCAGCTGCAGGGACAGGACGACTGGTTGCAATCGAGGGAAAGATGAATGCGGCCAAGTACAGGGATATCCTGGACAAAAACCTTCTCCAGAGTGCTCTGGACCTCAGACTGGGCCGAAGGTTTACCTTCCAACAAGACAATGACCCTAAGCACACAGCTAAAATAACGAAGGAGTGGCTTCACAACAACTCTGTGACTGTTCTTGAATGGCCCAGCCAGAGCCCTGACTTAAACCCAATTGAGCATCTCTGGAGAGACCTAAAAATGGCTGTCCACCAACGTTTACCATCCAACCTGACAGAACTGGAGAGGATCTGCAAGGGGGAATGGCAGAGGATCTCCAAATCCAGGTGTGAAAGACTTGTTGCATCTTTCCCAAAAAGACTCCTGGCTGTATTAGATCAAAAGGGGGCTTCTACTAAATACTGAGCAAAGGGTCTGAATACTTAGGACCATGTGATATTTCAGTTTTTCTTTTTTAATAAATCTGCAACAATGTCAACAATTCTGTGTTTTTCTGTCAGTATGGGGTGCTATGTGTACATTCATGAGGAAGAAGAATGAACCTAAATGATTTTAGCAAATGGCTGCAATATAACAAAGAGTGAAAAATTTAAGGGGGTCTGAATACTTTCCGTACCCACTGTATATGTATATATATATATATATATATATATATATCTATTACTGTGTGTGTGTGTGAATGTGTGTGTGTGTGTATATATATATATATATATATATATATATATATATATATATATATATATATATATATATATACTCACATTTGTTTTTTAAACAATGTTCACTGTTTATTTATTGGATTGTATTGGTTTATGGTCAGTAACTGAACTAGTCATTGGGATATATCTAGATGGTAAGGAGCAGCGCGACACAAGTTTAGTTATTTGGACACATGATGTAGGCACACATTTAGTGATTACTGCAGCTTCAATGGGGGTTTATGATTTATGATTCCTAATCTTATTAATTTTGGCAGCACACAGGGCTTTTGCTTTTCAATGGTACAGATCTGCCAGAGGCAGGTTAAGGATATCCTCCTGGCATGTTATTTAAAGAGAATTTGCATTTTCATGTCACCCTTTAGGCATTGTTATGTTTTTTTTTTCTTTTTGGAGGATGTTCCCCCAAGGCAATGCCCAGCCCCCATGCCAATCCCTTGCCCATTAGACTAAAAAGGACCATTAGTGTTTTTTTAACATTTGGCTCTCTTTGACTTTGATGGGGTTATTCAACAACTGAACTTCAGTATTGTTCACCAAACCCGCTTGAAGAGGAAGCCAGGTATGTAAAGCTCACCCCAGTTACAAGTTAAAGCGGAGTTCCGGCCACAAAATCGACATAATCGATTTTGGGCCATCCGCTTGCTCTTGGTCACCTGAAAAACAAATGGATAGTTAAGATTTTTTTTTTGTTTACTTACCTTGTTATTGAAGAAAAATATACTCACCTTTCTTCCACTTCCTCCCTCAGCGGCCGCGGCCCGCGCCATCACTTCCTCTTTGCATTGATTCCTTGGAGCTGAACGTCATCGCTCCCAGGAATCAATGCGCCTGCACCGGCCCCGCTCGTCACTTCCGGTGCAGACACGGCATTCCCTGCTAAACAGCTTCTGGGCATGCCGAGAAGCTGTGGAGGGATGACGTGCCCGCACCGGAAGTGACAAGCGGGGCCGGTGCAGTGCATTCTGGGGGAAGAGGACACGGAAGAGGATCACGCTGGCTTCAGCTGCCCACACCCGAGATGGCAGCGCTGGAGAAGAAATTTTCAAGGTAAGTATTTTTTCTAAAAGGTAAGTGCGACCCAGGACAGTACAGAGGCTATCCATTGTGGAATGTACTAGCCCTGACTGTCCCGGGGGTATTTTTAGCTAAATTTCACCCCCGTGGCCGGAACTCCACTTTAAGGATCACAGCTCACAGTATAGCTTGGGGAATCTCAGAGCCATGCTGATGCCAGAACCATGTGGATATCACCAGGCTATCACATAACCCATAGCTCCTAACTGTTCCTGATTTTGAGGGACTGTCCCTGATTTGGAACAAAGTCCCTCTGTCCCTCTTTCTTCCTCATTTGTCCCTCATTTTGGTCTGATCTATATAGTTGTATATACAATGCACTATTTATCTTTCAAAAAGTGTTTTACAGTGATACACCTTTCATCCAATTTCTAAATTGCTGCATTTGTAAATTTCAAAAGCCGATATTAAGGAATAGTAGTGGTAAAAAAGCACTTATGAGTTTAGACAATCGTTTATTTTTGTACAATTCTCCTTTAAGGGGGCGTGGCAGGGGGTGCGTCCAATACCTGCATACTTTTGCTAATAGATGTCCCTCATTCCGATCTCAGAAAGTTGGGAGGTATGCATAACCATCAGAGTACACCAAAATGTATGCAAGATTTACATCTACCTGTGTGTTTCTAGCCAGCTACATTGTGGATGAGTCTCCCTATACAGATAGCTGGAGATAAGAATCCGTCCACACTAACTGTAGAAGTAATATTGCAGGATGGCTGATGAACACAATTCAGTCAGCATACAGAGCTAGCAGGTATCCTTTGCCAAAGATCATTCATTGTGCATTCTACAAGGAGTATTTTGGCTTCCTGGGTGGCTTTTGCTAGAGTCTCACCAGCTGGTCATCCTACAACACCTTCATGTCACATTACAGTGTGGATCCAACCTCATTGACTTGTGCTGAATTTGCTTCCACCACCTTGTCTTCTTCCTTTGTCAAACTTTAAATTTCTATAGGCATCATTCCCTTCTATGTAGCAATGTATATACCGTATGTGTACTGTCATTTATATGCAGTAAAACTCAAAAAATTTATTATAGACACCGTAATTTTCCTTTCCTGGTGCCTAACCAGGGTAACATGCAATTTCTCTTGTTTTAAACCTTTTACGAGAATGGGAGCAGAGACCTGTAGCCTTTGATTTTTAGTCATCTCAGGTCCTCGGGGGTTAGGTTAGGGCAGAACTTAGTAGCATATGTATGCTGCCATAGTTAAGTGCCGGGAAAGGAAAATTGTGATAAGTATGAAACAATTTTCAAAGTATCTCACTTTTCAGAACACTTTCAGAACTTGGTCCACTTTTTTGCAAAAAGGCTATAATAGCTACTGTATTTGCAAGAAAACGCTCGGCTGTCATTGTGACAGGTGGGTATTGCCGATACATGTGAGGGATTGAGGCAGGAGAACTGGACATACTACACACACCCTGTGTACTTCAATTAAGTTTTTTGGGCATGTGTCCCACAAACAGCATCCAAAACTGTTTCATTACCAGTCTAAACTATTTAAAGTATGAAAATACTATGGTTATTAGAATCTGCAGTAGTACGTTGTTTTACCTTCAGAGCTGTAAATAGATCAATAAGCTCCCATTTGTAAACGTGGTCTTCTGTATTTAATTTCAAGTTCTGGTCTTTTTGGAGATTTTGAACGAACATCATACAGTGTTTTTCTGTAACTGATAAAGAAATAAAACTGAGTATCAAAATATCACATAGGCCTGAGGTAATCAATAACTCACTCCTGTCATGAACTCTCCAAGACCCTTTGAGGTAGATAAAACAGGAAACTTGGAATGTTTTTTTGACCTTGACCATCTGGTAGCATGTGCTAAAGTTATCCTGTACTTTTGTTGTTGTTTATCTATAGAGTGGCATCCCATACTTGGCAATCTATTCCAAGTAGTTATGCTGACAAAGTTGTCTAATGTCTACTATTGGCCAATCCTGTATGTGCTGTCTAAGCAGTATAAATACCTCTTGGATCACAGCTTTTGGGCCTCCTCCTGTGGGGAAGGCCCCTGCTTGTTTTCTGTTCACTGTAAGACACGTGGTCTTAAAAGAAATGTATGGCTTTTTTTTTTTTTTTTTGCCACTTATACTTACCTAGGTGGATGCAGCATCGTTCCAATGTTGCATCTGTACCCCCGGCGCCTCTGCACTGAGAAACAAGCGATTAAACACCGCCGATGGCTCAATTCCGACAGCTCCCCGAGCAGGGAGCTGCTGAATGCCAGTCACAGCTCTCTGCTCTGCCCCCTCCTCACTCATTGGAGCGCAGGGCTGTGGAGAGGCGGGGAACGGCCGCCTAAGGCTCTCAGCGGCTTGCTGGGAGGCTGAGCCGGGTGTCGGACTTTAGTCCAACCTCTGCTGAAAACGAAATGCACTCCTGTGATCCATAGGAGATGTACAGCCAAATGAGAGAGAGGTTGTGAAAAAAGAAACCCTTGTTCCCATAAACTAAAAAACTAAAGAGTAAAGTTAGCCCATTTTTTTGTATATTGTGAAAGATGATGTCACGCTGAGTAAATAGATACCCAACATGTTACTGTTTAAAATTGCGCATATCCGTGGAATGGCGACAAACTACGGTCAATAAAAATCTCCATAAGCGACACTTTAAAATTTTTTAACGGTTACCAGTTTAGAGTTAGAGTATAGCTCTTTTTTTATTATTGCACACGCTCTGGCTATCACGGCGATACCTCACATGTGTGGTTTGAACAGTAATTTAAATTGCGGCGCGACTACCATATATACGTTTTCTTTCGTGCGCAAGCTCACAGCAAAGGGGGCGGCTAAATTATTATTTTTTTTTCCTATTTATTTTATATTATTTTTATAAATTTTAACACAGGTTTCTTAAAAAAAAAAAAATCTGATCACTTTTATTGCTGTCACAAGCAATGTAAACATCCCTTGTGACAGCAATATACAGTGACAGGTACTCTTTATGGAGGGATCGGGGGTCTAAAAGACTCCAAACCCCTCCACTACACTTTTATGTATTCAAAACGCCAAAAACAGCATTTTTGAATACATTCACTTTTTGAAACTGCCGTCTTTAGCAGCCGAGTAACCCGGATGTGACATCATGGACGCCGCCTTCAGATTACGTCATCGGAGACCCGATCGAAGCCGCATCCAGCTTAGATCGGAATTCCATCCAGCTGGTGGACGCGCCGGCTGGTTGCTCGGGTCTCCCGGTTGGACGGGAGACCCGGGCAGAGCCGCGGCGGGAGGGGGGGCGTCCCCTCACTGGGGTAACGATCGAGCGGCTCCCGAACCGCATCGGTCATTACCGCCGGAAAGCCGACCACCGACTCTAAACAACAGTACCGGGATGAGGCCTCTAGCTAGGCTTAAAGTGAGCCAACGTAGGTTTGTTAGAAAACTAATAAACAAAACACATTTTAACTAATTTCAACAAAATTCGTAACTGCTTCATTCGGATATATCCGAATCTCCGAATAACCAAAAATTTGTCTGAATTTGTATTCGGAATGAACCGAATTACACATGTCTAGTGCAATTGGACCTAGCTTTGAGAAAACAGGAAGGCACTGTTCTAGGGGGGGATTTTGCCACCCCTCCTTTTCCTTTAGGAAGAGGTCCTTGGATGAGCTCAAGCTTTTGGGAAGAGGTTTTGCGGGTAGGCAGTGTGTCTGGAGAAAGTCCTAAGGCCCCTAGAGAATACTTCCCTTTCATGAGCAGACGGAGGTCATGCAGACCCAAGAGATCCTCCTAGAATCACCCTGGAACATAAAAAGATGTGAACCCCCCATTTTGTAGCCACTGAAATCAAAAGGAAGCTGAAGATGCTCCCAGATGCTGAGTTCCATCCAGTGACTAACAGCCAGGGAGTTGTAGGAGCTCCTCTGAAGATTTTGAGCATCCTACCTCATTCTGTCCTGTCTAAGCAAGCTGAATTAAAGTATCGGAACTACATTATTGTCTGGCCCTGCATTACTGCTGCATAAGAAGCATGCTTTATCTGGGGATAAGGAAGTTCCTCTTTTATTTCCAAGATTCCTTTAGGTGAGGGCACTAGAAACCTATGAACCTCTGGAGAATAGCTGTATACTCCAATTTAGCTCGGGCTCAGGTTTCCTCATTTATCAGGTGCAGTGAAGAATGGATACAAGTGCTGCCAGGTGAGGTTCATCCTACATGACCTCTCCCCTGAAACATTCACAAGCTACTTGAACAAACCTCAAGGCACACAACATGTAAAAATACAAACAGTATTACTAAACAGAGACCCAGTGTCAAAACCTATTTTAAAGGGTTTAAAGCAGGGGTCCTCAAACGCATGCGGCCCGCCAGGGTCCTGAACCCAGCCCGCTGGCCAGGATGTAGTATTCATGTTTTTTTTTTTTTTTCATGAATCACCCAATTAGAGCCAGAGGCTCTAATAGGCTTCAGAAAAAGGTGGACCCGGGGCGCAGAGTACTGCGCCCTAGCCCACCCATTTGTGTGACAATAGCGAATGAAAATTCGCTATTGTCATACGGATCCTTTTCCTGGCCAATCAGGAAGCGGGTCCGAGACTCGCTTCCTGATTGGCCGAAAGGCGAGCTCATGTCATTGGCCGAAGAGGAGGCGGGAGGACTCGAGGAGACGCCGGGGGACTGAGGAGAAGCCGCCGCTGCAGGTAAGTGCACTGACTGATCTCTCTGCATTGAAGGGGGCACGCTGGTCTCTGCATTGAAAGGGGGCACGCTGGTCTCTGCATTGAAAGGGGGCACGCTAATCTCTGCATTGAAAGGGGGCACGCTGGTCTCTGCATTGAAAGGGGGCACGCTGGTCTCTGCATTGAAAGGGGGGCACGCTTTGGTCTCTCTGCATTGAAAGGGGGCACGCTGTGGTCTCTCTGCATTGAAAGGGGGCACGCTGTGGTCTCTCTGCATTGTTGGGGGCACACTATACCTTGATTACTAAAGGCCCCTTTCACACTTTTGTGACCTCAGAGTCACGCAATTTTTACAGCGTTTTTTGCCGCAAAGCAATGCCTATTACATTTTTCTGTTTGAGCCCCCCCCCCCCCCAAAAAAAAATTTGAACACCAGCCGCACTATATAAATAAAAAATATGCGCATTAGAATTCGTTCATATTTATTTCAAACTTTAGTCCGGCCCCCAACAGTGTCTGAGGGACTGTGAACTGGCCCCCTGTTTAAAAAGTTTGAGGACCCCTGGTTTAAAGAGTTTAGCTTACTGTACAGTATGAAGACTTAGGATAACCAAACTCAAAAATTAGATTAGCTTATAATTATCTTGGAAATCTTTAACCAGCACATAATTTATGTTACTTCTCATGGAATGGGCGTTATTATATAATAATTATAATGGTTATTATTATCATATCATGGATGGTACCTGATTTTTTGCACAGCGCAGCCCAGATGTTGCAGACCATCAAAGCAGGGATCTGATTCTGAGATCTCCTCATCAATATCAAATCTTGTCTCCAGTGTGCTCAGAGTTCGGTTTGTAGCGATAGCTGAGCAGAGATCATCACAGCACAGTAATGTGGTGTGACAAAAATACAATCTTGTTGGAGAAACAGGAAATTAAAATAGTGATTTTTGGAAAGCAAGGATAATGCACTGGATACAATAAACTACACAAAGATGATAGAAAGCACCAACAGACCTCACCAAATGCAGTGCAATTGCCAGAATTGCATTGCATAGGTGTGAACACCCATGCAATGCGATTCAGGTGTGGGGGGAAAAAAAGCTCCTGCACCATTTTGGTGCATATGCGATGCGATTTGAGCAATACACGCATCAGTGAGAACCTATGCTGAGTCCCTTATACAGAATGTTTTTATCAGAATCCTGCAGAATATTATGTGATTTATAGTAGAGGTCCCCAACTCCCAGGCCGCGGACTAGTACTGGTCTGAGGCCTTTTAGGAATCGGGCTGCATAGCAGGAGGCTTGATTTAAATTAGTGAATTCACATGGGAATGGAGAGCTGCTGGAGTGCTTTAGGCTGGGTTTACACTGATGCGTCATACCACATTGCATGTCATTTGTATAGTAGTCGCAATGGATTCCTGTTCAAATAATTTGCAAATTCAGTGTGGTTCGCATTGACCCATACATTATGTATGCCTCAATTTGCACTGGATCCGCACCATAAAGGTGCAGGGCCCTTTTTTTTGGTTCCCACTGAAATTGGATCGCATGGGTTTACAGACCCAAGTGATCTGATTCTATCTGATTCCACAGTTTGTACTGCATTCTGTGAACCGATTTGGGGTTGTCATAAACGTTCTATTGACACCCGCAGTGGTTCACAGAGCACAGTGTGAACTGCCTGCGATTCTGATGCGCACAGGAATTGCTGCAGTTCCCGCACCGCATCACTATGAACCCAGCTGTCCATTCCTGGCTGCGGTAGGTGGTGTGCATATCAGCGCATCACCCGTTGCCTTTTTTTTTTTTGTACAAACTTTAATTGAAGTGTACAAAACTTACACTTCATTCATGGCAATGTACAGCAGAAAATACGCTGCTCTGCTGTATGTTGTCATGGGATTCAACATGTATGTCTGCATTTTATCGCAGCCATAGGCTGTGTTGCAGTGTGAATGGGACCCACAGGAAACAACTGTTTCCTGTGTGTCCTTGCGGTGACAGACGTTCTACAATGCCGTTGTAATGTTAGAATTCCATACCTCGTTAGATTTCCATACCCTCGTCACTTCCTGTCCGTAACAGCTGAGCAGCGTAGCAGTGCGCATGCTCAGAGCCCCGAAAACACCATTGAACAGCTGTGAAGTTGAGGAGTGCGCATGCTCGGAGGGAATTAAATAATCACGGTATTGTGTGTAATGTTATACTTGTGGCGGTTACATAAAAACAGTTCGGCTGCAACATCAATCATCTCCTCTGCTATCCCTGTCACCTCCCTGATGTCGGCTAGTAAATATAAAAGCGGCGGTGGGTGTATGAATTCGAAATGACAGAGATCTCGGCTCCGTGATGCGCTTTTATATTTATTAGCCGAGAGCAGGGAAGTGAGAGGGGAAGGAGCGGAGATTATTTATGTTGCAGAGGAGCTGTTTTAATGTAATCGCGGCAAGTGTAAGTACCGTGAGAAATCCATACCCTCCGTAGCAGCACCGGAAGTGACGAGGGTATGGTTTTCTCACGGGTATGGTTTTTTCACGGAACACCATAAAACGTCTGTCGCCGCACACTGTGTAAATTAGCCCTACAGCCGCTCGCATTACCACCTGAGCTCAACCTCCTGAGCTCAACCTCCTGTCAGGTCAGTGGTGTTATTAGATTCTCATAGGGGCACAAACCCTACTGTAAACTGCCCATGTAAGGGACCTAGGTTGCCTGCTTCCTATGAGAATCTAATGCCTGAAGATCTGAGGTGGAGCTGATGCTAGTGCTGGGGAGTGGCTGTAAATACAGATCATTAGCACAGACTCCTATGAAAACCCAAACGATTGGCAAGTGACTGCATCTTATGGCTGTGGAAAAATTGTCTTCCACAAAACCGGTCCCTGGTGTTAAAAAGGTTGCGGTCCGTTCATTTATAGTATAAAGCTGGATACACACTATCCAACTTTTGTGGTTAGATTTCCTTCAGATTTACCTTTTCTATGTAGTGCAAGGGCCTGCCAGATTGCATACAAATTGAAAGTGTTTAGGTTTGACCTCATATTATATGGTTTTGGTAAATCTAAAGGAAAAAGTCTTCAGAAAATCTTATAGTGTGTATGGCTCATAATTCTCACATCAGCTCCTGCAAGGTACAGTCTGGATGTTTCAGTCCCTCACAGATACATTTTATTCCAGAGTCCTCTAGAACGTTCATTGATAAATCCAGTTTGGTAAGAGATCTATTTGCAATAAGAACACATCCGAGGTCATCACAGCTCAAGGGAGTTAAATGACAACGTTGGAGGCTGCAGGGGAAAAAAAAACAAACACATTTCTGAATGGTGCCATTCAGCTTTTTAAAACTCACACTGGAACTTTACTATACAGTACTGCAAAGTATTAGTTTAGCTTATAGCGTAATTTTCCCTTCAACGTCTGTAGGTTACCGTCGGGATCTCTAAATCCCTCACACAGAAAGTTTTTTTCAACAAACTATAATATAATCTAATATAGTACAATTCTAACCTCAGTTCCTGCAGGGTACAGTCTGGATGTTTGAGTCCATCACAGATAAGTTTTATTCCAGAGTCTTCTAGAAAATTATTTGATAAATCCAGTTTGGTGAGAGATTGATTTGCAATGACAGATTGGAGGTCATCACAGCTCAAGTGAGTCAAATCACAACCTTCAATGCTGCAAAAAAAAAAAAAAAATCACACATTCATCTATTCTGCCAATCAGCTTTCTGAATCTGTCACAGTGGTATTTTACTATACTGTCCTTCAAATTATTATAGATTTTAGCAGGGCAGTAGATTTTTTTTCCGGGGGGTGGGGTGGGTTCAGCCTTAATTACCCAGCTACGTACAGAGTGAAGGATTCAGGGTGTGCTACATACAGAATTCTGAATTCAAGGTGTGCTACATACAGAGTGCAAGGTGCGCTATGCACAGAGTGAAGCGTTTATGTGTGTGCTGTGTACAGAGTGAAGGGTTTAGGGTGTGCTGCTTACAAAGTGTAGAGTTCAGAGAGTGCTACCTACAGAGTGCAGGGTTCGGGATGGGCTATGTACAGAGTGCAGTGTTCAGGGTGTGCTATGTACAGAGTGCAGTGTTTAGGGCATGCTAGGCACAGAGTTCAAGAGTGTGCTGTGTACAGAGTGCAGAGTTCAAGAGTGTGCTATGTACAGAGTTCAGGGTGTACTACATGCAGTGTGCAAAGTTCAGGGTATGCTACATACAGAATGCAGGATTCAGGGTGCCCTATGTGCAGAGTGAAGGGTTCAGGGTGCATTACGCACAGAGTGCAGGGTTCAGGGTGCACTACGCACAGAGTGCAGAGTTCAGGGTGCACTACCCACAGAGTGCAGGGTTCAGAGTGTGCTACGCACATAAAGCAGGGTTCATGGTGTGCTACGCACAGAGTGCAGGGCTCAGGGTATGCTATGTACAGAGTGCAGGGTTCAGGGTGTGCCACCTACAGAGTGCAGGGTTCAGGTAGTGTCACCTACAGAGTGCAGTGCTCACTGTGTACCACCTACAGAGGGCAGGGTTTAGGGTGTGCCACCTATAAAGTGCAGGGTTCAAGGTGTGCTACCTACAAAGTGCAGGGTTCAGGGTGTGCTACTTACAGAATGCAGGGTTCAGGATGTACTATTTACAGAGTGCAGGGTTCAGGGTGTGCTACGTACAGAGTGCAGGGTTCAGGGCATGCTACCTACAGAGTGTAGGGTTCAGGCTGTGCTACTTACAGAGTGCGGGGTTCAGGGAGTCCTACTTACAGAGTGAAAAGTTCAGGGTGTGCTACGTACAGAGTGCAGGGTTCAGGGTGTACTATGTACAGAATGCAATGTTAAGGGTGTGCTACGTACAGAGTGCAGGGTTTATGTTGTGCTACGTACAGAGCACAGGGTTTCGGGTGTGCTACATACAGAATGCAAGGTTCAGTGTGTGCTACTTACAGAGTGCAGGGTTTAGGGTGTGAAACTTACAGAGTTTAGGGTGTACTACGTACAGAATGCAGAGTTCAGAGTGTGCTACTTACAGAGTGCAGGGTTTAGGGTGTACTATATACAGAGTGCAGTGTTCAGGGTGTGCTACCTACAGAGTGCAAAATTTAGGGCGTGCCACGTACAGAGTGCAGGGTTCAGGGCGTGCCACGTACAGAGTGCAGTGTTCAGGGCATGCCACGCTCAGAGTGCAGGGTTCAGGCCATTCTACCATTCTACCGCTCCCTGATTGGCTGAATGGCGAACCCATACCATTGGCCGAGGAGGAGTCAGGAGGACTCGAGGAGACGCGGGGGACTGAGGAGAAGCCGCTGCTGCAGGTAAGTGCACTGGTCTCTCTGCATTGAAAGGGGGCACGGCACGCTGGTCACTCTGCATTGAAAGGGGGCACGGCACGCTGGTCACTCTGCATTGAAAGGGGGCACGGCATGCTGGTCACTCTGCATTGAAAGGGGGCACGGCACGCTGGTCACTCTGCATTGAAAGGGGGCACGCTGGTCCCTCTGCATTGAAAGGGGGCACGCTGGTCACTCTGCATTGAAAGGGGGCAGGGCACGCTGGTCACTCTGCATTGAAAGGGGGGAGGGCACGCTGGTCATTCTGCATTGAAAGGGGGCAGGGCACGCTGGTCACTCTGCATTGAAAGGGGGCACGCTGGTCCCTCTGCATTGAAAGGGGGCACGCTGGTCACTCTGCATTGAAAGGGGGCACGGCACGCTGGTCACTCTGCATTGAAAGGGGGGAGGGCACGCTGGTCATTCTGCATTGAAAGGGGGCAGGGCACGCTGGTCAATCTGCATTGAAAGGGGGCACGCTGGTCACTCTGCATTGAAAGGGGGCACGCTGGTCACTCTGCATTGAAAGGGGGCAAGCTGGTCACTCTGCATTGAAGGGGGCACGCTGGTCACTCTGCATTGAAAGGGGGCAGGGCACGCTGGTCACTCTGCATTGAAAGGGGGCAGGGCACGCTGGTCACTCTGCATTGAAAGGGGGCAGGGCACGCTGGTCACCCTGCATTGAAAGGGGGAAGGGAACGCTGGTCACTTTGCATTGAATGGGGGCACGCAGGTCACTCTGCATTGAAAGGGGGCACGGCACGCTGGTCACTCTGCATTGAAAGGGGGCACGGCACGCTGGCCACTCTGCATTGAAAGGGGGCACGCTGGTCACTCTGCATTGAAAGGGGGCAGGGCACGCTGGTCACTCTGCATTGAAAGGGGGCACGCTGGTCACTCTGCATTGAAAGGGGGCACGCTGGTCACTCTGCATTGAAAGGGGGCACGCTGGTCACTCTGCATTGAAAGGGGGCACGCTGATCACTCTGCATTGAAAGTGCGCATGATGGTCACTCTGCATTGAAGGGGGCACACTATACCTTGGTTACTGAAGGCCCCTTTCACACTTTTGTGACCTCAAAGTCACGCAATTTTTTACAGCGTTTTTTGCCGCAAAGCAATGCCTATTACATTTTTCTGTTTGCGCCCCCAAAAAATTTTGAGCACCAGCCGCCACTGCAACCACGGCACCTGTAATCATTTTTGTCATGCTGATGATCACAGGTGCTGTGGTTGTATCATTCATGGCTGCAGACTGTATTGTATACTATTAGTACTCCTGTCAAAAGTACTAACAGTATAGCAAACACTGTAGCCTGAGTCTCACTCTAGTAGTGGAAAGGGTGTTAGCAGACAGTTAGTGTGTGGCCTTCTAGAGTGGAATGTCCAAATCTGAGAGGCTGCAGGATGTGTTGAGTGTAGATTTATGTGAGGTGGAGAGCAGAAAGAAACAGGAGAAAGTGAACTGGAAAGGGGATGGGGGAATGAGGATCAGTGTGAGAGTGATTTACTGCATGGTCTTACTGGGAAGATGTACAGCCATGTAGTACATAGAGGGAGGGGGAATTAAAGCGGAGTTCCACCTGGAAATTTTTTTTTTAGATAAAAATACCCCCGGGACAGTCAGGGCTAGTGCATTTAAGCAACGATAGCCTCTGAACTGTCCCGTTTCACTTACCTTTTAGAAGAAATACTTTCCTTGAAAATGTATTGTCCAGCGCTGCCATCTCAGGTGTGGGCAGCTGAAGCCGGAGCATCCTCTTCGGTGAGGTCGGAGTCCCAGAATGCCCTGCACCGGCCCTGCTCACCACTTCCGGTGCAGGCTCGTCATCCCTGCACAGCTTCTGGGCATGCCCAGAAGCTGTTCAGCAGGGAATGACGCGCCCGCATCGGAAGTGACGAGCAGGGCCGGTGCAAACGCATTGATTCCTGGGATCGATGACGCTCATCTGCCAGGAGTCAACAAAAGGAGGAAGTGACGTCGGCGGCCATGTCTGCAGAGGGAGGAAGGGGTAGGAAGGTAAGTATATTTTCTTTAAAAACAAGGTAAGGGAAGCAAAAAAAAAGTTTAATTATCCAATTGTTTTTCAGGTAATTTAGAGCAAGTGGATTGGGAAAAGTTAATTTTGAGGGTGGAACTCCGCTTTAAGCTGGGGGTGAAAGATGTGGATGAAATGAAAGTAAACTTGTTATAGTGAAAGTAACTTTTCTCCTCTCTCACCTCCGATCACTGCAGGAAGTTCACTAATTTCATGCAGTTCTGCAGCTTCTGTTCAGCCTTCTCCCCGCATCAGAGTTGCTTCATCCCACACCCACTAAGAAGCCTGCGGGATGAATTTGGAGGGAAGGACAATGCACTTTGTGTACCCATTGGCTGGGGAGACAGCAGCACCTACCCCTACTGCCTCATTAGCCAATAGGTAGCTGAAGCTCAACATAAGTGCCTTCCTCCCTCCCTCCTGACATCAAACAGGACCTCACAAGTACCAACCTGTTGTTCTACAATGTGGGCAGGTCGGGAACAAATGTATTTTTAACTGGTCTTCCCAATAGCAGTGCGGTTCCCGCAGCTGATAGGCTACACTAGCCTAGTTGCTTTGACATTAACTGATGCTCTGGGGGTAGAGGTTTGGACCCCCCTGACCCCTCCCCTTATCTACGTCCCTGTAATGTCATTCTCACTTCAGCTCCTTTAGAGTACAGCCTGGATCTCTGAGTCCCTCACACAGAAGTTTAATTCCAGAGTCCTTCAAACTGTTTGATGATAAATCCAGACTGGTGAGAGATCGGTTTGTCATAAGAAGAGAGCGGAGGTCATCACAGCACACATGAGTGAAATCACATTGCCAGATTCTGCAGAGGCAAAGCAAATGCAGTTAACTATGCTTAAAAAAATTACAAGCAGTTATTGAAAATTATTGTATTAATTAACCTCCCTGGTGGTATGATTATGTCAGGAATTACATACCAAAAGTGGTACAATTTTTTCATGGAAATTTGGCGTTATGTATTATAGGCCTACAATTCTTAGTAATTACTGACTTAAACCTGACCAAAACAAGAGTCTAGTAGACATCCCAGATGTGATAAATTTGAAACACAAACGCATGAATTATAATCGAATCAATAATATCATTTTATTATTTAATATATAATATACATAATAAAATTATATTATTGATTAGATTATAATTCATGCATTATATAATATATATATATATATATATATATATATATATATATATATATATATGTGTGTGTGTGTGTGTGTATATATATATATAATATAAAATGTGTTATGTGTTTGTGTTTTGTGCAATGTTTTTTTTTTTTTTTTTTAATTTCCCTCCCTAGTTCCGCTCCCATGCAGCATTGCTGCTGCAGGGAACGGAACTAGGAAGTCATCACACCGACGGAGGAGCGGCGGGACTATCAACTAGCGGTCACAGCAATGAGAGATTATCGCTGGATCGCCAGGAGAAGGTAAGAGACACCGCTGCGCTCTCTGCACATCTACCCCGAGCGTGACTCGGGGATACCGATCCTGCACTAAAAAATCCACCCCGAGTCACGCTCGGGATTACCGCCAGGGGGGTTAAAGGGCAATCTCAGCTCAGTTTTGTTTGATAACAGTTTCTATGTCGACCCTCCCAAAGAAGTTTTATTTCAGGGTCCTACTGATTCTTATACACATTATATAGTATAAATAAAATCTCAGCTATTGTAGGGTACAGCCCAGATGTCTGAGATCTTAAAAATAAAAAAGGTTATTTCATAGTCCTGCATGGCATTATTTTATTTATAGTATATTTCTGTTTCAATGTTTTTATTAAAGTATTTCACAATAACAAAGAAAATACAATGAGAAAAGAACATGTCTTCCCCAATTGTCCAACATATATCAAAAAAATGCAAACCCTCCAGTACTTGCCAAGAAATCTTCTTGAGGCTCGGTTTACACTTGTGCGATGCGGGAAGGCTGCGAATGTGCAGCCTGTTCCCGCATCGCATCTGCACATCTGGCAGTTCACACTGCCATATGCGATACACAGGGGGTGTCAATTAAATGTTAACGACACCCCCAGTTTCATCGCATATCGCAGTGCTATCTGACAGTTCGCACAGAATCGGATCGCACAAGTGTGAACCACTGTGCGATCCGATTCTGAGGCGGCTGAAAAAATGCCTCCTGTGCGTCTTTGGTGCAGATGCAGTGCGAATTCAGCCATACAAAGTGTATGGCTGAATTTGCATCCGCACAGGAGATCGCATGTAATGAAGGAGCAGTGCGCTCCGAATTACATGCGATCTCGCAAGCTGCAATAATGTTAACCGGCACTGAGACAATGAAAAGCTTCCCAAAACTGTATGGAACATTCTAACTTTGTGGGTTAGCTGTTATGCTAAGTAAATGTTTATGTTCGAATAAAATACATCAACAATAACAAAACAAATCTATTCGTGTCATGACCCTATCCCTAAGGACAGGCATCACTCTCACGTGCAGGCTTGACAATTGGGAGAACCCAGTAATGATAACCTCTGAGTTTTAGAGTAGAGAAAAGTAGGAAAAGGAAAAGAGTAAAGCTTAAAGAAGAGAGAAAAGAAATTGGACCAGACCCCCACTCCGAACCCCACAATCCCAGAACCCAGGCTATTGCATTTATAGTATATTTCTCACCTCAGCTTCTGCAGGGTACAGCCTGGATGTCTCAGACCCTCACAAAGAACTTTTATTCCAAAGTCCCCTAGAAAGTTCAATGATAAATCCAGTCTGGTGAGAGATTGATTTGCAATAAAAACAGATTGGAGGTCATCACAGCTCAAGGAAGTCACACAACAACATTCGAAGCTGCAGGAAAAAATCCACACACATTGTTATACTGAGGGACATATCAGTATGAATGTTATACCTTTTTCTCAAGCTAAATCTATTGAAAACTAAGTGTAGCACGACCCCCACAGGGGCTGCTGAATATGTTTGTTTCCTCCTCACTTTCTTGACCCTGAGGCACCTCCAACCCGCTTGACACTATAGATTCTGACATGGTAGTTCAGAGAAACAGCAATGACACTTAAATATAGGTATATCAGTTCAGTTTACTGACTTTAAGAGAAAAGGAACAAATGCAGTTTCAACACAACAGGAAATATGAAGGTAAAGAACCAGAGTGAGATTCTGAGTCTTAAAATCCCAAAAGCGCTGAGCAACTCAGAATCCTATCTTTCAATAATGTCAGGGATAAATAGATATAACAATATCTAACTGAAGAAGCATATGAATATGGCTGCAATAATAATGCAATTCTGCTTATGAATGTGTGAGAGTGACAAATCAGACATCTAGCACTGCATTAACTAGATAAGACAGTCACATCTGACTAACTCAGCTGCATGAATATAACACAACTGAACATATATCAATCTTAGATATAACCTTGAAAAGTGCACTCTATCACTGAATTAAGTCGTGAGTCTCTTGCTGAGCAAGGCCTTGCTAATCTTCGCCAGCAGCAGGAGCTCAAATCATTCCATGAATTATATTTGTAATCCAAAGGGAGAAAGGGGTACTTGTATCCAGGATCTGACTAAATAATATCAGTATAATTTGCTGTGTGTATACAGATGCAGCCTTCCGATTCACCACGCACTAGGCAAAAGCAACAGTGTCTTATGGCAACCGCCTGCTATGTTATAGTTCTCTTTGTAATTGTACTGCGTCACAAGCCCGTTCTCTGTGTCCGTGACCTGCTGTGCTCACTACAATTAGGTATTTCTCCCCCGATCCTCTGACTCCTCTCTCTGACAGTCCTTCGCATCAGACCGGTCACTCCTCCACCTCTCCCAGGTGTTACCGCTCTGGATCAGTCACTCCTCAGTGACATCCGCCACCTCTCCCAGATGTCTCTGCACTAGGCCACGGCCTTGCATGCTCCGGCTCTGTCCACCTCACACGCGGTCCCCGAGGCAAGAGAGCGAATATCCAACCCCGCCCCTTATTTATAGACTCTCCCATAATCCCCTGCGGAACCCACAGCTCTCTGGAAGGATAGTTCCATCCAGCCCACTTTGCACAGTCTTCATCCTCCTCTGGACTATATATCCCACTACTCTTCAGTAGTGATCGACCGATATCGTTTTTTCGTTACCAATATTTTGCCGATCGCATATTGGTATTATCGGACGATAATTGGTGTTATCGGCCGATATTTACACACATGTAAAAATCATGCTCATTCTTCACACCTTAACTGCATAAAAACAGATATGAAAACTTCAATTCCAGGGACATTTGCTTTGCATTTCACATCCGGATTGTGCATTAATGCATAAAACTGACTGCACTGCAGTAACATATTGCAGTGTGTGAGTCCACTACTGCAGCATGTTTATGATAAAAGTGCTGCAGTAGTGAACTCACAGACTGCAATATGTTACTGCAGTGCAGTCAGTGCAAAACAGCTAGAAAAAAACTAGGCAACAACAACAGCTACACAAAATACACATACAGTGGATTGGATGGACTGGAGTCAGTGGAATAGGACTACCTCTGCAGTAAGGCATTGACTGCAACTAATGCAGTGCAGTCAGTGCAAAACTGCTAGAAAAAGAGCAAGGCAACAGCTACACAATATCACAGTGGATTGGACTGGACTGGAGTCAGTGGAGGACTACCCTCTGCAGTAGGGCACTCACTGCAACTACAGCAGTCAGTGCAAAACTGCTAGAAAAAAGCTAGGCAACAGCTAGACAGTGGATTGGATAGGAGTCAATGGACTACCTCTGCAGTAGGGCACTCACTGCAACTACAGTAGTCAGTGCAAAACTGCTAGAAAAAAAACTAGGCTACAGCTAGACAGTGGATTGGATAGGAGTCAGTGGACTACCTCTGCAGTAGGGCACTCACTGCAACTACAGCAGTCAGTGCAAAACTGCTAGAAAAAAAGGTAGGCAACAGCTACACATTGGATTGGAGTCTTAGCAGTAGGGCACTCACTGCAACTACAGCAGTCAGTGCAAAACTGCTAGAAAAAAAAGGTAGGCAACAGCTAGACAGTGGATTGGAGTGGAGGAGTGGACACTACTTTTTTCAATACTCCCAGTTAAGTAGAACAATAATATAATGAAGAAAGCTGAATATTTCAGCATGTCCATGGTCACCTGTTAAAGGTCTTCTGTTTTGTTCAAACAATGCTGCAACTTCATAAACATGCTCAGGAGTGGAGGACAGAGGAGCAGAGAGAGAGAGGTATCTTCTAGCATGGGAAGCAAGTCTTTTGTAGCATGCCTCATTTTCTCTCCACCGCTGAAGAGGATGACTTCTTCTGTCAATTACGGCTTCTTTCAAATAGAGATGAAGTTCATCATCAAGGCTCATCGTTGCAGATTCAGAAGAAGAAATTGAATCCTCCGCATGAGGCCCCAATAAAACACAGAAAATGTCCTGATCAATTAGACGACGATGAAGCAGATTCTCTTCTGTTTATTGACGTATTTTGGACATTTGTCTATTTTTTCAGCATGCTGCTCTTCATAAAAGTAGTGTTTTGGACTTTTCTTTTCGCCTTAGCCAATACATCATCAGAAGAGAAAGCATGGTTCTTGTATCGAGGATTCAAAAGACTTGCAAGCACAACATGTTTAATCTCTTCATGCTTCTCAAAACATATATCAATCAAAGCTCTTTGGCTTGACAGACCATCATTTGAAAGTTGGAGGGTGTTGTGTGCCATGATGACACAGAGGTCTGACGTATCAGCAAGCCTCCTCACTCCTTTAGACATGTTTGCTCCACTGTCTCTAAGTTGCGCAAGCATCACTCGGTCTTTGTTGATTCCCCATTCTTCAAGCATGCCTAGAAACATTTCTCTACTGTACTCAGCTGTGTGGGATCCTCGCATCACTTTTGTATTCAACACCAATTGCCTTTTTGTCCATCCGCTGTCAATGAAGTGGCATGTAAGAATGAGTAGTGACTTGGACTATGTTTGTGACCAGCAGTCCTTCGTGAATGAGAGTCAGTTGCCACAGCATTCTCTGGTTGCAGCATAGCCTTTACTTTGTCAACTCCCTTTTAGTTTAGCTTTGCCAGCATTTATGTTTGATAATACTTCTCACTCTTCAGTGTGTAGCTTGGCTCAAGCATGGACATCAACCGCTTAAATCCTGAGTCAGACACCATTGTAAATGGCTGGCTATCAGTGACAATCATCTCTGTGATTATTCTGTGCAGCAGTTGGGATCTTCCATCTGAATCTAGACAATGACATCTGTTTTTTTTTTTCACAAACATATCTGTTATTGTTGCCTGGGATAGTGGAGGAGGTATTGAATAAAAATCACATTGATATTCATTTTGTTTTTTCTGTGCTACATGATACAATTCAATATGATGAACTTTTATATGGGCCCAAATATTTGAGGTATTTTTGTTTTTTTGCAGTTACTGATCCCATGCTTATGTTGCTTGTACATGTGTTGCACACTGCTGCTTTTCCTGAAGATGGTTGAGACGAGAAATAGTCCCAGACCACACTTTTACTCTTTCTCTCCTCATCCATTTACATTTAAACTTGAAATACACAAAACAGATTAAATAAATGGCTTGCTGAAGCTGAAGTTTCTGCTGATGCTGGCACTTGCACCCTGTTGTGGGTTGGTGGCTGACGCCTGGCAGTGTGGCTGGCTTGGTGTCACCATGTTTTGGGTGGCTTGCATGACGGAACACTGTGGTGGCTGGCTGATGTCATCCTGTTCTGGGTGGCTGGCTTGCAGGAACACTGTGGTGGCACTGGCTGGCTGGCTTGGTGTCACCCTGTTCTGGGTGGCTGGCTTGCAGGAACACTGTGGTGGCACTGGTTGGCTGGCTGGCTTGGTGTCACCCTGTTATGAGTGGCTGGCTTGCAGGAACACTGTGGTGGCTGGCTTGCTTGGTGTCACCCTGTTATGGGTGGCTGGCTGGCTTGGTGACTGTTGTCACCTTGTTATAGGTGTCTGGCTTTTAGGAACAGTCTGTGGTGGCGGGTTGGCAGGCTTGGTGGTGTCACCCTGTTTTGGATGGGTGGCTGGCTGGCTTGGTGACTGGTGTCACCTTGTTATTGGTGGCTGGCTTTCAGGAACAGTCTGTGATGGCTGGTTGGATGGCTTGGTGTCACCCTGTTATGGGTGGCTGGCTTGCAGGAACACTGTGGTGGCGCTGGCTGGCTGGCTTGGTGTCACCCTGTTATGAGTGGCTGGCTTGCAGGAACACTGTGGTAGCTGACTGGCTTGGTGTCACCCTGTTATGGGTGGCTGGCTGGCTTGGTGACTGGTGTCACCTTGATATTGGTGGCTGGCTTTTAGGAACAGTCTGGGGTGGCTGGTTGGCAGGCTTGGTGGTGTCACCCTGTTATGGATGGGTGGCTGGCTGGCTTGGTGACTGGTGTCACCTTGTTATTGGTGGCTGGCTTTCAGGAACAGTCTGTGGTGGCTGGTTGGATGGCTTGGTGTCACCCTGTTATGGGTGGCTGGCTTACAGGAACACTGTGGTGGGTGGCTGGCTTGCAGGAACACTGTGGTGGGTGGCTGGCTTGCAGGAACAGTCTCTGTGGTGCCTGGTTGGCTTGCTTGGTGTCACCCTGTTATGGGTGGCTGGCTTGCAGGAACACTGTGGGGGTGGCTGGCTTGCAGGTACACTGTGGTGGGTGGCTGGCTTGCAGGAACAGTCTCTGTGGTGCCTGGTTGGCTGGCTTGGTGTCACCCTGTTATGGGTGGCTGACTTGCAAACACTGTGGTGGGTGGCTGGATAGGTGTCACCTTGTTATGGGTGGCTGGCTTGCAGGAACACTGTGGTGGGTGGGTGGCTGACTTGCAGGAACACTGTGGTGGGTCGCTGGCTTGCAGGAACACTGTGGTGGGTGGCTCGATTGGTGTCACCCTGTTATGGGTGGCTGGCTTGCAGGAACACTGTGGTGGGTGGCTGGTTTCGCAGGAACACTGTGGTGGGTGGCTGGCTTGCAGGAACACTGTGGTGGGTGGCTGGCTTGCAGGAGCAGTCTCTGTTGTGCCTGGTTGGCTTGCTTGGTGTCACCCTGTTATGGGTGGATGGCTTGAAGGAACACTGTGGTGGGTGCCTGGATTGGTGTCACTCTGTTATGGGTGGCTTGCTTGCAGGAACACTGTGGTGGGTGGCTGGCTTGCAGGAACACTGTGGTGGGTGTCTGGCTTGCAGGAACACTGTGGTGGTTGTCTGGCTTGCAGGAACAGTCTCTGTGGTGCCTGGTTGGCTGGCTTGATGTCACCCTGTTATGGGTGGCTGGCTTGCAGGAACACTGTGGTGGGTGGCTGGATTGGTGTCACCCTGTTATGGGTGGCTGGCTTGCAGGAACACTGTGGTGGGTGGCTGGCTTACAGGAACACTGTGGTGGGTGGCTGGCTTGGTGTCACCCTGTTATGGGTGGCTGGCTTGCAGGAATACTGTGGTGGGTGGCTTGATTGGTGTCACCCTGTTATGGGTGGCTGGCTTGCAGGAACACTGTGGTGGGTGGGTGGCTGGCTTGCAGGAACACTGTGGTGGGTGGGTGTCTGGCTTGCAGGAACACTGTGGTGGGTGTCTGGCTTGCAGGAACACTGTGGTGGGTGGCTTGCTTGCAGAAACACTGTGGTGGGTGGGTGGGTGGCTGGCTTGCAGGAACACTGTGGTGGGTGGGTGGCTGGCTTGCAGGAACACTGTGGTGGGGGGCTGCCTTGGTGTCACTCACTCACCCTGGCCTGTTGTGGCAGGTAGCTGCTGGCTTTCTGGAACACTGGTCATGGTGGCAGGTGGCTGGCTTGGTGTCATCTGAGTAGCTGGTTGCTTGCTCGCTTTAGCTGGCACCCTGTTGTGCTGGGTGGCTGAGGCCAGGGCCTGTGGGTGGATGGATGGCTGGCAGCGTGACCGGACCGGACTGTAGCTGGCTGTAACACGAGGCTGTGGGAGGCGGTCATAAGTGCAGTGCGCGGGGTGAAATGGCGTCACGTACGGGCCGCGCAGGCATGGGAGGCGGTGTTAGAAGGCAGAACTTGTGCGCGGAGCATACGAAATGACGTCACGAAAATATCGGCAATATCGGTAAATCAAAAGGCCGATTCCGATATATCGGGGAAAGTGCATATCGGCCCCCGATATATCTGTGTTGCTGATAATCGGTCGATCTCTACTCTTCAGGAGAACCTCAAAATAAGCAGCAAACTTAAAGGACCAGTATATCATAACTACGCTGGTAGCAGTCTCCTCACTTGCTACATGAGTTTGTAATATTTATTTCTCTCCAATCCTTGTAGTACTAAAGAGACACAGAAACAGTCAAGTTGCATAGTTTAGACTCCCCTTCTCTCCTCCTCTTTCTCTCTGTTTTCCTGTAACTAACGTTGTTTTATACAGTATATGTGATGTACACGCATATTTAGTCACTTTGCCAATGGTCTTGAACCGAGCTAAGTAGTTTTCGCTAGCAAATAAAAAGGTTTGTTTTCCTGAAGTTTGTGTCCAAATTCCATCTTTGATTTCTCAAAAGCTGTTTGCTGCTACATTTTTGGTGCATTGGCTGGGAAATCAGGTGGAACCTTGAGACGGGTGGTTGTTCCACTGTGACTCGTGGGAGATCAGTCCAGATGCGGCTCCTTGGATCACGCCCATGTCTCAGACGCCACGAATTGTCTGGGAGACTACACTATATCCTGGCCCCCTGCTCTGGAGCCGCCCTGATGACTTCTTGAATCCGGACTCAGGAACCAACCAAACAGTTGGAGCTCCACTTCAGGACCAGGTAAGATCTTTGCCTTTTGGTTAGGATAACAGTCAGTCAGGACCTCTCGACGGTATTCAAGCGAAGGAGAGCCCGATCACCTCTCGAGGAAACCCCAAGTCAGATGATTGCGCATCCTGGGCGGACCTCAGCCAGTTAGTTATCCCGGGTGGCAAAGGTATTGGCAGTGTCTGTCAGTGCAAGCCTTCCAGTGAAGAAGAAGAGACAATGACACAGTAATATTTAGCGCTTTGCTTAACTGCTGTTCTGCTTTAAGATGGGTAAAGTTCCTGGTAAGGGACCTCTTCCCAATGTACCTGAGCCTCCGCATAATAAGCAATATTATAAAGAAAAAGAAAGAGCGGAGCAAATGACATAGGCGTTAATGAGGAGTTCTGCCCCCCCAGGAAAAAAAATAAAAATCAGCAGCTACAAATACTGTAGCTGCTGACTTTTAAATATTAGAACTTACCTGTCCAGGTATCCAGCGATGTCAGCACCTGAAGCCGATTTTGGTATCGGCTCTCGGGTGCTGCCGCTGCCATTCAGAGTAAGGGAACCCGACAGTGAAGCCTTTCGGCTTCACAGCTGGCTCCCTACTGCTCATGCGTGAAGCGTCCTGCATTTTCTAATTGGCCTGGTGGCGTAGGAAGAAGGAGGGGGCCGAACTTCAGAGGGACAGTGCCGCAGCGCTGTCTTCCAAAAGTGGGGAAGGGTACCTGTCAAAAACAGGTACCTGTTCCTCCCTCCCCCCTGAAAAGTGCCAAATGTGGCACCAGAGGGGGGGGAGGAAGCATATAAGAGGAAGTTCCACTTTTGGGTGAAACTCCTCTTTAAATTAAAAAAAAAATGTAACAGAATCTCTCCCTGGTATGATTAATATGTAGACCCATGGATTGATAATTTAGCAACATGGAGTGAAACTTGCCCCTTTCCATGGAATGGAGAAAATGATGAAATCCACAGGAATATGGTGAAGGGATTGTGTTTGGGGGACAGAGAAACATTCCCATGGTTTTCAGGGAATTCAGAGTGGGGCATGGAGTATTTTGAGGGCGGGAGGACTAAATTGTCTGAGTATGCCCCGGGATGTACACCTGTGCCCCCACAGGTGTTTTCTAATGTTCCCTCAGCCCCTGGACCATCCCCATCCCCAGCTAGTTATGATGCAGTATACTCCTCTCTCCCACTAAAGAAAGAGGATGATTTATGTATGAGCAGAGAGCAAGTGTCGATGCCCCACCCTGTAGACTGCGGAATCAGGTTTAAGTCATTATGTTGCACAGGAAGATGACCAGACCACGTCAGTCCTCGGTCGCAGTATATATATACCCCAAATTGTACCCCTGGGTTTGACACGCTCTGCATAAGTAGAATGAAAACGGCCACAGAAACGACCAATGGGCGCACAGGTCAAATGTCCACCCCAAAGACTCCCGATGCCAGAAACTGAACTCTTGGCAAAAGGGAACACACATAGGCAAAACAGTCATTGAAAAAACACTTTTTTTTCCCCGGCCACCCACACTGGCACAAGCTGCAGCCAGCAGATGCATAGAATGTTCCCGAAACAACCCCAGACAAGGGCCAGTATTAACTCTCGGAGTATAAGCTGTAGGAGCCTCACCAATGGAAGAAATACTGCCTGACTTCACTGTAATGCTTCCCTCAGGAGGATACAAATATTTGCTGCTGGCCGCCTGCACCTATTCAGGCTGGGTAGAAGCCCAGCTCACTCAAACTGAGACTCCAGAAGAAGTGGTTAAATGCCTGCTTCATGAAATCATCCCTAGATATGCAATCCCCTCATCCATAGGCTCAGACAACGGCCCAGCCTTTGTTCACAAGTGCCTCCAGGAACTGACAACAGTATTCAAGATCACTTGGAAACTACACACCGCATATAGACCTCAAAGCTCTGGAAAATTGGAAATGATGAATCCTACCCCGGTGCCCAATGCCTAGCCTGTCTCTGGATGTCCTGTCCCCAACAACCTTCCTGCATTTGATGGTCTGCTGCTCGATGACAAGTCTACCCATGATGATCTGCTGTCTGATGACCCGCCTTCCTCTGCCTCTGATCTGGTGCCAGATGTCCGGCCTGATGATCCCAAGCTCAATGTCCAGCCTGCCTCTGATGATCCTCTTACGATTGACCAGCCTGATCTTAGTTATCTTCTACCGACCACCCAGCTGGGTTCTACTGACTCAATACCAGCTGCTCAGTTTGATTGTCATCCAAAGGCTAAGTGTCCACCTGCTAATGGGTCTGAAAACTCTGAGTCCTTTACGGGCCTTATATGGGTTACCTGCTTGGCCTAAGATTTGTTTGTCGGTTGCCTATGGCTACAAAGCCTGGTGGTACAGACATACCCTTGGTAACTAGTAGCTGCATTAGCCTTCATTGCCCTGGTAATGGTAAGCTGCCGGGAATGGCAGAGTACTATCTGTGCCTTGCCACACCTCCGGGTGCACTAGGGGACCTGGGTTGGGTAACCAGTACCTCAGAGATACCTAGGTGGCTTTTGAAGTACAGAGTAAGTCCTGGATACAAGGAAAGCTACTTGGTTATGGCAAGAAACTTCGGTGTTAGAGTTTAAGGATTGTAAAATGACCCCAGGGCTAAGTCTGCAGATAACTCTTGGGACCCCAGCATTGGGGTACCTGCTGTTTTGAGGGACTTGGAGTATCAAGTTCTGTACATTCTAGAGGATCTGGCCAGCAGGACACCCAGCCAGTTGCTTAACCCCAGTGATGGGGTACCCAGTCAGTCACCTGACCCAGGCGTTGGGACACTTTGCCTATTGTTAGATCTTGGCAGGGGGCATCTCGCTTGGAACCCAGCACTTCTTCAGCCTACGAGGAACTTTCGCTCTGGACTTGTGTAACAGATGACTGTCTTTTATGGACTGGTTTAGCTATGGCTGTTTGGAGCATCCTGAGGCAGCTCCTCAGGAAAGGGCTCACCTGCTGGTGGCACTGTGGCTCCCAGATCCATAAGGTGCAGTTCCAGCGTCCACCAGTGGGTGTCTCTCAGCAGCCAGAAGCTCAAATCATTAGTCATCACCTCATTGCAGGAAGTATATTTAAGTCCTGTCTGTCCTTCTCTTGTTGCCTTGGTATTGTCTCCATGTGCCCCTGACCTGCGTTCCAGTGTTCCTGTTTCCTGTTCCCAGACCCTGATCCCGACCCTGCGGCCTGATCCCTTCCCTCCTGCTCTCTCTGTCTCCTGTTACCCTCTCCCTGTCCTGTCCTTCTCCCAGCTCTCTCTGCTTGATCTCCCCTGTATGATCCTGGCTCTGTTACGATTACGCTTGCATTCCCTATTTGCTGTATATATTTGGTTTAGGCAGTTGTGCATTGTGTGTCACAATTTTTTTGATTATTTAGTTTGTTTTACACAGTTTGGTTTATTGGAGGTGCGTTTATATTTATGTTGTTCACTTATTTTTTTAAAAAATATATTATTTTACACTGAATTTGTGCCTGATATCCTCTGTGGTAGTCTGCACATTTCTGGTCACACTTGTTACTGACAGTACCACACCTATAGTTCTTCTTAACTGGATCTTTACCGCACCTTACTGCATCTTTACTGCTACTATACTTCATGCTGGTTTACTTAAACTGTTGTTAAGTGCACCACCGCTTCCTAAACGTCCCCAACGCTGGCCAACAGAATAGCAACTTAATGAACTGCCCCTCTAGCAAAACCATCCTGCAAGTCCTTTTTGATACCTACTCTCTATCTCCCACTTGAACTAAATTTGAATGCCTGAGAGAGCATGGTCCAAAGGGTTAACAAGTGTATTTGGATATATTGCATTGCATCTCCTCTTCTAAGTCAAAAATACTGTATGCGCCAATCATACAGGATGGCAAAACAATAGGGTGACAATATATTACGTTTACCTTTACTAACTGGTTTAGTGCCTGTGTATTATTAGTGGTTAGCAGGTATTACTTACATCGATTTTTACGTGATATTGTATGTTTTAATTACTCAAAATTGTGTGTCAGAAGGGCTGAAGCTTTCATACAGGTTGTGGCAAAGAACAAAGGTCCCACCGTAACCAGCGGTTCCTAAGGGGTTAACGCTACAGGTGTAAAGCACTGCACAAACTGTTGGCACAAAATACTGTAAATCTTGTGTAATAATATAATAATAATAGTGGGGTACAACTCAGCAGTCTGAAATGTTTATACAGTAAACCCCCCTCCATTGCGGGGGTTACGTTCCGGACCCAGCCGCGAAAAGTGAAAATCCGCGAAATAGAAAAACCCTATTAAAATGCATTGTAGGCATGTTTTTTTTACTGTCACTGTACGTGTAAAAGCATTTTAAGGTTTTTAAACACACTTTTAAAACAATAGAAACTCATTTAAACACATAAAAGATACTGAGAGACATAGCAAGAGCTATGGAAAACACAAAAATATTTCATTTTAATGATTTATATAGTAAAATAACATTACAAAAAAAAACCGCAATATACCAGGACCACAAAAACTGAACCGCGATGGAGCGGGGGTTTACTGTACTTGTTTTTCACTCCACAGTCTTGTCTTATTATAAAGTTTAGCTTATAGTGTAATTCTCACCTCAGGTCCCGTAGAGTACAACCTGGATTTCTGAGTCCCTCACACAGAAGTTTAATTCCAGAGTCCTTCAAATTGCTCATAGATAAATCCAGAATGGTGAGTGATCGGCTTGTGATTAAAAGAGAGCGGAGGTAATCACAGCAGAAAGGAGTCAAATCACACTGGTGGAATCTGTAGGGAAAAAAATTTTACAGGGTAAACTCAGCTCAGCTCTGCCTGGGTACATTTGCATGCCTGAGACCCTCACAAATGAGTTTTATTCAGAATCCTGCAGTTTATTATGCACATTATAGAACAATCCTGAGCTCAACTCTGGCAGGGCACAGTCTGAATGTTTGAGACCCTCACAAAAAAAAAAGAAAAAAAATATATTCTAAACTCCTGTAGGTCATCATATCGTTAACAGTATATTCCTCGCCTAAGCTCCCACAGGGTAAAGCCTGGATGTTAGAGTCCCTCCAATAGATTTTATTCCAGAGTCCCATAGAAAGTCTCTCAGGAAGGAAGGTTGATTCCAAAAGCCTCCAGATTAATATACAATTTACAATATAAAGCTCACCTCAGCACCTTCACTGTACAGTCTGGATCTTTAAGTCCCTCACACAAAATGCGTACAGCAGACTCCTGTAGCTTGTTGTTTGATAGATCTAGATTGGTGAGTAGTTTGCTTCTTCTTAAAAATGAGCTAATATGACTGCAGGATGGATCATTCAGACCACAATGGTTAAACCTGTAGTGAAGAAGATAACAATGGCAGGCACAGATCTGGAAACAGCTTTGAAAGCATTCAATGAGGATCAGAAAGCACCATAAGCTGGAAAAGGACAAGTCAAATTCATGAAGAAGCCATTTTTAAATTTTAAGAAGAAAAGAAGAAGGGAAAAACAAGGACAACGTGGGCAGGTGAGTGAAGAAGCTCTGTCCACGGAGATGAAAAATTGGGGCTACAAGAGAGCACTGGGGAAACTACTTAAAGGGTTAGTCCACCTTTACCAAAAAAAAAAAAAAACTGCTTATACAGGTAAGGAGCGCCTATAGATAAATACAAGCTTTGCAGCTTTGATTAAAGTTGAATAATGCCCTTACTATAGGTGTAGACCATTTGAGTACCTCCTGAGGCCTGGCTGAGAAACTCCCAGAGATGGCATGATGCTTTGTTGCTGGGACCTTGCTAGAACACTAGCAGCTGTTTGTAGGTGCCCTCTTTACCCTGCTACAGAGGTTCTGAGTAAAGAAAATGCTGAAACAGAAGAAATGGTGGACCACATACATGTGGGGGTTTGAGAGCTTACTCCTGTGATGATGGGGGTGAGCAGTAGTGGCTGGGAGTGTCTAAGGCTCCTTTCACACACTCCGTCCGTTGGACGGATTCCGTTTTTCTCAGCGGGTGATCGAGTCGCCGATCCCCCGCTGAGCAGGAGGATGACAGTTGTGTCTCCGCGCTGTGTGCGGAGACACAGCTGTCAGGTCCCCATGCATCTCTATGGGGGGAAATCGGATGGGAACGGAACGTTGGTCCGTTCTCATCCGATCCGATCCGATCCGCTGGACGGATGAAAAATAGGGTTTCCATCCGTCCAGATTTGACGGATCGGATCGGATGTCAGCGGAAATGTCTCCGCTGACATCCAATCCCCCATAGAGATGCATGGGGGGACCGTTCAGATCCACCAAAAAAAAACGGACAGGCGGATCTGAACGGTCCGCCTGTGTGAAAGGGGCCTTAACAATGCCCTAGCAACAGTTCAGGACAAGATGATGGGAATTTTTCAGCCAGAATTTGGGAGGTACATAAATGGCCTAAACCTATAGCAAGGGCATTATCCAACTTTGGTCAAAGCTGCACAGCTTGTTTTTTCTAATGGCATCCCTTACTTGCATAGACAACATTTTTAGGAAGGTCAATTAATCCTTTAACATTTCTATATCTCTGTAGAAAATTTAGATTTTCTTACGTTAATTCGCTTATTTTACTTTGTGAATAATTCAACCAGGAAAGATCAGCAGGTACTTCATCAAATGGAAAGATGTCTGGAAGGTCATCAAGTTGAATCCGGGTGAACAGATTGTCCTTTCTTGGGGAAGTAACATGGTGAAAACTACAAGAAAAATAGTTATTAAAGAGATTACGTTTTTGTTCACAACCCAAAACCAGAACAAGAATCTCTTGTACCCAAGGTAGACTTGCAAAGTGTGTCCTTGCCATCCCCAAACTTGCTATGTTCAGATCCCCTGAATATACATTTAGCCAATGCATTCTTGTCAGCAGATTAGTGATTAATTTTATTTTTGACTGAAAGTAAAACTCTGGATAAACACATAAGTACGCCTTTAGTCCCTCCGGCCACCCCTCCCCCAAAACAATCTTTATGATATAAAAATGTATCTTATTCCTGCAGAGATAAGAGATTCCCTTGAAATATTTCTACTTCCAATGAAGCCATGATTTTATTATTATTATTAACCACTTCCATACAGAGCAGTTAGACACCCTTCCTGCCCAGACCAATTTTCAGCTTTCAGCACTCTCACACTTTGAATGACAATTGCTCAGTCATGCTACACTGTAACCAAACAAAATTTTTATAATTTTTTTCACACAAATAGAGCTTTCTTTTGGTGGTATTTGATCACAACTTTTTTTTAGTTTCAATTATAAAATTTTGCAAAAAATTAATTTTTCTTCATACATTTGGGCCAAAATGTATACTGCTACATGTCTCTGGTAAAATTAACCCAAATTGGTGTATATTATTTAGTCTGTGTGAAAGTTATTGAGTCTAGAAGCTATGGTACCAATTACTGAAAATTGATCATACCAGATGTACTGACGGCCTATCTCCTTTCTTGAGGCCCTGAAATGTCAGGACAGTACAAATACTGCCCAAATGACCCCTTTTTGTAAAGTAGACAGTCCAAGGTATTTAGTAAGAGGCATGGTGGGTTTTTTGAAGTTATAATTTTTTCCCACAATTCTTGGGAAAATGAAGAAAAAAATTTTTTTTTCTTTTTTTTCCCACAAAGTTGTCAATTTATAAGCTATTTCTAACACATAGCATGTACACAGCAAAAATTACACCCAAAAATACATTCTGCTACTCCTTCCGAGTATGGTGATACCACATGTGTGAGACTTTTACACAGCCTGACCACAAAAAGAGACTCCACGTCCAAGAAGCACCTTCAGGCGTTCTAGGAGCATAAATACACATAAAACTTTCTTACTACCTATCACACTTTTCAAGGCCCTAGAGCACCAATACGATGGAAAAGTCCACAAAATGACCCCATTTTGGAAAGCAAACACTCCAACGTATATTCTATGAGGCATTATGGGTCGTTTGAACATATCATTTTTTTTCACAGGTTTTTGGAAAATGTGGGAAAAAAATGAAAACTTTTTTTTTTTACACAAAGTTGTCAATTTATAGGATATTCCTAACACATAGCATGTACACAGCAAAAATGACACCCCAAAATACATTCTGCCACTCCTCCTGAGTATGGCAATACCACATGTGTGAGACTTTTTCACAGCCTAGCCATATAGAGGGGCCTAACATCCAAGGCGCATCATCATGCATCCTAGCCACTTGCCTAGGCCTATTTTTGACATTTGGTGTTTACAAGCTAAAATCAGTTGTTTTGCTAGAAAACTGCTTAGAACCCCCAAACATTATATATTTTTTTTAGCAGAGACCCTAGAGAATAAAATGGAGATTATTGCAATATTTTTTATCACACCGTATTTGCGCAGCGGTCTTCTAAACGCAATTTTTTTGGAAAAAATTCACTTTTTTTTAATTAAAAAATAAGAAACCAGTAAAGTTAGCCCAATTTTTTTCCATAATGTGAAAGATAATGTTACGCCGAGTAAATAGATACCCAACATGTCATGTTTCAAAATTGCGCACGCTCATGGAATGGCGACAAACTTTGGTACTTAAAAATCCCCATAGGCGACAATTTAAAAATTTCTACAGGTTGCCATCTTTGAGTTACAGAGGAGGTCTAGGGCTCAAATTATTCCCCTTGCTCTAACGATCGCGGCGATACCTCACATGTGTGGTTTGAACACCGTTTACATATGTGGGCGGGGTTTCTGTATGCGTTTGCTTCTGCGCGCGAGCTCACAGGGACAGGGTGCTTTCATTTTTTTTTTTTTACTATTTATTTTATTTATTATTTTTTATTTCTACACCGTTTAAAAAAAAAAAAAAAATTGATCATTTTTATTTCTATTAAAAGGAATGTAAACATTCCTCGTAATAGAAATAGGCACGCCAGGACCTCTTTTTTGTGAGATCTGGGGTCAAAAAGTCCTCAGATCTCACAAGTACACTAAAAGATAGAAAAAAAAAAAAATTATTATATAAAATGAAAAAAAAAAAAAGGACCTTTAAACCGGTTGCTAGGCAACAACATTTTCCGTAGCTCCGGTCCTCCAAGACCATAGAGTCAAGTGAGGGCAAGCTTGCCCTCACTCGACATCCTGTCTGTGAGGATCTGGGACCGGATCGTTTTCCCCGCTGCCGGCGGGTCCGGTAAGCGGGGAAAAGGACCGGAACGTGGCGGGAGGGGGGGGGCGCCTCTTCCGCCATCCCGGAAGGGTGATCCCACGGCGAATCTGCCGCTGGGACCACCCTTATCGGAAAGCCAACGGTCCACCGTTTAAAAAAATACCAGGGTTATGGCAGCTATCTGCTGCCATAACACCGGTATTTAGGTTTAAACGGAGGACGTTATAAACCTTTTTGGACTTGGACATGGTGGCTGTATGAAGGGTGATAGGTACTCGGGTACTTTGTTGGGCAGGTGACAGGTACTCTGGTACTGATGAGCAGGTGGCAGGTACTCGAGTACTCCGATAGGCAGGTGACAGGTACTCGGATACTCTGATGGGCAGGTGACAGGCAGGTGATAAGTACTGATGAGTAGTACTGATACTGATAGGTAACACTGTACTGATGGGTACTGATGATCAGTACTGATACGTGATAGGTACTGATGAGTACTGATGAGTAGTGATGGGTACTGATGAGCAGGCGGCAAGTACTCGGGTACTTCAGGCGTCAGGTATTCTGATGAGCAGGTGGAAGGTACTCGGGTACTCTGATGGGTAGGTGACAGGTACTCAGGTACTCTGATGACGGGTACTCCGTTGACAGGTACTCAAAGTACCCGAGTACTCGTCATCAGAGTACCTGAGTACCTGTCATCAGAGTACCCGAGTACCTGTCATCAGAGTACCCGAGTACCCGTCATCAGAGTACCCGAGTACCCGTCATCAGAGTACCCGAGTACCCGTCATCAGAGTACCCGAGTACCTGTCATCAGAGTACCCGACATCAGAGTACCCGAGTACCCGTCATCAGAGTACCTGCGTACCCGTCATCAGAGTACCCGAGTACCCGTCATCAGAGTACCTGCGTACCCGTCATCAGAGTACCCGAGTACCCGTCATCAGAGTACCCGAGTACCTGTCATCAGAGTACCCGAGTACCTGTCATCAGAGTACCCGAATACCTGTCACCAGCCCATCAGAGTACCCGAGTACCTGTCATCTGAGTACCTGATGGGCTGGTGACAGGTACTCGGGTACTTTGATGGGCTAGTGACAGGTGCTCTTTATTGGGGGGGGGGCAATCAGTGTGTTTGGGGTGCACTATGATTGGTAACTAGCTGTTACCACACTCTCTTCCTCACACAGGATCAGTGTGTGAGGAGGAGAACACGGTGACAGCTAGTTACCGTGTTCTCTGTTGACATTTGTGACCGGCTGTGATTGGACACAGCCGGTCACGTGGTAAAGAGCCAATTTCATTGGCTCTTTACCTAGATCGGGGATCGACTCTGTCCGAGGGACGAGCCTCGTCCCCGATCGCTGCTCTGCGCGCCCCCGGGGGCGCGCATTGCAGAGAGAACGAGCGGCTCGTGCTGGAGCCGCTCATGTGATCGGCTGTGATTGACACAGCCGATCACGTGGTAAACAGCCAATTTCTATTGGCTGTTTACCTTGATCAGGGATGGGCTATGTCCGAGGGACGAGCCTCACCCCCGATCGCCGCGCTGCGCGCCCCCGGGGGAGGCCCGGATCCTCACAACCACTTTGCCGACGTCATTTTACATGACGCGGTATGGAAGTGGTTAAAGGAGAAGTATGTCCAAAGCTTATTTGGCCAGAGTTCTCCTATGGATCACAGGAGTTCAGTTCGTTCTGCACTCCTGTGACCCATTTTCAGTCGACAGCTGGCTAAAGCCCGCTATCAGATGACGTCACTCAGCCAGTCTAGGCTCTGACAAGATCTCGACCATATGGTCAGTAATCCCCCAGAAGCCTGGACCAGCACCCCAATGACAGTGACCCACTGAGAGCCTGAGCCAACCTCTCTCGCCCCCTCCACAGCTCAGCACTCCAGTAAGCGCTTGAGAGGGGCAGAGCAGAGAGCCTGTGACAGACAATCACTGCTCACTGCTCAGTGCGGAGGGGGAGAACTGAGTGATCAGCACTGTTTGATCGCTCAGTTCTCACTGCTGAGCCGGCGGGGTACAGATGCAGCATCAGATTGATGTTGCATCCACCTAGGTGAGTATTATTTTTTATTTTTTTTAATCCTGAACTTCTCTTATAATAATAATAATAATAATAATATGAATAATAACAATGAGAACAATAATATAATTATTTTAACTATATTGTGCTATGTAACCCATTTTACAATCTTTCCACAAGATTTTGCTCATTGTGATGTTTAACCAATACAAAGAATTTGTTATCATATTTAAAATCCTTTCCTTTTTTTTTTCGTTTGACCACATCTTTGTTATAAATATTTACTTTTTTTTATTGGCCTCTGCTGACCAAGGATCTGGTCAAAACATCCATTATTGCTCAGCAGTTGTGTAATATTAGCGCAGCTCAAAAAATCGAAACTGTTCACAGGCAGGAAAAATGGAAAGATGTTTAGATTTCAGCCATTTACATATGTAGCACCCTCTAGTGTGCTAGACCGGGATTGTAAAAAGTTAGTTTGTTAGTGTAGGAAAATTAGTTTGGCTGAGAGCCAGGCTGGGTTGAATCTGGGTCAGGGCTGAGTGACTCAGGGAGGATGGATGACTCAGCAGCAGCACCTCTGGTACCTCCCTCTACTTACTGGAACCTTGAAGAAGCTTCCAGACGAATGGGAGGAAGGTTAGGAGGAGAGACCTGGAGTATTGATGAGGGCCAGCAGGGGCAGTTGGGTGGAACATGGAGATAGAGTGCTGAGGACGCTGTCCATGGCCCTTGAGGGTGACCCCTATCTTTGGGGGGGGGGGGGTGACCTCAGTCCTTGGGCTTGGGTGCTTGAGGGATCCTCTTACAACAAATGGGGAGTCCTGTCCTGGAGGCACGGGAGCAGTTGTGAGGACAGCAGGAGAAGTCATCTGGGTGGCTAGTAAGTGTGACAGTCTGGGTGGACTGTTGGAAGTTAGCTAGAAGGACTAGTGATAGGGGCAGTTGCAGCCAGGCAGGTTGGCAGTGCCTGAAGAGTTGGTGCTGGGATTAGTAGCCACAGGGCTTTTGCACAAATCTGACTCCTACCTGTTTTCTGTCAGATTAACTAACAGTGTGCCAGCTGGAGATTCTGCAAGCAAGATAAGTGCTAGATGAAGACAGGAGTGTATATGGTTTTATATAGGAGAGTTGTCCCTAAAGAGTTCTTAAAATCAAGTGGGCATCCCATAATATCCCTATTTCTTATCCAAGAGTAGCACCCTCTAATGTGCTAGAAATGTAAAGAGTTTTTTTTTGTACAGAGTAGGTCAATTGTTAGGCTTGGCTGGCAGCCAAGCCTGTGTGTTTTTCTGGGTCGGGTGAGTGACTCAGGAAGAGCTGGATGACTCACAGGCAGCATCTCTGAGACCTCTCCCTACTTCTAGAAACTAGTAGAAAATTCTAAAATGATGGGAATGGAGGTGAGGAAGAGTTTTAATGAGGGCCCTGACCAATCCCCAACAGAGGGTTGGCAGGGGGCAGGCCCCTTCATATACTCAGAGTCATCCCAGTTAAGGCAGTGTCGAGCGTGGGTGGAAGATGGTGTTAGGATGCTGTCGGTGACCCTTGAGGGTAGCTCCCTAGTCTGGGGCGGTGACCTTATGCTTGGGCACAGGTGTGGAAGGGACCCTCTTCACAACACACAGAGGTGTCCTGACCGGAGGCCGGGGAGCAGGTGGTGGACAGCAGGAGAAAACCAACAGGGAAAATTCCCAGGGAGGAAGACAGCCAGGTGGGCTGATGCCCATGGCGATCGGGGTAAGACAGCAGGTGCCTGCGGGAAGGGGTTTGTCAGCTACCCAACCACGGCTGATGTCAAGGATTGTCCTAATCCTGCTAACTACAATGTAACTTGTGTTACAGACTTTGCTATTGCTCATGGCAACCATAGTAAACGCTTGCTGCTACCTGTTCCCAGTTGCTAGAGCACAATCAGTGCCGAATGGCATGTCCTGACAAGTCCTGCAAGTGCCAGTATGTCCATCGTCATCATCATTATGCCTACAAACTTCAGTACAGTTAACATGGGGTTACAGCGGAACACACGGGAAAAGGCCTGCTTATCAGAACTGCGGGCACCAGCTAGTCTGGAAGCTTGGGGGGCAGAGCCAAGCCCCAGAGGAGACCCAGCATGCCCTGCTAACAGTGAGAGAGAGGAGCAAGATGGCGGAAGGTGCACATGTGTACCCAGAGCAGACCTGGTAGCCTGACATTCAGGAGCTGACACTAGTTGACACTGGTGTCACGCTGGAGCATTAGGGGGGATTTTCTCTCTGGATGATAAAGGGGACAGAGAGGCTGTGTCTACTGTGTCCTGGGTGCATAAGACCAACCACGGTTGTCAGTGCCTGGATCCGGTGCAGGTGCTGTGATGAGCCACTCACCACAGTGATGCCAAGTCCACTTAACTACAGCGTAGATCTGCTGTCTGATCTCTGCACAGAACAGCTGCAGAAGTCCCTGGAGGCCGGTGTGGGCCTTGAAGCAACAGCGGCAGGTGGAGTTGAGTCTGAGGCCGATGACTCCCCTGCGAAGACAAGGGACATCGGGAAAGAAAGTTAGAAGTCTGCCTCGGCCTGCAGGCTGGTCAGGAAGCTGGTAGCTGTGAGTGCTGCCCAGCAGGAGCCAGACACTGTCCCTGAAATTCCGGCTGTGCCCACATGTTCTGCTGACCCATTGGTCATCCCATCACAGCTCAGAGGAAGAGTGGGTGTGGGGAACTACTCAGCAGCAGGAGGAGACGACTGTCCTAGGTGATAGATGAGCCAGCGTAACCTGAGGGGACCAGAGGAGTCGTGCAGATCCCAGTCAGTTTGAGGCAGATATTCTTCAACAGGCTCTCTACCACCCAGACCAGAGCAGTGGGACACATGCCTGTACGCCTCCTCCCGTACTTCCACAGACACTAATTCACCAACACAACGTGTGTTGGTGAATTAGTGTCTGTGGAAGTATGGGAGGAGGCGGCGGCAGCCTATAGATCCCCCTAACCGGGAAGCTGACGATCCATCCATTCCATTTGGGATTCCATTCCATCTGGCTGACCAATTGGATTCCTGGGTACCACAGTATACGCTCCAATCTATCTCAAATGTAGTAAGAGTCCACTCACATCACCGGGTGTTATCACAAAATTGTATTTTTGTTCCAAGTTACGTTTATGGATTGTTTTTTGGGAAGAGGTTAATTCACTCACCCTTCATCACTTCCTAACACCCATCATTCATCAGTTAGTTTTCCTGTATCACTTTGGGAACACTTTCTTCTGGATGAAAAAGACTTTATTTCAAATTGTTGATTCATTTTGATTTCACATATATGGACATTTTTGTTCTCTTGTTTTATATTAGCGCACTTTTGTAACGTATTTCATATTTTTTGCATTTCTAATTATTCACAGTGCTGCTTTTACACCTAGTCACATTGGTTCGAGCACCTTTTTTTCATTCACAATATGTCTATATTTGGAGAATATGTTTGGGGATCTAGAACACACCCCATGTAGCCTGTACTTCTATGGTGGTAAACCATGGGTGGATTGCCCCAGCCATATCCTGTTTGTATACTGTATTTAATTGTAGCAGGTTTTCCAGGCATTGAGCCTGAGGTCGGTCTGCCATTGATACCGGTTACCTCTCCAGCCCATGTGAGCTGTGACCCCAGGTGTGAGCACTGAGACAATGACAATTCCGGCATCTTTGTTTGGTTGTTTTATTGTATTTTAGGGGATGGGAGAAGGGAATGAGTGGGATACTCCTCTGGCTCAAATAGGTACACTTTTGGGACTCTTTAGAAAAAATGTGTTTGTTAGCGCTGTCTTGACGCCAGCCGACGCTAGCCAACGCTTCCTGACGCTTGAAAGTAATGTAACACTGAAAACTGTGCTGGAACCTCGACCTGAGGCCAGAAGATCCAGGACTGTAGAATGTTGAACTTCTGACACTGCTTTACTCAAAAGTCACTGACTGGCTCCCTCCGGCCCTGCGCTGGCTTGAGGTAGCTCTTTGTGAGTTTCTGTGCTGCTGCAACTCTCAACTGGTACACTCCCCACTGTATACTGACTCTTCAGGGCCCAAACTGCAGGCGCCCTCTTTAACACTTCAGGGCCCTCTGACTAGGTACCCCCTCTAACTTCAGGGTCCTCTGACCAGGCACCCCCTTTCCAGCCTGGTTTGGCGCGTAGAATTTTATTCATTACATCTAATATGTGATAAGTTTTTAACCTTTTATATCTATATTTATATTATCATATTCATTATTGTATTATAATTTTATGCTACGAGTGTTTTTACATGCTACTATATATATGTTTTTATGTTGGCCCACAAAGCAGTATTACCAGCATCATCATTTTTTGTCTTAGTCAACACAGTATGTTTCCTGTAGAGGAGTACCATTTGCTATTTATTTGGTCTTCTATTGGTATACTCCCTATGTAATCATAATTCGGATAGGCATTTGGGTCTGGATATAGCTTTTGTAGCTTTTATTGTAATTAATTATATGGATCAAGCAGGGATTGTAGAAAATCTTTACATGACTTGTATATCCCTGTCTGCACAAGCTCTGATTATAATGCCTCGAGGCGGAGCATCCGTTTTCCTCTCACGGTGTTTGCGGATACACTGGGAGGGTAGCATATTGTGCGTACTGGCACTGCTGACCGGATGGAGCGTTGCATCACTGTCCGGACGGTCTCCCCTTCCTTGGTGCATGCCCCTTCCGGATCTGGCGGTTGCGTTTCACCGCCCGGATGTCCAGACAGGCGGAAGTCGGAGCCATCCGGATGGGCGGAAGTGACGTCATACGGTGGAACGCACGGCATTTTCGGTATGAGCAGCGTGCGTTCCACCTCCGTCCTACTACCGGATTGATGTGGAATGGTGCAATTTTGCAGCGATGCATCCATATAGATGGGCAGCATGATATTGTCTAGCGGCCTCCTAGGTAAATGCCTTGCTTCCTACTACTACCAACTGGAGTTCATCAGACTGCCTATGGATTGCCATGCGAGTTTCCATGGCGATCCTATAGTATAGCATATTTGTCTTACATATTGCATTGGTGTATATTTCTAGGCATGGATCCATGATGCACACTGGTAGTGGTTCGGTCAGGTTCAGCAATAGCTGTGAATTATCATGTGCCATATTGATTCTTATCCCCTGGTGTTGTGTATGTACCGTGAGAGGAGGATGAGTTGGTCTGTACCGCAATGGCCGAGTATTTTATGTGTGGCTGTACAACTTGTAATCTATAATTTCTAATGCATAATTTATTATGTGTCAGGAAGGTGATGTTGATTGGCTAATTTACAAGCTTAGCCAGTGGATCTATAGGGTTTACCAATTAAAATCTGCTATGTTTTAGGCAATTAACTGTGTAGCCACGCCCATATGGGTGGTATCTCCTACCACATCTCTGAGGGTCATGTGGAGGCCTAGTCTACCATATTTAAGCCATGGACTTGGTCATGGCCTCCAGGCTCTGAGGAAGAGGCACGGCCTCGAAACGTGTCAGCCCTTCGCTTTCATGAGATATTGGACTCCTGTAAAGATGCTGCTTTATGGAATTGAAATGCTTGACTTTCACGCATGTTTGTGAGTAGCTGATTTTTACCCTTTTATTATCAATAAACTTGCTGAGGATAATGCGCTAGGCTGGTGCGCCCTTTCTTTGTTTTGTATTTACACCCCCTTTCCAGCTAGCTGACTATTGGATCCCCAGAACCTCCTCCGGAGTGGGCCCCTTTGACACTAGGCAGACCCCCCAGGGGCAATCCACAGTATTCACGACCTTTGTAGGCTTTCCTGGGACTGAACCCCTCTCTCTCTCCACTGGTTCTCGGCACACCGGATCCCTTTCAGCTCAACTCAGCACCCTCTGGATTCTGAGGCAGCACCCAGAGACATCCGCTTCCTCTGACAGGAGGGGAGACAGCCGTACTCTCCCTCCTGGGACTCTGCTTCCCGCCAAAGACACTGCGTCATGTGCTCCCCTCAAACTTATACCCACTCCCAGAATTCTCTGTGGCAGAATCTGCCTTCTGGAATAGTTACAAGCCTGAATGTGTCTCCACTGCCCAATGAAAAGCCTCTCACAGGGCTAGTGGGGAGACTCCCCTCTCAGCAGACACAAGTGGGAGCCATGACAACCTACCTGACCAAAAGAAATCATGGCTCTGCTGTTAGGCAGACAAAGCACACTATATTTTACCTAGCACCTACCTGTAGGGTGCTACATAATAATGTGCCATACCCGGAAATAAATAAGTGGCGTATTATTCTGTGTGTGGTGGAACGGAAAAATTATGGCATATAAGGTCAGTATTAAAATGTAATATAAAGTTGAACCAAAGTAGTGCAGCGACTACTTTGAAGTCGCTGCGACTTGAAGACACATAGATACGAACGTTACTCATTGGAAATCATGGGGTACGAATTGTCATGTGACTTGGAAGTCCCAAGCCGCAGAACTAGTCGCACAAGTTGGAAAGAGGCCTTCGAGAGATGTCTATTTTTGATATGCTAATTTATTTGTAAATAGCCCAGTCCAGTATTTTTATGAGATGCCCTATTTTTGATCCTGGGCTCAGGAGTCTTTTTTTTCCCAGCCATGGGGACAGGCTGGCATTTTTTAGGGGTTGGGAGTGTAGTTGTAGCACCCTCTAGTGTGCTAGACTAAGGTTGTAATTAGTTAGTTTGTTAGTGTAAGAAAATTGGTCTGGCTGATAGCCAGGGTGGGATAAATGATTGAATCTGGGTCAGGGCTGAGTGACTCAGGGAGGATGGATGACTCATTAGTCAGCCCCTCTGGTACCTCCCCGTTAGGGTTGCCACCTCATCCCTTTAAACCCAAACACATAATAATTACACAGGTTCTGCAGCTGATTAAGTTGGTAATTAAACTCATTTAGTGTCTTATCTGCAACGAACTAGCCCCAGAACCCATGTAATTAAAATGTGTTTGGGTTAAAGGGATGAGGTGGCAACCCTACTCCCCCTACTTATGGAACCTTGGAAAAGCTTCCAGAAGAATGGGAGGGAGGTTAGGAAGAGTTGCCTGGAGTATTGATGAGGGCCCTAGCCAATCCCCAGCAAAATGGGCTGGCAAGGGGCAGGACAACACATAAATACTTATGAGCCCTGCCAGCAGGGACAGTACGGGGGAAGATGGAGATGGAGTGCTGAGAAAGCTGTCGGTGGTCCTTGAGGGTGCCCCCTAGTCTGGGGGGGGGCTTGACCCCAGGCCTGGGGCTTTGGTGCTGGAGGCATCCTCTTACAACACATGGAGGAGTCCTGTCCTGGGGGCACAGGAAAAGGTGTGAGGATAAGTGGGCATCCCATAATATTCCTATTCCCTATCCAAGTTGTATCCCCTTAATAAAAATACAAAAACAAGCACTGGACTGTTTTCTGACTGCAGTGTGCCTGTGAAGATGCAGTGTGTTTGGTTGTGAAGGGTGGGGGATTCCATTTCACTTGCAGCTCTTTAGGGGGTGCGCTATATATCTTCATAATTGCCTTACCTGAGCTGTTGACATCCATGTAATAATGAGGATAACATTTGCAGGTATTTGGGATTCAATTGAAGGCTTCTGAAAGAGAGAGCCTGGAAACTTTCACAAGACTTCAAGCAATAGCACAGCTGTTTAGTACAATCCTCTCCTGTCAAGATAGGACCCCTCTGTGCACCTTTCAGTTCTAAATGGGAAGATTGTGAGAGGATTCTTCTTATTGTGCCCTTGTCCTGTGTCTCGTACAGACATGAAACGGTGTCAGTAGAATAGATTGACCAAGTCCCTCTCATGTACATGTCATTCAAGATGCATTTTCCCATAAGCCATTCTTCCATTGCTTGCCTGGCTGGGAGTGAAATGTTGATGCCTGTGCTCTTAGAAAATCTTTTAACTTCCTTTTCATTGAGCAGTCCAAACAAGAATCGCACAGCTAATGCTAAATATGGGTGTTCTTCACACATTGATAACAGTGAATTTCCTTTACAGATCTCCGGGAGGGAAGTTTCCTCTCTCAGTCCAGTGGCCCCTTCTGCATTTCCAGAACCATCATCCAGCACATAATAGAGAGCAGCAAGGAACTCCTGTACACTCAGATGGATGAAGCTGTAGCAGGTTTGGGTTTCGATGTCCAGGTGAAAGAGGTTTTCATTCAGAAATACAGACTCGACCTCAGACAGAGAAAGTCCATGTCTATTTAGATCTTCCATCTCAAATATGATTTTCCGGTTCAAAATTCCCTCTTTAGCCAGAGCACACAATTTCTTTAGGCACGTGTTTTCTTTCTGGTCCCTACAATGGTACTTTATTAGACCCTTCAGATAAAGGAGATAGACAGAGGTGGCTGTTTTAGACTGCAATAAGTCCAAGTCCTGTTTTATTTGGGGTTTCAATACAGTGCACACAATCCAACATACAATAGGGACAGCACACATGGCGTACAAAATGTCATTGTCTTTTATAATGCTGAGAGCCTTGTCAGCATCATCTTTATTTTTAAAGAAGTTGTGGAAATATTCCTCACAATCTTCATTTGTAAATCCCAAGACTTCAACATGACGTGATTTATCAACAAATGAGTAAAGTTCCTTGAGGGCCAGTGGCCTTGTGGTGATGATCAGAGAAGACTGTTTCAGAACCTGTTTCCTAAACAATCTCTGGAGAAGTAACTCTTTATGGGTTTCTTCAAAAATGTCATGGCAAACCTGAGAATCTTTCTTCAGAGTCCACCTCAATTCATCAAAACCATCAACTATGAAGAGAAGTTTTCTATCATTACCAGGATCCTTCAGAATAGACACCAAGTCATCTGTACTCTGCTGTTTGCAGGCTCTGGATAAAAGTCCCACAAGGCTTATGGGTCCAGTGATGGTGTTGAGTTCTCTACAGCTCAGATGAAACACAAAGTCAAACTTGTCTTGGTAGAGATTCTCAGAGGCCCAGTCCAGCATGATCTTCCTGGAGGTCATCGTTTTTCCAATCCCTGCAGGTCCTTGTAGCACCACAATCTTTGGGATGAAACCCTCTTCATCTGGATCAAACAGCGTCTGAATTGTGGTCTGGAAATATTCACCTGATTTTTTCTTCAAGTTATGTAGACGTCCTTTGCCCGAATTTAACATTTCATACGTCTTTTCTTCCATAATCTGGGGTCCCTTTATTAGTTGTAAATTTGTATATTTGTCCTCTAAGCTAACAGTCTCCCCTCTACAAGCATTACATTCTTTCATCCGCTGGAATTCCTCCTTCTTTGATTTCATGTATTCCTTTCTAAACTCTGTATGAGAGGAAGACAAATCTTTTATCACTTACGTGGACACAAAATTGAAAACACGAAAAATTAGTTGAACCAATTTTAGCATATTAGGTGATTGAAATATAAACAAATTGTGCAAAGTTAAAATCAAGAAATTAATGGCATTTACACTGCTCAAAAAAATTAAAGGGACACTTTTAAGTCAGAGTATAGCATTGAGTCAATTAAACTCCTGGGATATTGATTTGGTTAGTTAAGTAGCAGAGGGTAGCTGCTTTGGTTCTAATGAAATTAACAACAGGTGGGCAACAGTGAGATAACCTCCAAAACAGGGATGGTTTTACAGGTGGAAACCACTGACATTTTGTTTCCCCTACTCATCTTTTCTGACTGTTTTACACTAGTTTTGCATTTGGCTAGGGTCAGTGTCACTATTGGTAGCATGAGGCCATACCTGGACCCCATAGAGGTTGCACAGGCAGTCCAACTCCTCCAAGATGGCAGTTCAATACGTGCCATTGCCTGAAGGTTTGCTGTGTCTCCCAGCACAGTCTCATGAGAATGGAGGAGATTCCTGGAGACAGGCGGTTACTCTAGGAGAGCTGGACAGGGCCGTAGAAGGTCCTTAACCCATCAGCAGGACCGGTATCTGCTCCTTTTGTGCAAGGAGGAACAGGATGAGCACTGCCAAAGCCCTTCAAAATGACCTCCAGCAGGCCACTGGTGTGAATGTCTCTGACCAAACAATCAGAAACAGACTTCATGAGGGTGGCCTGAGGGCCCAACCTCCTCTAGTGGGCCCTGTGTTCACTGCCCAGCACCATGGGACTGGAATTTGCCATTGAACACCAGAATTGGAAAGTCCGCCACTGGCACCCTGTGCTTTTCACAGATGAGAGCAGGTTCACCCTGAGCACATGTGACAGACATAAAAGGGTCTGGAGGAGCCGTGGAGAACGTTATGTTGCCTGTAACATCGTTTAGCATTACCAGTTTGTTGATGGGTCAGTGATGGTCTGGGGAGGCATATCCATAGAGAAACGCACAGACCTCTACAGGCTATACAATGGCACCCTGACTGCCATTAGGTATCGGGATGAAATCCTTGCACCCACTGTAAGATCCTACACAGGTGCAGTGGGTTCTGGGTTCCTGCTGGTGCACGACAATGACTGGACTCATGTGGCGAGAGTATGCAGTCAGTTCCTGGAGGATGAAAGAATTGATGCAATTGAATGGCCCCCACATTCGCCTGATCTAAATCCAATAGAACATCTCTGGGACATTATGTTTCGGCCCATCGGACGTAGCCAGGTTACACCTTAGTCTGTTCAGGAGCTCAGTGATGCCCTGGTCCAGATCTGGGAGGAAATACCCCAGGACACCATCCGTCGTCTCATTAGGAGCATGCCCCGATGTTGTCAGGCATGCATACAAGCACGTGGCAGCCATAAAAAAACTGGCAAGTACGAATTTGAGTTGCTAAAATGAAGTTTCAGCAAAATGGAATAGCCTGCCGCATCATTTTTTCACTTTTTGATTTTCAGGGTGTCTTTGAATTCAGCCCTCTGTAGGGGGATAATTTTCAATTCCATCAAACGATGTGGCATCCTTTCCTTCCTAACACATTACCCAGTCCATACCAGTATAGATCCTAACACATTACCCAGTCCAATACAGTATAGATCCTAACACATTACCCAGTCCATACCAGTATAGATCCTAACACATTACCCAGTCAAATACAGTATAGATCCTAACACATTACCCAGTCCATACCAGTATAGATCCTAACACATTACCCAGTCCACACCAGTATAGATCCTAACACATTACCCAGTCCAATACAGTATAGATCCTAACACATTACCCAGTCAAATACAGTATAGATCCTAACACATTACCCAGTCCATACCAGTATAGATCCTAACACATTACCCAGTCCAATACAGTATAGATCCTAACACATTACCCAGTCCATACCAGTATAGATCCTAACACATTACCCAGTCAAATACAGTATAGATCCTAACACATTACCCAGTCCATACCAGTATAGATCCTAACACATTACCCAGTCCATACCAGTATAGATCCTAACACATTACTCAGTCCATACCAGTATAGATCCTAACACATTACCCAGTCCATACCAGTATAGATCCTAACACATTACCCAGTCCATACCAGTATAGATCCTAACACAATACCCAGTCCATATCTGTATAGATCCTAACACATTACCCAGTCCATATCTGTATAGATATCCAGCATGATATTTCTCCCATTGAGATCTGATGTGTTTTAAAAGTGTTCCTTCAATTTTTTGAGCAGTGTATAATAATAACAAAGAAATAGTAAATACTCATTCAGTCTCTTAACTAAAAACAAGCATGGCAACGCCAAACACTAAAATTCATCTCACTTTATATCATAATTGTATGTAACGTAATCATAAAAAAAAACAAAACAAAGAAAATGGCCTCTGCCCCCACCTATAACTGGCCTTTATAGCAAAGAACACATGGAAGGGCAACGCACATGAGACAAACAAAGATAAAAATTCCCAGTTCAATTTGCTAACTAGTTTGCTTACCAATCAAATTAACCTGTCTAACAATTTGTGTCAAAACAGGGGTTTAGTTAGCACACATTTGCAAACGCATGTGTAAGCTGCAGGGCCACTCCACGGCACCCTGTATTACCTGCAGTCCTAACTCCTGTAAATTTTTGAGTGTCTTCACAGTGGAAGCACGTGCAAGCTAATCCTCCTAAAGGTATACAGCTTACACATGCGTTTGCAAATGTGTGCTAACTAAACCCCTGTTTTGATGCAAACTGATAGACAGGTTAAAGTGGAGTTCCACCCCAAAATGCAACTTACCTCCATCTGCTTGCTCCCTGTCACCTGACAAATAAATGGATAATCACATTTTTTTTTTCTTTACTTACCTTGTTTTAGAAGAAAATATACTTACCTTACTTCCTCTTCCTCCCTCAGAGGACTCGTCCGCCGCCGTCACTTTCTTCTTGCGTTGACTCCTGGGTGCTGAACGTCATCGCTCCCAGGAATCAATGCGCCTGCACCGGCCCCGACGTCATGTCCGGTGCAGCACGTCATTCCCTGCTAAACAGCTTCTGGGCATGCCCAGAAGCTGTGCAGGGCTGATGCTCCTGACCCGGAAGTGACGGCGGGGCCGGTGCAGTGCATTGTGGGACCGAAGTGGGACGGAACAGGACGCAGAAGAGGATCGCGCTGGCTTCAGATGCCCACACCTGAAATGGCAGCGCTGGACAAGACATTTTCAAGGTAAGTATTTCTTCTAAAAGGTAAGTGCGACCTGGGACAGTTCAGAGGCTAGCCATTGTGGAATGCACTAGCCCTGACTGTCCCGGGGGTATTTTTATCTAATTTTATTTTTTTCAGCAGGAACTTCGCTTTAATTTGGTTGGTAAGCAAACTGGTTAGCAAATTGAACTGGGAATTTTTATCTTTGTTTGTATCATTAAAAAAAAAAAACCCTGATTAAAACTAGAATTGGAAATTCCCTTAATGTGAGTCACAAATGTTGTGCAGTAGAATAATCTTGGAAAATGTTTTTTAAGCGGACCTTCTACTGACCTGCTAATCTGTTGATGGTCGTAATTGTCTTCAGCATAACTGCAAAAATAATTTAAATTAAAGATTACTGTACAGATAAATGGCTACTTGTAGAAAAATGTCTCAGAACGTTTTGTACTTCTGTTTGTTCTTCAGGTTATTAGACCTTTTAATGTACTTTCAGAAAAGTCCGCTGCCACCTTCCCATCTTGGTAATTTTTAGTGAGCTTTATAAAACTGTTTTATGAAATGATCATTATAGACGGGAACTCACCAATTTCTGTTCTTCTTTTTTGGAGGTCATTTGCGGGTCCCAGCAGACCTATTAGGGTTAATACTTTACTCATGACATCCAGAGCTCCCTCCTCTGCATAGGTGTCTATCAGAAGGTCCTTTGTGGTGATCCAGTCTGCATTTTCAAGTTTTCCTCTGGGAATGGGAAGTTTATCTCCATAAGGGAAATCTGACAATTTATTCTTCAATTTCTTGAAGTCACTCTCTATCAGATTTTCAAGAGAGTATACGATGAGATCCCCAGGGGTGTGACAATTCATCCATCCTGTAGGAACAATACCCCACAAATGAAAACGTTCAGGCCAACTTCAAGTCAAGAAATTCACTAGCATTGGTCTATACTGAAGCTAATAGTTCAATAAAGAACTTAGGGAAGAGAGAGCAAAACTGGCGTCTGATAGAATAAATTAAATACATACCCAGATATTAGATAATATTGACCTGTACATCATTAGGAATTCTTCCGTCTCTAGTAGATAAAGCTAGACTGTAATCACAAAAATGTATTGTGGTACCATACTACCCTACCATAATAATATTTTTTATTGTTGTTATTGGGTGATTAAAGAACCGACAAATTCACAAGATGTGAGTATTTAAAGAAAATTGCACGCAATTATTTGTCATTAATGATATTATATTATTATTATATAATTTTAAAAAGTCTTCACTCACCAAACTATTCTACAGTGAAATGTTTGAATGATTCAGGCAAGGACTTTCACGGCAGCACAATAATTTTATAAAATAAACAATTTATTCATGAACATATTAAAACACCATCAATAATGGTACATAAACCCCAAGGGGAAAAAAGGGGGGATAAAAGGGAGGAAGCCAAAAAGCATCGAACTAGTAATGCAATATACACAAATCCCCATCCGGGGAAGGTGTACATTCGCTGCAGCATCTGTATATCTGTGTAGTCCTCAGACTGTACATATGAGCTTTGGACTGCTGTGATTCCTTATATTACTGCATCTTACTTATTCTCCCTACATTAAGCTACATACGTATTTAATGCGGTCCTTAGATGGCGGGATTTGTATCCAATCTGTTCCCAATATAATCTTCTACCAGACAAACATCTACACACCTGTTATTTACCTTGATCCTGCTTACAGACCCTATACCTTCCTTGTTAGTTCTATGCTTTTGGCATTCATCTGCTCTACTGAATTACAACAATATACAGATTTACAGTATAAGCTCCCGATGAAGCTATTAAAATAGCGAAACATGTCGAGCATGTAAATTCTATCTACCTTCTATCTTTTGAATACGACATCATGGGATCCTGATGGACGGCAGATCTTCCCCTGTCACCCCTCATGAGACCCATCAACTACAGGAATGTTCAATTTGTGTATATTGCATTACTAGTTGGATGCTTTTTGGCTTCCTCCCTTTCTTTCCCCCCTTTTTTCCCCTTGGGGGTTTATGTACCATTATTGATGGTGTTTTAATATGTTTATGAATAAATTGTTTATTTTATAAAATTATTGTGGTGCCGTGAAAGTCCTTGCCTGAATCATTCAAACATTTTCCTAACATATTGGGATGAGGCACCCTACATTGACTAGCGCTCAGGATGCTACCACCTGACTGCGCTATATAACCTTTATTCTACAGTGAAGCTGCTGGCACCAAGTGAAGCTAACACTATAAAATATCTGATAACAGTAAATTATGTCAAGCGCTATATCCTAGCTAATACTATAGATAAATACTGTACATACATACAATAAGAAAATCTAATCATATAGGCTATACACAATTCATGTAAAAAATCATGCAAAGAGTGCTCTAAAGTCATTCACAAACCAGTGCTCCCCACTGTGTATTAAAAAGTGAAATAAGCTATTCATAATTTTTTGAAAAAATGCATCAACGACAATAAACTCAAACATTTTACGCATTTTTACATACTAAAATACATAGAATTTAGTAATTTAAAACAATACATATTTTTTTAGGACGGCATTCTACTGACCTGTTAATTTGTTGCTGGTCGTGGTTGTCTTTATCTTGGCTGAAAAACACAATTTTTGTTAGATTACTGTACAGGAAATGTTTTTTGTATACAAAAAAAGTATTTGTTTGGGATCAGATCTTAGTCCCGGTAACCGCTCAGTTCTTTTATGTTCCACAGTTTGTTCTAGGTTAGGTTTGCTAACTCTTTCATTTTTTTTTTTCAGAAAAGTCATCTGCATCTTCCCCATGCTGGTAATTAATGAATGTTATAAAATGTTTGGTATGAAATGTTTGTTATAGATGGAAACTCACCATTTTGTGTTCTCTTTTCCTGGAGGTCATTTGCAGGTCCATGCAGACCATTCAGATTAAGGACATCAATGGTGACATCCAGAGCTCCCTCCTCTCCATATGTGTCTATCAGAAGGTCCTTTGTGGTCACCCAGTCTGCATTTTCCATTTTTCCTTTGGGAATGGGAGGTTTATCTCCGTAAGAGTAATTAGATAATTTATTCTTAAATTTCTTGAAGTCACTCCCTTTCAGATCCTCAAGAGAATCTATGATGAGATCCCCGGAGGCTTGCCAATTCATCTGTCCTGTAGAAACAGTAACCCACCACCGAAAACATTCAGACCAACTTGAAATGTAGAAATTCACTAGCATAGCTCTATAATGAGAGGTAACTCTTCAATAAAGAGCATATGAAAGGGGGAGTAGTACTAGAGGTTGACTAGAGTCAAATAAATATCAAGATATTTGTTAAACATTTGCCTGTATGTCATTAAAGTAGAACTATAGGCAAAACTTTTTTTTTCATTTTTCGGAAGAATAAGTGCCGGTTCACACTGAAGCGGCACGACTTCGGGGGCGACCTGTGAAGTCGCGTGCACCGCGACTTGCACGGACTTCATAAAATGAATGTCTATGCAAGTCGTTCCAGGTCGCCCCGAAGTAGTACAGGAACCTTTTTCTAAGTCGGAGCGACTTGTGTCGCTCCTATTAGAACCGGTCCTGTACTACTCAATGGACTGCAACGGTGCGCAACTTGCCAGGCTGACCAAGTCGCCTGACAAGTCGTACTAGTGTGAACCGGCACTAAGGGAGGGTTATAATCTCTGTCAGATTTTTTTTCACCATCTGCGTCCCATTGGGGAGATTTCCTATCACTTCTTGTCCCATACCCAAACAAGAAGTGAGAGGAAATCTCTATAAATTAAGGGAATTCCTTGGAGACCCCCCAGGTCATTAGAACTACTATCCCCATTGGAAGATTTCCCCTCTATTACTTTTCTGGTGACAGCCCAAAATGTGGGATTTTCTTTTACTTTCACTTTCAATGAATATGGTAAACAGGGGAAATAGAGAGGGGGAATCTCCCTAACGGGGACACAGACAATAAAAACTGACCGATGTTCTATTCCCTCTCCACTCTCCAACACTAAAAAAAAAGTTCTGCCTTTAGTTATACTTTAAGAATTTCTTCCCTCTCAGACAAATAAAACTAGGCTGCAATCATTAATATTTTTTTTGTTGTTACATTTATCCAGAGTAAATCACAAGTTTGACCAATCCAAACTGATAAACAAGATGACACGTCTGAAAAAAAGTACAGAATTGTCAGTAATTATTTATTATATTATATATTTGAAGCAGTGGTGGAACTACCAGGGCCGCAGCAGTTGCACTTGCGATGGGGTCCTAGCATTCCACCACTGCAGGGGGGCCCGCCGCTCTGCCCAGGAGATAGTGCACAGGTCAATTTTGTGCACTCTTACAGGCACACAGTCCCCGCCCTTCCTCTCCACCCGCACTCACGGGCTTTCACAGGAACATGGGCTCCGCCCATCCTCTCTGCCCATCCATTGTGTTCAGTTGGGTAGGGAGATGCAATGTCGGGACTCGGGAGACTCAGAGAAAGAGAAAATCAGCTGACCCGGGCCGGCCCAGTAGAGTGAAGGGGGAGGAGCTCTCCACCGTGCAAGGAAGGGGGAACCGAGTGATCTGCAAGTGAGTGATACTGATCCCATCCCTCTATCAGCACTGCCACTGATTCCCCCAACACCACCCCCACTGCTGCCACTTACCTCTCACCAACACCACCCCCACTGCTGCCACTAATCCCCCCCACACCACCACCAATGCTGCCACTGATCCCACACCTCCACCCCCACTGCTGCCACTGATCCCCCCCACACCACCCCCACTGCTGCCACTGATCCCCCCCACACTGCCACCACTGCTGCCACTGATCCCCTCCACACCACCATCCCCACTGCTGCCACTGACCCCCCCCACACCACCCCCACTGCTGCCACTGATCCCCCCCACACCACCACCACTGCTGCCACTGATCCCCCCCACACCACCATCCCCACTGCTGCCACTGATCCCCCCACACCACCCCCACTGCTCCCACTGATCCCCCCCCACACCACCACCCCCACTGCTGCCACTGATTCCCTCCCCCACACCACCACCACTGCTGCCACTAATCCCCCCCCTCACACCATCCCCACTGCTGCCACTGATTTTCCTCCCACAACGCTGCCAATAATCCCCCCCTCACCACCCCCACTGCTGCCACTGATTCCCCCGCACCACCCCCACTGCTACCACTGATGTCCCCCCACACCACCACCCCCACTGCTGCCACTGATCCCCCCCCACACCACCCCCACTGCTGCCACTGATTTCTCCCCCACAATGCTGCCATTAATCCCTCCTCTCACCACCCCCACTGCTGCCACTGATCCCCCCACACTACCCCCACCGCTGCCACTGATCCCCCCTCCACACCACCCCCCCTGCTGCCACTGATCCCCCCTCCACATTACCCCCACTGCTGCCACTGATCCCCCCCCACACCACCACTACTGCTGACACTGATCCCCCCACACCACCCTCACTGATTCCCCCCTAACCACCACCCTTGCCATTGATCCCATGCACCCCTCGCCGCTGCCACTTATCCCATCCCCCCTCACCACTGCCACTCATCCCATTCCTGTCACCACCTCTAATCCCCCCACCACCCCTGCCACTCAGCCTGTCCTCTCCACTGCTGAAACTATCCCATCCCCACCACCACTGCTTCCAATCATTCCATCCCCCCTCCACCACAGCTGCCAATTATCCCATCCCCCCACCACCACCGCTGCCACTGATCCAATCCCCACCCAATGACCACCACTGCCACTCATCTCAGGAGCGTAACTACAGGGGTCACAATTGCAATGGATCATCTGTTGCCCCTGGACACCTGGATAGGGGTGCAGCATATAGAAGAAAAAATCCTCTCCATTTTTCTCCTGCAGCTGCTAAAAGCCAGCTTCTCCTCCTCTCTCTTCCATAGGCATTCAGAGGCTGCAGGAGGAAAATGGAGGGGATTTGTTCCTTTATATGTCCCCCTTCGCCGCCCCTCCTATCTAGGACCTGCTGCCCTCACGCCCCAGGATCAGTGGCAAGGACCCTGGCCAGGGGTCAGGGGAGCCCTTCATGGTTTCTTGCACCAGGGCCCTGAAGATTCTAGTTACGCCTTTGATTTCAAGTGTATAGTGCATTCCTGGCCAGCCTCACTTCAGTACATATAAATTTACTCCTCCCTCCAAACTCTCAGGAACACCTGCTAGCCAAATAAAAGAGAGATCCTCCCCTCCCAGCTTCATTCTCTTTTTTTTTAGTCACACTGCAGGTCACCAAACACATGATTGAAGGACTTGAAGTAAAGTTTTGGACACCACAAATACCTAAGATTCTTAGTAGGAGAGTGGCACTACCAATTCAGATGTTTGCCCTTTTGGAATATGCATAACGCCCCAAGTTTTCTAAAAGATTCTACTAGCAGCCATTGCAGTCATTCGTATGGAAAAAATACAAATTTTACATTATCTAGACAATGTTCTGATGATAGCTGGTTCAAGCAAGGAACTGGCGCTATAGCACAACATAGTACTAGAAATCCTGTCAGAAGAGCCATCTTATACCTACCTAGGCAATGGAATACCTCAGCCTAATATTCAATACCCAAGAAGATTGCTAAATTAGTGGCATGCATTAACAGAGTGATGGAAACTAATTTTCTATAGGCAAGAGACTGCATGATGCATCTAAGGCTCCATGTACACGGGACGTTGTTAAAAGTCCCTTTGAATGCTGGAATTTTTAGGACGTTTGAAACGTCCGTTCAGTCGCGTTTGTACCCGCGTTTAGCGGGCGTTTGCGTTTAGAACCATTCCTAGAGGTCAAAAAAAATATTCCCCTTTAAAATGGAAAAACGCGAACGCTAAACGCGGGTCATCGCGTTCGGTCGCGTTTTTGCGTTTGAAACGCCGGGAAACACACGTTCGAACGCAAATAATTGCGTTCTAAAAAACATCCCTGAACGCAACTGCCTGCAAATGACTGTAAACGACCCTGTGTACATGGACAGATAAGATAACATGGAGCTGCGTTCAGGGGCTTCTGAAAAAAACGCCCAACTGCTCCTAAACGGCCATTTCCAGCGTCCCGTGTACATGGAGCCTTAAGATGTATACTGCAGCAATCCCAGCAGTACCCTTGGCAAAATTCCATATGAGGGCCTTCCAGGTTTCCTTTCTTAATTAATGGGACAGCTTGTCAATGGACCAAGATCTTTTTGAATTCTCCAGAGCCTGTTCAGGGCATGCCTCTCAGTAGGGGAGACTGGATCCTGGTAACCTCGGACTCCCAGTCTCCAGTGCTGGGGGGCTCACTATCAGATAACAGATCAGTTGTGCCGGAAATTTCCCAACAGCAGCGAGTGGTCATACAACAGTCAATACTTGGAATACATTTTTGCCCAATGGGGTGTTCCAGATTCGAGAAATCGAAAGTTCAGGAAGCTCTCTCGATTCCTTGGTATTTTTCCCTAGTTTATGTTTTTCCTCCTGCCCCACTAATCATGAAGGTCTTGCTGAAAATCTCAAAGAAGGATGTTCATGCCATCCTAATCCTACCTTTTTGGCCATAGAGACCCTGGTTTCAAATGCTCCTGGAGATGGCGTCGGCCCCTCCAATACTTCTATCTTTCAGGAGGGATTTACTACAGCAAGATTACTGGCTCCAGCCCATTGCAGTTGATGGCATGGCTTTTGAATTACCTAGATTACAATCTCAAGGCCTCTTGGGCAGGGTGATTAGGACATTGTTAAAGGCAAGAGAATCAACATCAAATGCTACGTACTCCAGAATTTGGGAGAAATTTGTATTCTTCACTTCAAAGAGAAAATGTCTTCATTGTCTTCCTTCACAGGGCACAAGTGGGCAGACGAGCAAAACAGTTCTTAAAAGCGGCTATAGGAATGTGGCCTCCTAAGAAGACCCTTTTTCCATCCCGGGACTTGGGCATAATTTTCTTCCCTCCCTAGTGGCCTGTCGCCTGCTATATTATAGAATGAAGCTGGGAGGGGAGGATCTCTCTTTTTATTAGGCTAGGAGAAGGTGGTCTTGAGGGTTCGGTGGGAGAAGTAAACCCTTGTGTGCTGATGTAAAGACAGGCCTGGCCAATTCCTGGAAAGGAGTGTCCAGACAGTGACTCTGGAGGGGATATATAGTTTGAAGCCCTGGTATCAAGGTCTTACCTTGCCCTCCTGTTTGGCAGCCATGTTGGACATGTGCAGACTGCTGCCTCTTATAAACTCTGATTGCCTCATTACTTGCCTGCTGCCTGGGTGTCACATAGTGATGATGCTGCACACCTGACTATATCAATCACCTGATGGGTTGCAATCCTTGCCCTTGCATTTGTTCTCCAAGGTGCATCTCTGTTAGCAGTCTTCTGTTCTCCGTGTTCCTCCATGTATGTCTAGGCTTGGCTGATGACTCTCCTGGCTCTCCACCCCGCATCGGCAGACGACCACGCACTGGCAGAATACCCGTTTCTGGACTCAACCCTGGCTTGGATGACTACTTGCTTCTGGATTGACCTGGCTTGTTCCTGGTCTCACTTCCTCTCTCTTGCTGTGCTTTTTTTTGTTTGCTCCAATAACTTGCTTTATTTTAACTGCATCTGCATGTGGTCTGGTTTCCTGGCACCCCTGACACCCGGAGAGATTGTTCTCTCTCCCCAGAAGGATTCCAAAGCTTGATGGGCTGCTGCCCAGAGGCAGCACATGAACTGTTTAGCTGTTCTTGGGGCCTAAGCTGTGTCAGGGCTTTAAGGCATGGATGGATCTTCTGGGGAACTGGCTTTAGGACTTTACAATAAGGAATCTGGTCTGGAGAAGGTTGAATCCCTCACTGGACTGTGTCCAGCAGAAGCTGAAAGGTGTGCAGCTGTCCTGGGGACTTGTGAGTAATGATCCTGAGTTGATTCCTGGTAACTGTCTGCTTTTGAGATATAGGTGTCAGAGGTAGCTCTGGACTGAGATGGCTCTTATAGGTTCTCAGAGTACTGGCCATCCCCCTGTCCTCAGCAGAATACTTGATTGTAAGTCTAGAGAAAATGTGCCCCAGATACTGTGTAACATTTTTGAAATTGCATTAAGTACCAATGGTTGTGCTGTGGATCAAGGCAACCAGATGTCAATTAGCATTGTCTCATGGTCTACAGACCATTCAATATCACCAATTATTGCCAGAGAGAGAGAGACTAGGAAGAGGATTGTCCTTGCATTACTATTGCTGATCGTTCTTTGCAGTATCCCATGCCCTAACATCTCTTCTGTTTAAAAATTCTCCAAGCAATAATTATAAAAAAGAACATCTCCTAGACTGTGTTATTGGAGCTGTTTTAGTGGGCCAGTGCTTGTGGTGGCACGTAGCCTCTGTACTACTTGGGAAGAACCAGCTATTATCAGTGGCCCCTATTGAGTTAGCGCTATACAAATGAATACAATATTGAGACTCTAGATGTACAGTTGAATAAATAGTTCTATATTTAGGATGTATCCGGTCTATAAACCAGAGGCTCTGGATGGACAGTTGGATAAATGGTTCTATATTTAGGATGTATCCGGTCTATAAACCAGAGGCTCTGGATTGACAGTTGGGTAAATGGTTCTATATTTAGGATGTATCCGGTCTATAAACCAGAGGCTCTGGATGGACAGTTGGATAAATGGCTCTATATTTAGGATGTATCTAGTCTATAAACCAGAGGCTCTGGATGGACAGTTGGATAAATGGCTCTATATTTAGGATGTATCCGGTCTATAAACCAGAGGCTCTGGGTGGACAGTTGGATAAATGGTTCTATATTTAGGATGTATCCGGTCTATAAACCAGAGGCTCTGGATGGACAGTTGGATAAATGGCTCTATATTTAGGATGTATCCAGTCTATAAACCAGAGGCTCTGGATGGACAGTTGGATAAATGGTTCTATATTTAGGATGTATCTAGTCTATAAACCAGAGGCTCTGGATGGACAGTGGGATAAATGGTTCTATATTTAGGATGTATCTGGAGCATAAACCAGAGGCTCTGGGTGTACAGTTGGATAAATGGTTCTATATTTAGGATATATCCGGTCTCTAAACCAGAGGCTCTGGATGGACAGTTGGATAAATGGTTCTATATTTAGGATGTATCTGGTCTATAAAACAGAGGCTCTGGATGGACAGTTGGATAAATGGTTCTATATTTAGGATGTATCTGGTCTCTAAACCAGAGAAATTCTAACTTTTCACCTGTTTAGTAAATTGCAAGTTACAGTTAGGCCTTATGCACCGGGCTAAACGCCCAATGTGCTTGAGGCACACCCGTCATGTTAGCGATGAAAGGTGGAGGAACACACTGGAGAAAACTGTTGCAAAACGCAGGCATACCTTGTGAGGAGGAGGCCGCCATGGCACCAGGTCAGGAAATGACCGAAGCTTACATGACCTAGAAGAAATGCATATCAATCAGTTTGGCAACACATCTACCTAAAATGCAAACAATGGAATCTAGAGGGAATTCAGCCTTTACCTAATATGTCCAATGCATGGGTTCCTTTCTGGAGTTTTGTCCAGTTGGGGTCATATAGGAAAGGGACATGTTGGAATTTGATGATCACAACCTATAACTATGAACCATGGGTAAAGCACCTTCTTTTAGGATTTTCCAGATCACTTTATACAGGTCATGTAAATCAATTAAGAACATGATGGGGGTTTTGCTGCAAATAAGGTCTAGTCTTTGAAGTTGTGAGCACGTAATACTTTTTTGGATTCTGCAAACTTAAAGGAGAACTATGGTCAAATTATATATATGTGACATCACACAACCCCCTTCATTTGCTGAATGGGGATCTCCAGCCATATAAAGAAAGGGGCAGGGAAAGTGGTTGACATCTTGGATTAGATATGGCTACATGCCCATATTTGGTCAGTGACATTGCCAGGTATACCCCACCCCTTTGTTTCCATTTAGTGTCAGGGACTGGAGCTGTTTTTCAAAGCAATGGGATAGCAATGGAATCAGATGTGTCCATTGTTCAGCTGTTTTTTCTTTTGGTGGGTCGGGGGCATTATCCATCATGATTGATGAGGATCACTTATTCAATTAGGGTGTAGGGAAAGTATCTGGGGCCCCCCTATTCAGGGGAGGACTGGGCCAGGGGGCAGGGGGGCAATTGCCCCCTGGGCTGCTCTGATGTCCTTTAAAAAGGCTGCACCGCTTGTGCCACAGACATGCCTAAAGGATTCTTGGTGAAGAGAAGTAAAAGGTCCCCATCACTGACCTACTGAGTGCAGGTTGAGGACAAGGACAGAGCGCAGGCCTTTAGATGGTTTAAACTGTCTGAGCAGAGGCCAGTCCTATGCCCCACTGCAGACTCTCCTCCCCTGGCCAGCCCCAACTGAGCTGTCCCAGCTCCCCCCAACTGCCCCCTGCTGGCCAGGTTGGGAACCCAGGTTCAGCCGGTGAGTAGAGAGTACCTGGAGCAGGGCTTCAGCCTGGAATAGGGGGGGAGTCAGGAGGAGGACGGGAAAAGGGAGAGTGGGAGGGGGCCGAGTCGCTGCAACCCGGGCCTCTGCTTTGTACTTGCCCCTGGGCCAAAAGTTGCCAGTCTGCCCATGCCCCTATCATTATCTTCCAGACTCCAATAAGCCCCTTGCCTGCACACCCACACAAGCACCGTGCCAGGGTTGTGTAGAGCAGTCCTTTGTCCTCATCGACATGGGACAAGGTGCGTTTTCAGGGGGTTTTCCCTGGAAAGGTACCCTCCTATGTTGAGGGCATGTGGCCTGGTATGGTTCAGAAGTGGGGCTGCGTTCCTGCCACCCCCGTTTTCTGGTCTGCCAGGCTGCACGCTTTACTAAGAGCCTGGGTTTTTACATGTTTTTTTTTCCAACTCCAAACTCATCATATATACTGTATATGTTATTAGAATAATATTGCATTATTAACATTTCTGCTACCAGACAAACATAATTTTAAAAAAATGTCTTTGATACATGTTGCACAGGGCCGTGCCCAACCCCCATTGCTGTTTGACAATCTGTCGCCTATTAGCCTAGAAAAGGACCATTATTGGTTTTTACCATTTGGATTCAGTTGAGGTTCACTTCAATGAGATTCTGGGGATAGGTTGTGTCAGGTAGAAGAAGAGAGAAAGGAGCCTACCATGGAATAATATGATTACCGGAAAGCTCAGACTTGTAACTCACAGCTGCAGACACGGCACAGGGGCTTCCTGGATCAGTCCGGAATCTCAGAATGAGCGGGAAATGCCTCTTTGCTGTTATATAAGAGAACACGTCTTTCCTGTACTGCTGGTTGCTGATAAAATTCTTCCGCAACTACAACACGTAGCACTGGGAGCAAAGTACAAGGCATATCATCAGAGTTAAATAAATTCATGATATTGAGGAGAAGCTGATTGGGTGCTCTATGTTCCACCACCTCCACCCTGTATATACTGACCCACTGTACAAATTATACTGGTTCTGATAGATAAGATATGATTTTATTCCTAAATCTGCATAGCCTACAAGCCATATGTCTGTATTTACTGCCATTTCCCTTTCTGAGAGGCTCCATACACTGCTCATTGTAGATTGAGGTTGTATCCCATAACTCTGGACTTCCCGCACAAGGAAATGGGATCAAAATTGCCCCCCAAAAAAATCCAATCGCATTTGAAAACATTACAGATTTTTTTTCCCATTTTCATTTTGATCTTTAACTCTTTTACTGCCATTTACATGAGTTTTACACTACAGCAACTTGAAAGTCGACTGTTGGCTTTCAGATGGAAGTGATCTGGGTGGTATTTGATCACCTGTGTGTTTTTTTATTTTTTGCGCTATAAACAAAAAAAGAGCAACACTTCTGGAAAAAAAAAAACAATATTTTTCAGTTTCTGCTATATAACATTCCCAAAAAAAAAAAATGTAAAAATCTATTTTTTTCATCATTTTAGACCAATTTGTCTTCTGCTACATGTTTTTGGTCAAAAAAATCCCAATAAGCGTATTTTGATTGGTTTGCGCAAAAGTTATCACATCTACAAACTAGGGGGAAGATTTTATGTCATTTTTATTTATTTATTTATTTTCTAGTAATGGCGGCGATCTGCGATTTTTAGTACTGATACCTGTCACAGACGGGCAATTTTGTTAACCACTTAAGCCCCGGAGGATTTGGCTGCTGAAAGACCAGGGGGTATTTTGCAATTCGGCACTGCGTGACTTTAACGGACAATTGCGCGGTCGTGCGACGCTGTACCTAAACGAATTTGACGTCCTTTTTTTCCCACAAACAGAGATTTTTTGATCATGCGCTGTAAACAAAAAAAGAGCGACAATTTTGCAAAAATAACAATATTTTTCACATTTTTTTATATGAAATTCCCCCCCCAAAAAAATGTAAAAATTTAAAATTTTTTAACATTTTCGGCCAATTTGTTTTATGCTACATATGTTTGGTAAAAAAAAAAAATTGCAAAAAGCGTATTTTGATTGGTTTGCACAAAAGTTATTGCGTTTACTAACAAAGGGAAAGATTTTTGTCATTTTTGTTGTTTTTTTTAACGCGTAATGGCGGCGATCTGCGATTTTTTTTGCGGTACTGCGACATTGGGGTGGACAGATCAGACCCTTGACTGACATTTTTGACACTTTTGGGGTTACCAGTGACATTTCTACAATAATCAGTGCTATATATATGCACTGTTACTGTAAAATTACACTGGCAGTGAAGGGGTTAACTTTATTTGAGAGGGAGGGGCTGTGTGTGCCCCTAGGGGCGTGATTCTAACTGTGATTGGCTGTGGCTTGAGCTGTAGGAACAATGATCAACGGTCCTACATAGTAGAACCGTTTGATCATTGTTTCTACACAGGGGAGAATGACAGGCGGCTTGTTTACACTAGCCGCCTGCCTTTCTCCCTCTCCCCCGACGATCGCTGAGTGACCGGCGGACATCGGGTCCGCCGGTCACACGCGCGGGGGGGTCCGTGACCGCGCGGGAGCAGGAGCGCGCCGCCGGCGGCGCGCGCTTGCTCCCCAGAGCCTCACAGGCTAGTGACGTATATATACGTCACTCTGCCTGTGAGGGGCTGACCGCCGCAGTATATGTACTTGCGGCGTTCGGCAAGTGGTTAACCAATGGCCACCTACATCTGTTAGAGGTTTCCTTTAAATCCCCAAAAATAAGGAAGGAGGGAACACCTTCTGTATTGAATTCCTGATGAAAAATAGTTCTTCCAGTGCCTATGCTGCCCTGTTCTTTAGCCTCATAGCTGTAGATCTGCAGTGTGAGATCATCCAAGGCACTGCTGTCTGACTATTGGTCTCAGGAGATCTGGAGTGAGATTTGGTGATGTTCTCCTTGCTGGAGGCTCTAACATGAGGAAGCAAAGCCCTGCCTCTACCAAGATGGCCGCCTCCACATAGGAAACACCATGCAGAAAAATGGGGTACATGTATAAGAGTTGCTGAATTGCTGACTTATACATTTCAAACAAGACTGTCGTGTGTCTTCACAGTTTTTGGGGTGCCCAGTTCCTATTATCATCACACCTTGTTCCACTCAAATTATATCAGGATGGTTCTGTCGTATGGGTGGTGTTGAAAAAACCCATACCTAGGATTGGTGGCAGAGATGCTCAAAATAATGGCCCTTTTCCACTGCAAGTACCGGCTCGGCTCTACTCGGCACTGCTTGGCCCAGCTCGGCTCAGTTTACTTTTCCACTGCGTGGTACGTGTCGGCACGTTTCGGCATTGTATAGGCTCTACTCGGCTCGGTTTGCTTTTCCACTAAAGTAGTAAGTGGGTGGGATTACAATGATTCTCTGACCAATCAGTGGCTAGTAGTGACAAACAATCGAGGCTGCATTTGCAATTTGCAAAATAGCTCAAGCTCTGTCAGATTGGATGGAGAGCATCTGTGAACAGCAATTTTCAAGTCTTGCCACAGATTCTCAATTGGATTTAGGTCTGGACTGTGACTGGGCCATTCTAACACATGAATATGCTTTGATGTAAACCATTCCATTGTAGCTCTGGCTGTATGTTTTGGGTCCTTGTCCTGCTGGAAGGTGAACCCCCCCCCCAGTCTCAAGTCTTTTGCCGACTCTAACTGTTTTTCTTCTAAGATTGACCTGTATTTGGCTCCATACATCTTCCCATCAACTCTGACCAGCTTCCCTGTTCCTGCTGAAGAAAAGCATCCCCCAACAGGATGCTGCCACCACCATGTTTCACAGTGGTGTGTTCAGGGTGATGTGCAGTGTTAGTTTTCCACCACACATAGCGTTTTGTGTTTAGGCCAAAAAGTTTAAAGGCTTCACCAATGGCTTTCTTCTTGCCACTCTTCCATAACGGCCAGATTTGTGGAGCGCACGACTAATAGTTGTCCTGTGGACAGATTCTCCCACCTGAGCTGTGGATCTCTGCAGCTCCTCCAGAGTTCCCATGGGCCTCTTGGCTGCTTCTCTGATGAATGCTCTCCTTGCCCGGCCTGTCAGTTTAGGTGGACGGCCATGTCTTGGTAGGTTTCAGTTGTGCCATACTCTTTCCATTTTCCCATGATGGATTGAACAGCGCTCCCTGAAATGCTCAAAGTTTGGGATATTTTTTTATAGCTTAACCCTGCTTTAAACTTCTCCACAACTTTATCCCTGACCTGTCTGGTGTGTTCCTTGGCCTTCATGATGCTGTTTGTTCACGAATGTTCGCTAACAAACCTCTGAGAGCTTCACAGAACAGCTGTATCTATACTGAGATAAAATGACACACAGGTGGACTCTATTTCCTAATTTGGTGACTTCTGAAGGCAATTGGTCCCACTAGATTTTAGTTAGGGGTATCAGAGTAAAGGGGGTTGAATACAAATGCACGCTACACTTTTCACATATTTATTTGTAAAACATTTGGAAAACCATTTATTATTTTCCTTCCACTTCACAATTCTGTGCTACTATGTGACAGTCTATCACATAAAATACCAATAAAATACATTTATGTTTTTGGTTGCAACATGACAAAATGTAGAAAATTTCAAGGGGTATGAATACTTTTTCAAGGCACAGTATATGATGTAATATTATAGATAGATATAGTTAGAGATAGGTGGATATATATATATATATTTTTCATAAATTCGAAACACCATTATTGTACGTAATAGTGGTAAAAGAGTTTATTAAACAGGTTTTGGTTAGATACATAATGGAGGATCAGTACAGATTCATTGGTAAAAATGTTTTTTTTTCCAAAGTCTTATCATAGATTCTAAAAAAACAATGTGCAAAGGTTTACTTAAAGCTGTGGAAAACTATTGAAAACATTTACAGGTTAAAGTTTATATGAGATCTTTTTGGGGTTTACATCCATTCTGTGCCCACACAATAAACAATTTAAAACAGGGAAATGGTCACACACACAGCAAATTTTCTGTACAGGTAATTCTGGAATAACACCTGTCATCTGTCAGAAGATAAATCAGTGGCTGGATCTATATAAAAGAAAATAACAGCAAATTAATTTGTTTAACCAGCTCAGCCCTTACACCCCCTTATAGACCACATTTTATAAATATATAAACATTATATATATATATATATATATATATATACATACATACATATACAGTATGCTTTCTATATTACAAAGTATATTATACCGTGGATTACACCCTTTTGTAGTGCACTGCACACCTATACCAAATAAATAGCAGCCCTTTAAATGACTTTTGTGGACATTAACAGAGCGATTTGTGTCACTGCCGATCTCTATCTGTCCCTGGAGCACAGACTGGATACCTGTCCCTAAACTGAAAAGAGACTGTAGTAGACCTATACCATATACTATACCAGCCCTGAATAGGACTTTTGTGGATCTAAACGTGGAGTTCAACTCATTTTATTAACTCCAGATGTATGTAATCCCCTTTAAAACTACTTTTACCAATGGAAACTTTTTTTTTTTTTTGCTAGGAAATACCTTTTTTTCTTCTTTATTCATCCTCTCCTCACTTCTGGTCCGGCCGCCGATCGGCGATTACGTCATTCGGCGATTCGCAAGGGCTGCTGGGATGTATCTCATGGGATGAAATCTAGCATTATTACACAGGAGTCCTGAGCTGTACTCGTATGTATTGGATTGAGTCTGTGCTCTGCCCCGCCTCCTCTCAGTGAGCTGTACTTGGATGTATTGGATTAAGTCCGTGCTTCGCCCCGCCTCCGCCCCCCCTCCTCTCAGTGAGCTCTACGGGATATAATGCTTTCAGTCCTCGCTCACTGAGAGGAGGGGGGGCGGAGTGGAGCACGGACTCAATCCAATACATCCAAGTACAGCTCACTGAGAGGAGGCGGGGCAGAGCACAGACTCAATCCAATACATACGAGTACAGCTCAGGACTCCTGTGTAATAATGCTAGATTTCATCCCATGAGATACATCCCAGCAGCCCTTGCGAATCGCCGAATGACATAATCGGCGATCGGCGGCCGGACCCGGAAGTGAGGAGAGGATGAATAAAGAAGAAAAAAAGGTATTTCCTAGCAAAAAAAAAAAGTTTCCATTGGTAAAAGTAGTTTTAAACAGGATTACATACATCTATGTAATCCAAGTTATTAAAATGGGTGGAACTCCACTTTAACAGAGCTATTTGTGTCTGGCCTATCTGTCCCTGATGCATACAGCAGACCTTTCCCTACGCTGACAAAAAGCAGAATGTGAAATGGCCGCCTGCTCTGGTCTATTTATAAGGAGGGGGCATGTCCATGTGCTGAAATGTTTCAATTGGCTGTCCCGTTCCACCTGACGGCTGTGTCATGGGTCAAAGTTCTCCCCAATGTAAACTAATATGGCCGCCGCGAACATCATCAAAAGTCCGCCTTTTCGCAAATTTGCGAACAAGCAAAATTCGCCGCGAACCAACCGCCGGGCGAACTGCAAGACCATCCCTACTTGGAATGTCCGAGTGGAGTCCTGTCGAGTGGACCGAAGAAAGCTGTAGCACTGGAGCAAAGAGAAAACATGAGATCCTGGAAGGTTAAATTTATCCAAGATAACCTGGGGTGATCGTGGCTGGCCGGAGTCGAGGTCACAAAGGTCTGAAAAATATATTAGGCCGTTCTGATTCCAAAAGTTAAACACCTTAGAGTCCAGGCCAGGGGTAAAGTTCGGGTTACCCACTATTGGTAGATATTTAGAGATAGAGAGAGGAAGCTCTCTCTCTCTAAACGTTTTTTAGTTTCTCTCCAAGCTATGACTGTATCCCTGAGCAGAATATTGTGTTGGAGTTGCGGAGGCATGGTTTTCCACTTGGTGTGTAGTAGGGCTGCCAGTGAGAGAGGATGGCATTTTTCAAATGTGAAGCTCCCATGTGCATTCACAGCCACAAGTAGGAAGAACCAATTGCTGCACTTCATGGAGGAGGAGGTTTGATTAAATTACATTATGACACCATAATTCACATGACTGGAATTGTAATTACTATATGTGTGGTCATCCACATGATAAATACAAGTTTTAAACTTGTATTTATTATCTGTTCCCACAAGAATGCAACATAGAGCTCCTCCCCCTGCACAGTACGGAATGCCCACGCCCTCAGCCATAAAAAAAGGTTCTCCTTACTGACATGACTGCCTTTCCACTTAGTCTGGAATCACAAATAGGCTCCTCCCCTTTATGGGACAGAATATGTTCCCCTCAGTCTTTTTCAATATTATTTGAGCTCCTCCTCCTCAGTGCCATCCCCTTCATTCATGTCTGAGCTCCCCATCCCCACCTTACTTTTCCAAGTGCCCTTTTCCTTCAGTCATATCTGAGCTCCTCCCCCTTCAGTCCCAGATTAGCTCCCCCCCTTAACTGCCCTGAGCACCATTCTGTCATAGATTAACTCCTCCCCCTGAAAACCCTGAATGCCCTCCCCCCTCAGTCACAAATAAACTCTTCCTCCTGAGTGACAGACAAGCTCCTCCCCATCACTTCTCAGAGCATCCTCCCACCCCACCACCCATCACAGTCCAGCTCCTCTGTGACTGGAGGGAGGTACCTCCCCCTCCAGTCACAGATGAGCTCCCCCCTCCCACATAGGAATGAAAACCAGTATTGAGGGAAATATGAGGGCTGCCCCTGCTGACTCTCCTTCTGAAAATGCTTGATGCCTGGCTCTTATACTGTTCCTCTGACTTTAGTTGTCAACCCCAAACAAATATGCAAAGTTCTGATTTCCTCAAGGTCGGTGACTCAGTACTGAAACCTGTCAAAGCCAGGTAATCTAGAATTTCCACAGGGGAGGTAAACAATGGCCCCCTAAATCTGTCATGAGAGGTTTCCTTTAAATCCCAATACAGAAAAAAATGAGAATTGGGAACAAAGTCTAAATGATATATATAGCGCTCATCCCTGGAGTGGCCGTTGAGAATATGCCCAGGTCCCCCTTGCTAGTACAGAGCACAGTCTAATGCACGCTGACAATAATGGCTCCATCTTGTTACTATTTATTGCTGAAGAACTTGAACAGGAGAGGGGTTTAGGGTCACTGGATATTCCAAAACGATATATGCAATCAATAGGAGGACAAACTTCTCAGCAGAAAATCCTTACAGGAGCAGCATACACTACAGGTCCAAAATCAGGCCTTCCTCACAATGACTGCCGCCCAGCATCCACAGGTAGATCCTCAATGATGGATGTAAAAGATCCTTCTCAAGACCAGGACTTGAGGACTGTGCCCTCAACAAATAATCCATTAGCAATTTTATCAATGTCCCCCAGGCCTACTTCTGCTGAGGCCTAGACTGCAATTTTGTCTCAGTATAGCTGCCTTCTAGGGGCAGCAGATCCGGGAGAACAGGAACCCTGTTTGGAGAGGAAAGAAAACTCTGTAAAGGCCTTCCAAATATTAATTACTTCCCCAAATATTTATCACTTCCCCAGCCACCTTCTGGACATCTTCTTCCAGGGATTGGCTGGGGCATGAAAAATATTCATACTGGTCATTTGATTCTCCCTGCACCATATTCCGGAAGTTTCTTCCAGAAGCAGGTGAGAGAAATCAAATACCCAGCTAAGAAACCCTGAACAGATAAAACTAACCTATTACTGCTCCAAGCTACTGCTTGAAGCAAAAAACGACCTAACTAGAGAAGGGCGTGTTCAGATATGAAGACTCATTCCTTGTACAGAAGACAAAACTCAACAAACGATGCTTCTCCTTCCTATTAGAAAAACACAAATTTTATTTTACAGTAATCAGAATTTAAAGTGGTAACAATACAATATAAAATACAATATTATACAATATAAAATGGATGAATTAGTGGAATGACAAAGTCACTATGCAGATCATTCTGGAATAATGCTGAATGAAGATCAGTCGGAGGAAGACACGCCAGTCTGTGGGATCTAAACAAAAGAAAATTGAATCAGGTTTAAGTATAAGCTATTGGAATCTGGACACGCAATTCATACCAGCACTTCACCTTCACATCTGGAGACAGAGCCGCTCAATTTCACAAACTCGGTCTTCGGTATTTAATTTCAATTCGAGTTCTTGAAAAAACATAGCATAAACACATGAATGTTATAACAGAAAGTGGCTTGCTGTGATGTACAAATGTCAAGAAGCATTTAGATACTAAGGGGTGTATTTATTACTAGCTAATTATCCTGTCTGTACATGTGCCTGTGCAAATCGGGGCAAAATCGAATGTTATTAGGTGATTTTCTCACCAAGTTAAATGTCATTCATTTATATAAATCAGGAAAATACCGCTATGGCCACTAGATGGAGCTGGCAATTACAGTAGATAAGTATTTACCTCTTGTGATCATTAGCTCCATCTAGTGGCCATAAAGCGCTTTTTCCCGATTTATGCTATTCTGCATGAATAATTACTTTCGATCTGGAGAGAAAAAAAGCTTAATACCATCTGATTTTTTCCCCTATTCAGACAGAACAAATGTACACACAGTTTTCATGTAGCAGGAACTATGAGAATTATAACTGGTAGTCACCTGCCAGAACTAGTGTCCATGTTGGAAGATTCTCCCTCTAATCCTGTTCTGGTGATAACCCCAATTTGTTTTTGTTTTTTGACTTTCAGTGATATGGGTCACCAGGACAATGAAAGAGTGAATATCGATAATGGGAACACAAACAGAGATAAAATCCTAAAAGATGTTTGAATTCCTCTCCACTATCTAAAACTAAAAAAAAGTTTTGCCTATAGCTATTTTTGAAATATTTACAATAATATAAAAAAAAAAATAATTACACTTCTTTCTCCACAGCGCAGCCTAGCTGTCGGAGGACTTCACACCAATGATCCACTTCGGAATCTGATGTCTCTGTATCAATATTCAGCCTTGTTTCGAGTCTGCTCAAAGTTTGATTTGTAGTGACAACTGAGCAGAGATCATCACAGCACGACAACGTTGCTTCACAATCATCAAATCTGGTAGGAGAACGAGGAATCAACAACGTTTTCCTAATTGAATAGAGATTAAAGCTGGCCATACATGATTACCTTTTTGTTTGATTGTTCGCATGAAATTCTGAAAAAAAAACTCCATTAGCGCATTTATAGAGTCAACAAATTTTATTTGAAAGCCCTTAAAAATGTCTGCATCAAAAGAACTTTGAGCAAACAATCACTCGTGCAAATATCCAAAAGGAACAATTGGGTTGCTGCAGCTTTAAATGGTATACAACACATGTATCCTCAAAATGTGAAATGTTAAAAAAGCTGCGTTACCTTTTCAATGTGCTGGTGCAAATCCTATATCATTCATACAATACATATAAAGTGCTATCAGTACAGAAGTGCTATATAATCAATCGTCAATCAAAAAATAAAGTGCATGAGAGTCCATCCAAAAATGTGTAATATATAAAGTGCTATCAGTGAAAATGTGCTATATAATCAATCAAAAAGTAAAAGTGCATTAAAGGCCATCCAAAAAATACAGTGAGTAAAATTCCATCCAAAAATGTTTTTGCACAGATAAAATCAACCAACAGGAGAGGGTCTAATATTAACTAAAAGAGATCTCACAAAATGAAACATGGTGGATCTTCGAATTGAAAACCTTGACCCCTTTGGGGTTAAAGACAGACATTGACATACATTGTTTTCTTGTTGAGATATCGGCAGAACATTCCAGGTGCCAGGATAAGGGCACCTGCTTTGTGAATGGACACAGTTTTATGTATTTTTGGCTTTTATTAATAAAACAGTATTATGCTATGATACTCTCTATGGTCTTTTCCTATCCTGAGCAATGTTTAGGATGTGGATCTATTGTATTATATTAGAGATAAAGCAGTACACAGAAACCTGATTGACCTTCCTTGGTGTACACTTAGGGGGTCTATACTGGCTGGTAAGTGCATACCCTGGTAGAGGTACAGAAGGTGTATAGTAGTGGAGCATTAGTGGATGCATGCAGCATGTATTTGAAGATTATCATGTTGCACAGTTACCATCGGGATCATAATTCTTTTGAATGGATTTTTATGCATTTTTACGTTTTAATTGATGATTGATTATATAGCACCTTTGAACTGATAGCGCTTTATATATTACACATTTTTGGATGGACTCTCATGCACTTTATTTTTTTATTGATAATGAATTATATAGCACTTCTGCACTGGTAGCACTTTATATGTATTGTATGTATGATGTAGGATTTGCATTGGCTCATGGAAAGGGTAGCGCAGCTTTTACAACATTTCAAAAGAACTTTGGGTGCCACTCCAGGTTTCAATGTCCATGCCCAGTGACTCAAACTGGAGGTGCTGCCTTCAGAAGAGCCTGTCCTGGCTCAAAAATACAGTAAAAGAGAAGAGAACCCAAAATCACCACACACCAACAGGACCCAACAGTCATAAGAGTAAATGTAGCCTCAACCCATCTCCGCCCAGGCCACGCCCCCACTGCTTTTTGCTTGCCCCTGGGCATAGTCATGAAGGTATGACTAAGCCCCAGGGGTGGGACAAAACGCGTAAAGGGCATGGACTGGACAGAGCTGGGCTGAGGCTGCTTTTACTCCTATGACTGTTGAGTCTTGTTAGTGTGCAGCAATCAGGGGTTCTCTTCTCTAACCCTTACAGATTTTGTTTTATTGCTTTGCCTATGTATTATTTTATTGCCATGCCAATTTATAGGAAATTCTAAAAAAACTTCCATCACAGCATTCATTAAATAAACTAATTTCAATTGACAGCCCTTAAAAATGTTATTTTATTGCCCTGCTAATATATAGAACTATATATATATAGTTAGAATGTTCGATCGTTACAATGGTTTAAAAATTTAATGCAAATGATTTTTGTGCCTGAATACCACAGTTTGAATTTCATGTGATCAGAGAAGAAATGTGTCCATCCTGAGCCTTAAAATTTTCTCATCCATGCGGCAGAAAATAATCGTCAATTTGTCCCTATTGATTTTTAGAAAATCCAATGAATTTTCAGAAAATACATTTTTTGGAAGAAATTCTACCGGTGTTTGGCTAACTTAACCACTTGCCGACTGTATACTGTACATATACGGCGGCTCTCCTGCACAGGATCATGTACCAAGTACGTGATCCTGCACTTCCGGGTCTGGGGCGTGCACTGCCTGCCACCCGATCCCACTGTGATTAGACACAGTGGGAACTGATCTGCGGGTCCTGCGGACTTCATGTCCACCAGTACCCACTGATCATTAGGCATAGAGCCAGAACGGCGATCTGCCTATGTAAGCAAGGCAGATTGCCGTTCTGTCAGTAGGTAAGGCATGGATACTGTGTTCCTGCAACGCAGAAACATGGATCAATGCCTTCCCATAGTAAAAGCACCTCCCCCACAGTGAGAAAACAAATGCTAGCCACACAGTTAACCCTTTGATCACCCCTGATGGTAACCCATTTCAAGCCAGTGTCATTATTACAGTGACAGTGCATATTTTTAGCACTGATCACTGTATTAGTGGCACTGGTTCCCAAAAAGACAAGTGTGAGTTAGTGTCCAATTTGTCCGCCGCAATATCGCATTCCCGCTATAAGTCGCTTATCGCCGCCATTACTAGTAAAAAATAAATAAAAATTCAATAAATATATCCCATCATTTGTAGACACTATAACTTTTGCGTAAACCAATCAATATATACTTTTGGGGGTTTTTTTTAACCAAAAATATGTAGCAGAATACAGATTGGCCCAAATTGAGGAAGATTTTTTTATTGGATATGTTTTGTAGCAGAAAGATTTTTTTTTTTTCAAAATTGTCGGTCTTTTTCTGATTATAGCTCAAAAAATATTAAAAATAAAGAAAAACAGAGGTGATAAAATACCACCAAAAAAAGCTCTATTTGTAGGAAAAAATGACATCCATTTTTTTTTTGGGTACTGCGTTGCATGACAGCCCAATTGGCAGTTAAAGTAACGCAGTGCCGTATCGCAAAAAATTGCCTGGTCATGATGGGGGGTATATGTTCCGGAGGGCAAGTGGTAAAAGTGTAACTAAAGGCTATTCTTTATTTTTTCAATGTGAATAAAGGCAGGCCCAAAGCAAAAAAAATAGGCACAGGGCCTCATGAAGGGGTTTACAGGAGATACAGGACAACAAGGGTTAATTTGCTGGGGATCATCAGGAGGTCAATTATTGGGATTGTTCTAGGAGGTATAGGTGGAGCTGTGGATGGGGGGGTATGCAAGGGACAAAGCAGAAAGTGAGGCAGACCCTCCTTGGAAGACTGAAGAACAGGAATTCCCACCCTCCTGCCCTAGTTGGTTCTTTGTTTTTCTCGATGGTTGTTTTATTTGATAAAAAAAAAAAAAAAAGCGGGGTTTGGCGGTTGGGGTCTTTGGAGGCATTAATATTCTTGGAAAAGTTCATAGGGTGACCCATCTAAGGTATGGAGCCCTCTAGTGGATCCCAGTTAATGGTGGATTAACGGGAAAGTGGTAACAAGGAAGTATCTGTGGTGAAGTGTGTTTGTCCTCGAACCAGTGTTTTGCGTGGCTGGGGACCGTTACGTTTTAACTGTGATGCACAATTCTAATTTGGTTTTGGGTGCCTCACAAGACTGGCAACCTTTATGTTATGGTTACTGGATTATGTATGGTTTTGTTCATTTGTTAATAAAATGACCTATCAGGCCAAATTTTCTCCAGATTGGTGTCATGCGTTATTTGTTCAGAGTTAGTGGTATGGGTATCCCTTTTGGCAGAATTAAGTATGGGTTGTATTTATCTGTAATACCCTAATCAAGTAAAGGAAGGTTATAAACTCTGTCAGTCAACAAGAAGTAAGAGGAAATCTCCAGGAGGTCACCAGAACATGTTGGAAAATTTTCCCTCTATTACTTTTCTGGTCTTTACCCAAAATTTGGGATTTTATTTTACTTCCACTTTTGCTGATAATATGACAAATAGAGGGGACGAATCTCCCTAACGGGGCATAGACAGCAATAAAGGGGGTTCTAATCCCTCTCCATTCTATCTGAAATGAAAAAAATAATTTTTTTTTGCCTTTAGTTACACTTTAATTAGTACAAGGAAGACATAACGTCCTGATCAACCAGGGTTCTTCTCTATATCATAATATTCTATATAGGCTCCACCTCCTACGTGCTGATAAAAGTTATTTCCCACTGGAATTTTAGGAAAAGTCTCACATAAAGGTCTGCAGGGTACAGCCTGGATCTCTGATTCCATCACAAAGAATTTTCACTCCAGAGTTTTCTAGATTGTTAAAAGATAAATCCAGTTTGGTGAGGGATCGGTTCGTGATTAGAACAGAGCGGAGATCTTCACAGCACAAAGGAGACAATTCACAACCACAGAGACTGCAGGGACAAAACAGAGACATGAAAAGACAAATGGTACCTATACAGCAGTCAGCATTCTCAACCCCTAAAGGGTGCACAAATTTGACTTCAGACGCCTATAAGGGCATTCTCATCTGATCTACACAGAGTATTATTCTCAACACAGGTCACTGTGCATATTTTAATACGAGTGTAGCACCCTCTAGTGTATAGCTGTTTTGGTGAATGCGTAGGGGTACATATACTCATTCACATAGGGGTGGGATCTGGGGGCCCCCTTGTTAAAGGGGGCTTCCAGATTCCGATAATCCCTCCATCCACAGACCCTCACAACCACAGCCCAAGGTTGTGGGGGAAGAGGCCCTTGTCCCCATCAACATGGGGACAAGGTGCTTTGGGTGGGGTCAGAGCCCCCCCTGCCTCAAAGCACCCCCTTCATGTTGAGGGCATGTGGCCTTATCCAAGGGGGGGGGGGTGCTTGCTCATTCCTGGCTGCATGCTCAGATAAGGGTTTGGTATGGATTTTGTGGGGGGGGGGGGGGTTGCCATGCCATTTAAAAAAAAAAAAAAAAACGGGTGTGGGGTTCCCCTTAGAATCAATACCAGATCCAAAGGGCCTGGTATTGATTGGGGGAGGGACCTTGTGCTGTTTTTTCCCCAGAATTTTCTATTGCCTGCATTCTTTTGTTTACATTTCAGGTCTCAGATGCCTTTTGCATTACACAGCCCCCCCCCCCCACACCTCTGTACCCGTTTTGCATTACACAGCCCCCCCCACACCTCTAGGCCCCTTTTGCATTACCCAGTTCCCCCCACACCTCTGAACCCCTTTTGCATTACACAGCCCCCCTCACACCTTTAAACCCCTGCAGCTCTGCCCCTTTCTACCTTATTCCGGCATGCAGAGGGGGAGACACAGAATCGTAGCAGGGAGCAGGAAAGAGGCAGAACTGAAGAGAGAAACAACAGTGCCAGTACCGAATAGACAGCAGGAGGCGGGAGCTGCCGGAGTTACATTTCCAAGTTAACCTATTAGCCCTGAGTCCCAAGGCCTGGGTTTGGCCAGGAACTCGGGTCTAAAGTATGCAGTTTGAACACAGTGATTGGTTGCTAGGACCACCCAGCAACCAATCGCCTGCTGGTTAAGTTAACCAGAAGGTGATTGGTTGCTAGGTGTTTCCAGCAACCAATCACGGTGTGCAAACTGTGTACTATAGCCCTGAGTTCCCAGCCAACCCTAGGCATTGGGATTTGGGGCTAATAAGTTCTCATGAGCAATACAAGACATGGGGCTTTTTGGAGGCCCACTAGGGGCTTTAGTCCAGGTCAGCCCCCTCCCTTTGCCACTGGACTGGAGACATATGACATGAGGTTGCTAAAAATCACTAGTATAACAGGGCACACAGATTAGGGTCTTCAGGGGCCCCAACAGCCACACAAAAAGTGCCAAAGGGCTACATGTGGCCCTTCAGTTGGCAAGTTGGGCATCAGGGATTGAAGGAATATTTATCCTGCATTTTGTTTTTTCAACTCCATCTTATTACTAAAACCCTAGGCTCAGCTTAATTAAAAAGCCTATCTAAGTAAATGTCCTTGAAAGTTTCCAGGACGTTATGCTGTGTGGTCAAACTGACCCTTAAAGCAACTCTGTTTGAAGTAACTAACTATGTCTTATCTTAACCCTTAGAACAAGTCTGATGTAATGCCAATTATAACTGTGCCTTATTTTAATTAGCTCATATGAAAGTACGTTACTTGAAGCACGTAATGGTAAACTGCTATTCTTTTATCAATTCTATGTATAATCTCCTGGAAAGGGACTTCCCCTTTTACTTTCTCTATAAAACCATCTCATTGTTTGAATAAGGCTGAGCATTCTGTGACATTGTACCTGCCGTCTCTGTGACTCATTGAGTGCTCCCAGATATCTGAAGGAACTTTGATGCCTAGGGCCATGCGAGTCTCAATTATTGCCAACAGGGATATATAGTAAAATTCTCACCTCGGCTCCTGCAGGGTGCAGCCTTATTATCTGAGCCCAAAATGGTTTTACTCCAGAGTCCTTCAGATTTGTATACCTTTATATAATAAAATTCTCACCTCGGCTCCTGCAAGGTGCAGTCTGAATTGTGTCTCACACAAGGTTTCTTGGTTATTATATCATTTTTAGTGAGTTCCTCACACAGGTTTGTTCCAGCACCCCAGATTATCATACCACTTACAGAATAATTCTCTCTTGGTTGACTAAATTCCTCTCGGAAAACCTTATTCCAGAGCCCAGCAGATTCTGATGCCATCTTTACGGCATGGGTCTTATGTCAGATCTGGAGGTCTGAGTCCCGCACATAGGGGATTTATCCTAGAGTCTTGCATATTATTATATCGCTTATAATGCAGTTCTCACCTTAGTTCCTGCAGGGTACAGCCTGGATCTTTGAGTCCCTCACACAGAATTTTTACCCCAGAGTCCTGTAGCATATTGTATGTTAGATCAAGGCTGGTAAGTAGCTTGTTTGTACTCATAACTGAGCAGATGCCCTCACAAGAAGAGCTGGTCAGATCGCAGCTGTACAACCTATAGAAGGAACATCAGAAGAACATCAAACTTGAGGTTGGCAACCAATGCAGGTAAGTATTTAATTAAAAGAAGGGTTACAGCCCCCCCCCCCCAAAAAAAAAACAATAAATAAATAAATATCCAAACTCAGCAGCTACAAATACACTGCTCAAAAAAATTAAAGGAACACTTTTTAATCAGAGTATAGCATCAAGTCAAGTACACTCCTTGGATATTCATCTGGTCAGTTACGTAGAAGAGGGGGTTGTTAATCAGTTTTAGCTGCTTTGGTGTTAATTAAATTAACAGGTGCACTAGATGGGCAACAATGAGACAACCTCCAAAACAGGAATGGTTTTATAGGAGGAGGCCATTTCCCTATAACCATCTTTATATTCTAATCTATTTTTTGTATTCTATTCAAATTTGAATTGATTCCATTTGAATTTTGGAAAATGGTTATATTCTTTCTATTCTATTCAATTGTTTTATTTAAATTATATTCTTATCTATTTGTTTATTCTATTCTATAATTTTATATTCTATTCTATTCTTTTTTTATTCAAATTCAACATTATTCCATTCAAAATTCGAATTTCGGAAGATGGTTATATTCATTCTATTCTATTCTAGTCTGTTGTTTTTTTATAACGTTATTCTGTTTTTTTCTATTCTATTCTAATCTACTCTTTTCTTTTCTATTCAAATTTATTCAAATTTAAACTCATTCTATTTGAATGTTGGGAAATGGTTATATTCTTTTTATTTTATTCTATTGTTTTTTTTTTTTTTAATTCTTTTCTTTTCTATTATGCTATAGTCTATTCCAGTCTTTTGTTTTCTTTATTCTTTTCTATTTTATTCTTTTCTTATGCATTCAAATTCAAATGTATCTATTTGGTTATATTATTTTGTTATATAAGGTTATACTAGATATTTTTATTCTTTCTCTTTTAGCCTATTCTTTTTTATTCTATTCTATTCTTTTTTCTATTCCTTTACTTTCTATTCTATTTTATTCTCTTTGGAAATTGGAAAACAAATCGAAAAACGATTTTGAATTCAAATTCAGAAATGATTCTAATTCAAAAACTATTCGAATTCGAAAACTATTCAAAATTGATTCGAAAACTAATTAGAATTTTGTCCGATTTTTTTTCTGTTATTTTTTGGATTCGTTTAAATTCGGTACTATTCTAATTCGAAAATTTGGATACATCCGAATTTCCAAAAACAGAAAATTGTTCTGATTTTCAATTCGGAACGAAACGAACTGCACATGTCTGATTGAGATGTCAATAAAAATAAATGGCACCACAATGCAATTTACAAGACAAGGTAAAACACAGTACGTCACCCCAATGCAAAGGTGTGAAACAAAATATTTGAGAATAAAGAAAGATAATGAGTGGAGAAGAGATTTGGAAGATAATTAAAATGTTTCCTTCAGTTAGAAAGTAAGATCATTGGGACATAAAGCATTTTAGGAACAGGAAAACTACGGGACTGTCCACATTTCCATTTCACTACACAACCTTGAGATTTCTCTTACATTAATTCTTGTGTTTTACTCTGTGGATTGGTCAGCCAGGAAAGATACGCTGACTCTTCATCATCCGAAAATGTAAGCTCGCCTTCTACCTGATCAAAATCTAAAGACTCAAACATTTTTTCCTCCATCAGAACGTCTTCACCTTGCTGGCTTTGTGAATAACTTCTCTGGGGAAAATGACAGAACTTAAAGCTAAAAAGAGAACAAATCGTTAAATAGAGTTTACTACAGAGAATGTATTGCAAAATTACGTTGTACAAAATTAAGTAAAGAGACACTGTTATCTGCCTTCTCATACTCATCCATCCAGCACCGCCAATAGGGGTGTAGGCAGGTTCAGTGTGTATCCCCCACTGTAGGTGGTGCTCGACCAAAGCGACAACGCAGAAGGATAAGGAAGTTGTGATGAACGTGGTTCCTCTATAACTTCCTGTGGTCACAGGGAAACAGCTGGACGCTGGCGCCCCACGTGACCTTGGTGGCCATCTTGGGTCAGGCAGAGTCTATTTAAGACTCTGGCTCCCGGGCTAGGTAGGTTCAATGTGTATCCCCCACTGTAGGTGGCGCTTGACCGAAGCGACAATGCAGAAGGGGAAGGAAGTTGTGAGGAACGTGGTTCCTCTATGACTTTCTGTGGTTACAGGGAAACAGCTGGCGTTCCACGTGACCTTGGTGGCAAACTTGGGTCAGGCAGAGTTTATTTAAAACTCTGGCTCCCGGGATAGGTAGGTTCAATGTGTATCCACCACTGTAGGTGGCGCTCAACCGAAGTGACAATGCACAAGGGGAAGGAAGTTGTGAGGAACGTGGTCTTCCACGGGACCTTGGTGGCCACCTTGGGTCAGGCAAAGTCTGCGCTTTATGCAAGTGGTTAGTGTAGAAACAGGTTCCCCATCTTGCAGAGACAGTGTTTAACAGCAGGGGAAGGTTCCAGAGGAGTAGGGAAAGTGCAGGGACTACACCATCTTCTCATAGAAAGCCTCCCGTTTGGGTATGGACTGGCCAGGCCTCTTCGCTGCGGAAGCTGTCGGCATCATTCCAGAATCTTGATCCTCTGCTACTATTCGTAAGTGGCTCCGGTCGGCTGTGGCTTTCCATGGGGCCTGTTTGTATGTTGTTGGAGCTCCTACAATATACTGTTTTCATGCTCCTCGGCCTCAGCCTGAGTGTATTCTTTGCTGCCGCCTCACCACGTAGGAACCTACCCACAGTTGGGTAAAGGCAATACTTCCTTAATGGGCCCAGGTTTGGTTTAGTAGCAGGATGAGTTCCCATGTAGATGAGGTCTGGGAGTGGCAATTCTGTTCCCATCCTAATGATGACAGGTGTGAAGTTGGATCAAGAGCATTGAGAGCTTAGGAGGGACAGCTCAAGATCCTGATGAGGGATTTACACCAAAGCATATGCCATCTCTGTATGGAATGTTGCTGGTAAATCTCTTTCTGCTGTGTCCGGTCAGTAGCTTGACACTCCCACTCTTTGTTAATCATTGTGACTGTAGAGCTAAGGTAGTGGTGGGGGATCCTTTTAGGTAGGCTGTATGGTGCCCATTATTTCTAAAGGTAACCCTGCATCAATCCACACTTCCTTGTCTCCTCCTCCCTGTGTCCTGATCCTAACTCTGGGGTTTCATGCTATGGGGGAGCATGTGACCTCCCCAATTGGCCAATCACCAGGCCTGAACACCGTAACATTGATGGGGGAGTAACATCCACTCGGGTAGGCTCAGGGTAGACTCTTGCAATGAGGAAGAACCAAGGGAGCATTGATGGAAGAGTATACCTTGCAGGAGGGTGGACTACCAGGAGAATGGGCAGATGACAGTGTCTCTTCAACCTAAACTTTTAAAGTGATATTAAAGGTTAATTTTTTTTCTTTAAAATAACAAACATGTCATACTTACCTGCTCTGAGCAGCACAGATCCTCCTCTTCTCAGGTACTGATGCTCCTGGCCCCTTCCCCCTGCTGAATGCCCCCATAGCAAGCCACTCATGCATGCCTATAAGACACAAAGAGCGCAGCTCTGTCCTGTCCCCTGTCCCGCTCTCTTCTCAGAGGCTGTGATTGACAGCAGTGGGAGCCAATGGATTAAATTAATTATTTTCCTCAAATTCTACAAACAATCCCCCATAATGACAACATGAAAGAAGTTTGTTTGAAATATTTGCAAATTTAATAAAAATGAAAAAAAATCACATAAAAATGAAAAAAATCACATGTACATAAGTATCACATGCTTTGCCATGACACTCAAAATTTAACTCAGATGCATCCTGTTTCCACTGATCATCCTTGAGATGTTTCTACAACTTGACTGGAGTCCACCTGTGGTAAATTCACTTGATTGGACATGATTTGGAAAGGCATACACCTGTCTATATAAGGTCCCACAGTTAACAGTGCAAGTCAGAGCACAAACCAAGCCATGAAGTTCAAGAAACTGTCTGTAGACCTTCGAGACAGGATTGTATCAAGGCACAGACCTGGGGAAGGGTACAGAAACATTTCTGCAGCATTGAAGGTCCTAATGAACACAGTGGCCTCCATAATATGTAAATGTAAGAAGTTTGGAACCACCAGGACTCTTCCTAGAGTGGGCCGCATGGCCAAACTGAGCGATCGGGGGAGAAGGGTCTTAGTCAGGGAGGTGACCAAGAACCCGATGGGCACTCTGACAGAGCTCCAGTGTTTCTCTGTGGAGAGAGGATTCCAGGAGAGCAATTATCTCTGCAGCACTCCACCAATCAGGCATGTATGATAGAGTGGCCAGACGGAAGACACTCCTCAGTAAAAGGCGCATGACAGCCTGCCTGGAGTTTGCCAAAAGGCGCCTAAAGGACTCTCAGACCATGAGAAACAAAATTCTCTGGTCTGATGAAACAAAGATTGAACTCTTTGGCCTGAATGGACAGCGTCATGTCTGGAGGAAACCAGGCACTGCTCATCACCTGGCCAATATCATCCCTACAGTGAAGCATGGTGGTGGCAGCATCATGCTGTGGGGATGTTTTTCAGCGGCAGGAACTGGGAGACTAGTCTGGATTGAGGGAAAGAGGAATGCAGCAATGTACAGAGACATCCATGATGAAAACCTGCTCCAGAGCGCTCTGGACCTCAGACTGGGGCGAAGGTTAATCTTCCAACAGGACAATGACCTCAAGCACACAGCCAAGATAACAAAAAAGTGTCTACGGGACAACTCTTTAAATATCTTTGAGTGGCCCAGCCAGAGCCCAGACTTGAACCCGATTGAACATCTGTGCAGAGATCTGAAAATGGCTGTGCACCGACTCTCCCCATCCAACCTAATGGAGCTTGAGAGGTCCTGCAAACAAGAATGGGAGAAACTGACCAAGAATAGGTGTGCCAAGCTTGTAGCATCATACTCAGAAATACTTGAGGCTGTAATTGGTGCCAAGGGTGCTTCCATAAAGTATTGACAAAGGCTGTGATTCTTATGTACTGTACGTGGGATTTTTTTTCGTTTTTTATTTTTAATAAATTTGCAAAAATTTTAAACAAACTTCTGTCGAAAATAATTAATTTAATCCATTTTGGAATAAGGCATAACAAAATGTGGAAAAAGTGAAGCGATGTGAATACTTTCCAGATGCACTGTATGTATATGTATATGTATATGTATATATATATATATATATATATATATATATATATATATATATACTGTATATACAGTATAGTGGAGACCCTTTCCAGATCTGGTTGAGTCCATAAACAAGCGTTACAAGCTTTGGTATTTTAACCATATTACCTTACCAAAACAAAAAGGAAGAAAACAAGAGTTTTTGATACTTAGCATTAGCGAAAAATACAAGAAAAGAGAGTATGTTTGAAAAAAATATTTTTAGTTGCGTTTAAAGCACTTCCACCCTAAAGATAACATCGCTCAAATTAATCAGTCTTTGATTGGTCAGATCAAATATTTCACATTCAATTTTCTATTTGGAATTCCATTCTTGAGGTATCCTCAAAAATTCTTACCAGAGTATTCGACAATTGTGTAGGTATGGCGATAACATTTCCAGGTCTGTCGGTTCAATAGTGAGCAGCACAAAGGTGAGAGCTTGAAAAGGTGGGCAAATCTTCAAGCAATAGCACAACTGTTTATAGCAATTGCTTCCAAAATCTGAGGTATACATCCATATGGTTTCTAATTCCAAACACAGAGAACGGGACATGATTCTCCTTATGAAGTCCATGTCCTGTGTCTCATACAGACAGAAGATGGCTTCGATAGAGTAAACTGAAAGCACGTCTCCTACAAGCCATTTTTCCACTGCAGACTTGACTTGGAGTGAAACGTTGATGCCCGTGCTTTTCGAGAATGCCTCAGTGTCCTTTTCATTTAAGAGCCCGAACAGGAACCGTACGGCCAACAGTAAATGAGGATGTTCTGCACACAGCGTTGAAAGCGAGTCCCCTTTACAGATGTCCGGAAGGAAAGAGTCTTCCTCATTTCCAGAACCACCATCCAATGCATAATACAGAGCAGCAAAGAACTCTTGTACGGTGAGGTGGATGAAGCCAAAGTAGGTCTTGGTGTCAATATCCAAGTGAAAAACATTCTGGTTCAGAAATACGGACTCAATCTCTGACAAAGAAAGCCCATGTCTTTCTAATTCCTCTTCCTCGAACAAGATTTGCTGGTTTAAAACTCCTTCCTTTGCCAGAGCACACAGTTTCTTCAGGCAGGATTGTGTTGGCTGGTTCCTACCATGGTACTTTATTAGACCCTTCAGGTAGAGGAGATATACAGAGGTGGCTGTTTTATACTGCATTAAGTCCAAGTCTTTCTTTAGTTGTGGTTTCAATACAGTGCACACAATCCAACATACAATGGGGACAGCACACATGGTGTACAGAACTTCGTTGTCTTTTATAATACTGAGAGCCTTGTCTGCATCATTTTCATTTTTAAAGAAATTGTGGAAATATTTCACACGATCTTCCCCTGTAAACCCCAGGACTTCCACATAACGGGAATCATCAATGAATGTGTTAAGTTTCTCCAGAGCCAAGGACCTTGTGGTAATGATCAGAGAAGACTGTTTCAGAACCTGTTGCTTGAGCAACCTTTGGAGGAGTATTTCTATGTGAGTTTCCTCAAAAATGTCATGGCAAACATTAGATTTCTTCTCCAGAGTCCACCTCAATTCATCAAAACCATCAACTATGAAGAGAAGCTTTCTATGATTTCCAGGATCCTTCAGGATAGACACCAGGGCATCTGTACATTGCATTCTGCAGGTTCTGGATAAAAGTCCCACAAGGCTTATGGGTTCAGTGATGGTGTTGAGTTCTTTGCAGCTCAGATCGAACACAAACTCAAACTTGTCTTGGTAGAGATTCCCGGAAGCCCAATCCAGCATGATCTTCCTGGAGGTCATAGTTTTTCCAATCCCAGCAGGTCCTTGTAGCACCACAATCTTTGGAATGAAACCCTCTTCATCAGGGTCAAACAAGGACTGGATTGTAATTGGGGAATATTCATCGGATGATCTTTTCTCCATGATCTGTAGATGTTTTCTCCCTAAAGAAGTTATTTCATCTGCCTTTTCATCTATATTTTGGGGGTCTTTTATCAGTAGTAAGTTGGTGTATCTTGTCTGTAGGTTAACAGCCTCCCCTATACGAGAGTTATATTCTTTAATCCTTTGATAATCTTCTTTCTTGGACTCCATGTATTCCTTCTTCCAACCTGCATTAAAAATGGCAAAATATTTGAATTGCCAGATACATATTAAATCGATTTGGACAGAAGAGTTGGAAATATTGTGGTTTCAGGAAAGACTTTTCCCCAGATCTAGGGACGGAACACAAGATATTTTCTACTAACCTAGTAATTTATTGTCGAGTGTCATCTGATTTAGTTCGGCTGCAAAAAACAGATTTATAAAATTAGTACACGGGAAGTTGGCTGTGCGCAGTAAAATACACATTTTCACGGATTTGATGCAACATATGTTTCTCGATTGGGATGGTGCTGTGTTGAAGCAGATAGTCGATTACATTTTCAATGCTGTATGAGTGCATTTAACATCATGTACGTGGATCCTGAAGAAGCCCCACAATAGGGCGAAATGCGTTGATCCAGATCCTTCTACACTTGTATTTGCATTTGTTTATCCCTTTAATTTGGGTTGATTGTGTATGTGTTTAGCTATGTCATTGTTATATTGATAACCTGTATGACTTTTTAATACTTGATGGAATAATAAATTGATTATGTTTTCACGTATCTAAGGATCATATTATAAATTATAATTAGTATACTACTTGTTGGGCACTTAAAAATCCCCCCTTTTTTCCCTCCATCCCTGCCAATTGGGGGAAAGGTGGGGGGCCTCCTTTTTCTGTATTCGAATTATATTCAAATTCAAATCAAATTCCATTTCGCTTTCCATTCGAACTGCATTGGAATTGAATTCCATTCGACATCAAATTTATCCTATCCGAAATTCAAATTTTAGAAGATGGCTATATTCTTTCTATTTCATTCTATTCTATTGTTTTTTTTTTTTATTCTATTCTTTTATTTTCTGTTCTATTTCTTTTCTATTATATTTTATTCTTTTTGACTCTATTCAAATTCAAATTTATTCTATTCGAAATTCGAATTTCAGTAAACAGTTATATTCTTTCTATTCTATTCTTTTCTATTGTTATTCTATTCTTTTATAATCTATTATTTTATTTTCTATTCTGTTCGAATTTGAATTTATTCTATTTGAAAATCGAATTTTGGAAGAAGGTTATAATCTATTTTATTCTATTCTTTTCTATTGTATTCAAATTCAAAATTATTTATTCTATTATATTCCTTTATTTTCTATTCTATTTTATTCTGTTCTTTTATTTTCTATTTGAAAGTCGAAGTTGTGAAGATGGTTATATTATTCCAATTAATCCTATTCTATTGTTTTTTCTATTCTATTCTTTTATTTTCTGTTCTATTCTTTTCCATTCTATTCTATTCTATTCAAATTCTAATCCCCCAGACAGCAGCGGGATCAGTGCTGTTGGACTGGAGGACAATTACGGAACAATGCACTGTGTCTGTGTCTCTCCCTTCAGCAGCTGAAAGCCGGCGGGAGGGAGAGGGTGCGAAACTGGCTTTCAACTGCTGGAGGGAGAGTCACAGGCACAGTGCATTGTTCTGTAATTGTCCTCCAGTCCCACCGCACCAATCCCCCTGCTGTCTGGGCCCCCGTGTCCCTGGGCCCCCTATGGGAGGCCCGTTGGTACCCCCCTATCGGAGGCCCTGTGGGCAACTACTCAGTTCTGGTAAGACTTTTGGAGTTTTTAAATATCCTCTTGGGAATTCTATAACAAATTTGTTGGTCTCTTTAATTTATAGTTTTAGGCCCCTTTCACAAGAGAGTTCTTTGAGGCAGACCCGATCGAACCCTGCTCTATGGAGCGTTGAGTGTGTCCATTTACACCCGCCTACCTCCAATCTGAAAACAAACAGAAGGAGATCCGTTTCCCTCTGTCTTTGCAGATCAGATAGGAGGGCGGTTGGGTGTAAGTGGACAGCCGTCCTGTTTACATCTGACTGCCCATAGAGCAGAGCAAGCTGTGTCCATGTCTGCTCTACATAAGCATAGAGGACACGGACTTGTCATCCGCCAGCTCATTTCTGCTCAGCGGGGGATCAGCGGACAGATTCCCCACTTAGCAAGCGGATCACAGGCGGAGTCCGCCCCATGTAAAAGGTAACCTAGGGAAGGTGTCAGTAATTTTCTTAAAACAGTGATTACTAGAAACATACCATTTTCAACTCTCCTTTTCTGGAGGTCATTTGCAGGTCCCAGAAGATCGATCAAAGTCAAGACTTCACTCGTGGCATCCAGAGCTCCCTCCTCCCCATATGTGTCTATCAGAAGATCCTTTGTGGTCATCCAATCTGCATTTTCTAGTTTTCCTCGGGGGATTGGAAGTTTATCTTCATATGAGAAATCAGACAATTTATTCTTAAATTTCTTGAATTCACATCCTCTCAGATCCTCTAGAGAATATACAAGGAGATCCCCAGATGATCGTGTTCTCTTTCCTAGGGCAGCAGTGGTTGAACCTGCAGAGAAAACACCTCTATAAGGGACACATTAAATGCACCAGCAGGATAATAGTAGTTAGTCACAATTAAATGGAGGTTTACTTTAAAGCCTTCCGGGCGACACACCGCACCACCGATCCCCGTGGTGCGGTTTGTCATATGACGTCCAATCAGGACAATGGAGCCCCACCTGGCCGTCATTCTGCTATAGGCCAGGGGGGATCCATTGTCCTGACTGGACATCATATGACACACCGCACCGCGCTCTCGGCACAGCTCTATTTACATTCAGGTAAGCATATACGCTACCGCTAGGCGTCCAGACCCACACGCCAATAGCCCGCATATATATGCGTTCGGCCAGGGTGAGGAATATGCATTCTGTAATAAAATTACAGTCTCTGGAGATGTGAAACAAGCATATTGGTAAAGTCCCACCTTGGGAGGAGGAAGAGGCCGCCATTGGATGACCAGGGTTTACATCACCTAGAAGGAACACAAAGTTTGAACAGATTGGTCAAAGATTGATTGAATGCATCACAATTACCTGAATTAAGAAGAAATATTTCCTCTATGTGGTGATTGCATGCTATTGTCATTATATGGAAGTAGGGGGATGGTGAGGTTGGTTTTGTGTACAATAACAAGAATGGTCTGAACAGAATAGGTTTGCGTCATTTACGAACCATAACTAGGAAGTTATATACTGTTTGCACAATTATTACAGGGTGCCAGCCACCCACCCACCAAAGGGTGCCAGCCACCCACTACAGGGTGTCAGCAAGCCAGCCACCTGCCAAAGGGTGGCAGCCACCCAGCCAGCCACCTTCCAAAGGGTGCCAGTCAGCCAGCCACCCACCAAAGAGTGCCAGCCAGCCAGTCACCCACCAAAGGGTGCCAGCCAGCCAGTTACCCACCACAGGGTGCCAGCAAGCCAGCCACCCACCACAGGGTGCCAGCCAGCCACCCACCACAGGGTGCCAGCCAGCCACCCACCACAGGGTGCCAGCCAGCCACCTACCCACCAAAGGGTGCCAACCAGCCAGCCACCCACCAAAGGTATGTATGGAAAAAACAGAAGCCGTTTAACTGGTGAACACGCTGAAATGTTATGTTTTCTGCACTATAATATTGTTCTACTTAACTGGGAGTATTGAAAGTGTAGTATTATAGTACTAGTGTCCACTCCACTCCAATCCATTCCACTGTCTAGCTTTTTTTCTAGCAGTTTGCACTGGCTGCGCTGTGCTGCAGTCAGTGGAAAACTGCTAGAAAAAAAGCTAGACAGTGGATTGGAGTCAGTGGACTACTGCAGCAGTAGTGCGCCACTCACTGCTGCAATAATTTTAAATCACTACTGCAGTGCAGTCATTGCAGTAGTGCAGTAGTGATTTAAATTTATTGCAGTGAGTGAGTGTACTACTGCAGCAGTAGTCCACTGACTCCAGTCACTGTCTAGCTTTTTTTCTAGCAGTTTTGCACTGACTGCAGTTAGTGATTTGAAATCATTGCAGTGAGTGCACTACTGCAGCGGTAGTCCGCTGACTCCAATCCACTGTCTAGCTGTTTGTCTAGCAGTTTTGCACTGACTGCACTGCAGTAGTGATTTAAAATTATTGCAGTGAATGAGTGCACTACTGAAGAAGTTTAAGCATCGTTCACAATCAGATGATGTGAAACTAATGTCCCTGCAAGTGCAGGGACATTGCATCGCATACTAGCTCATTATGAAAAACTTACCTTAGAAAGAGCCCCCGCCGTGCCGTCCGCTCACCTCTATGACGGGCGACATGTCTAGTCGCCCGTCTTCCGGGATCGCGGCATCCGGCCATCTGATTGGCCGGAGCCGCGGTGACATCACTCCCGCGCACGCGCGTGGGAGCCGACAGTCGCCGCACGGGGCTCTGAAGGAACGGCACGAGCGGCCGTTCCTTCATAGCGCATGCGCCAGTGACGTCACTGGATGCATCGAAGGTAAATATCTCCTAAACGGTACAAGTTTAGGAGATATTTACAGTACCTATAGGTAAGCCTTATCATAGGCTTACCTATAGGTACAACTTGCAGAGGAGGGCTTACTTCCTCTTTATCTCTTTGATTGCCCCTGGTGTTAACCCCTTCCCTGCCATTGTCGTTAGTACAGTAATAGTGCATATTTTTAGCACTGATTACTGTAGTAATGTCACTGGTCCCTCCAAAAATGTCAGTTAGGTGTCCGATCTGTCCGCCGCAATGTCGCAGTCCTGCTAAAAAAATCGCTAATCGCCACCATTACTAGAAAATAATTGAAAAATAAATAAAAATGACATAAATCTTTCCCATAGCTTGTAGACGCGATAACTTTTGTGCAAACCAATCAATATACACTTATTGGGATTTTTTTTTACCAAAAATATGTTTGCAGAATACAAATTGGCCTAAAATGATGAAAAAGTTTGATTCTAAATGTTTTTAATTTCGAATGTTATATAGCAGAAAGTAAAAAAAAACATATACATCTTTTTTTTCAGAATTGTCGCTCTTTTTTTTGTTTATAGCGCAAAAAAATAAAAAATCGCACAGGTGATCAAATACCACCAAAAGAAAGCTCTATTTGTGGGAACACTTGCCCCCTGTCTTAACCACTTTAGCCCCGGAGGATTTGGCTGCTCAAAGACCAGGCCCTATTTTGCGATTCGGCACTGCGTGACTTTAACGGACGATTGCGAGGTCGTGCGACGCTGTATCCAAATTAAATTGACGTCCTTTTTTTCCCACAAACAGAGCTTTCTTTTGGTGGTATTTGATCACCTGTGCGATTTTTACTTTTTGCGCTATAAACAAAAAAACGCGACAATTGTGAAAAAAAATGAAATTCCCCAAAAAAATGTAAAAATCTAATTTTTTTTTTTACCATTTTAGGCCAATTTGTTTTCTGCTACATATGTTTGGTAAATAAAATTGCAATAAGCGTATTTTGATTTGTTTGCGCACAGGGAACGAGCGGGGGTGGGAGCACACCTCTGGCGGCACACGCTCGCCCCCTAGAGGCTCGTAGGCGAGCGACGTAGTACTACGTCACTTTGCCCAGGAGGGGCTGACTGCCGCAGTAAATAGTCGTGCGGCGGTCGGCAAGTGGTTACCACATTAAAAAGTCCGGGGTTGTCTGGCTTGAAGCATAAATTCTCCCTTAGACGTCTTCTCCAGTGCTGCCATCTTTAATGGAGATCAGGTGCATGTCTAGGAGACTCCACGGAGATCCCTGTGGTTTTTCAGCACATTGGCCATACTTTATATAATATTTAGGTTTTAGCAAATGTGTAAGAGGGAAGGGGAGAGGAGGCAGGAGAGAAGACCTTGCTAAAGTAGGCGAAGTTCCACTTTAGTGAATTTTGTACGAAGCTGACTTACCCTTTATACAGTCTATGCGAGGTCCTTCTACTGCGAAAACGTTACTTTCAAGTCTTGACTGATCACATGACCTCTGAAAGACAAGAAAATGCTCACTTCCTTGAAGAACTTTGTACTTGCGTCCCGCCTTCTGAAAATATGTACATTCTGCACCCTCTAGTGTTCAACACAGTGGCTGTCCACGTGTTCAACCCGTTATCGCTCGGATCTGGAGTTTCGAAAACCAAGCACAGCCTCAAATTCATACACATCTATCTGTATGGAAGTTCAGTTGTGGGACCTTTCAAAGTTGAATGCCTGACGACCAACATTACATAGTTACATAGTTAGTCAGGTTGCAAAAAGACACAAGTCCATCTGGCTCAACCAATAAAAAACAAAAAAACAGAAAACCCAACCATACAATCCCATAGACACAATCCGATACCCGCAGTTTATCCAGAGGAAAGCGAAAAACCCCAGCAAAGCATGATCCAATTTACTACAGCAGAGGAAAAAAATCCTTGAGAGGCAATCGGATATTCCCTGGATCAACTTTACCTATAAATATTAGTACCCAGTCATATTATGTACACCTAGGAAAGAATCCAGGCTTTTTTTAAAAGCAATCTAGTGAGCTGGCCAGAACCACCTCTGGAGGGAGTCTATTCCACATTTTCACAGCTCTTACGGTGAAGAAACCTTTCTGTATTCGGAGACAAAATCTCTTTTCCTCTAGAGGTAAAGAGTGCCCCCTTGTCCTCTGTGATGACCTTAAAATGAATAACTCAACACCAAGTTCACTATATTGACCCCTTTATGTATTTATACATGTTGATCATATCCCCCCTTATGTATTTATACATGGTGATCATATCCCCCCTTATGTATTTATACATGGTAATCATATCCCCCCCCCCCCCCGCTAATCTTCTCAAGAGAGAATAAATTCAGTTCCTCTAATCTTTCCTAATAGCTGAGCGCCTCCATGCCTCTTATCAGTTTGGTTGCCCTTCTCTGCACTTTCTCCAGTTCCCCGATATCCTTTTTGAGAACTGGTGCCCAAAACTGAACTGCATATTCCAGATGAGGTCTTACTAATGATTTGTACAGGGGCAAAATTATATCTCTCTCTCTGGAGTCCATGCCTCTGTTAATACAAGAAAGGACTTTGCTTGCTTTGGAAACCGCAGCTTGGCATTTCATTCTATTATTAGCTTATGATCTACCAGAACACCCAGATCCTTCTCCGCTATGGATTCCCCCAGTTCTACTCCCCCTAGTATGTATGATGCATGCATATTCTTAGCCCCCAAGTGTATAACTTTACATTTATCAACATTAAACCTAATTTGCCACATAGTTCCCAATGAAGCAGTGCATTGAGGTCGACTTGTAAATTGGAGACATTTTGTAAGGAAGTTATTCCACTGCAAAGCTTGGTGTCATCTGCAAAGACTGAAATTGTACTTTTAATCCCAGACCTGATTTCATTTATAAAGATATTAAAAAGTAAGGGTCCCGACACTGAACCTTGGGGTACACCACTGATAACCTTAGACCATTCAGAGTAAGAATCATTAACCACTACTCTCTGAATTCTATCTTTTAGCCAATTTTCTATCCAATTACAAACTGATCTTTCCAAGGCTGTAGACTTTACCTTACACATTAGCCGTGTGTGGGGAACGGTGTCAAATGATTTAAACATGCCCAGAGCTTGAAGGAAATGATAAGCATAGGGCATACATGACCTATGTGTACAGACCCGGGAACTCAGCACAGGGATGGTGAGAACCTCTCATTATGAGCACAGCAGGTATACAGACCTGGGAACTCAGCAGAGGGATGGTGGGAACCCCTAATAATGGGCACAGCGGGTGTACAGACCTGGGAACTCAGCAGAGGGATGGTGGGAACCCCTCATAATACGCACAGCAGGTGTACAGACCTGGGAACTCAGCAGAAGGATGGTTGGAACCCCTCATAATGGGCACAGCAGGTGTAAAGAACCTGGGAACTCAGCACAGGGATGGTGGGAACCCCTCATAATGGGCACAGCAGGTGTAAAGAACCTGGGAACTCAGCACAGGGATGGTGGGAACCCCTCATAATGGGCACAGCGGGGGGACAGATCCAGGAACGCAGCACAGGGATGGTGGGAACCCCTCATAATGGGCACAGCAGGTGTAAAGAACCTGGGAACTCAGCACAGGGATGGTGGGAACCCCTCATAATACGCACAGCAGGTATACAGACCTGGGAACTCAGCACAGGGATGGTGAGAGCCCCTCATAATGGGCACAGCAGGTGTACAGACACGGGAGCTCAGCACAGGGATGGTGGGAACCCCTCATAATACGCACAGCATGTGTACAGACACGGGAGCTCAGCACAGGGATGGTGGGAACCCCTCATAATACGCACAGCAGGTATACAGACCTGGGAACTTAGCACAGGGATGGTGAGAACCCCTCATAATGGGCACAGCAGGTGTACAGACCCAGGAACTCAGCACAGGGATGGTGGGAACCCCTCATAATGGGCACAGCAGGTGTACAGACCTGGGAACTCAGCAGAAGGATGGTTGGAACCCCTCATAATGGGCACAGCAGGTGTAAAGAACCTGGGAACTCAGCACAGGGATGGTGGGAACCCCTCATAATGGGCACAGCAGGTGTAAAGAACCTGGGAACTCAGCACAGGGATGGTGGGAACCCCTCATAATGGGCACAGCAGGTGTACAGAGATGGGAACCATTGTGTAGCGGTATCCCCAAGGACCAAACATGCAGTAAAGTTCATTTGATCTTTACCGACTGCATGACTGCACAAAGGACAGAAAGGTACAAGGACAGACAGCCAGAATTCAACTGACAGTAATAAAAACATCATCCAGAGTGACAGGAATACCAGCAACAATTCTTTTATTTGCCCACTAGGTGGCAATACAATACAACTATTGATAAGGCACAGGGGGAATAGTGACTGGCAAACAAACCATGTGATGATAAACTGGGGGTCCTGGAAAGGAGTCCAGTCTCTGTGTGGTTAGGGGGGGGTCCGGCTGCAGAGGACAGCCCAGGTAGTAGAGGATAGGAACCCTGCAGCCGGCTTCGCATAGGTGTGCCTGCAGAGATCTCTGGTACAGCAATCCAGGTGGCTGGGAGCAATCCCACCCAATGGCTGTACTGGTATAGTGCTGCTATACCATCTGGGGGTCCGCACACCCATTCTGACACAGGGGGCCCGCTACCTAGTCACAGCTTCCGCCTTCAAGTACAGTCTCACTGAGCACAGGAAGGCAGAGGATCTGTAATCTATATCCCCTGGTAGTTTCAGAGAATCCAGGAGATGATGGGGGCCACCGAGGATTGTGGGTAATTGGGTTACAGGGGCCTTAGTAGCCTTCTGGGGAAGGAGGGTAAAGGGGTACTCCACTACAGAACTCAGCGCAGGAATGGTGGGGACTCCTCATAATAGGCGAAGAAAGTGTGCTTACCCAAGACTCAGCACAGGGATGGTGGAAACCCCTCATAATACCTAACCCAGGATCTACATGCAAGGATGTTGGGGACTGCTTTTAATACAAATGGAACATGTATTTACCCTGGGAACCCAGTGCAGGGATGGTGGGAACCCCTCGTAATCGACACAGTAGATGTACAGACCTGAGAACTCAGCAAAGGGATGGTGGTAACCTCTCATAATGGGAGTATAAGGTGAGCAGATCCTTGAACCCAGTGCGGGGATGGTTAAAAGCTCTCACAATGGGTACAGCCAGTATTTAACATGGGAACTCAGTGCAGGGTTCGTGGGAACCCATCTTAATGGACAGAACATGTATACGGGCCCAGGAACTCAGTGCAGGGATGGTGGGAGCCCCTCAAAATAGACACAGTAGATGAGATGTACAGACCCAGTAACCCAATCCACAGATGGTGGGATCCTCTCACAATGGGTACTGGAGGTAATTGGGGAAAACTCATGCAGGAATGGTGGGACCCTTCACATAATAGTCACAGTGGTTGTGAAGACTTAGGATCTACATACAGGGATGATGGGAACCCCCAAAATTGGACACAGACCTAGGAACTCAGCTCAGGGATGGTAGGAACCACTCATAATGGGCGCAGGTGGTGTACAGACCTGGGAACTCAGCTCAGGGATTGTAGGAACCATTAATAATGGACACAGCTAGTGTACAGACCTGGGAACTCAGCACAGGGAGTGAGGGAACCCCTCATAATGGGCACAGCAGGTGTACAGACCTGGCAACTCAGCACAGGGATGGTGGGAACCCCTCATAATGGGCACAGCAGTTGTACAGACCTGGGAACTCAGCACAGGGATGGTGGGAACCCCTCATAATGGGCACAGCAGGTGTACAGACCTGGGAACTCAGCACAGGGATGGTGGGAACCCCTCATAATGGGCACAGCAGTTGTACAGACCTGGGAACTCAGCACAGGGATGGTGGGAACCCCTCATAATGGGCACAGCAGATGTGCAGACCCAGGAACTCAGCACAGGGATGGTGGGAACCCCTCATAATGGGCACAGCAAGTGTTACAACCCAGCATCTACACACCAGGTGTGTGGACCGTGCAGGGAAGGTAGAAACCTCTTACCATGGACACAACAGGTATATAGGATGGGAACAAATAGTAGGGATTGTGGGCACCCTTTATAATGGGTAAAGAAAGAGTACCCAATCAGTGCCGGGATGATGGGAATGCCTCATAAACAACACAGCGGTTTTGACTCCTATAATTAGCTCATCAGGTGTTCAGACCTTGGAAGTCAGTGCAGGGATTGTGGAAATCCCTCATAATGGGCAAAGAAAGTGTACAGACCCAGGAACTCAACACAGGCATGGTGGGAACCCCTTATAATGGACACAGCAGGTGGACAGACCTGGGAACTCAGCAACGGGATGGTGGAAACCCCTCCTAATAGACACAGATGTTGTGTAGACCCTTGAATTTAAGTGCAAGGATGATGGGAACCCCTCATAATGGGCAAAGCAGGAAATCAGAACTTGGAACTCAATACAGGGATGGTGGGAAACCCCTCATAATGAGTACTGTATGTGTACAGGCTTGGGAATTAAGCAGCGGGATAGTGGGAACTCCTCATAATGGGCACAGTAGGTGTACTGACCCGGGAACTAAGCACCGGGATAGTGGGAACCCCTCATAATGGGCACAGCAGGTGTACTGACCCGGGAAGTCAGCACAGAGATGGTGGAAACCCTCATAATGGGCACAGCAGGTGTACAGACCCGGGAAGTCAGCACAGAGATGGTGGGAACCCCTCATAATGGGCACAGCAGGTGTACAGACCCGGGAAGTCAGCACAGAGATGGTGGGAACCCTCATAATGGGCACAGCAGTTGTACAGAACTGGGAAACCAGCACGGGGATGGTGGAAAACCTTCATAATGGGCACAGCAGATATAGAGACCTGTGAACTCAGCACAGGGATGATAGGAACCTTTTATAATGGACACAGTCAGTGTACAGATCCAGGAACTCAGAGTCAGCATAGGGACAGTGGGAAACTCTTATACTAGACACAATAGAATTACAAACCCAGGATCTACAAGCAGAGGTGGTGGGATCGCTTTGTAATAGGCACAGAAGATGTACTCAGATGTGGCTCAGGTAACATTTTTTTTTTTTTATTGTTATATTCTTTTTTTTTTTTTTTTATGAAAGTGGAGTTCTCCTTTAACACTTTATTAGTTTATAGAAGTTTATTCTGAAGATAAAAAGTTTCCAATATACAAAATATAAGATCACCATATTTCAGCAGGATGGTCATTAAACTGGCCTTAAGGTGACCACATTTCTTACTTTTTGATTTTACAATCTCTACAATTTCCTCATTGACTGATTCTGATAATTATATTTATTCATTTTCACCCAAAAGAACGATTTCTCCTGTTGACGAACCCAATCGATCTTTTCTATTGTGTAGTGTGAAGCCATCTTTTTCAAGCAGCAGATTGATAGACAAGACAATCAAATCTGAGGTCAGTCATTTATCATTAGAGGTATGGTCATTATCAATGAGATTGTGCAGGGATCGTCCAATCACATACATATTGTATATTGATTGTCTTATATTGTAATGTGTGCGGCCGGCTTTACAGAAACAAATAAGATCCAAACCGGCAATTGCAGCTGAGGACTGGAGGTTGGGGTAGTGTGGACAGTTCTGAAGAAGATACCTTGCTATATATATGTACCCACAGACGTAGGACCACTGTTGGCAAACAGTCATGGCTATGGTCTTCAGCAAATACTCCTAGGCAATGGTGAAGTAGACCAAGGCTAGTTAGGGATGGAGTAGGTAGTACAAACAGTTCTTAGAGAAGACGCCTTGATATACAAATGTATCCAAAGACTTAAGACAACTGTTGGCCAGCCATGCCCATAGTCTTCAGCAAATGCTCCTAGTCAATGGAGAGGGAGACCAAGTCTGGTTGGGTATGGGGTAGTTCAGAGTTTACAGAAACAAATAAGATCCAAACCGGCAATTGCAGCTGAGGACTGGAGGTTGGGGTAGTGTGGACAGTTCTGAAGAAGATACCTTGCTATATAAATGTACCCACAGAGGTAGGATCACTGTTGGCAAACAGTCATGTCTATGGTCTTCAGCAAATAATCCTAGGCAATGGTGAAGTAGACCAAGGCTAGTTAGGGATGGAGTAAGTAGTACAAACAGTTCTTAGAGAAGACGCCTTGATATATAAATATATCCAAAGACTTAAGACAACTGTTGGCCAGCCATGCCCGTGGTCTTCAGCAAATGCTCCTAGGCAATGGAGAAGGAGACCAAGTCTGGTTGGATATGGGGTAGTTCAGACATTTCTTAGAGAAGACACCTTGACATATACATGTACCCACCTACGGAAGACAACTGTTGGCCAAGAATCATGCCTGTGATCTTCAACATACACTCCCAGACAATGGTGACTGATGCCTCGTACACACGCAACGATTGTTGGCCGTGAATTTTTGGCCAACGTCCGATCGGACGATTTTCGGCTTGTTAGTATGATGCTTCCGACAACCAACTGCGACTTTTCTGCCGAACAAAATCTGGTGTGCATGCTATAAAATTTTTGTTGGCCGTCAACAGAACGGCTGATTTTCCGTCAGTCAGTATAGATTTCGGCAGACAAAAATCAGATGAGCAAGACTGGGCATGCTCAGAGAAGAAAAAACACACAGAAAGTTAACCAGCACATGACATCACTTCTGAAGTTGGTTTTTGTTGGCCGAGAAAATTAGTGTGCAGTCTAGAGCACATTTCAACCAACACAACAACACTGGACAAAAGACGGCCGATTGGTCGGCCGATAATCGTTCCGTGTGTACGAGGCTTTAGACCAAGGCTTGTTGGGGATGAAGTAGTGTAGACAGTTCCTAAAGGAGACACCTTGATATATTAATGTATCCAAAGACATAAGACAACTGTTTGCCAACAATAAACGTGGTATTGGAATAAAGTTGCAAAGTAACCTTCAAAGAAGCATTTTTTGTTATGACTGGATTGTTCTTGGGTAAATTGATTGGTCAGCTTAGATTATATAAGACTACTCGTTTTCTCCAACAGAAGAGCAGCTTTGGGGGTCAACAGAAGATCTTTGGTTTCTGATCATGTTCCCCTATCTGACACCACCCAGTGTCCACAGCCAGGTTAAGGCCCCATGTGATTTCCTGAGGGGACATCTCTCGCCTTAAGATTAGGTAGCTGGCTTCTCTACTCTGTGGACTCGGAGATGGGTGATGAGTTGAGCCTTCTGCGCAAAGCATTTCCCACACTCGCTGCATGAGAAAGGCTTTTCACCAGTGTGTGTCCTGCGGTGCCTCACAAGGTCAGAATTCTTGGTAAAGCCTTTTTGGCACTCTGGGCAGGCATACGGCCTTGGCCTCTCCTTTTCGCTTGTGTGAATCCTCCGGTGCATAACTAGGCGCCCTTTCTCCTGAAAACACATCCCGCAGTCTGAACAGGAAAAAAGCTTGTCCTCTGGGTGGAGTCTGCGGACATGTATGTCGAGATTTTTCTTGCTGCTGAAACATCGACCACACACGGTGCAAGAGTACGGCTTCTCGCCAGTGTGTACCCGTACGTGGCGGATGAGTTTGGATTTCACCTGAAACCGTTTCTCACAGTCAGAACATGAAAATGGCTTCCTTGCAGCAAGTGTCCTCTGATGTTTGTCACGGTCTTCATCACAAGCAATAACTTTCCTACACTCTGAACATCCATAGGAGCCAATGTTGGTGTCCACCCTCTGATCTTCAGCAAAACCCGATTCCCATATAGAATATTCACTCAGTTCGGAGCAGGTTTCTGGTTTACAGTGAGATGATCCCTCAAGATTGATGTCTGGAGTTAGGGGGCTATCACCTGGAGAATCTTGTGTGGTGTCAAGATGCCCTTCCAAGATTTTCCTCATGTACAGGTTTCCTGGTAAGAAAATAAAAAGAGGACCGCCACTTTCCATTAACAGTATCTGACCACAACTTAACAGCAACATTCAATATTCTTCAGTTGAGATATGAACAAGCTGACATCTCATTTTACCACTTGAAGACCAGACCTATTCTTGATTTGGCGGCAAGTGGTTAACTGCCATCTAATGGTCAGTTCGTTGACTACCAAAGAGTTCTCCAATCCAGTGGTGCTCCAATTTAATGGCAGTTGGTCCACTGGTCTTTTGACATCCTGGCAGATCAAATAACCTCTACTGTCTATTACAGATCTTAATAAGTCCTACTTTGGACCAGGTGGTACACAGCGATAGTGATCGACCGATATAATTTTTCTAATGCCGATACCGATATTTTGGTCATCGGTTATCAGTATCGGCCGATATTTTCGGACATTAAAAATTTTTTTTTTTTTTTAGGTACTCCTTGTGGAGGGATCTGGGGGTCTAAAAGACTCCAAACCCCTCCTTGGCACTGAAAAGCATTCAAAACGCCAAGTTTGGCTGTTTTGAATGCTGTCAGTTTTTTTAATTCGGCGCCGAGTACCCAGAAGTGATGTCATGACATCAGTTCGGGATTTTTTACATAGAGACCGAGTCTTCTATTTGGTGGCGGCGGTCGAGGTAGGATGCCCAGGGTCTCCTGGTGGGAAAGGAGACCTGGGTGAGCTGCGGAAAGCGGTGGGAGGGGGGACGTCCCCTCCAGCTCCTTGTAATGACGGCCGAGCGGCTTCTCTGCCGCATCGGTTGTCATTACAAATCAGCCGACCGTCGGCTCTGGACACCGGTACCTGCAGCTAGAGGCATCACCCCAGTACATGCACTTTCCCTAAATATCGGCAATATCGGCAACCTCAGGGGCCGATTCCCATATATCGGGGAAAGTGCATATCGGCCCCCGATATATCGGTGTTGCCGATAATCGGTCGATCTCTACACAGCAAGTCCAACCATTTAAACATCTGATCTCAAGAAGGACAGATGGTGCTGCTATTGCTTGTCTGGACTGTAATTTTACTTTCCAGTATGGCTAAAGTGTCACAACCACGTTGAAGGGAACAGCAAACACTTACAAAGATTTTCCAACGTGTTGGAAAGATGAAAATGTTTAAAATAGGTAAACCACTTTTGTGTTCAAGAGTTGATACTCACTTGTGCCAGTCTGCATGGAGGATTCCTCTTCTTTAATCCTCACCACCATTTTAACCACCTCTTTAGACTGCTGATCAGCCCCCACATACATCTCAGTGTTCTTTAAAACTTCTGTTTTCACATCTCTGAGATCTTCACTCTGAATCCACAAGAGGATGGAAAATCTTTAAACGGTAAACTAGCTCCATCCACGCATCACTTCAACATGCCATACAGTGTGGAGTCACTTTGGTGTTTGTCAAGACCCCCAGTTCTGTCTACCTGAATATGGTAAGGGATGTTGTGATGTTCCTGTGTGGAATCCCTGGAAAAAGGAAGACTAGGACATCTCTTTGTAGGAATCGCCTCATCCTTATGTGGCTGATCCTCCATGATATCTCTCTCTTCTCCACTGGCAATCTGTAAAAGATTAATACAAATTATAAATCAGGCCTGCTCTTCATCCAGATGTAGCACCCTCCTAGGTAGGTGCTAGAAGAGAGAATATCCTTTTTGGATGTTTTCTGCTTACCAGAGAGATTGCCAGGTAAACCTATACTGTATTGCTCTCTGCCTACCAGAGAGCAGAATCTGCTAGTAAGGTCTGCTCATGGTGCTCAGGTGCAGCTCAGTTTGTCTGAAGTGTTTTTACACTGGTCCAATAGGGAGGCATATTGGACAGTGGGAGGAAAACTGACAAATGAGTGCACAGGCATTTAGTACAGCCCTGGTGATTGGCAGAGGAAAATGCCTTGGTGAATGCTGGGATATTGTATAAATGTCAAGGGCACATGTGCTCGGGGACTTTCAGCTTGAGAGCGGGGTCCCGGAGGGAGGGGGCGGCTGCCCCTCCTCTGTAGAAGCTACCATGAGGCCTCAGGTGGTCGGCCAGAGGGCCTCAGAGTCAGAGAAGGGCTGAATCCAGATGTCCTGCAGAGCTGACTGGAAAGGAGACACTGGAGTGGATCTGATTCTGGTTACAGTAAGTACAGATCTGTGCTGTGGGGCCTGTTCTGAGAAGGCTACCCCTTCCTTGGAAGGGTCTTAGACGTACATCTCAAGGAGAAAAACATTCAGGGGTATGAGAGATGATTACGGCCACACACACCTACACAGGTTGAACTCGATGGACTATGGTCTTTATTCAACCTCACCTACTATGTAACTATGTAAGGTGTCATTCAAGGGGATGCTAGAGAGTGTCCTGAAGATAATGTAGTTGCATCAAGTCTGCTTCTAGAGAGACCAAGAGGACTTAATTATTCCATACAAGTCGCAGTATGGTTAAAGCAATGTGTCTGCTTCCACAAGTAACCTGGTGAGGCCAAGTGAGAGTTTTCCTTATCAATTATTAATAGTTCAAGTTGGAGTATCCCACTATTCCCTTCTTCCATCCAAGTTTCACAATAAATATAACACCAAAACTCCTGGACTGTTTATTGAGTAACGATTAACTGGGAGTAAGGATGGATGAGTGAACTGTCCCTAAGTGACTGTCTGCAGGTAATCAGAAGAGGCCCAGGAAGTCATCACACAGAAAGCCCTAAGGGGATGTGATGTTCTTGTAGAGATCCTTGTGTCCTAAATACTCCCACTTCTTCATGGAGAATAAGAAGTCACATCCTGATATCTTATAGCAACCTTTCTTGAAATTTTTACCCAAGGGAAATTTTTTAAATAAATTTCAGGTCTCGGGGAACCCTTGCTAAAATAGATTTGTTGGTGGTCAGTTGAAAAAATGCATCTTACATTGGTGGCCCATTGGAAGAATGCCCCCTTTACAGTGGTTGTCAAAATCCCCCAGACAGCTAAAATGATCATTGGGTTTATACAGCTGGCACTGTACCATGGTACCATCAAATGACAGATCAATCAGCCACAATTCAATGAACCCATAGCAACCTCTGGAGGAACCCTTGTTGAGTTGCTTTATAGGAACCTAACATATGCAAAGATACAGTCACCAACCAGACCCATCCCTTTTCTTTTACTTGATAATGTCCCAGACTTCCCGGCACAGCTTACCTCTCCGGTCAACAGCTCAGTCATTTTGTTTACCAGTTCCAGGATCTTTTGCACATTGGCACTCCTAGCTAGCATGGACTGCGAAGGAGGCAATGTTATAGACACCTGGTGGCCAGACTTCACAATGGGATAACTCTGTGTATAGAAACAACAATGATGTCATGTAAACCATCCAAAACCCTCATCACCTCTTCAGTCAGCTTTGTATTTTATTATTAAAAATAAGAGTGATGTCATGTGACATTCCCAACTTTTCTTACCTCTCCAGTCAGCAGGTAGATGATCTCCAGTGTAAGATCTACTATCTCCTTTATTCGTATCTTGCCCTTGTTCATTTTGACATGAGGTACCGTCTCAGGTGTGTGCAAAACGAAATCACCTTCAATGTGACCTTTGGGACACCAAAAATAGTATATCAAAGGGATGGATAAGTGGCTATTAGACTAATACAACACCACAGGACCCAACACAGCACCACAGAACCCAACACAGCACCGTAGGTATGTGAGATGATTACAGCCACACATACCTACACAGGTTGAACTGGATGGACTATTGTCTTTATTCAACCTCACCTACTATGTAACTATGTAACTATGTAGGACCAAACACAGCACCGCAGGACCAAACACAGAACTGCAGGGCCCAACACAGCACTGCAGAGCCCAACACAGCACCACAGGACCCAACTCAACACCGCAGGACCCAACTCAACACCGCAGGACCCAACACAGCACTGCAGAGCCCAACACAGCACCACAGGACCCAACTCAACACCGCAGGACCCAACTCAACACCGCAGGACCCAACACAGCACTGCAGAGCCCAACACAGCACCACAGGACCCAGCTCAACACCACAGAAAACAACCCAGCACCACAAAACCTCACAAAAAAAAAAACAACTCAATGTCACAAAACCCAACACAAGACTACAGAACTTAACACAACACCACAGGAACCATAGCAGCAGCAACCATCAGGATGGAAGGGGAAAAAAAAGCAATGATTTGCAAACCTCATAAGCCATATTTTATATATTAAACAGAAAACATATCAAATTTTATAACTGAGAAGATTGACCATTTTAAGAAAAAAAGAAGGAAATTGATAGCAGCAACACATCTCAAAAAAGTTGGGACAGGGCAACAAAAAGCTGGCAAAGTAAGTGATACTAACAAAGAAGACCTGGAAGAACATTTTACAACTAATTAGGGTAATTGGCAACAGGTCAGTAACATGATTGGTTAGAAAAGGGTATATTAGAGGGTCAGAGTGTCTCAGAATTAAAGATGGGTAGAGGTTCACCAATCTGTGAAAGGCTGTGGAATCTCTGGTGCCTCTGGTGAGAAGGGGGAGCTTTTTTGTGATGGAGGTCTCCTGGTGTAAACTGGAGACCTCTGATGTTATGGAAATATCTCTCGTGTGAAGAGGTACTCTGATGTGATGGGGTGACCTGTGGTGTAAAGTGTTGACTCTGGTGTGATGGGGGGACCTCTGGTGTGAAGGGGTACTCTGATATGATGGGGACCTGTGCTGTGAAGTGTTGACTCTGATGTGATGGGATGGGGGACCTCTGGTGTGAAGGGGTACTCTGGTGTGATGGTGGGACCTCTGATGCGAAGGGGTACTCTGGTGTGATGGTGGGACCTCTGGTGTGAAGGGGTACTCTGGTGTGATGGTGGGACCTCTGGTGTGAAGTGGGGACTCTGATGTGATGGGGGACCTTTGGTGTCAAGGGATACTCTAATGTGATGGGGGGACCTTTGGTGTCAAGGGATACTCTGATGTGATGGGGGACCTCTGGTGTAAAGAGGTAGTCTGATGTAATGGGGGACCTCTGGTGTGAAGATGTACTCTGATGTGATGGGGGGATCTCTGGTGTGAGGGGGTGCTCTGATGTGATGAGGGGACCTTGGGTGTGAAGCAGGGACTCTGATGTGATATGGGAACCTCTGACATGAAGTGGGGCGATGTGAAGTTAAAGTGGAACCAAAGGCAAAACTTTCTTGTTTGTTTCATTTGGCTAGAGTAGGGGGGGGGGGGGTTCTAACCCCTGTCTTTTATGCCATCTGTGTCCCAATGAGTAGATTTCCCTTAACTTCCTAGCTCAGGGTGTCTACTGGAAAAGAAAAAAGGGAGGCGGGAGAGTCCTTACAGTGTAGTAAATTGCTTCAAAAAGTGAAATGACTCAAAATATGGTTCCACAATAGGAAGAGAATTAAAAAACGACTTGCCTCTGTTGAGGCTGTGGTCACTCCTAGGGGTGGGAACATGCAATCTTCCAAATATGTCGGTGGAGAAAACCTGCCTCCATGCATGATAAAGATGGTCGCTCTCTTTGCCTTGGGGGGTTCCCGTCCTGGGTCCTCTACTAAGTTCTCAGGGGGGTGTATGGAATTGGTAAATACAAGAGGAGCCTACAATAATAACTCGTCAGTTGTCCAATCCACAGAGGTGTTTGAAGTTATGTTGAAGAATGGTCTTATCTATATTCCCCTTGCACACATTCCTGGGAACAAGGCTTATCCATAGTGGGTGCTGCAGCAACTACCAGCTGGTTACTGGAAACATCACAGATAAATGCATATATTCGCCAGCACACCAAGGATCCTCAAATGTCGTCCAAAGGTTTTTATTGCAGAAATATCAAATCACAAGAGAATGTGCACTTTCTGTAATAAAAACCTTTGGAGGACATTTGAGGATCCTTGATGTGCTGGCGAATGTGTGCATTTATGTTGAAGAATGGGTCGGAGTCTTCTACTCCGACCCATTCTTCGACATATAACTTCAGGTGCCTATGACGCTAGGACCTCCAATTTATTATTTTTGTAGACTCCCCTTGAACTTACTGTAACGATACCATGTCTGAGTTGTCTCATTCGATACGTATATATTTTATAATATAGAAGAATCGCAGTTTGATCAGTTTTAAGCTTCAGACGGAGAGGACCTGTCATGACACTGTAATCGCAGATGACGTACGTTCTACGTAACTCATATCATATCACAGAGCAGCTCCTGCAGATTATCAGGGTAACACACGCCAGATGAGTCAAACATACCTCCTTGTCTTGCCGTCAGCTGGGCCCTGACTGATGATATCACACAGCTGGAGGTGCAGGGAACTCTGGGTAATGTAGTCAGTCCCACACAACAGGAAATTAACCCTCACCCTCCTGTAGACTCAAATATCAGTTGTTCTCAACCAGGGTTCTGTAGGGTTCCTCCAGAACAAGATAATGGTGTATGCCGAATAAGATATAGAATCTGTGGTGGTCACTGTTTTTATCATATCTGTGTTGTGATTACTGACCTGTTGGTTGATTTAAAATTTTTGTAATAAATAAAAAATATATATTTTTTTTACTTTTGGTGTGTCTAAATTCAGTACCTATAAAGTCCTACCCAACATATTCTTTCTTACCGAATTCCATTATGGATGTGGCACCAAGATTGGTGTGATCAGGACACGTCCACATATCATACCGGACTATTTGACACGTAGTGGTCTACCTTGGCTAAATTATGAAGAAGCAAAAGATTTAGAGACACAAATCACCGAAGAAGAAATAGTTCTAGCCTACTGTAAAACTGGGAAAAGCCCAGGTCCAGATGGCTTTACTGCCTACTACTATAAATCTTCTCTAGTCTTGCATCTACTAAAAACCTTCAATCATTTAAGAGAACCTCAGGAGATTCAGGAGGACTTCGTTAATGGCACATCTTACAGTAATACCCAAACCGAATAAAGACATGTCAGAGTGCTCTAATTATAGACCGATTTCTCGAGTTAATTTAGATTTAAAGCTTTTTGCTAAAATTCTAGCAAATAGACGATGCCCATTCCTACAGAAACTGATTGGGCCAGAACAAGTTGGCTTTATGCCGGGCAGAAAGGGTAGAATTTAATGTAACAAAAGTTTTAAATCTAAGTTACAAGGCATAATCCAACAATCTTGAAGGCATGCTGCTCTCTACAGATGCAGAAAAAGCCTTTGATCGTGTCACATGGGATTTTCTGCCCTCTACTTGATCACATATAGGCTTACAACCACATATGCTCACATGGATATCCACCCTTTACGAAAATCCTAGAGCAAAATTAAAAATCAACGCCACTTTATCTGACTCAGTTGTTATCCATAACGGTATGCATCAGGGTGCCCTATTTCACCACTCCTCTTCATCCTTACCCTGGAACCATCGATTAGACTAATTAATGCCTTTCCGTCTATACATGGTTTCCAAGTGGGAAAAAAACTGCGGCATATGCTGATGATCTGTTGTTCTTTATTACACAACCCCAAATCTCAATGCCCAATCTTTGCAATGCATTTAAACACTACGGATATTTGTCCAATTTTAAAATAAATTACAAAAAATACAAAGCATAAAAAAGATCTAGATAACTGGACCTTAAATTATTTCTCCTGGTTCGGACGGGCTGCCATTATAAAAATAAAGATTATACCCAGAGTGCTTTATTTTTTCAAGACCCTACCAATCCTGATCCCATTGACCTTTTCCAACCTCCATGCTTCATGCTTCTGAGATTTTTATGGGTAGCTAAAAAAAAAAACACGCATTAAGCTTCAATTGCTAACTCAAGCCAAATGTGATGGTGGCATGGGTTTCCCAAACTTCAAAGACTATTAATATGCTACTCATCCTACTCCCATAATTGATTGGAACTTCCATGATGACAATAAGGATTGGGTGGCCCTGGAAAAAGAAATAAGCCCTACTAAGGTGGCGTACCTCCCTGGATTCCTTGGTAATCACATCCAAAAATTTAAAAACAGCACCTACTGGTTGCTGCAACTCTTAAACTTTTCCAGAAAATTGTCAAAGGAATTGATATGACCATATTCCCAAGACCGTTAACTCCTTTAAGCGTGAATCTGGACTTCATACCAGGTATGAGTACCATATTACAATTGCAATCAACTGATCACAAGCCTTTACTGGCCTCACACTGTATGAGAAAGGGCAAATTGAAATTACATGCTGACTTATTGGTGGAATGCAAGCCCGGGACAAGGTGTGAGGGGCAGCTGCCCTGGGCACAGGGAAGCAAGGGGGCAAAGAATGGATGCAGGGTGGTATACCAATACTACAGCATGTATTAACAGTGGGGGAAGGGGGCGCAATTCTTGATCCTTGCCCTGGGCACTAGACAACCGTATCCCGGTACTGGCAGAATGGGGCCTCACAATTATGACAAGCTGGACTTATCACCAGGTCCATAGTTACATTCTGAACGCAAAGAGAGTTGGAGATTTTGGGAAGATACCCTTTGAATCTGTATGCATGCATGCCGCAAGGTTTGAAAAAGCTATATCTTTGACATACCCCTGGCTACAGGCCTCTAATGTTAAGGAACTAAACAAACATAAAACTCCTTCGGAAACAGATTTGAATACTACATTGACTGACGACCAATGGTTACATGCTTGCGTATTCGCCCATAAATGTTCCATTAGTACCAGACATCAGGAAACATCTTATAAACTTTTAACCCACCAGTATAATACACCAGCCAAACTACACAGATGGTTTCCCTCGGTTCCAGATCTTTGCTGGCGCTGCAGTCAGGCGAAGGGTACACCGATTCACATCAAGTGGGATTGGATTGCGCTCTCCTACAGCCTTTCTGGCAAAAGGTCTGTGCTACCATTAAACTTATTACTGAAACCTCCATGCATTTGACAGCTGCTTGTTGTCTATTGCACATTTCCAGTTGCTCCATGGTAAAGTATAAACGCTCCTTAACTAGATAACTGCTCACTGCAGCAAAAGCATTGATCCCGAGACACTGGAAAAGCACTCATACTGTATTTGAAGAATGGCTTAAGAGTGTAGACCAGCCTTTCTCAACCTTTTCAACGCATAGGAACCCTTGAAATAAATTTCTGGTCTCAGGGAACCCTTGCTAAAAATGAAGAATCTACAACTCATGACACATTAGTGTGACAGTCAGTGGGAAGAATGTTCCTTACTCTTGTCATCATTGGGAAGAATTACTCTCTTACAGATAGCTAAAAGGAACAATGGTGTCATTGGAAACTTATCTGAGAGGCAAAAATTGCCCATTTCTCATGGAACCCCTAGCAACCTCAGGAGGAACCTTAGGGTTCTATGGAACCCTGGTGTAGACAATCTTTATGCTATGGAAGAACTTCACAGTCATCATTTGACTGGAGATTCTTAATGTTATATTCAATAGCTTTCTAGGCATATGTTTGTAATCATATGTAGAATTTTGCAAAGATTTCTAAGCCTATGTTACAATACTCTTAAGGTGGTACTGTACATCTTTTCTTGTTATGCTCAATAAAACGTTTTATTGCGTAAAAAAAAAAAAGATTGGTGTGATCAAATGCTTTCAAGATTTTAAAATGGAGCTGTGTACATCCGGGGAAACTGGGAGTGACGACAGTATTCGTCACTTCCAGTTTCCTATACCAGAGAGCTCATTGGAGACATTCCAGTCCTTCCATGGCTGTATGGTAAGCCGGTGTATCCACCAGCTTCAGTTCCGGGTTCTCCAGTGGAATGGAGATCCCGAAAAGGCACCGGTGGCCAACGAAAAGGGTCCCACCGGAGAACCCGGAACTGAAGCTGGCAGTAAAAGCCATGTAAAGGTTGTAAAAAGCTCTCAGTTAGCCGCTCAGATGGCTTTTACATAACAGCCGATCGCCTCCTATAAAAAAACAATATCGGGATAATGCCTGTAGCTGACTCCCCAAATGGTAAGAGGAAAAAGAACTGAAGGTCACAGATCCTCTCCCTGACATCAGGGCAGGCTCTGATATCCTGCATTCCACAGGGACAAGCCAAAGCCAGTCTACCAAGTACTTAGTGAAGGGCTCTGCTGAAGAGACCCCCCTGGTTGGGAAGAGAAATATATTTCTTTGTTAGGGATGGAAACAATAAATCTCTAATTTCTGGAGTTTCTGGTGGGACTATAAAGTGGGCTTAATTTTTTTATTTTTTGTACTTTGATATACGATGGTCTGCCTAGGCTAAAGCCACGTGGACCCCACTCCATAGGAACCAGCCAAAGCCCATCCACCAAGGGCTCTCCTGAAGCGAGACCTTCCTTGTTGGGAAGAAGAAAAAGACCTGAAGGCCACAGATCCGCTCCCCGAAATCAGGGAAGGCTCTGATACCCTACTCTCCTTAGGGACCAACCAAAACCAGTCCACCAAGTACTTGGTGGAGGGCTTCCAAAGAGAGTCCCCCCTAGTTGGGAAGAGAAAAAAGACCTTAAGGCCACATATCCTGTCCCCGACATCAGGGCAGGCTCCGATATCCTGCACTCCCTAAGAACATCAGGGCAGGCTCTGATATCTTGCACTCCTTAGGGACAAGCCAAAGTCAGTCCACCAAGTACTTAGTGGAGGGCTCTCCTGAAAAGAGACCCCCTCCAGTTGGAAAGAAGAAAATGACCTGCAGGCCACGGATCCTCTTCTCGACATCAGGGCAGACTCTGATATCCTGAACTCTTTAGGGACCATCCAAAGCCAGTCCACCAAGTACTTGGTGGGGGGATTCCACTGAACTGAGACCCCCCCTCCCCCCCTGTTGGAAAGAGCTGTTTCTTTTCAAGGCCAAAAATCCTCTACCCATCATCAGGGCAGGCCCCAATATCCTACACCATCCGTCTCTGTAAGTTAAAAAAAACAACAAACCATATATGCAGTGCAAGTGCCCATGATAAATAAGTGCAAACATAAATAAAATATGCCAAGTACAGATACACAAAGCGGGCCTTATGGCCAGTATAAAAATCCCCCCTGGACCAGCCACAAGGCCTGCCAAAAAGACATGTTCAAGAAAAGCAATTAGTGACGTGTCCTAGTGCCAGGGAAAGCACAGTGGGGTCCCATATCCATAGTGATGTTCTGGCACCCCTTGAAAAATCACCCTCAGGGGGCACATCACCGGGAGCTCCTAGCATCTCTCAGCCCTGTCTTCAACCAGGGACAAGTCTGATGCACCAAGCCAGGTTCAACCGGAGAAGAAAAGGATAACTCCCACTGTGCCCATCTTATTACATCATGAAAATACTAACTAGTGCCCACACCCAACAAGGGGCACCTAAAGAAGAACCAAAGACAAAACCTTTGAATCCATCTATCCATGAATGTCTGTTACGGCTTTACGGGGATTTCCCGTCCCAATCAACCAGCTGGTGCAACCAGCTGGATCAACTTTGTTGGGCTCTAGGATATAGTAACCCGGAGCAATGATGTCACATCAAGTCCGGGTGACCCAGATGTAAACGGCACCATTTTTAAAATAAAAAGCATTTAATCTCCACAATCTCCTTGATATTGGTGTGGTCAAATGCTTTTAAGGGCAGAGGAGGGATCTGGAGTTACTATATCAAAGAGCCCAACAAAACCAATCCGGTCAATGCTTTTAAGGGCAGAGGAGGGATTTGCAGTCTTATGGACCTCAGATCCCTCCATAAGGAGTACCTGTCACATGCCTATAGCTGTTATAAGGGACGTTTACATTATTTGCGACAGCAATTAAAGTGCCCCTGTCCTGTGCTTGCGCACAAAGGCGAAAACACACGTCGGTCCCGTACACACGCAAACAGCGATTGTCCCACACATGTGAGATATCACCGTAAACGTCAGATCATGGGCAGTAATTCTAGAACCAGATATACTGTGTAAATCTACAGTGATAACCTGTAAATGTTTTTAAAGCATCGCCTATGGATAGTAAAATTTGCGTTGTTTGTTGCGGTTCCACGGGCTTGCACAAATTTAAAGCATGACATGTTTGGTATCTATTTACTCGGCGTAACATCATCTTTTATATTTTGCCGAAAATCGGGTTATGTATCATGTGTTTTTGCATTCAAATTAAAAAAAAAGTGTAATTTTTCCTAAAAATATTGCGCAAATAACGTGTGACATAAAAAAAATTGCAAAACCCACCAATTTATTCTATAGATCCTCTGCTTTATAAAAATATATAATGTTTGGGGGTTCTAATAAATTTTCTAGCAAAAAATTGTTACATGTAAACAAAAAGTATCAGAAAAGGCCTGGTCTTCAAGTGGGTATCAAGCAGAATGAACAGAGGCAGAGTTGGGTCAGCGCTGAGGCCACACTTTATTACACATTTTTAGTCTTTGCTTAAACAAATGCTACCTACAAAACTTGGGATTGTTCTTCATCAGAGACAGTGAGAGTGACCTTCCTGGTGCTGACCAGAAAGAGACTTCCGGGGACACCTGCCACACTCTGAACAGGAAGATGACTTCTCGCCCGTGTGAACTCTCTGATGGGCGACGAGGTGAGCTTTCTGTGTAAAGCATTTCCCGCACTCACTGCAGGAAAAAGGCTTTTCACCCGTGTGTGTTCGCTGGTGCCTCTGAAGATCAGACTTTTTGATGAAACTTTTATAGCATTCGGAACAGGCATACGGCCGCTCCCCTGTGTGTATGCGCTGATGAATAGCGAGCTGTCCTTTCTCCAGGAAGCACCTCCCGCACTCCGGACAAGAAAACGGCTTGTCTCCTCGGTGAAGGCGCTGATGTTTGACAAAGGCTGACCGCTGGAGGAAGCATTTTCCGCACTCAGAGCACGAAAACGGCTTCTCGCCAGTGTGAATCTTTTCGTGAATCCGTAAATAGCATTTTAACGTAAAGCTCTTCCCGCACTCTCCACATGTGAAATCTTTGTCCCCGTTGTGAATCCGGAGATGGGTCAGGAGGGATGACTTCCTTGAGAAGCATTTCCCGCACTTAGAACATGGGAACGGTTTCTCTTCTGTGTGGATGGACTGATGCGTGGCAAGGTTGGTCTTGGTGGTAAAGCATCTTCCGCACACCGCACAGGGGAAGGGCTTCTCGCCAGTGTGGACTCTCAGATGTTGGATGAGTTTTGATTTCACTGGAAACCGTTTCCCACAATCAGAACATGAATAAGGCTTTTTCCCGGTGTGAGTCCTCCGGTGTTGGTCAAGTTCTTCTTGCTCCTCAAAGCTTTTCCCACAGTCCGAACATATAAATGAGATTATATCAGTGTCCGTTTTTGGATCTTCAGCAATATTTGATGCCCTTGCAAGACATTTACTCTTTTCAGTACATGGACCAGGTTCATCCTTCTCTGACTTAAAGACAGGTTGGTTTTCGGGGATAGAGGGATCCAATGATCCTGGAGAAGCTGTTTCTAAGCTATTGGAAGGAGATTCCTCTGGTTTAGAGGCATCTGGTGATCTAGATATTGGAAAGATTACTGGGCTGACACCTTGTGAGTTATCAGCAGAGGTTTCCTCAAAATTAGGAGAAACAGGTGGCCTATTCATGATGTGAGGTCCTGAAAATGTAGCTGGAGGAACACTATCTGCCTGATCTGAAGAAGATTCCTCCTCATTAGAGAGATCTGATGAACTTTCCTCACTGTGATGGCTATTTTGTGAAGCGGGATTTTCTCCTTGACAATCTTGAATTATGATGTTATCTTCTAGGTCACAGTTGAGGTGCCCATCTGAGGTTTATAAAAAAAGAAACAAAAAAAAAAACAATTTATAACATAATAGAGGTTACTACAGCTACCCAATAGTCTACCAGGAACATGGTCACGGTCCTATTACCAGCTAATAGCATTCTAACTGTGGAAAAAGCTGTGCTTCATCAATAGACCTAAACAATGACTTAATAGAAGTTAAATCAAATTTCTTATAAAACGCGTAGGACGCGCCTATGACATGGCTTTATCAGGCATAGAGTCCAGCGCTGAGGATCAATCTCCTATAAAGAAATTAGTCACTACAATGATGCAATTTGAATGTTTTTGCTATATGGGCCCAACTTGTGAGTTCTTAATAAAGGCTTAGTTTTTACATCTAGTAGGGAAAGGAAGTCCTAAAAGTCGCACATCACAGCAAAACCCTGTAAGGAGGTGTATGACAGCCTCAACTTGGGCTCCAACTAGGCTACTTACCCTAATTGGAGCCCAGGGTGAGGCTGTTATACACCTCCTTACAGGGTTTTGCTGTGATGTGCAACTTTTAGGACTTCCTTTCCCTACTAGAAGCCGCACATCACAGCAAAGCCCTGTAAGGGAGTGTAAGACAGCCTTAGCCTGGGCTCCAGCCAGGCCACGCCCCCTGGTTGGAGCCTAGGCTGAGGCTGTTATACACCTCCTTACAGGGTTTTGCTGTGGTGTGTGACTTTTAGGACTTCCTTTCTCCATTAAATCTTTTGAGCTGGGATGAGCTCTGTCCTTACCAGCACCCCTAGCAGTTTTTCATGCAAGAGGACCTGGTGGAGCCTTGAGTGGCACCTTGCTTTGGGTCACACTTATTTTTTTACATACTTCACGATGGATCTGTGCTGTTTTTCATTTTGATGGTGATGTCCAGAGGTGACGGAGGTGGTCCATACTGGAGATGGAGCCTAGACCAGGGTGAAATTTGGTGAACAGTGAGCTTTATCGCTGTTGACCATTTATAATCTAATGGTCCATGTCATTTGGTAAAAAAGCTCTTTAATGGTGGTACACAGTGGTGGAAGCACTGGTTTACACTTTGAAAACAGAAGTGTGGATACATATCGAGTTATTTGATGGAAACCTTATGAAGTGGTTTTTGAATTTGTCACTGCACGTTAAGTTGTATATGGTTCTTATTTAAGCACTTTATACATACAAAATTTGTATGTGTATATGTTTATTTTATATTATTGAGAATTTAATGCTGCTTTAAGAAATTTTATATAATGACTTAAAATAAAGCTTTTCAAAAGCGATTACTCACCCGTGCTGGCCTCTGGAAAAATGCCTTCCTCTTTAATGGTCACCCTCACTTTAACTTTATCTTTAGAGTGCGGACCACCTATCATACACATCTCTACAGCTTCTTCTTTACCTTCAACTTTTACATCGGCCGACTCTTGAACCTAAACCCATAAAAATAATAAAAAAAGTAATATCTTTACAATAAAAGACTACATACAACATGGGTTCAGATCATCTCTAAAGATCTTACAAGATGGAGACAATGAGACCCTACCTGATGATGGTGAGGGATCTTATGATGTTCCTGTGTGGAATACAGAAGATGAGGACATCTCTCTGGTGGGTTCCCATTACTGGATCCATCTGTAGGAAACACATACTGAAAGAGTGTATCAACGTGCCTTACTAAAAAATTATATTTCATATTACATTTTGTTAGGGCTCATTCTACGATGGAATGTGGGCCCTTGCTAATGTCATTAACGAGCCAGACTAACACTCATTCATACACCTTGGACAGCAGACAGCTGTATTTTGCATATAGATGGCAAGACGTTGGACCTTTTCATGTACAAGGACCTTTTCATGTACTGTTTCTGTGAGATATGTTCTATTGTTAAATTGACTCATGAACTGTAACCAGTTTCAAGCAGTTTTTGCCGCCAAAATATCCTTTAAATGGGAGAGCGAAACTTGAAATAAACAGTTGTGTCTGTACTAAGCTTGAGTGCTATGTGTCGTCACACCTCCTGGCCAGACGAGAGAGAATTCACTATCTAGGGAAATTGGGACTGAAGGGCCGTATATCATCTTGTAAATTGCCTCCTGACGAGATTTGAGCTAACACATACACTGACTGAATACATTGTTTCTATGTGTTTATCAGATGATAGGGGATCTAGGTGGTGCTGCTAATTCAGTGGTGGACAATCTAGGCAAGCCCTCAAAACAAACTGTTGACACAATGCTGGTTGCTAAAACAAACTCTTACTTCTACTACTGTATATTTCTATGCCAGGGGTCAACAAAAATACGGCAAAACCATCCCAAAATTAGGGTCAGGGTCATCTACTGATAGGAACATGATGTAAGGGGATTTCTCGTGGGGACCTTGATGCAAGGGGGGCTCTGAAGAAAACCCAGACTTAAGGGGGGGACTATGACAGTGGCGAAACTACCAGGGTCGCAAAGGTCACACAGGTGACAGGGCCCTGGCGTTCCACCACTGTGGGGGAAACCCACTGATGGGAACATGATGCAAGGGGATCTCTGATGGGGACCTTGATGTAAGGGGGGCTCTGAAGAAGACCCTGACTTAAGGGGGAGATTATGACAGTGGTGGAACTACCAGGGTTGCTAATATCGCACTTGTAACTGGGCCCTGGTGTTCTGCCATCATGGGGGAAACCCGCTGCGGGATTGTAAGGTTCGGTTCACACTGTTGCAACACCAATGTCGCGCGACTTGCTTGCGATTTCCTTGGACTTGCTTGTGATTTCCTTGTGACTTGTGATTTAACACTGCAGTCTATGGCACTCAAATCGTCCATTGAAATTAATGTGTTTTGACTTGTCACGCAACCTTATGTGTTACAGGGGCTTATAAAGGGCCCGTGATGGGAGTAAATTCCCCAGGATCAGTGGGAAGGACACTGAGCCAAGAGAAAAGGGTATCAGGCTCAAAGGGAAGGGCACAGGAACAAAGGACCCCAGGACCGATGGAAAGGGGGCTCACCATGGTTTCTTGCACTGAGTCCCTGAAGGTTCTAGTCAAACCTCTAGACTATGATATGGACTCTAAGATAAGGACTCTAAGGCCTCTTAAGGTGGACTCTAGGGTAGGGGGCTCTGATGGGGACGCTGATGTAAGGGGGGCTTTGTTTTACTGAAGTTCTGTTTATCAGATGATGGGGGATCTAAGTAGATCTTCAGATGAGGAAAGGTATAGTCTTCTGTTGACTCACCAGTAGTTGGAATGATCTGCTGAATCTCTGAGTTCTCATCCTTATATAGATCCTTAGAATCTTCTATGTACTCCCAACCCTGTATCAAGAAAAAGCAATATATAGACACCAAATTATTAAAATGCCGCTAACTGGATACTTTCCCATAATTCTGAGTATCGCTTACCTCTCCTGTCAACAGTTTAAGGATCCTATTAGTGACTTCGAGAATCTTCTTGTTGGTGTTACTCTCAGATGCCAAGAAGTGAGATGAGTCCATGTTGATGGGATATTGTGCATCACCTGATGTTTTCTTGACCACTGTGTAGTCCTGTATATAGAAAAACAACTTTTACTAAATTAATTCACAGAAGATGTTTCTCTCCTTTCCAGTCACATTTGTATTTTAATAATAGAGTGATGTCATGTGACCTCCCAGAATCCTCCTCACTTCTACGGTCAGGTCTGTGTTTTATTCATAGAGATAAGAGTGATGTCATGTGACCTCCCAGAATCCTTCTCACCTCTCCAGTCAGGTCTGTGTTTTTTTAATAGAGATAGGAGTGATGTCATGTGACCTCCCAGAATCCTCCTCCCCTCTCTGGTCAGGTCTGTGTTTTATTAATAGAGATAAGAGTGATGTCATGTGACCTCCCAGAAGCCTCCTCACCTCTCCGGTCAGGTCTGTGTTTTATTAATAGAGATAAGAGTGATGTCATGTGACCTCCCAGAATCCTCCTCACCTCTCCGCCCAGTTCTTTGTTTTATTAATAGAGATAGGAGTGATGTCATGTGACCTCCCAGAATCCTCCTCACCTCTCCAGTCAGCAGGTAGATGATCTCCAACGTAAGATCTAATAACTCTTTTATGTATATTTTGTGCTTGTCCATTGCTTGCTTGGAGGACACACATGTATCTGTGTTGGAGCAACTGTCCCTGAAGTGTAGATCCAAGAAAACATCATTATATGGTCAAGAGATAGTTGTGCATCACATAATATTAAACAACATTGGTCCATGGGTGGTAGATCAGCATTACCAACAAAACGCTTCATGGTAGTTTGCTAAATAGGCAGGTGTTCAGCAAATTGCGAATACTAGGGTCAAGAATGGACCTCTTTTCCTCTAATAACCTATGAGAAGAAGACCAATATAAGCTGTACAAGGTGGAATGTGTTGTGCCAAAATGTTGGAGGGGAGAAAATGAGGAGTTTACTCCATCCTTCATAGAAGGACTCTCTACAGTGATTAGAGATTATTATTTACCATTGTGGACTATATGGGGTCTCGATGAAACAACAACGTCCGGTGGACCATCCAGGATTAAAATGTTTGCCAAAACAGAAAATTATCAGGATTTCTGAAGAGTGGTAAAAGAACGGAAACGTGAAAAAAATAAAAAACGAGGACTCTGCTTTAATAGAGGGTCTGCCGAGGTCTTACCTTGCCCTCCTGTTGGCAGCCATCTTGGACATGTGCAGACTGCAGCGTCTTATAAACTCTGATTGCATCATCACTTGCCTGCTGCTTGGGCGTCGCACAGTGATGATGCTGCACATCTGACTATATCAATCACCTGATTAGTTGCAGTCCTTGCCCTTGCGTTTGTGCTCCAAGGTGCATCACTGTTAGCAGTCTTCTGTACTCCATGTTCCTCCATGTCTGACCAGGCTTGGCTGATGACTCTTCTGGTTCTCGACCCTGCATCGGCAGATGACTTGGCATTGGCAGACTACCCACTTCTGGACTCGACCCCGGCTTGGATAACTACCTGCTTTTGGACCTGACCCCAACTGCTCCTTTCTCTTGCTGTGTGTTTATTGTTATTTGCTCCAATAAACTGCCTTATTTTACCTGCATCTCTGTCTGGTTTCCTGCACCCTTACAAGGTCACTGACCTGGAACACGTCTACATGCCAAGAAAGCCAGAAGAGAGTTCAAACTTTGCTTATTTGCTCATGGTCAAAGTTTCTAATTTGGAAGCCATTGGATCAGCCTAACAGCCAAGAGAGGTAACCAATGGCAGCTTCCATGTTCACTTGGTAAGGGTTGACTCAAGGCGTGAGGGCAGCTTAAAACACCTTTTAAGGTTTTTTATTTTTCTGTATTCCCAGTTAGAAGATTTTTTTCCCACTTCCTGTGGATACTCTGGGACTGGAAGTGAGGGGAATCTCTACAACAGGGATGCAGGCAAAAACTAGATCACTTTTAGAGTATATTGGGGAAGGGTCAGAACCTATCATTTATTACTATTTGTGTGGAGAAAATTCCTCTCACTTATAGTGTAGTCACCAGAAAGAAAGCGAGTGAAGATCTCTGGAGTGGGGGGACCAAAAAAAAAAAGAACTAAAGGCAGACAGAAGTTCTAGTGGGGAACATGCATTATGGCAATTTTACCAGATTATGAAGTGTGAGGGGCATCAATTATGGCAAATATGCCAGTTTGTCAAATTTGAGGAACATTATAATGGCAATTTAGCCAGTGTATGAAAAGTGAAGAACATCAATTACAACAATTTTGCCGGTTTATTAAGTGTGAGGAACATCAGTTTCGGCAGTTTGGCCAGTTTATGGAATATGACATGAGGAATACCACATACGGCAACTTTGCCAGCGTATGAAATGCGAGGAATATCAATTACAGCAATTTTGCCATTTTTGTAAGCGTCAGTAACATCAGTTTTGGCATTTTGGCCAGTTTTTGAAGTGAGAGGAATATCAATGACAGCAATTTTGCCAATTTATACATTGTGAAGAACATCAATAATGACAATTTTTCCAGTTTATTACAAAGTTGTAAGTGTGAGGAGCATCGGTTTTGGCAGTTTAGCCAATTTTGCCAGTTTATGAATTGTGAGGGATTTCAATTACAATAATTTTTCCAGTTTATGAAGTGTGAGAAAGATCAATAATGGCAATTTTGCCAGTATATACAGTGTGAGGAACATTTTGCCAGTTTATTAAGTGGGAGGAACATAAATTTCTGCAATTTTGCCAGTTTTTTTTTTACGTTGTAAGCATGAGGAACATTGGTTTTGGCAGTTTGGCCAGTTTATGAAGTGAGAGGGACATCAATTACAACAATTTTGCCAGTTTACAAAGTGTGAGGGACATCAATTTATGGTAATTTTCTCAGTTTATAACGTAGGAGGAACATTAATTTTCGGCAATTTTGCCAGTTTATTACAATGTCGTGAGTGAAAGGAACATCGGTTTTGGCATTTTGACCAGTTTATGAAGTGTGAGGGACAATTACAATGATTTTGCCAGTTTATACAATATGAGGAACATCAATTTACAGAAATTTTGCCAGTGCATGAAGTGCGAGGAACATCATTGAAAGCAATTTTACCAGTTTTTATAGTGTGAGGACCATCAATTTCTGCAATTTTGATAGTTTATTACAACCTAGTAAGCACGAAAAACATCAGTTTCGGCAGTTTATGAAGTGTGAGGAACACCAATTACAACAATTTTGCCAGTGCATAAAGTGCGGGGGAACATCAATAAAGGCAATGTTGCCAGTGTATGAAGTGTGAGGAACATCAGTTTATGGCAATTTTGCCAGTTTATTAAGTATGAGGAACATCAGTTTCGGCGGTTTGGCCAGTTTATAAAGCCATTCCTATCCAAATTCCGACACAGGTGGAAATATCTATTTCGTTTATAGTCCCCCCAATTCTAAAAAAAGACCTTCTGCTGAAGGTCTTCACTGAACTTCTTTGACACGTCAATAGTCGTTTTTTCTTTACCAAATTGTTTCACACTCTTTGTATGCTTCACATCAACATCATAACGTTCCCCCTCAAAGTTTAGTGATTGGAAATATACTATTCGAAATTCGGCAACTGAACAGAATGCTGCCATTTTCCAGCGACCTTTATAAACGGGCAAAATATTTTACAAAGCAAGATTTAAAACATTCCATGTGTAGTAAAATGTTCCCGTACAACTTTCTAAAATATAGAGAATCGGGGTAATTCGTGCTTAAATCCGCACAGCTCCAAAGCGACCGAACATTACAGCTTGTGGAAAAGGGACCAAAACCTCGACACATATAATACTCCAGGCAGCCTGGATGTGCAGTGAACAAAACATACCTTTCCCGAGGATTTGGGCTTCAGCCGATGATGTCACAGGAAGCTGGTGTGGAGGACTATGGGTAGCGTAGTTTCTCTAATAGATTCTGTATAGGCTCAGTGTTTTGGCAGGAGATTAACCCTTTGTTAATGAAGGTTTTGAGCTTACGTAGGGAGGTCTCAAGCTCATGGATGAGGCAACAACGAGCCAGGGGTTCAAATTCAGATACAAAGGGATTAGGAATCTCTAGCCAAGACTAAAACTGATTAACCCTTACCTGGTATTCTAAGTATTAACCCCTTATGGCGAAAGGGGTGATGGGACCGGTTGCCATGATCTTAGTTTTCTTAATGTTCAATGTCAGGCCAGTCTTTGCGCTCTCCTGTTTCACCTTCATTAAGAGACTCTTTAGTTCCTCTTCACTTTCTGCCATTAGTGTGGTAGCATCAAGGCATTAATCCTCCCAAAAACAGGCCCATTGCTTGCATGAGGGCTGAGGAGCACTGAGGCAGGGTGCTGGGATGTTTTCAGTAAGCAATGTACAGCACCCTGCCAGCCCCTCCCACCAGCCATGAACTGCCTGCACTGCATGGAGAACCACAGAGACCCAGTGATGACATCTCTGGGTCCAAAATAAGGTATATAAACAAGGTATATAGAGGAAATGGATAGGTTTTATTTAATTATTTGTATGGCAAAGGGGAGGGGGGTATAAACAGATGAAATTACATTAGCTTTAATGTTGTATTTGGACTGTAGATGAACATTGGAGGGAAGTGTAGATGTAGATTGGGTATGAGAAAGGTCTCCCTTTGGTCGCACGTCTGAAATATCCCTCTGAACAATGTGTTAGGGGCAACCTCAGCCTGCATCCCAACCAGTCCATGCCCCCAACATGTTTCACTCCACCCCCGGAGCCTAATTATGGGGATGTAGGCTGCAGATTGGGTATGAGAAAGGTCTCCCTTTGGCTGCACATCTGAAAAATCTCTCTGAACAACGTGTTAGTGGCAACCTCAGCCTGGACTCCAACCAGGCCATGTCCCCAATGCGTTTTACTCTGCCCCTCTGAGCTTAATCATGGGGATGTAGGCTGCAGATTGGGTATTAAAAATGTCTCCTTTTGGTCACACATCTGAAAAATCCCTCTGAACAATGAGTTATTGGCAACCTCAGCCTGGACTCCAACCAGGCCATGCCCCCAACGTGTTTTGCTATGCTCCTCAGAGCTTAATCATGGGGATGTAGGCTGCAGATCACTATTTAGTATACCCAGAGCTGCAGTTGATTTTGTATTAGAGCCGTATTGTAGTATTATTTATTTACAGCCCCAGTTTGGAAGCTCCTATAGCTGAAGCCTAGTACACACTATTGGAAAATTTGACAAACGATCATTATTTTGGATTTTCCACAAAGGTGCGTATCGTAATGTAACCGAAAATATTATTAATCTTGTATGAAAATTCCCAAACAACAAAGGTAAACATAGCTCCATACTAACAGTGGAAGTGATATAATTATAGTGCACATGACCCTTCCAGCCACGTGCACCAAATACGTTCAATTATTTCTGTACTCTACACATTAACCACTTCCCGGTGGGTGGACGTCCATGGATGTCCTTGGCTTTCATCTGTTATACCGGGATGATGCATGCAGGTATCTTTTTTTTTTGAGCCAGCAGTTCCCTGTGTTGTAAAAGTCATCCTAGCGGCTGATTAGCTGCTGGACTGCTTTTACAGACAGCGGGGGTAGACGTGCCCCCTCCCTTCCTGGCACCCACCGGCATCTCTCCGAGCTCTCCTATGTGATCGGGAGCCCAGTATCCAATCTGGTGGTGCCGCCAGGTTACCATAGAGCTGGCCATGGACCAAATGGTCCCGACCATCTCTATGGTCCTGGGAGGCCGGAAGCGATGTCATGACGTCAACAATAAATAATATTTCCAGCACTATATTGACAAAATATATGTATTGAGAGTGACAAAAAAATTGCAACAATCGCCATTTTATTGGGTCTCTGCTAAAAAAAATATAAATATATATATATAATATTTGGGGGTTATAAGTAATCTTCTACGAAAAAAAATGTAAACAAAAAGTGCCAGAAAAAGCCTGGTCTTCAAGTTGTTAAAGCGTGACATGTTAGGTATCTATTTACTCGGCGTAACATCATCTTTTATGTTTTACCAAAAAAATGGGTTGTATATATTTTTTGCATTAACCACTTTAGCCCCAGCCCTATTTCGGACACTTTTTGTTCACAAGTTAAAACCAGTATTTTTTCCTAGAAAACTACTTAGAACCCCCAAACATTATATATATTTTTTTAGCAAAGACTCTGGAGAATAAAATGTCGGTCATTGCAAAATTTTTTGTCACGCGGTATTTGCGCAGCGGTCTTTAAAACGCCATTTTTTTGGAAAAAATTTGAAAAATCACATTTCACTGCATTTAAAAAATACTAAACAGTAAAGTTAGCCCATTTTTTTTGTATATTGTGAAAGATGATGTCACGCCTAGTAAATAGATACCAAACATGTTACGGTTTAAAATTGCGCCCCCCCGTGGGATGGCGACAAACTACGGTCAATAGAGATCTCAATCTGCGACGCTTTAAATTTATTTAACGGTTACCAGTTTAGAGTTAGAGTGTAGCTCTTTTTTTTTAATTATTGCCCACGCTCTGGCGATCGCGGCGATACCTCACATGTGTGGTTTGAACAGCGATTTCATTTGCGGCTCGACTTGCGTATACGTTTTTTTTTGTGCGCGAGCTAACGGTGACGGGGACGGCTAAATTTTTTTTTTTTTTTTTTCCTATTTATTTTTTCTTTTTTTTTAAACTTTATTACAGGTTTTTAAAAAAAAAAAAAAATCTGATCACTTTTATTGCTGTCACAAGCAATGTAAACATCCCTGGTGACAGCAATATGTCGTGACAGGTACACTTTATGGAGGGATCGAGGGTCTAAAAGACCCTAGACCCCTCCACTACACTTCCCTGTATGCAAAACGCCGAAAACGGCATTTTTGCATACAGCCGTTTTTCAAATCTGCCGCCTTTTGCAGCACAGTAACCCGGAAGTGACGTCATGGACGCCGCCTCCGGGTTACGTCATCGGAGACCCGATCGATGCCGTTTCCGGCATTCATCGGGACTCCATCCAGCCGGCGGACGTGCCGGCTGGGTGCTCGGGGCTCCCGGTGGGACGGTAGCCCCGAGCAAAGCCGCGGAAGGCGGCGGGAGGGGGGGGAAGTCCCCTCCCGCCCCCCCGGGTAACGATCGAGCGGCTCCCGAGCCGCATCGATCATTACCGACGGAAAGCCGACCGTCGGCTTCAAACAACGGTACCGGGATGATGCCTCTAGCTAGAGGCATCATCCCGGTATAACCACTCAAAGTCAGCCGACGTAGAGGTTACGTGACTGGTAGTAAAGTGGTTAAAATTCATTAAAGTGTATTTCTTCAGAAAAAAAAAAAAAATTGCATTTGAAAAATCACTGCATTATTACCCTGTTACATAAAAATTTGCACCCACCATTTTATTCTTTAGGGTCTAAAAAAAAAAAACAATTGGGTTATATATTGTGTTTTTTTGCATTAAAATTCATTAAAGTGTATTACGCCCCCCTCCTCAAAAAATTGCATTTGAAAAATCGCAAAATACTGTGTGACATAAAAAAATTGTAAACGAACACTATTTTATTCTTTAGGACCCCTGCTTATAAAAAAAATATGTATAACGTTTGGGGTTTTGAAAGAACAAAAAGTCTGGAATTTGATGCACTCTACGATATCTTTTTTATAAACAAGCAAAAAATTTGGGGGAGCATACCCATGTATTTCTAAAGCTGGTGCAGCTATGAACCAAAAGACATGTATATTAAAAAAGAATAGCGCACACATGCAAAAGAAATTATTACCAAATTTTCAAGACAATCCAATAATGGGGTACTTTGACGTAGTGGTGGGCTTGAGCACTATATGGCCATATGGTGGGACTAAATCCCCATTTTTATTTATGGATTGTCTTGAAAATTTGGTAATAATTTCTTTTGCATGTGTGCACTATTCTTTTTTAATACACATGTCTTTTGGTTCATAGCTGCACCAGCTTTAGAAATACATGGGTATGCTCCCCCAAATTTTTTGCTTGTTTATTATCTATTCGGTCTGACCAGACTACCGAGGCTGAGCAACCCTCACCCACCCCCCACACACACCTGTACTCTATCAGTGTCCTCTATCAAGTGGATATAGGAGGAGTCCCCTGTAGTGCATTTGCACATCTTTCCCAGCAAGGAGTATTATCTCCAAGGGTTAGAAAGGCTGGATTCATCTCTTTTTCATGGATAGTGTAGGACCCACTGATAATGGGGTACTTTGAGGCAGTGGTGGGCTTGAGCACTATATGGCCATATGGTGGGACCAAATCCCCATTTTTATTTATGGATTGTCTTGAAAATTTGGTAATAATTTCTTTTGCATGTGTGCACTATTCTTTTTTAATACAGATATCTTTTTTATGGTATCAAATCACATCACAGGTATAGAAGGAACAATAAATGGTGACGCGTTTCACGCTAAATACATTGCTTACTCAAACTTCCAATCCAATGTTCTCAGCAATTTTCTAGCAAAAATTTTTTAGATTTTTACATGTTGGAGAGAAATGTCAGAATTGGCCTGGGCAGAAAGCAGTCAAACGAAAATGAGAGGTTGTGTTAACTTACAATACTTTTCTAGCTTTCGTCTCTTCTAAACGTCATCTTTTTTCATCTGAAATCAGCTGTGGAAAGCTCTACGCTAACGTACAGATATTCGACCGATCGCTCCTCTTACGGAAATTTTCGTCTGAATATCGTATCATGTGTACTGGCCATTAGAGTTGGACCACACTCTATGAATGCACCTAAGCAGATTACATGTAGGGTACTCCTTGCAGGCAGGGGGATTGCCTTCTCTGAATTATTGCACCTTTGGAAGAAATGGACATGGACCAGATCCTGATAAGGAGAATAGATCTGGTAAGAGAAGTGAAGGAGGAGGTCAGGTTGGGTCAACATTTTTTTATTACATGTATATTGTCAGTACAAAATCAGAACACTCGGAATTATTTCCACCTGAGCGAAAGGACGTGGTCTTCCTGAGGAACAGGAAATTACTCATACTATGAGGAGCACGGTGGTTTCATGGCGGTGTGAACCTTTTGATGAGTAACCAGTTGGGCTTTTTGTGCAAAACATTTACCGCACTGGCTGCAGGAGAACGGCCTCTCACCTGTGTGCGTCCTCTGGTGCCTCCGCAAGGCCGACTTCTGGACAAAACTCTTGTAGCACTCCGAACAGGCGTACGGACGCTCGCCCGTATGAATGCGCTGATGGATAGCTAACTGTCCTTTATCGACGAAGCACCTCCCGCACTCCGCGCAGGAGTAAGGCTTTTCGCCTCGGTGAAGGCGCTCATGGATGACTAAAGCCCACCGCTGGACAAAACATTTTCCGCACTCCGAGCAGGAAAACGGCTTCTCACCCGTGTGGATCTTCTCATGGATTCGCAAATAATTCTTGAAGGCGAAGCTCTTCCCGCACTCATTGCAGGTGAAATCCTTGTTGCCGTTGTGAGTCTGTTGATGCATCAAAAGGGAGGACTGCCTAGAGAAACACTTTCCGCACTCCTTACACGGGAAAGGCTTCCTGTCCGTGTGGATGATCTGGTGGGAGGCCAAGTTGGTCTTCGTGGTGAAACATCTCCCACACACAGGGCAGGGGAAAGGCTTCTCGCCTGTGTGGACTCTGACATGCTGGATGAGTTTTGATTTCACAGGAAACCGTTTCCCGCAATCAGAACACGAATATGGTTTTTTTCCTGTGTGGGTTGGCCGATGGTCCTTCAGATCACTTTGCGATGCAAAGCTTTTTCCGCAGTCTGAACAGATGAATGAGCTGATGTCTGTGTCAATCTTCTGGTCTTCAGGAAGGCTTGACTCCCACGTAAAACAAGGACCAGGCTCATCCTTTTCTGGTTTGGAGACAGGCTGCTCTTCAGCATTAGAGGGGTCCAGAGATGTAACTGAACTAGGAAGTCCTGCATGTGTATCTGGGCTATCAGTATATGGTCTATCGGGAGAAGATCCCTCAGAACTAGAAGGATCAGGTGGTCTGCCTGCACCATGAAGTCCTGGATTCGGGCTAACAGTATGAGACCTATCTGAAGATGGCCCTTTGGGGTTAGGGGGGTCTGGTGACCTATCTTTGCTGTGAAGTCCTGCATTTGAGGTAAAAGTGTGTGTTCCTAAATTTTCTTGGGTGGTGACATCATCTTCACCATCACAGGTTGGAGATGAGGTAGGGCAACCCTTAGAGGTTTTCCTGATGTAGTGTTCCTCTGCTGGGGATATAAAGAAGGAACATGGTGAAGATGCCAAATTTTTTGCATCAGATCATCATCATCATATAAACATCTTTTGTAATCAACATATATTACCCACCTGTGCTGATCTCTGCAATAACCTCTTCCTCCTTTACAGTCACCTTAATTTCAGTGTTCTCCATCACGTGTTCTGGATCCCTCAAACATGTGTCATCTTTCTCTTCTTCACCTTCATTCTTCAATTCAGACATAGCTTCATTCTAAGGTTTCCAAAAAAAGGGACATATTATAGAACATAATCTAAGACTATATACCAAAATGTGGGTGCCGCTCAGGCATGAAGTGAAGCCCAGGCTACACCCTGGTGAGGGCTGGCTGGAAACGAGTTTGTCCAGGCTCCAAGCTGCAGCAAAATAGAGTAAAGAAGTCCATGCGCCGCACATCAATTGCAGACCCGTATATGGAGAGGTGACTGGTAACCTCAGGCCGACCAGGCCATGCCTGCAATGTGTTTTTCTCCGCCCCTCGGAGCTTAATTATGGGGAAGATTATGTTTGGCTTGTAATATCCACAAATCATTCCTATGGAATGTACAGTGAAAGGTCACGTTGAGGGTCTCAGCTCCACCTACCTGATGATGGTGAGGGATGATGTGACTTTCCTGTGTGGAATCCCAGGAATACAGAAAACGGGGACATCTGTCTGGTGGGTTCCCATTACTGGATCCATCTGTAGGAAACACACACTGACTGAATACATTGTTTCTATGTGTTTATCAGACGATGGGGGATCTGGTGGACAATCTAGGAGGACCTCCAAAACAAACTGTTGACATGCTGGTTGCTAAGACTAATGCTCGATTCTACTATATCTTTAGGCCAGGGGTCTCCAAGCCATGTCCCGCAGCTAGGGTCAGGGTCACCCACTGATGGGGAAATGATGTAGGGGGAGCTCTGATGGGGACCTTGATGTAAGGTGGAATGCTGATGAGGATTCTGATATAAGAGGGGCTCTAAGAAGGACTCAAATGGGGGCTCTTGGTGGATCTTATTTTCTTACCAGTTGATAGGAATGAGTGTTGACTCTCCATCTTCTCATCCTCGTATAAATCCTTACATTCTTCTACATATTTCCAACTAGGAACCTGACACACACAATGATACAGTCACCATCCAGACACATCCCTTGTCTGTTACTGGATAATGTCCCAGAATTCCCGACACCGCTCACCTCTCCTGTCAGCAGCTCAGTAATCCTATAGATGACTTCTAGAATCTTCTTCTTGGTTTTAATTTTGGATATCAAGGAGTAAGGTGGAAACACCAAGACAGGGCTCTGTCCATCATCTGATGTCTTCTTAACTACTGTGTAATCCTGTGTATGGCAAGAGAGTTAAAGTTATTACTTCCCAAAACCCTCCTCACTTCCCCGGTCAGGTCTGTGTTTTAATAATAGAGATAAGAGTGATGTCATGTGACCTCCTAGAATCCTCCTCACCTCTCCGGTCAGGTCTGTGTTTTATTAATAGAGATAAGAGTGATGTCATGTGACCTCCCAGAATCTTCCTCACCTCTCCGGTCAGGTCTGTGTTTTATTAATAGAGAAGAGAGTGATGTCATGTGACCTCCCAGAATTCTCCTCACCTCTCCGGTCAGCAGATAAATGATCTCCAGTGTAAGATCTAATATCTTCCTTATTTCATCCTTGTCCTTGTCCATTTTGTTGGCTCGTGGAACAGACTCTGGCCTCTATTTGAGCGGGTGACCTTAAGAAAACCAAAAATTACGAAGTTAAAAAAAAAAAAAAAAAAAAAAACTTAAATGGAGTTGTCAGTAAAATATTGTACATTAAAAAATGCTGGCAAGTAACATTAACACAACATCGTCAAATCAACTTTGCATGTTAATTGATCCAAGGCAATATGGAGACATAACTCTAAAGTATTGAAATAAGGAACCGGGTATTCAAGCAACAACCCATTTTTCTCTTTTAAAGCCCGTGGTGTGTGAACACACTCGAACTAACACCCGGTGCATAAAAAAGTGCACACACGCAAACCTGAGACACACAAAAAGTGCACTGGGCGTACACATGGCCCTCCTCCGAAAAGGAAAGGCCCTGACCCTGATCCCCCGGAGGGCAAGACTCCTGACAGGGACTGAGGTACTCACATGGTCCCACCTGGCCAAAACCAGGCAGACCCCGTTCTCTGGGAGGTCTGCCGAAACAGCCCACCCCAAGTACTAGGTGGGGCTCCCCCTAAGGGAGACCCCATGGGAGAGGGCAAACTAAGCCAGAAGGCCATATCCACCCCCTCCCAAGACTTTCAGGGCAGGCCCGAGGACCTGCGCCGTACTAATCATGCCGTGATAAAGTATACCGCCACATAAATAAAAACAAAACATGAACACACAACACAAAAAAAGAGTGGGGAAGGGGAAGTGGAGAAGTGCAGGTAAGTGTCAAGGTGCAAGACCTTGACAAGCCCCTCGGCCAGGAATAAAAAATTCCTCTGGTCCTGGCCAAAAGGCAGATCCCAAGAGGCAGGTGCAGAAAAAGTGTGTATGTGGTGCAGTGACCAAGGTGCCAAAAAAATCAAGATAAGCTACCCCTCACCAGTGAGAATTACGCCACCCCAGGGACACGTACACCATGAGCTTTTTTCGGTCCCGGCCTTCAGCCAGACCAGTGCAGCCTATCCCTACCAGCAGACATCGGAACTTGGACGGCTTAGGAAGAGCCTACCTTCAACTGGGGACAAGCCTTTTGCAAGGCCAGATTCAACCCAGGAGGAAAGGCCCTCCCATCACCATCCCCGTTCCTCAGCCAATTACATCCAGGAGCAATACTAACCAGCCTCCAGGACAGACCGACCGGCTTTCTTGCTCCCTTCAAACTGGTAAGAACAGCTTAAATTATTCAAATCAGGAGGCAGCGGACCCCACATGCTTTCCCGGACATGACCTACTTTCCATACCCTAGTGACGTCCAGGCGCTCCGGATTTCGGTCATGCCGGTACTAGCTAAGGTCCATACTAACTGATAAGAACAGATACTACACTTGATCTTAGCCAAAAGGCCGAAGAAGAGGGTACCTACCCTCAAAACAGCCATTGAAAGGTTGAGCCATTGAAGGTTGAGAAAGGCTGCTCTAGAAGATATCACATTCCAGCCATAAGCCTTGATGATGACCTACCACCTCCATGACCTCTTGTGATCATTGGTAAACTTCCTACTTGGTACCTGGCCTGCACCATCTCTTTCCATTTGGCCTTGTCTTTTGCCAGGTTACCGTTCTGCTTTACGTCAGGGCAGCTATTCATTTCCTGGATGTCATCCATCCATCATGTTCTTCTCCCTTTCCCGTTCTTTGTCTTGCCCTCTTGCACAGGTCTTCTCCAGCTGAGTTTCTTGAGATAAGGCCAAAAGAATTGGCAATTTTCTCTTCAATATTCCTTCTACAAGACCTGGTTCAGCTTCATTGACCCATCAATCATGACGATGTTCCTCCAGATGATTATATGGCTCCTTCTTTAACACCAACGTTCAAATCTTCTTTATGAGGGAAAACATTTCTGAGAACAGAGTGGAGCTGCATTGGTAGCAATCTCTTCTATGTTCCTCACCAGCTCTTTGGGTCTAATTGGTTAGTTTATAATTCGTAAAATGGGCTGAATAACATTAATTGTATAAAAAAAAAAAAAAAAGCATGCATGATGAATCTGTACCACAGTAGCCATGTCCCCCTCCTTCCTCCACATTGGTCTGATGTTAGGTTGGGATGCTCTTCCATGTTCCTCACCAACTCTTTGGGTCTCCAGAAGCTTTGTTTGGCCTTTGGCCATTCCGACTCTGTCATAATCATCATTGTTCTTCAGGTTTTCATGAGTCCATAGTCTGATTGGTTAGTTTATAATTCGTAAAATGGGCTGAATAACATTAATTGTATAAAAAAAGACAAACACGATGAATCTGTACCACAGTAGCCATGTCCTCCTCCTTCCTCCACATTGGTCTGATGTTAGGTTTGGATGCTCTTCTATGTTCCTCACCAGCTCTTTGGGTCTCCAGAAGACTTGGCCATTCCAGCTCTGTTAGCCTCATTGTTCTTCAGGTTTTCATGAATCCATGCCTGATTGGTTAGTTAATAATTCGTAAAATGGACTGAATAACAATAATTGTATAAAAAAAGATAAACATGATGAATCTGTACCACAGTAGCCGTGTCCTCCTCCTTCCTCTACATTGGTCCGATATTAGGTTTGGATGCTCCTCACCAGCTCATTGGGTCTCCAGAAGACTTGGCCATTCCAGCTCTGTCATCATCATTGTTCTTCAGGTTTTCATGAATCCATAGTCTGATTGGATCGTTTATAATTCGTCAAATTGGCTAAATAACAATAATTGTATAAAAGATACAGTACAAACATGATGAATCTGTACCACAGTAACCACGTCCTCCTCCTTCCTCTACAGTGGTCCGATGTTAGGTTTGAATGCTCTTCTATGCTCCTCACCAGGGTCTTCCTCCTTCCTCTATATTGGTCCTATGTTAGGTTTGGATGCTCCTCACCAGCTCATTGGGTCTCCAGAAGACTTGGCCATTCCAGCTCTATCATCATCATTGTTCTTCAGGTTTTCATGAATCCATAGTCTGACAGGTTCGTTTATAATTCGTCAAATTGGCTAAATAACAATAATTGTATAAAAGATACAGTACAAACATGAAGACGCTGTACCACAGTAGCCACGTCCTCCTCCTTCCTCTACATTGGTCCGATGTTAGGTTTGGATGCTCTTCTATGCTCCTCACCAGGGTCTTCCTCCTTCCTCTACATTGGTCCGATGTTAGGTTTGAATGCTCTTCTATGCTCCTCACCAGGGTCTTCCTCCTTCCTCTACATTGGTCCAATGTTAGGTTTGAATGCTCTTCTATTCTCCTCACCAGGGTCCTCCTCCTTCCTCTACATTATTATTATTATTATTATTATTATTATACAGGATTTATATAGCGCCAACAGTTTGCGCAGCGCTTTACAATGTGAAGGAAGACAATACAGTTACAATACAGTTCAAAACAGGAGGAACTAGAGGGCCCTGCTCGTTAGAGCTTACAATCTAGAAGGGAGGGTCAAGTGAAACAAAAGGCAATAACTGTGGGGGATGGGTTGATGGAGAAAAGGAGGTACATTTGTTAAGGGTTGGTAGGATAGGCTACTCTGAAGAGGAGGGTTTTCAGAGATCGCCTAAAAGTTAATAGAGTGGAGGATAATCGGACAGATAAGGGTAAGAAATTCCATAGGATTGGAGAGGCTCTGGAAAAGTCCTGGAGGCGAGCATGGGAGGAGGTGATGAGTGAGCTAGAGAGCAGGAGGTTTTGAGAAGAACGAAGAGAGTGACTAGGTTGGTATTTTGAGATGAGGCTGGTGATGTAGCTGGGGGCTAGGCTGTGGATTGCTTTGTAAGATGTTGTAAGTATTTTGAATTTAATTCGTTGGGTGAGCGGAAGCCAGTGGAGGGCTTGACAGAGAGGAGCGGCGGACACTGAGCGATTGGTGAGGTGGACGAGTCTGGCGGCAGCATTCGTGATGGATTGAAGGGGGGATAGCCTGTGTAGAGGTAAGCCAATGAGAAGGGAATTGCAGTAGTCGAGGCGCGAGATGACCAGGGAGTGAACTAGGAGTTTTGTTGTGTCTTTGGTTAGAAAGGGGCGTATTTTGGAGATGTTGCGGAGGCTGAGGCGGCAAGATTTGGACAGCGATTGGATGTGGGGTTTGAAGGAGAGTTCAGAGTCCAGGACAACACCTAAGACCTTGGCATGTGGGGATGGGCTGATGGTAATGCCATTGATATTGACGGAGAAATCAGGGGAAGGGGCACGCGGTGGAGGAAAAATTATAAGTTCGGTTTTGGATGGATTTAGTTTGAGGAAGTGGTGAGACTGATATCCAGACTGATATATCTGATAGTAAATTAGTGATGCGTGAGGAGACTGAGGGAGAGAGCTGAGGAGTGGATAGGTAGATTTGGGTATCGTCAGCGTAGAGGTGGTATTGGAAGCCGTGGGAGGCTATCAACTGACCTACAGAGGAGGTGTAGATTGAAAATAGGAGGGGTCCAAGAACAGAGCCTTGGGGGACTCCAACAGAGAAGGGAAGAGGAGAGGATGAAGTAGAATTGTAAGAAACGCTAAAGGTGCGGTTGGATAAGTAAGAAGATAACCAGTGAAGAGTACAGTCACGGAGACCAAAGGCATGGAGTTTTTTGAGGAGGAGGGGATGGTCAACCGTATCAAAGGCAGCAGAAAGGTCCAGAAGTAGGAGTACAGAATAGTGTCCATTGGTTTTGGCCGTTAGCAGATCGTTTGTCAGCTTTAGGAGTGCAGTTTCAGTGGAGTGTTGAGGCCGAAATCCAGACTGAAGAGGATCGAGGAGGCTATTCTCGGCAAGGTGGTCGCACAGTCGGTTGTAGACTAGACGTTCGAGGAGTTTGGATGAAAAGGGGAGCAAGGAAATAGGGCGTAGGTTGTTCAGATCGGTTGGGTCCAGTGAGGGCTTTTTAAGTATGGGGCTGACTAGTGCATGTTTTAGAGAGTTGGGGAAGATGCCAGAAGAGAGGGAGAGATTGAAGATGTGGGTTAGAGAGTGTAGAATAGGGCCAGAAGGTGAACGTAGCATTTGCGAGGGAACAGGATCCAGAGGGCAGGTTGTTAAGTGGACGTTAGAAGTAGTTTAGCAACCTCGGCTGTAGTGGCGGGGTTGAATGAGGGAAGTAATGATCGCACTTGTGGGCGTGAAGCATAAGGCATGGAGGAAGGTATCTGAACAGCAACAATTTCCTTACGAATTGTGTCAATCTTCTGTTTGAAGTGGTTGGCAATCTCCTGGGCAGTGAGTGAGTCAGTGGGAGGGGGTAGTGGAGGACGGAGTAGAGAGTTAAAGGTAGCGAAGAGTTGCCAGGGGCGTGATGACAGGCTGTTAATGAGAGTGATAAAATAGGTCTGTTTGGCAGTGTGGAGACTGGAATTGTATTTTTGGAGGGCGGATTTATATTGGTTGAAATCCTTCTGAGACCGAGTCTTACGCCATAGGCGCTCAAGAGCACGGCTATGCTTTTTCAGACTTCTAGTGTTATCGGTTTGCCAAGGTTGAAGGGGTCGGGGTCTGATTCGGTGTGTGGTGAGGGGGGCCAATGTGTCCAGGGAGGCTAAGAGTGAAGTGTTGTAGACAGAAGTGGCTAGGTTGGTGCAGGACAGGGGTGCAATATTGTCATAGAGGTGGCCGGTAGCAGAGTAGAGAAGAGAAGGGTTGAGATGGCGTAGGTTTCTGCGGGTAACTGTACGGTAGCTGGAGGGAGAGGAGTTGGAGTAGAGGGAGAGAGTGAAACTAATAAGGTAGTGATCAGAGAGAGGGAAAGGATTGTTGGAAAGGTTGTGCGGGGTGCATAGGTGGGAGAAAACAAGGTCAAGGATATTGCCTTCAGAGTGAGTAGAAGCGTGTATCCATTGCTTCAGGTCAAAGGAGGAGGTTAGATTGAGAAGTTTGGAAGTGGTAGGAGTGTTAATATTAACAGGGATGTTGAAGTCGCCGAGAATGATTGTGGGGATTTCAGAAGAGAGAAAGTAGGGTAGCCAGGCGGAGAAGTCATCAAGAAAGGTTGATACTGGTCCAGGGGGGCGGTAGATCACAGCTATCCTTAGAGAGATAGGGGAGAAAAGACGAATGCAGTGTACCTCAAATGAGGAGAGTGACAGAGAGGGAGGCGACTGAAGTACCTGAAAGGAGCTATGTGGGGCTAGAAGGATCCCGACACCCCCTCCCTTGCGTCCGTTGGGTCTAGGGGAGTGAGTCCATAGAAGACCACCTTGTTATAGGGCAGCAGAAGACGCAGTGTCGGATTCGTGCAGCCAGGTTTCGGTGATGGCGAGTAGATTAAATGAGTTAACGATGAAAAGGTCATGGAGAGAGGTGAGTTTATTACAGACGGAGCGGGCGTTCCAAAGGGCACAAGAGAAAGGGAGTCCAGTCTTGGGAAGAAGAGAGATAGGAACTAGATTGTGCTGACTGCGACTGCAGCCAGAGGGTGTAGGGTATGTGGTGTATTGAGCATGGGTAGATGGAGGCCCAGGGTTTGGGGATATGTCTCCAGAGGCCAGGAGAAGCAGAAAGGTGAGGGTGGTAATATGAGAGTGTGATTTATATGAGGGGACATGCCCCAGTTTCCTGGAGGATTTGTGTGCATGTGGATTTAGAAGTAGCAGGAGATGGTGAGTGCAGTAATAAGGTGAGGACAGAAGAAGTGAGGGTGATATATATAAGATGTGGGGTGGAGAAGAGGGGTGAAGTAGAGAGAATTTAAGGATGGAGGATAGGGCAGTCAGAAGAAGTGCCAGAGAGTGCATTTTACCAGGATAGAGCTGAAGAGGTTTATCAAAAAAAAAAAAAGGAGGAGATCACCTGCAGTATATGTGGTGTATATCTCAGCCTTTCCTGTGTTCCCTCACTTTGTGCATTCTCTGAAGTGCAGATTCAGAAGTGCGTCCCACTTAGAGAAATCGTCCCTACTTTGAGAAGAGAGCCCCCCGAGAGCAAACGTGCCCCCCCCTGCACACGTGCCTTCCCCAAGTGATGTGCTGATTTTATACTATTAGACCTGGGGTGGGGGCTTATCCAATTAGTAATCAGGAATTGATAAATTAGGACTGGACATATACTGCAGTTTCACTTCACAAAGATTTAAAGATAACTGGCAGATACCCCTTAGGCTCCATGTACACGGGACGTTGTTAAAAGTCCCTTTGAATGCTGGAATTTTTAGGACGTTTGAAACGTCCGTTCAGTCGCGTTTGTACCCGCGTTTAGCGGGCGTTTAGGGGCGTTTACGTTTAGAACCGTTCCTAGAGGTCAAAGAAATTATTCCCCTTTAAAATGGAAAAACGCGAACGCTAAACGCGGGTCATCGCGTTCGGACGCGTTCGGACGCGTTTGTGCGTTTGAAACGCCGGGAAACACACGTTCGAACGCAAATAATTGCGTTCTAAAAAAAGTCCCTGAACGCAACTGCCTGCAAATGACTGTAAACGACCTGGTGTACATGGACAGATAAGATAAAATGTAGATGGGTTCAGGGGCTTCTGAAAAAAACGCCCAACTGCTCCTAAACGGCCATTTCCAGCGTCCCGTGTACATGGAGCCTAAAGGTTAAAGGCTATAATGGTTGTAAATTTAAGGTAAGAAAACATAGGAGGGATAGGCTACGGATGGATAAGCAAGTAAGCATACCACATAAACTGTATAGAAAACGCAGGGTACAGGAATATTCAGTTTGGCTTGCAATCCTAGATGGACATACCACATAAACTGTATAGACTCTACATTGGTCCGATGTTAGGTTTGGATGCTCTTCTATGCTCCTCACCAGGGTCTTCCTCCTTCCTCTACATTGGTCCGATGTTAGGTTTGGATGCTCTTCTATGCTCCTCACCAGGGTCTTCCTCCTTCCTCTACATTGGTCCGATGTTAGGTTTGAATGCTCTTCTATGCTCCTCACCAGGGTCTTCCTCCTTCCTCTACATTGGTCCGATGTTAGGTGTTTGGATGCTCTTCTATGCTCCTCACCAGGGTCTTCCTCTACATTGGTCCGATGTTAGGTTTGGATGCTCTTCTATGCTCCTCACCAGGGTCTTCCTCCTTCCTCTACATTGGTCCGATGTTAGGTTTGGATGCTCTTCTATGCTCCTCACCAGGGTCTTCCTCCTTCCTCTACATTGGTCCGATGTTAGGTTTGGATGCTCTTCTATGCTCCTCTTTGGGTCTCCAGAAGACTTGGCCATTCCAGCTCTGTCATCATCATTGTTCTTCAGGTTTTCATGAATCCATAGTCTGATTGGATCGTTTATAATTCGTAAAATTGGCTAAGTAACAAAAGATACAGTACAAACATGATTAATATGTACCATAGTAGCCGTGTCCTCCTCCTTCCTCCACATTTGTCCTACGTTCAGTTTGATGTGGAGATCCATAGAAGTGACTGTCCTATGAGCTCCCATTAGATTATGATGTCATAGGGCACCATGGAAATGACATCAATGTGTAGGGTAACAGTATAGGTAGCGGTCACAGCGAGGGGTCAGGCACTGGCATTGTGTAGCCAGGAGGGAACACTAGAAGAACACATACCTGCACCTTTCCTGCTGCTCTGGGCTCTGGCTGATGATCTCTCAGGGAGGGGGAGGGGGGGGGGACGCACAGGAGTGTGGGTAATGTAGTTTTCTTCTATAGGCTCGGTCACGTGGCAAAAGCCTTGGGATGCCAAGATTAACCCTCACCTCCCTGTAGACTAATAGATGGGGGATTAACCCCTTCCTTGCACGTTTATTCTGGATTCATCCTAGGCTTATACTGAACCCAATAGGTCACTGTGAGTTAACCTTTGCCTGGCTGTAGACTCTGTTGGGGATTAACCCTTCCCTTGCCACCTATGCATGGTTTCACTGTGGATTAACCCCCGCCATGCTGTCTTTGCATTATTTTACTGTGAATTATCCCTTGCTTTGGTGTCAATAATTGGTTCTACTATAGATTAACCCTTGCCATACTGTCTATGCATTGTTTTACCATAGGTTAACCCTTGCCTTGCTGTCAGTGATTGGTTCTATCTATGATTAACCCTCTCCTTCCCAACTATACTTTTTTTTTAATACTGTGAGTTAACCCTCACTTTGCTGTGTGTGCATTAATTTACTGTAAATTAACCCTTGCCCCGCTGTCAGTGATTGGGTCTATCTTTGATTAACCCTAACCTTCCCAACTATACTTTTTTATACTATTAACCCTCACTTTGCTGTCTGCATATTCAGTTACTGTAAATTAACCCTTACTTTGATTCCAGTTATTGGTTCTACTGTAAATTAACCCATACCTTGCCATCTATGCATTGTCTTGTTGTAGATTAACCCTCGCCATGCTGTCTATGCATTGTTTTACCTCGGGTTAACCCTCGAATTTGCCATTCTATGCAGTGCTTTACTGTGGATTAACCCTTGCTTTGCTGTGAGTGATGGTCTCAATCTTGGATTAGCCCTCACCTTGTCATCTATGCACTGTTTGACTGTGGATTAACCCTCAACATCCTGCCTATGCCAGTGTGTTCATGATGTGTAACCCTCGCCTTGCCATCTATGCAGTGTTCTTCTGTGGATGAACCCCTGTCTTGCAGTCTATGCATTGCTTTAACGTGGGTTAACTCTTGCCTTGCCATTCTTTGCATTGTTTTACAGAGGATTAAATCTTGCTTTGCTGTCAGTGATTGGTTCGATCTTAGATTGACCCTATCCTTGCCATCTATGCAGTTTTCCTGTGGATTAACCCTCAATGTGCTGCCTATGCCATTGTGTGCATGAAGAATAATTTCACCTTGCCATCTATGCAGTGTTTTTACATGGATTAACCCTAACCTTACCATCTAGTTGGTGTTTTACTATGGATTAACCCCTGCCTTGCCGTATATGCATTGTTTTATCGTGGATTAACCCTTGTTTTGCAATCTATGCAGTGTTTTTACATGGATTAACCTTAACCTTGTCATCTAGTTGGTGTTTACTATGAATTAACCCCTGCCTTGCCATCTATGCAGTGTTTTTACATGATTAACCCTAACCTTGCCATCCAGTTAGTGTTTTACTATAGATTTACCCCTGCCTTGCCGTCTTCTTTTTTTTTTTTCCTAGCGTGGCTTAACCCTTGTCCTGCCGTCTATGCATCGTTTTATTGTGGATTAACCCTTGTCTCGCTAACTGTGCATAATTTTATTGTGGATTAACCCTTGTCTCGCCATCTGTGCATCGTTTTATAGTGGATTATTCCTTGTATTACAATCTATGCATTGTTTTACTGTGGATTAACCCCTGCCTTGCTGTCTATGCATTGCTTTATTGTGGCTTAACATTTGTCTTGAAGTCTATGCAATGTTTTATTGTGGATTAACCCTTGTCTTGCCATCTATGCAGTGTTTGTACATGGATTAACCCTAACCTTGCCATCTAGTTAGTGTTTTACTATGGATTAACACCTGCCTTGCCATCTATGCATTGTTTTATCATAGCTTAACCCGTGTCTTGCCACCTATGCATTGTTTTAGCGTGGTTTAACCCTTGTCTTGCCGTCTATGCATTGTTTTATCATGGATTAACCCTTGTCTTGCCATCTATTCATCGTTTTAGTGTGGATTAACCCTTGTCTTGCCGTCTATGCATTGTTTTATCATGGATTAACCCTTGTCTTGCCATCTATTCATCGTTTTAGTGTGGATTAACCCATGTCTCGCCATCTGTGCATCGTTTTATAGTGGATTCATCCTTGTATTACAATCTATGCATTGTTTTATTGTGGATTAACCCCTGCCTTGCCGTCTATGCATTGTTTTATCGTGGACTAACCCTTGACTTGCCATCTATGCATTGTTTTATCGTGGATTAACCCCTGCTTTGCCATCTATGCATTGCTTTATTGTGGCTTAACCCTTGTCTTGCCATTTATGCATCATTTTATAGCGGATTAATCCTTGTATTACAATCTATGCATTGTTTTACTGTAGATTAACCCTTGTCCGGCTTTCTGTAGAAGGGGGAAATGTGGGACTTTGAATGAAGCACATGATCATACATACCATGTGCCTCCATCCCTATTGTCCTGCTGTCTATGCATTGTTTTATTGTGGATTAACCCTCGTCTTGCCATCTATGAATTGTTTTACAATGTACTTTGAATTAAACCCCTACGTTGCTGAAGATACAGTTATTTTCTGGATTAGATGTCACCTTGTTGTAGACTGGTGGGACATCAAAAAGAGGACATCGCCCAGAGCAGGAAAACATTGAGTATAAGCGCATGGTGGCGGCCATTTTGCTGTAGCCTCCTAGGTGGAGACGTCTAGGAATGCAGCTAAATGAACAAATCAGAAGCCGAGGAAATGGAATTTGTTCTCAATGGACTGTCTGTTGTTTTGGCAGATATCGATAGAAAACTGCAATTTTAAGCATTCCTCCTGGTCTACAACACAATGGCCGAGCTGAACCAGACAGCAAAGGGTTTGGCTTTTACCCAGAATGCTGAGCGTGGGAGGGTGGAAGCTGCTTGTGCAGGAAGTGAGTGGAGGAGGCTGTGAGCCATGGAGGAGAACTGCACCCGGCTGACCGAGACCATCCTGAACCTCACCCTGGAGATCATCTACCTGCTGACCGGAGAGGTGAGGAGGATTCTGGGAGCGCAGGCGCCAAGTGCGCTCCTTTTATTTCTTTTGGTTTTCAATGACAAAAAATTGGAGTGCTCATTTTTGTTTTTCAAATTGTTCTGTGTTTTGTTTTGTTTTGTTTTTTTACAACGGACTAAAAACGTAACAACAGATGGGGAAAACCTTTAGCCGCTATTTGCACCCGAGCGATTTTGCGCCTACGCACGACACTCAGCAACAGGAAACCTTTTCTTTTAAATGCAATTTGCTTGAAAAGGTTCTTTTTTTTTTTTTTTTTTTTTTTCATGTATTTTTGGCCCCGTAGACTTTAAGGCCTCATTCACACCTGAGTGGTTTTTTTGCACGTTTTTCATGCGTAAATATGCGTCGCGCCTAGGGCACGCTAAATGCCCCAAAGTAGTTCTGGAACCTTTTGAGTGTTGTTGGGTTTTTTTGTTTTGCATGTTGCAACTAACAATGCGCTACATGTGACAAACGCCCCAAAATATCTCCAAAATATCTCCAAAACCTTTATGGTCGCAGGGTGTCACCCCATTTTTCAGTGCGTGTTTTTAGTGGCAAAATGGGCTTCTGCTGCCCACGCCTGGGTTGCCATTGAAAATTAATGGCACCGCAAGCGCCACCAGCGTTTGCGAAAAATGAACATTTATTTGCGTTTAAAGAACTTGCGGACGTAAATGCAGCCTAAGTACTTGTTAACATTTGCGATTGGGGCAGTTATCACATTTTTAACGCCCCCCCCAGCTGCTCCCTCTTTTGCGGGTGAGGGGTGTACACCTGACGCGACCAGGATACAGAATTTGTACCCCCTGTTGCGCTAGGCGGGTGATACCACCTCAACCTATTCAAGTGAATGGTGCCACACTGCAACCGACCCTGCAGTTGCGCCCTACGTGGCATTTAGGGGGTAACGCAGGCAATGGGGCAATACTACGCCTTCTCTCCGCCTGTCTATTGCTGTCTGAATGTGGGTCATGCTTCAGCAAAGCAAGTTCGAACAAGCCCTAAAAAATGCACGACGCAAGAATTTTTGCGCCTGAGCAAGACTCCTTTCATGGGGTGGTAAAAACAGGTAGGTGATCTGCATTCTGCATTTTCTATTGCCCCCACCCCATCCAGAGGACATGGTGGAGCACAAATGGCCGGCTATGACAGGCAGAAAACTCTCCCATGTACGTGAATGGGACCGCGCTGCAACCGCAAGCTGAATGCTTGTTGCGATGCGGCCCCACAATGGCAAAAAAAAAAGGCATGGGAGTGGTAGTATCACCTCCTCAAAGCCTGCAAACCTCTTTTCACCGTCCTCTGAAAAGCAATCAGATCGCTTTTCAGGGGGAGCGGTAAACAATGTTGCTAGTTTTGGGGCTCGCATACACTTGTGGCTGAGGGGGGGGGGGGTGGTAACAACACGTGGCTAAACCACATTTTTTTCACCCCACCCCCCCCCCCCCCCCCAAAAAAAAAAGGGTGCACACATGCCATGATGAGGGGTGCTCCGTGGCTCTGAAATGTCGCTGTTCTTTGCTGTGATCGTTTAATAAAAATTTGGACCCTTTCATGAAAATCCTTGGCTCATACACATAGCCCAGTCATGATGCCTTGCTGAACGGCTGCAGCAGGAGTTAGCCCTCCCCCCCCACCTGTTGCATTCGGCAGGCACTACCTATTCAAGTGAATGGGGCCACACTTCAACTGCCTTGCAGCCACATGCAGTGCGCTCTCCTGCGGCGCAGTACTGCAGTGATCGGTGATACTACTATACACTTTTATTGTACTAATTGGCTGGGAAGGGGTTAACATCTAGGGGATCAAGGGGTTAAATACGCGCCTAACAATGTGTAATGTGTGTACAGTGTGCAGCTTTTACTAATCGATCTCTTAGTTTCTCATTCCTGCTTTACAGGGATAAGAAACAGAGAGATCGTTCCCTCTTTCACAGAGCCCTGTGTTGTGATTGGATAGAGCCGATCAGCAGGTCCAGACTGTGAATCATTGGCCAGGACTTGTTGAGAGGCTCCCGCTGTATACAATCTTGCGGGTGCCGCTCGGGATGCACGTGCGACCTAAACCCGGATGTCAGTTTGCCTACACCGGCGGCCCGGCCGCAGGACATTGTGGGCGTGGTTAAGTCATTACTATGGGTTATATGCAGCAACCTTCAGGTGATTGGACAGGAGCAAAAAAGAGAGGGCTGCAGGGACATCCCCCTATATAACCCCTCCCACTCCCAGTAAGATTCTGTTTTTTGCTAGTGGCCTGAAGCTGACCGTGCACTATAACAGTGATAGTGAACCTTGGCACCCCAGATGTTTTGGATCCACATTTCCCATGATGCTCAACTACACTGCAGAGTACAGGAGCATCATGGGAAAAGTAGTTCCAAAACATCTGGGGTGCCAAGGTTCGCCATCACTGCACTATACAATGTGATTGTACAATGTCTTTTAGATCTACCATCTACTATGTAGTGAAAGGGCCCGCCTAATTGCATGCTAGGTAATGGATTTTGTTTTTTGTTTTTTTTAGGTTTGTCCCTAAATTACATAGTTTTGGTGTGGTAGATTGTATGGAGGTTGCACAATCAGATTGTATAGTGTATGGTCAGCTTTAACCCCGGCCACACACTATACAAGGAGATTGTACAATTTAGATCTACGAATAAAAATAATAATATAAAGGCTTGTGGAACTGGATAGAAATGCATTGGATTGTATAGGTTTTCCCTCGTATGATATAGTTTTGGTGAACGTAAATAAGATTGCACAGTCAGATTGTAGGGTGTATGGCCACCCTTCGATGAAAGCCTACTCTTCTTTGCCTTCTTTCTATGGAGGGTTTTTCTCTCTCTAGTCCAAGAGTCTCCAAACTTTTGAAAAAAAAAGGGCCAGTGGTATCAGTGGGAGTAAACCATGCCATAGGCTTGGTGGTCAGTGGTAGTAAAAAAAGTTGCATCATTGGTGTCAGTGGGGGGAATAGTGTCCCATCATTGGTATCAGTGGGAGGAATAGTGCCCCATCATTGGTGTCAGTGGGAGGAATAGTGCCCCATCATTGGTATCAGTGGGAAGAATAGTGCCCCATCATTGGTATCAGTGGGAGGAATAGTGCCCAATCATTGGTATCAGTGGGAAGGATAGTGCCCCATCATTGGTGTCAGTGGGAGGAATAGTGCCCCATCATTGGTATCAGTGGGAGGAATAGTGCCCCATCATTGGTGTCAGTGGGAGGAATAGTGTCCCATCATTGGTATCTGTGGGAGGAATAGTGCCCCATCATTGGTATCAGTGGGAGGAATAGTGCCCCATCATTGGTATCAGTGGGAGGAATAGTACCCCATCATTGGTATCAGTGGGAGGAATAGTACCCCATCATTGGTATCAGTGGGAGGAATAGTGGCCCATCATTGGTGTCAGTGGGAGGAATAGTGCCCCATCATTGGTATCAGTGGAAGGAATAGTGCCTCATCATTGGTGTCAGTGGGAGGAATAGTGCCCCATCATTGGTGTCAGTGGGAGGAATAGTGCCCCATCATTGGTATCAGTGGGAGGAATAGTGCCCCATCATTGGTATCTGTGGGAGGAATAGTGTCCCATCATTGGTATCTGTGGGAGGAATAGTGCCCCATCATTGGTATCAGTGGGAGGAATAGTGCCCCATCATTGGTATCAGTGGGAGGAATAGTACCCCATCATTGGTATCAGTGGGAGGAATAGTACCCCATCATTGGTATCAGTGGGAGGAATAGTGGCCCATCATTGGTGTCAGTGGGAGGAATAGTGCCCCATCATTGGTATCAGTGGAAGGAATAGAGCCTCATCATTGGTGTCAGTGGGAGGAATAGTGCCCCATCATTGGTGTCAGTGGGAGGAATAGTGCCCCATCATTGGTATCAGTGGGAGGAATAGTGCCCCATCATTGGTATCTGTGGGAGGAATAGTGTCCCATCATTGGTATCTGTGGGAGGAATAGTGCCCCTTCATTGGGATCAGTGGGAGGAATAGTGCCCCATCATCTGTGTCAGTGTGAGGACTAGTGCCCCATCATCTGTGTCAGTGGGAGGACTAGTGCCCCATCATTGGTGCCAGTGGGAGAACTAGTGCCCCATCATTGGAGCCAGTGGGAGGACTAGTGCTCTAGATGATCTGAAAACTGAGCCCGTTTATATCTTTGCGCTATGTTAATGCGTGTGGGACCTCAATGCATGGCAATACATGCTACATGCATATAAGGTGCCATTTTGTTTTTGTTTTGCCCCCTTGGTGGACGCACATTCTTGGAAAGGTAGGTAGAAAGCAGTGCCCATTATCCAGTAAATACAAGTTGAAAGGTGAATTTGTAATCATTTATTGAGAGTAGCAACACGTAATCAATCCAATGCGTTTCAGGTGAAAAAAAAGACTCCCCCCCCCCCCCCCCAACCCCACCTTCCTCAGGGTCTGATCTTTTTATTACAGACACACCTGTTTGGGATCCTTCCCCATTTATAAGCATACAGCAACAGCCCTGAGGAAGGAGGAGTCTTTTGTTCCTCCGAAACGCCTTCCAATTTGTATTTACTATATACTGCGTGCCCCTTTCTACCTATCTTTCCAAGTTTACATGTTGAAACGAGGCAGCAGCCAAGCCCCCCAAAAGGTCTCACAGCCACCTTGTTTTCAAATTGGGCAGAAATCATCAGAAGGGATTTCTTCTTACATCCTCACGTCATCACGCACCAATGACCAGTGACTGATCGAGTCAGTCCAGTGCGATCTCAAACCCTTGTAACTGATATTCTTGGAATTTCTAAATGACTGCTATACCTGTCTCTTCACAGGATCATATAGTGGTAAAAATGACGTCAGGGAATAGAGACAGCCCCATCAAGGCGCCTTCATCTCTGTCCTTGAAACCCGAAACGCGTAACAGAAAAAAGATTCTAGAAGTCACCAACAAGATCACCAAGCTTCTGACAGGAGAGGTGAGCTGTGTCAGGAAATCTGGGAAATGATCCAGTAACAGACAAGGGATGTGTCTGGATGGTGACTGTATCATTGTGTGTGTCAGGTTCCTATAAGGTGTCAGGATGTCACGGTCTATTTCTCCATGGAGGAGTGGGAGTATTTAGAAGGACACAAGGATCTCTACAAGGACATCATGATGGAGAATCAGCCGCCCCTCACATTACCGGGTAAGAGGAGACTTTATTGTAAAGGAGAGAGCAGTACGGAGGGTCCACCTAGATCCCCCATCATCTGATAAACACATAGAAACAATGTATTCAGTCAATGTGCCTGTTTTCTACAGATGGATCCAGTAATGGGAACCCACCAGAGAGATGTCCCCGTCCTCTGTATTCCCGGGATTCCACACAGGAACATCACATCATCCCTCACCATGATAAGGTAGATGGGAATATGTTGATATCAAGCTTGACTCTAAATTGTATTAGACTTACTGTATGTTCTTCTGTAGGTCATTAGTGCTCACAATCATTTTGTGATTTTAGAGAGAAGATATGAAAATTGAGGTTAAAGCAAATGTATCCAGTAAAAAGAACCCACCAGAGAGATCTCCCCATCCTCTGTATTCCCGGGATTCCACACAGGAAGATCACACCATCCCTCTCCATGATCAGGTAGGCAAAGTAGAAGACGGTTTGAGATGATATTCTTATATTCTTCTTTGTAGTATATTACTGCCTACAAGTTAAAGATATTATCTGTTATTTTCTGGGATTAGGATGAAGAGTTGATTCATCTGAAAATTAAGGTTGAAGAGGACGAAGAAGAAGAAACTTACGAGAGGGGTGATCTGCAGTTATCTGAAGATCCTGACATTTTGGTGACAATTATAAAGGAGGAACCTTCTCTAGATAATGAAACAGGTAGATCATGAACGCTTACTTTTTTCTTTTGTAAGTCTGCCAGTTTAAGGTATGCCCATTGACTAAAAGTAATTGAGTAGACCCTCTCATTATTTGGCAGTTTAGACTGTAAAATGTAGACCAGCAGGGTAGGGATGCAAATGTTGGTTGAAAAAAATCACCTTGTAACTGTGTGGTTAATGGGGTGTGACTTGGTTTTTACATTTGGTTATGGACAGTTCACCCTCAACTCATATCTATATTTTATGTTTGTGACTATTAGCAGTAAACTAATCCTGGCTATATAACCACACATACAGTAATGTGGTTGTAAAATAATAATTTCAGGACCTGAAAGTGTTGGTCATACATATAATCTTTCTTGTTAAAGAGGAGCACCATTTCATCGGCATATAGAGAACCCTTAATTTACCATAAGATTGTGAAATCATGTCCACAAGAACATCATCGATGTACCTACCCCACCATCTGTCCACAAGAACATCATCGATGTACCTACCCCACCATCTATTGTGGCCAACAAATGATGTGGAGATATCGCATGAAAGGTCCATCTCCATTCCTCAATATAACGTCATGTTCCCAACAAATGAGGAGAAGGAGCTACTGTACACCATATGAAAGGTCCATCTCAATTCTTTAGTATAACGTCATGTTCCCAACAAATGAGGTGGAAATACTGTACACCATATGAAAGGTCCATCTCCATTCCTCAATATAGCATCATGTTCCCAACAAATGAGGAGGAGATACTGTACACCATATGAAAGGTCCATCTCCATTCCTCAATAAAACGTCATGTTCCCAACAAATGAGGAGGAGATGCTGTACACCATATGAAAGGTCCATCTCCATTCCTCAATATAACGTCATGTTCCCAACAAATGAGGAGGAGATACTGTACACCATATGAAAGGTCCATCTCCATTCCTTAATATACTCTCATGTTCCTAACAAATGAGGTGGAGATACTTGTATTGTACATTTTATTTCTGTTTATATCAATGTTAGGATTGAACACAGTCGCATACCAGAGTTTTGTAAAACTGTTGATCACTAGACCAAAATACAAGGAAGTGGACACGCATTTAATGCTAATACCAATTTTGTTTGCCAGCAGATGGAAACGATGTCCAGAATACCTTAGAGGGACCCCTTATTTTACCTTCGGGTTGCTATGCAGAAGATAATACCATCACTCCCAGTCTCATGGAAGGTTTCTCAGATACAGTAACACTTGGAGACACTAGGCTGTTTCGATGTCCTGAATGTGATGAATATTTTACAACAAAATCATCCCTGGCCGTCCATGAGAAGACCCATGTAGGGGAGCGCCTGTTTCCATGTACAGAGTGCGGGAAATGTTTCACAACAAGATCAAATCTGCTTAAGCACCAAAAACATCACGTCGGACTGCTGCCCTTTCCGTGTCCGGATTGCGGGAAATCCTTTGAATTCAAGTCAGGACTGGTCCATCACTTGAGACATCACACAGATGAGAGGCCTTATTCGTGCACTGAATGTGGGCAGAGCTTTAAAGAGAAGTATCATCTAACGACGCATCAGAGGATACACACGGGTGAGACGCCGTTCTCGTGTCCAGAGTGCGGGAAGTGTTTCACCCGAAAGCACACGCTCATCATACACCAGCAGAACCACCTGGAGAAACGGCGGGACAAGCTCCTCAAAAAGAAAGAGCAGCTACAGAAACTGAGTATAAAAGAGGGATCGCTGATCTGCTTGGAGTGTGGGAAATCTTTCAAAAAGAAATGCGACCTTTACGTACATCAGAGGACTCATACGGGCAAGGAGATCTTTTCATGCCCAGACTGCGACAAGCTGTTCGTAAAAAAATATCAGCTTCAGGTCCACCAGAGGGTTCACACTGGGGAAAAGCCATATTCGTGTACCGAGTGCGATAAGTCCTTCAAAACTAAATCGGAACTTAACACGCACCAAAGAGTCCACACCAGCGAAAAGCCCTTCTCATGTACCGAGTGCGAGAAATCCTTTAAGAAAAAGTCCCACCTTATTCTCCACCAGAGGGACCACACTGGGGAAAAGCCCTTCCCGTGTACTGATTGTGGGAAGTCGTTCAAATCGGGGACCCTTCTCACCCTGCACAGGAGGGTCCACACCGGCGAGAAGCCCTTTTCCTGTCCGGAGTGTGGCCGATGTTTCTCGCAAAAAGCGCACCTCAGTAAGCACCTGAGACTCCACTCCGGCAAGAAGCCATTTTCCTGTTCCGAGTGCCGCAAAAGTTTTACGGAGGAAGAGCAACTCGTTTCACATCAGAAATCCCACAGCCAATGATGATCATGCAGGATTGGTCATCATCATCATCAAATATGAAGACTTCAACCGATAATCCACCCAAAAGGGATGTTTCAGGTGTAGATGGAGTCCGGGGGTTTGTGTCACCTGTTGGCTTTTTATTTTTTTTTTGGGACTCCATTGGTTAGCTTGCCTTGCCATAGTTCATTCCTCCAATTCTTTCCACTTTAAACATGTTTTTTGTTCACCTGGGGATGCCACCATAACTGTTGAAATCTTTATAATATAGAACCAATAATAAATCCAGTATGGAAGTTTTCTGGCCATAATTCCTGGCTTTGTTCTTGTCCTGGTGGGAATGGAGTGCTGACCTGTGAACCCAACATAGGGGTGGTGGGAACCCCTTATAATGTTGTACTTACCTGGGCACTCAGCACAGGGATAGTAGGAACCCCTCATAATGGGCACAGCAAGTGTGCAGACCCAGGAACTTAACAGGGGGGTGGTGGGAACCCCTCATAGTTTGCACAACAGGTGTGCTGACCTAGGAATTCACCACAGGGATGGTGGGGACCCCTCATAATTGGCACAGCAAGTATACAGACCCAGGACTCAGCACAGGGATGGTGGAACCCCTCATAATGAGCACAGCAGGTGTACAGACCTGGAACTCAGCACAGGGATGATGGGAACTCTCATAATGGGCACAGCAGGTGTACAGACGCATGAACTCAGCACAGGGATGGTGGAAACCCCTCATAATGAGCACAGTGGGTGTACAGACCTGGAACTCAGCACAGGGATGGTGGGAACCCCTCATAATGGGCACAGCGGGTGTACAGACCTGGAACTCAGCACAGGGATGGTGGGAACCCCTCATAATGGACCCAGCAGGTGTAAAGACGCAGGAACTCTGCACAGGGATGGTGGAAACCCCTCATAATGGGCACAGCAGGTGTATAGACCAAGGAACTCAGCACAGGGATGGTGGGGACCCCTCATAATGAGCACAGTGGGTGTACAGACCTAGAACTTAGCACAGGGATGGTGGAAACTCCTCATAATGGACACAACAGGGGTGAAAATCCAGAAACGCACCTCAGAGATCTCGCCAATGCTCCTAGAGAGATGGAAGAGGCTCTCTTATCAGTTGGTCATCAGTTTTTTACACCCTCTACCAATGCAAGAATGGACTGTTTGTCCGTTTACATCCGTTTTTCATCCGTCCTGTTTCTTTGCTGGTCCAAAAATAGGGCTTTGATCTGTCCCAAAAAATGTATTTTAAATTGATGCAGGTGTAAATAGATGTTCATCTGTTTCCATCTGTTTTTCCATAGAGATATATTGATATCCTTCTTTTTTTCCATCCCTCAATGGATGGATGAAAAACGGGTAACCGGTTCGTATGTGTGAAAGAGGCCAAATACTTTTTTTCTCATCACAGCCCCAACAAACATGTAGAGGAACAGGACACAATGGGAGAAAAGGACCCTTCCCCAATGGTTTTACAGTCTAGGCGGTGGAGCTGTAGAACAGGGGTGTCAAACTCAATTTCATCATGGGCCACATCAGCGTAATGGCTGCCCTCAAAGGGACGGTTGTATCTGTAAGACTAGTCCAGACCAAGCCCCCCAACCATCAGAAGTCAAGAGACCTCCACCCTCCCTTACATCACAGTGCACCCCCCTTACCGTGTGCTGCTGCCATAAAGGAAGCTGGGAGGGAGCTGGGAAGCAGAAAGTGCAGGGTCTAGAGGAAGACCCATGGAGGGCAAGAGTCAGCTGCCAGAATGTTCTGAATGCTGAGACCAGGGAGGTGGAGACAAGGTTATGCTGCAGCTGCACAGAGAAGTGCAGGATCTGTAGGAGGAGTCCTGTTCTCCTCTCTGCTGCCGACTGCTGAGACTGGGAGGGGGCAAAGACAAGCCTCTCTGTGGCTGCAGGGAGAAGAGCATGATCTGGCAGAGGAGTTCTGTCCTCCTCTCTGCTGCTGACTGCTAAAACAAGGTGGTGGTGGAGATAAGGGGGTGCTGCAACTGCAGGAGAGGTGGGAGGGCCACATGAATTGGCCTGGAGGGCCGGATTCGGCCCACGGGCGTTGTGTTTGACACATGTGCGGTAAAAGGTCATTGTAGAGCTTGATGGGGGTTGAAGGGGCAATTTTAGTCATTAAACAGGTGCAGGGTTTATACTATAGACTAGAAGGCTATGTAAATCCCAAGAATGAACTTCTGCTTTTTGCTTTCTTTACATCCTTCCAGAAAGTTTGTGAGCTGATATCTTTCTCTGCTGCACTCTTACTTTGTTCTCAGCTCTTACTCTTGACTACAGAAAACCTCCCCCTATGTTATGGAGAGAGGGACGTGTTCTGTAGTCCTGTCCCGGAGCGACAACCTTGCTCCTCCAGAGATACAATACAAGAAGTGTGTTCCAGGCAGGACCACCAGGTGAACGTAATGGATAGAAAGCGAAAAGAAAACGAATGCAGCCACCTTATCTATGAACTGCAATATATTAAAATTTTTGTTCTTGGTTGTAGATAAGTTCTAAAATTCAAGAAATCGCACGTTTACCACCTCAGTGGACATCAGGTATGTTTAGGAATAATAAAGGTCATTATAAATCATTTCCAATAGCGTTTCATCTTTCGGACTGTGCAAGGGGTGACTCAAAGCATAACACCAACATTGCAGCTAATACCTATTTGTAATAATTATACCTGCCAAGATATTTGTGATTCTGTTCAGCCAGTCTCGTAATTCAGGAGGTTGACACCACTATTCACCATATGAAATTTCCTGTATCATCCTGCCCCTCCAACCTGCCCATTGGTTAATGAATGAGCATTCACATACCACCTGGGCCCGCCTCAGCCCCTCCTGCACAATTTGTCAGCAGATTAAAGGGATCATCCACCCCTCACCAACTTCGGGGGGGGGGGGGGGAATGAAAAGAAGAAGGGCTTGGAATGTTGTACGATTTAAAATTCAGATGAACACTTGGATGGTTGTGTGCTGTTCTTATTTTTTTTTAACTAAATAAAAGGTTTGAATTGCTCTGAGTCCTTGTTTGTTTTTAAAAACTTTTTAGGAATAATCTGGTCACACACATTACAATCGGATTCCATCATATCGGTTCATTCCCCTTTAATCAGACATGTTACAGTGCCATTGTACAATCCAAGGGTCATCATTCTGTAAAAGGCTATTCAGTCCCCATCACCACAACATGGATTGCTCTCACCAGGGACACAATAATATTTGTAATTTGGGTTAAAGTGAGGGGACACCGAAGGGTTAATGTGCAGAGAATAGGAGGGTAGCAAAGGATTAATTTTCAGAAAATGGAAAGGCAGGGTAATAAAGGGTAATACTCAGAGAACATGCAAGGGCAGTGAAGGGTTAATGTGTGGTGAATAGGAGGGGAGGATTAGAGCGCTAACAAACTGAGAAAGAGAGAGTTATTGCTAAGTGAATGAGGAGGGGGGGTGGAGGGATGAAAAGGGTTAAATATATTTATTGGTGGAGGAGACAGTGAAAGACCAATGTACAGAGAAAGGAAGAAGGGCATCAAAGGGTTAATAGAGGACAGAGAAGGGCAGGAAAGTGTTATTGTACAATCAATGGTAAAGGTGGTGTTAAAGGGTTAATGTACGAGGAAAGGAGGACAGTAAGGGGTACCTCACAGGTAATAGAAGTGTCCAATAAAGGGTTAATGAACACTAAATGGGAGACGGAGAACAAGAGGGGGGCAGAAAATGAGAGGGAGGGGGTATTTGTGGGTTAAAATAGAGTAAATAAATGAGGGTAAACTAAAGGGTTAATGTACACGGATGGAAGGGGAGCAGTAAAAGGTTCATGTACATAAGATGGAAAGGGCAGCAAGGGTTATGCACATGGAATTGGAGAAGGGCAGTAAAGGGTTACTGTAGAGTGGATAGGAGAAAGGCAGTAGAGGGTTGATGTACAGTTGATGGAAGAAGAGCACAAAGGGGTTAATGTACAGTGGATGGAAGGAGGGACAGTAAAGGGTTAATGTACAATGTATGGGGAGTAAAGGGTTGATGTATGGTGGATGGGAGGAGAGGACAGTAAAGGGTTAATGTACAGTGGATGAAGTGGGGGGACAGTAAAGGGGGGATATACAGTGGATGGGGGGGGGTAGTAAAGGGTTATTGTATGGTGAATGGGAGGAAAGTACAGTAAAGAGTTAATGTACAGTGGATGGGTGAGTAAAGGGTTAATGTATGGTGGATGGGAGAGGGCAGTGAAGGGTTAATGTACAGTGGATGGGTGAGTAAAGGGTTAATGTACAGTGGATGGGAGGAGAGGACAGTAAAGGGTTAATGTTCCTCCGGATGGGAGGAGCCAATAAGGGGGTTAATGTACAGTGGATGGGAGGAGAGGACAGTAATGGGTTAATATACAATGTATGGGGAGTAAAGGGTTGATGTATGGTGGATGGGAGGGGCAATAAAGGGTTAATGTACAGTGGATGGGGGGGCAGTAAAGGGTTAATGTACAGTGGATGGGAGGAGGGGCAGTAAAGAGATAATGTATGGTGGATGGGGGGGGCAGTAAAGGGTTAATGTAAGGTGGATGGGGTGGGGGCAGTAAAGGGTTAACGTACGGTGGATGGGGTGGGGGGCAGTAAAGAATTAATGTACTGTGGATGAGGTGGGGGGCAGTAAAGGGTTAATGTACGTTGGATGGGGCAGTAAAGGGTTAATGTGCGGTGGATGTGCTGGGGACAGTAAAGGGTTAATGTATGGTGGATTGGGGGGGGGGGGGCAGTAAAGGGTTAATGTACAGTGGAGGGGGGACAGTAAAGGGTTAATGTATGGTGGATGGGGTGGGGTGCAGTAAAGGATTAACATACGGTGGATGGGTTGGGGGCAGTAGAGGGTTAATGTAAGGTGGATGGGGTGAGGAGCAGTAAAGGGTTAATGTGCGGTGGATATGCTGGGGGGCAGTAAAGGGTTAATGCACGGTGGATGGGGGGGCAGTAAAGGGTTAATGTACAGTGGATTGGGGGGCAGTAAAGGGTTAATGTACAGTGGATGGGGGTGAAGGGGGGGGGGGGGCGGTAAAGGGTTAATGTATGGTGGATGGGGGCAGTAAAGGGGTAATGTACAGTGGATGGGGTGAGGGGGGGTGGTAAAGGGGTAATGTATGGTGGATTGGTTGGGGGGGCAGTAAAGGGTTAATGTACAGTGGATGGGAGGGGGGTGGGGTGTGCTGTGTAAGTCTGTCTGTACGGTGGAGGAGTCGGTGTTGGGTTCATGTAGGATCTCCTATTTGCTCCCAGTCTGGGTTCATCTTCGGCAGATTCTCTCCAAATGAATTTCTGTTGTGAACAATGCTTCTTAGTCTCTGCTGGGCTACAACAAAATGGCTGATGAGAACCAATCACTGGAGAGCCTTCCTTTTACCCATAATACTGAGCGTTGGAGGAAGCGTACTGATGCTACAGAAGTGAGTGTGAGCTATGGAGGAGAATAGTAACCCCCTCACTGAGCAGATCCTCCAGCTCACCCTGGAGATCCTCCACCTGCTGACCGGAGAGGTGAGGACCATTTTACGGCTATGACTACACAACCAAATATTAATTTACAGGTTTTTCCTGTCACTATATTATTATAAATAAACCACTTTTTTAGTTTTTATTTCCTTCAGACAAAATATATATTTTTACTCTTAGATTGAAATAAAATTTGTGTTTTTAATGTATATATGTCTTTTACATTTGCATTTTGTCCAGGTCCCACTTGCCCAGAATCCTGTCACGTCCCCTCTGTATTAGAATACTTACCTCTGGTCAGCTGATCAGCATATACCTGGGTGACAATCCACTTATAAAGCCGTCATACTTCGCTCACCTGGTGTCACATCAAGGACTTCTGCAGAGACCATGGCTATCTGTAGGCCAACTTGATAGGCTTCATTTCTACGGGTGACTCTAAATTGGCCGTAAATGTCCCAATAGAAGCAAGCTTTACTCCCACCTGTGGGCATTTCTCTCACCTTTGGCTTTGTAGGATAAGCCTTTTCTTTTTTGGAAGATTGAGACTTTTTGACTCTTCGTAGACGTGGACCTTGTCCTGCAGGAAGATGGAAATCTCTGGGTGCATGTGGATAACGAGAGCTTACTGTGGACAATGAGGGCTTTTTAAGATGGAGCTCTTTTGACTCATTGGGGATAACAAGGACCTCTTCCTCCTGGAGGATGGAAATCTTCACAGAAATTAAAGAAAACTTTATTCGGGGAAATCCATAAGATACAATAATGGTCAGGGTGTCCAATACTCAATTGTTTGGTGGGTGTCACCACAAGGCCCGGTGAACTAACAAAAACACTTGTAGTAGGAAGAGGTCTTCATTATCCACAATGAGTCCAGAGATCTCCATCTTTCTGCAGGAAAAGGCCCTTGTTATATACAGAGTCCACAGAGCTCCATCTTCAATCTTCCAGGAAAAAGAGGACCTCATTGTCCACAATGAGTCAAGAAGATCCTCATCTTAACTAACAAATATAAATTTGTGAAAAGTGACGCAATCTCTGGGCTGCCCGATCCAACAAAGAGCCCGAAGATGGTGTCATTTTTTACAAATGACATCTTTCCTGCTGGAAGATGGAGCTCTGTCGACTCAAGGGCCTTTTCCTGTTGGAAGACGGAGATCTCTAGACTCACTGTAGACAAAGAGGGCCTAATCCTGATGAGAAATTGAGATCTTTCAACTCCTTTTAACCTCTTTACCACCGGAGGATTTTGCTGTCTTACGTCCAGGCCACTTTTTGCGATTCGGCACTGTGCGACTTTAACTGACAATTGCGCGGTCATGCAAAGTCATTCGTACCCAAACGAAATTTACGTCCTTTTTTTCCCACAAACAGAGCTTTCTTTTGGTGGTATTTGATCACCTCTGCGATTTTCATTTTGTGCGCTATAAACAAAAAACAGCGTCAATTTTGAAAAAATAACAATATTTTTCTACTTTGACAGTTAAAAAATATCCAATATATTAAATTTTTGTCATATATATTTAGGCCAAAATGTATTTAGCTACATGTCTTTGACAAAAAAATTCTCAATGAGCGTATTTTTAACCGCTTTATGACCAGAAGGTTTTACCCCATTCCTGACCAGGCCATATTTTGCGATTCGGCACTGCGTTATTTTAACGGACAATTGCGCGGTCGTACAATGCCGTACCCAAATTAAATTGATGTCCTTTTTTCCCCATAAATAGAGCTTTCTTTTGGTGGTAATTTGATCACCTGTGCGATTTTTACTTTTTGCGCTATAAACAAAAAAAAAGCGACAATTTTTAAAAAATAACAATATTTTTCACATTTTCTTATATGAAATTCCCCCCCAAAAAAATGTAAAAATCAAAATTTTTTATCATTTTAGGCCAATTTGTTTTCTGCTACATATTTTTGGTAAACAAAATCACAATAAGCGTATTTTGATTGGTTTGCGCAAAAGTTATTACATTTACTAACTAAGGGAAAGATTTCTGTCATTTTTGGTGTTTTTTTTTTTAACGAGTAATGGCGGTGATCTGCGATTTTGTTTGCGGTACTGCGACATTGCGGCGGACAGATCGGACCCTTGACTGACATTTTTGACACTTTTGGGGGTACCAGTGACATTACTACAGTAAGCAGTGCTGTACATATGCACTGTTACTGTAAAAATTACACTAGCAGGGAACGGCTTAATTTTTATTGGAGAGGGAGGGGTTAATGTATGCCTGGTGCTTACTGACGTGTGTGGGGGGAGGTGACTGAGTGACACAGGGACAGATCGCAGGTTCAGCTATGCTGAACCCTGCAACCTGACCCTGCCTGTCACTTAGGAGATCCGCCCACTTTGTTTACACAAGCCGACGATCCTAGCCTGGCCCGACTCCCGCTGTAACTGAATGCAGCGGGAGCGAGCCTCTGGCGGCACGTCTGGGGAATGTCTGGTGACGTAGGTCTACGTCGCCAGACGATAACGAGCCACTTTGCCGCAGTACAGTCAACGTGACTGGTCGGCAAGTGGTTAAACAATGAGGGCAATGGGTACATCTTCCTGCTGGAAGATGGAAATTTTGACTCATTGTGGACAACAAGGGCCTATTCCTTCAAAAAAATGGAGATCTATTAAATCGGGTTTTTTCTTGCTGGAAGACGGAGCTCTCTTGATTCATTATGAATAATAGGAGTCTTTTCCTGCTGGAAAATTGAGATCTCTTGACTCCTTGTAGACAACGAGGGCCTTTTCTTACTGGAAGATGGGGATCTCTTGATTCATTGTGGTCAAAGAGGGCCTTTTCCTGCAGAAATATTGAGCTCTTTTGACTTATTGTGGATAACCGGGGCTTTTTCCTGTTGGAAAATAGAGCTCTCTTGACAAGGGTATTTCCTGCTGGAAGATGGAAACCTCTAAACTAATTTTAGACAAAGAAAAAAACCCAATCCTAATGGAAGATAGTGGTCTTTGGAATCCTTGTAGACAACGAGAGCCTTTTCCTGGCAGAAAATGAAGATCCCTGGACTCATTGTGGACAATAGGGACCTCTTCCTGCTGAAAGATGTAGATCTCGACTCATTGTGTGGACCTAATTCCTTTTGGAAGATGTAGATATCAACTAACTGTGGACAATGGAGACCTCTTCCTTCTGGAAGATGTAGATCTCAATTTAAAGAGGACAATGGGGACCTCTTCCTGCTTGAAGATGGAGATCTTAACTCATTGTGGACAGCTGGGACCTCTTCTTACTGAAAGATGAAGATTTTGTGGATATTGAGGGCTTTTTCTTGCTAGAAGATGGAGTTATCTTGACTCATTGGTGATAAATGTGACCTCTTCCTGCTAGAAGAGTGATATCTTGACTCATTGTGGACAAACAGGGCCTTTTCCTGCTGGAATATGGAGCTTGTTCAACTCATTGTACATAATGAAGGCATTTTCCTGCCAGAAAATGAAGATCTCTGGACTCATTGTGGAAAATGGGGACCTCTTTCTGCTAGAAGATGGAGATCTCGACTCACTGTGGACAATAAGGGCCTTTTATTGCTAGAATATGGAGATCTCTTGACTCATGGACAAGAAGAGCATTTTCCTTCTGGAAAATAAAGATCTCTTGACCCATTGTAGGCAATATAGGCCTTTTCTTGCTGAAATAATGTAAATCTCTAGACTCGTTGACAATGGGGACCTCTTCCTGCTGGAAGATGGAGACTCCAACTCACTGTGGGCAATAAGGGCCTTTTATTGCTAGAAGATGGAGATCTCTTGACTCATTATGGACAAAGAGGGACTTTTCCTGTGGAAAAATTGAGATCTTTTGACTGATTGTGAACAACGATTTTGCAGATTTCACCCATTTCGATCTTTTGTCAGTAATGTTGCTGTTTTATTTAAATAGTAATGTCTGGTCAATTTTAAGTCCAATTGATAACTTCTGGTACTTTATGATTGTGATATTTTCCTTCTATAGGGTTATACGGTTGTAAAAATGATATCTGAGAATGGACGAAACCCCTGTATGGTTCCTTCACCCTCCTCCCTGATATCTGAGAGAAATAGCGAAAAAAAGATTCTAGAAGTCACAAAGAAGATCATTGAGCTGCTGACAAGAGAGGTAAGTGGTGCTGGGAATTTTGGGACATCGTCCAGTATCAAACAATAGATATGTCTCGATGGTGACTGTTTTATTGTGTGTGTCAGGTTCCAATAAGGTGTCAGGATGTCACTGTCTATTTCTCCGTGGAGGAGTGGGAGTATTTAGAAGGACACAAGGATCTCTACAAGGACGTCATGATGGAGAACCAACCACCCATTGCACCTCCAGGTAGGAGTAGGCCGTATTGTAAAGGAGAGAGCAGTATGCAGTTACAACTATCATGTAATAACCAAAGAAATAATGTATTCACTCAGTGTGTGTGTTTCCTACAGATGGATCCAGTAATAGAAAACCACCAGAGGGATGTTCCAGTCCTCTGTGTTCTGCACAGGAAGATCTCAGCATTTCTCACCATGATCAGGTACTAGACTGACAATCATTGAAAATTACGTTATGATCTGCGCATTAGCAGCATATTTACTAATTTGTGTTACAGGCGGAAAGCTTGAGCAATTTTGATATTGGTATTAAAAAAGAGATAAAAGAAGAAAAACAGGAGGATGGTTTAATGGAGAATTATTTAGAAGGACACAAGGCTGTCTACAAGGACGACATGATGGAGAACCAGCTGCAAACAACATCACTAAGTAAGACAGATTCTACTGTAAAGGAGAGAGCAGTGCGGAGAATCTTACTAGATACCCCGTCATTTGATAAACACATAGAAAAAATGTATTGAATCAGTGTGTGTGTTTACTACAGATGGATCCAGTAATGGGAACCCACCAGAGAGATGTCCCCGTCCTCTGTATTCCCAGGATAGAACAAAAAAGGATCACACCATCCCTCACCATGATCAGGTGGGTGGGACTCAGGATGTCAAACTCAAACTCTAAACTGTAATAGATTTTAATCTTCCATGTAGTCTCAGGATAATAATGCTCACAATTATTTTGTGATTTTAGGGGAAAGAAATGATTGGTATAAAAATTGAAGTTAAAGACGAAAATGAGACATATGTGAGGGGCGAGCAACCGTCTATGAAGGAAGCTGAAATGATGGTGACAATTACTAAGGAGGAATCTAGTCTAGATAATAGTAAGGGTAAGTATAAGAATGCAGATTGTGCCAGAAAGAGAAAGTATCAGTAGACCTTCACACCATGCAGTAAAAGGACTCATGGAAACCCACAGCAACCTACGGTGCTGATCCAAGGGCTCTTCAACTCTGTAGCTCCAGTGATCCACAACTATATAAGAGTGCGGCCATCCCTACAGCTTATTCAGATAACACTGTAGAGTCCTATGGTATAGAAGACACTGCACACCACCAGCTCAACATGTGGTACTATGTGAAAATAGCCTCAGCCCCTGCTATGCCAAACCACTAATGTGTTTTGCCCTGCCTAGGGCTTAATTGTAAAGTCTTGTTGGCAGGGCAAAACATGACAGGGGTGTGGGGAATAGCCCAGGCTGAGGCCATTTACCACCACACGCTGAGCTGGCGGTGTGCAGTGTCCTCTATACCATAGGATCCCGTAAAAGGGAACTCAATTGTAAATGGCTGGGCTAAGTTAGAAAAGTCTTCATTTTGTTATTAGTTTTAGGTTTAAAGGAGAAAAAAATCAATAGTTTAATCGATATAGAACACGTCTTCTATCTATGATAAGATATAAAATTGTTGCCCTTAAGAACATCATCAATGTACCTACACCACCAGCTAATGTTCCCCAGAGACAATGAACATGCTGCTATTAACCAAACAATCCTTTTAAATAGGTGCATACGATGGCTGGAATACCTTAGAAGGACGTCTTATTTCATCTCCAGACTACAACGAAGAAGAAAATACCATGGTACAACGTTCTCAAGCAACCAACCATAACCCAAGAAATCATAAAGCTGAAGAAAATACCATGGTACAACGTTCTCAAGCAACCAACCATAACCCAAGAAATCATAAAGCTGACTTTTTATTTCCATGCTCTGAGTGTGGGAAAGGTTTCAATAAAAAATATGAACTCCATGTTCATCAGAGGGACCACGCTGGTAAAAAAATCTATTCTTGCCCGGACTGCAAAAAATCATACATAAAAAACTGTGACCTGGTTGCACACCAGAGAATTCACACTGGGGAAAAGCCCTTCTCCTGTTCTGAGTGCGGAAAGTCTTTCACCCAGAAATCCCAACTCACAGCCCATCAGAGAGTTCACTCCGACCACAAGCCCTTTTCGTGTTACGAGTGCAAGAGGGCCTTCATAAAAAAACAAGAACTTGTCCGACACGAGAGAACCCACACAGGAGAAAAGCCCTTCTCGTGTACTGAGTGTGGAAAGTCCTTCAGCCTAAAGTCGCAACTCAAAACACACCATAGGGTCCACACCGGCGAGAAGCCCTTTCCCTGTTCCGAGTGCGGCAGATGCTTCTCCAGTAAAGCAAATCGTGATAAGCATTTAAGAGTTCACACTGGCGAAAAGCCTTTTTCCTGCTCCGAGTGCTGGAAATGTTTTGCCCAAAAAGCGACACTAATTTTGCATCAGAGAACGCACACCCCCAGAGGCCGCAGTAAAACCTTGGTGCTTCATAGCTTGGATCGTCCCGTAGAATACTTGTGTGATCAAAATTAGGTAGTATGAAAGGTTTGAAATAGTTTAAACTCTAACTTTCTGCCCTTCCCTGTTTTCCCATTGAGGAGAGTGTTCCCTCTCTCGTAGCTGCATCATCCAGACAGAAATCGAGCGGAAATGTCCAACATGGACAGGAAACTGTCCTTCATTCCTAGGACACTTCAAGCCATTCATAAAATAAAGTTCTAATTGGCGAACCATAGCATAGACTTTTGTTTTATATGTACGGTTATCACTGGTCACAATTCCTTGTTCTTCATCAACAACACTACAGGATTGACTTATTGAAATTTGGCCTTTGAAGGAGCTTTATGTTTTCTAAGCAAAGAGATGGTCAAGTATCTTCTGAACAATCTGACAGAATGTCTAGTGATAGTCACATTCAATTCATTCAATTGAAGGCATTTTGTAGCTTCTCCAAACCCCCGATACAGAAGTGAAGAAGTGGCTTGGACAAACTAGGGAACGTCTTCAACTCTGTGCAGGCCAGTCAAGTTCCTTCACCCCATCGTGCTCATCTACGTCTTTATGGACCTTGCTTTGTGCACTAGAGCGCAGTAATGTTGGAACAGAAAGGGCCATCCCCAAACTGTTCCCACAAAGTTGTCCAAAATGTCATGGTATGCTGACGCCTTAAGAGTTCCCTTTACTGGAAGGGAATATGACGCTGAGCATGTCAACTTCTTTGGTCGACCATGGCGAGGCCTGTTCTGAGTGGAACCTGTCCTGTTAAACCGCTGTATGGTCTTTGCCACCATGCTGCAGCTCAGTTTCAGGGTCCTAGCAATCTTCTTATAGCCTAGGCCATCTTTATGTAGAGCAACAATTCTTTTTTTAAGATTCTCAGAGAGTTCTTTGCCATGAGGTGCTATGTTGAATTTCCAGTGACCAATATGTCTCGAGTGAGAGCGATAACACCAAATTTAACACACCTGCTCCTCATTCACACCTGAGACCTTGAAACACTAACGATTCACATGACACTGGGGAGGAAAAATGGCTAATTGGGCCCAATTTGGACATTTTCACTTAGGGTTATACTCACTTTTTTTTGCCAGTGGTTTAGACATTAATGGCTGTATGTTGAGTTATTTTGAGGGGGCAGCAAATTTAAACTGTTATACAAGCTGTACACTCACTACTTTACATTGTAGCAAAGTGTCATTTCTTCAGTGTTGTCACATGAAAAGATATAACAAAATATTTACAAAAATGTGAGGGGTGTACTCACATTTGTGAGATACTGTATATATAACTTAGTTTTAAAAGTGCAGAAACTTTTTGAAGAACCCTCGTATGATATGATAGATCTTAAACAAGATTTTATAGCAGAATGGAACTAATAGGAAGAATAGTGCCAGAAAACATTGTCCTGTTGGGTGGATTGTATGCTCTCAGAGGACTACCCTACACTAACGGGAATTTTATTGCTTGAACATCCTTCAGATGGGTCTTCTAGGTGTTGGGGTAACCGCCCACTCTGAGCTTCTGTTTGGGTGATGGGGTAACCCCCTGCTCTGAGCTTCTGTTTGGATGATGGGATAACCTCCTGCTCTTAGCTTCTGTTTGGGTGATGGGGTAACCTCCTGCTCTGAGCTTCTGTTTGGGTGATGTGGTAACCTCCTGCTCTGAGCTTCTGTTTGGGTGATGGGGTAACCTCCTGCTCTGAGCTTCTGTTTGGGTGATGGGGTAACCTCCTGCTCTGAGCTTCTGTTTGGGTGATGGGGTAACCTCCTGCTCTAAGCTTATGTTTGGGTGTTTACTGAGTGGCACACGGAATGTGCCATGGTGACAAATGCCACGTAAAGATACTGACCTGGAATGGTAGAGTATGTTACATGATACGAGGGGTCTTCAAAAAGTTTCCTCACTTTTATATATATATATATATATATATATATATATATATATATATATAGATCCTAAACAAGATTTTATAGCAGAATGGAAAATTACAGTAATAGGAAGAACAGTGACAGAAAACATTGTCCTGTTGAGTGGATTTTATGCTCTCAGAGGAATACCCTACGCTAACGGGAACTTCAACGTTTGAACATCCTTTAGATGGCTCCTCTAGGTAATGGACACCCAAAAGGGCTTTTCCCTTCCCCGCACATTATTCAGACCCTCTGCCCCCCCCCCCCCCCCCATCTCTCCAATCTTCTCCACTCTGCTAACATACTTCTTCTTACCTTCTCCCTGACTTTCTTACGAGATCAGCTGTGGATTTGCTCTGGCCATATCACTGACCCCATACCTAGAGGTCCTTATCTCTATTCCCCCCCTCCTGGGAACACCAACCATGTACCTTGAGGCTGAGATTTATTCTGTCTTATACACTCAACTTTATAGATGGGTTGACACTTCTGTGGGAATCTATATGAGAACACATCCTTTGTCCTGAGGAAGCGGAATACCCATGAAACGTGTAGACTACTCATGACTAAAATCGTGATAGGATAGTTTTGAATTTTCTCATATATACAACTTTTTTTTTTAAAGTCTCTGTATAGTGAATTTTAATATGAATTGTAATAAAAATTAATTGATTTCATGTTTATGGATTCCGTGTTGATTTGATGACTTCATGAGGTGCGTGTCTGAAAGTCCCTTATTTCTATTGCCTGCACAATTGAAATGTATTCTCTGTATATAAACTATTGTTCTGCCATTTCTTTGCTCCAGGGCAAAATAGCTGATAAACCTCTTTTTTTCGAAGGTGGTGACCACTTGTAATAAATATGGGCTCTCACATATGTATCCATGTTCTGCATATTCATGCCTATGCCTACTTCTGCTAATACGGACCGTGTTGATTATTTCTACGACCACGTGGATCTCTGTATCAATTACATTTTTTTTTTTTTAAATATAAAGATTAATTAATTTTTAATGAAAAAAAATTACATATCTATCTATCTATCTATCTATCTATCTATCTATCTATCTATCTATCTATCTATCTATCTATCTATCTATCTATCTATCTATCTATCTATCTATATACATACATAATAAAAATAAATATAATATTAAAAAATATACAACTGATATAACAACTGAGATAAAACACATATTATAGTGAAACGCATGTATATAGACTTCCTTGAATCGCGATGTCATTGGGGTTGCTGAGGATTCTGGGAAGGAGAGTTCTCACCCTCTCGCCCTGTAAATAATACAGTATCAATGGTGTCAGACATTTTTTTGTAGCCCAGAAGTGCAGACACAAAGCTAAAAAAAAAAAAAATTAAAAATATTAGAAAATGTATTCTGCTCTCAGACAACGTGAGGTCTTTGGTGGGCTTGGATAGAAAATCTGTTTTTAGCATAATTTATTAAATAGTGCCTCCAGGTCTGCTGGGCTGCAACAAAACAGCTTTCACCCATAATGCCGTGCGTTGGGGGGATGGGCACTATATACACTGGGAGTGAGTTGAACAGAGTGAGAGCAATGGATCCAGTTGGGGGGATGGGCACAGTATTGGAAGTGAGTTGAACAGAGTGCGAGCAATGGAGGCAAACTGCACCAACCTGACTGGGAAAATATTACGGCTCACCCTGCAGATCATCTACCTGCTGACCGGGGAGGTAAGGAGGATTCTGAAAGCAGCACAAACACATTTATTTTTAATTTTTTTTTCTGATACGTGTCTATTTTTTAAGAAAATTGGCAGTGAGTTTGGATGTCAAAAGGGGAGAGGAGTTTTTTTCGTTTCTTTTTCTTCTCTTTTTTTTTTTTGTTTTTCTTTTCTCTTCTTTGAAAAATTTCTCCCGCTCTTGTAAGGCATACATGACACTAAGACCTCTTGTGGTTTCTTGGATTGGTGACCCCATCAGATACCCTCCGCACTCCGGTATGCCGGCCATGTCATAGATGCCGGTAGGAGCGTGGGTCTATCTGGGGATCTGCCGTCCTGAGACATACTTTAATGCATTGTATATTCTCATTTCTTACATACGGCTATGTTTATATGATTTACGCCTCATGTTACGCTGTTCTCTTGTTACTCGGCTGTATTTCAATTCACTGCCTTTGGTGACTTGTATGCCTTTATCTCCTCAATAAACATTGAATTTGAAAAAAAAAAGGGGAGAGGAGCTTTCCTAAATTAATTCGCAGCTGTTCACTTGGGGGTTTACTGTTCCGAAATGCTACATAAAAATCACACGTTTGCAGAGGACTTTGTCCCCTATATTTTAGGGTATATATTTGATGAAATTACTAATTATTTATTTATTACAGTTATTTATGTATTTATTATGAGTATTAATTACAGATATTTATTTATTGCAGGCGTTTATAACAGGTATTTATTTATTATAGTATTTATTTATTACAGATATTTATTGTTTTAGTTTCCTAAAGGTATTTATTTATTATGGGTATTTATTTTATTACAGCCATTTATTTATTTTTTAGTGTGGGTATTTAATTAATAAAGGCATTTATTTTTTATGGGTATTTATTTATTTATTACAGATTTTTATTTTTTTTATTACAGGCATTTATTTATTCATAATGGGTATTTATTTACTAATAATATTTATTCATTATTTTTACTGTGGGTGTTTATTACAGATATTTATTTGTAATGGGTATTTATTTATAAAGGGTATTTAGTTATTATGTATTTTTATTTACAGATATTTTATATTTTTTTTTTGTTAAGAAATTACAAATATTTTAAAAGTACAACTGTTTAAATGTTTTTGTGTTAGCGTAGATTTAGACGTCCTCTAAAGATTGATATATTTTTGCTGATAAACGCATCACAACTATGTGCATTTGTGGTACTTCCCTGTCCCCTTAACAGGTCACGACCAAGGCTTGTAGACCCCCTCATCCAATGCCTATTGCAGTTAAAGGGGGGACAATTGGGAGCAATAAAAAATAATTGTGCATTTTTACTGCCCCCACCCGCCCCAATCACATATCTAAATGAGACCTACTGATGGCTGGATCCAAACTCTGTCCGAACCCAGTTTGTCCGAAACTGGGGGAAGCTGTCACGTGATTGCACCCTCACTGGCGGGAGATTCCCCATCCCGCAGCTACGCATAATAAAGAGGTGGGGATGCTCCCTTACATCATTGACCTAATATGGCCATAATAGGACAATTATATTGTCCCAATATGGCCATGTGGCCATATTAGGTCAATGATGTCATGACCATCCCCAGCCCTTTATTATGTGTAGCTGTGGGGTGGGAAGTCTCCTGGATGAAGCCCATGGAACCAGCAATACCGCTAACTTCCAGGTCCGGACTGAACCCAAGCCTATCCATTTCACACACCATACTGGAATCAACCATACAGTAAAGATGGTACTGCAGTGTCTCCTGAATGGTCATGGTGTATAACAGGGGTCTCCAAACTTTCTAAACAAAGAGCCAGTTTACTGTCTTCAGACTTTAGGGGACCTAACTGTGGCCAGGGGGGGGGGAAGAAAATGTCCTGGTGTCAGTGGGAGTAAACAATGCATCTTCTGTATTAGGGGGCGAAATAGTGCTTGCCCATCATTGGGATCAGTGGGAGGAAACGTGCCACATCATTGGTGTCAGTGAGAGGAATAGTGCCCCGTCATTGGTGACAGTGAGAGGAATAGTGTCCCTACAGGTCCGGACTGAACCCAAGCTTATCCTTTTCACACACAATACTGGAATCACCCAAACGATAAAGATGGTACTGCAGTGTCTCCCGAATTGTCACGATGTATAACAGGTCTCAAAACTTTCTAAACAAAGGGCTAGTTTACTGTCCTTAAAACTTTAGGGGGACCAGGCTATGGTCAGTGGGAGAAATAGTGCCCCATCATTGGTGTCTCCCCGAGATGAATAGTGCCCCATTCTTGGTGTCCGTGAGAGGAATAGTGCCCCATTCTTGGTGTCCGTGTGAGGAATAGTGCCCCATTCTTGGTGTCAGTGAGAGGAATAGTGCTCCATCCTTGGTGTCAGTGAGAGGAATAGTGCTCCATCCTTGGTGTCAGTGAGAGGAATAGTGATCCATCCTTGGTGTCAGTGAGAGGAATAGTGCTCCATCCTTGGTGTCAGTGGGAGGAATAGTGCCCCATTGTCGGTGTCAGTGAGAGGAATAGTGCCCCATTGTCAGTGTCAGTGAGAGGAATAGTGCCCCATCACTGGTGTCAGTGAGAGGAATAGTGCCCAATAGTCTGTGTCAGTGGGAGGAATAGTGCCCCATCGTCGGTGTCAGTGGGAGGAATTATACCCCATTGTTGGTGTCAGTGGAAGGAATAGTGTTTTGGGTCAGTGGAAGTAAAAGTGCTCCAAGGGCTGGATAAAGACAAGTAAGTTTGGAGACCACTGGTGTATTCAATGGATTAGATAAGTCACATAGACAATGTTGCAGGACCATGCAGGGGACCTTTCATCAAGCATGATGGAATCAAATGCTTGATGAAGGGTCCCTGCACGCTCTCGAAACCCTCTTTCTATGTTATCATGCGATAAAGAACTTCTCACTTTGAAACAAGCTTGTCCTGAATGGTCACGGTGTATAACATGGATTAGATAGGTCACATAGACAACATTTTGGGACCCTGTAGGGGACCCTTTATCAAGCATGATGGAATCACATTCTTGATAAAGGGTCCCTACACATTCCTGAAACGTTCTTTCTATGTGATCATGTGATAAAGAAGAACTTCTCACTTTGACACAAGCTTGTCCCGAATGGTCATGGTGTATAACATGGATTAGATGGGTCATCTAGACAATGTTTTGGGACCCTTCATCAAGCATAATGGAATCACATGCCCGATTAAGGGTTCTTGCACACTCCCAAAACATTATATGTGATCATGCAATAAAGAAGAGGGTCTCACTTTGGAAAAAGCTTGTCAGTGTGTTGACGATATATATCTTATCTAGCCTTAAAGAATACACAGGCTCTTACATCTCCAGGTCATTACCAATTGGTTGGCCAGTTTGACCTCCATCATCACACTGTGCCCAGCCTAAAGCAAAGGTCAGTATTTTACCCACAGAAGTCCCCTTTTTAATGGCTGCACACCATAAGGAGGACCCCCCCAAATAGGTTGTTACATGATCAGCACAAGGAGGGACCCTAATGGTAAAAGGTTGGGTTGTTTATATATACACTTTTCCCAACCAGATAACTAATGTCTACTCTCTCTACACAGGATAACATAGTTGCAAAAAAGACATCGGGAGATGGACAGGAATCCGCTACAGTTCCTCTATGTTCCTTACTGTCTCCAGAGAGAAACAATGAAAAGAAAATCCTTGAAGTCACCAGGAAGATCATTGAGATGCTGACAGGAGAGGTAAGTGGTGCCGGGAATTTTGGGACATTATCCAGTAAACGACAAGGGATGTGTCTGGATGGTAACTGTATCATTGTGTGTGTCAGGTTTTCCATCCTTCTCATCCCACACTGGACGTTCTTAACGTCAACAATATCAAAGTGGAATATACAAATGAAGAAGAGGAGGAAGATGTGAGGGGGGATTGGCCACGTAACGTGGAAGGAATCCAATTAGAGACAGAAACAGGTGAGGTATAATCACCAAATACAGACAGTTTGTGGACTGTTGCCTCCCGATCTTGTTCTGGTGTTGGCCCTATATTGGGTCACCCCCTTCTTTTCTGCATTGCTCTGTTTTTCTACTCATAGATTGCTCACGAGAACTGAGCACTAGTGTTAGCAAACCAACATTGTGCCAACTGCTTGTTTTGGTGGCCCTTAGATAGTCCAGCATCACCTAGATCCCTCACATCACTAGGTAAGAGGAGACTTTATTATAAAGGAGAGAGCAGTATGGAGGCCCCACCTAGCTCCCCCATCATCTGATAAACACATAGAAACAATGTATCAGTCAGTGTGTGTGTTTCCTACAGATGGATCCAGTAATGGGAACCTACCAGAGAAATGTCCCCCTCCTCTGTATTCCCGGGATTCCACACAGGAAGATCACACCATCCCTCACCATCATCAGGTACAAGATCAATAATCATTGATAGCTTAATTTTAATCTGTACATTACTTTGTACATTACTTACATTTTAACTATTTTGTGTTACATTGACATTTAGATTGGAAGCTGGAGCGATTTTAATATTACTATTAAAAAAGAGATAAAAGAAAATAGTGTGATGCAGGAGTATTTAGAAGGACACAAGGATCTCTACCAGAATGTCGTGATGGAGAACCAGTCGCCCCTCACATCACCAGGTAAGGGGAGATCAGTATGGAGGGTGCACCTAGATTTTCCATCACCCAATTATTACTCAAAAATAATGTATTCAGTCAGTGTGTGTGTTTCTTTCAGATGTATCCACTAATGGGAACCCACCAAAGAGATGTCCTAGTCCTCTGTATTCCCAGGATTCCACACAGGAAGATCGCACCATCCCTCAACATCATCAGGTAGAGCATTACCAATCAGTGGTAGTTCGATTATGATCTGCACATTAGCTGCATGTTTACTATTTTGTGTTACATTTACATTCAGAGTAGAAGCTCGAGCAATTTTAATATTAATATTAAAAAAGAGATAAAACAAGAGGAGGAGGATAACGTGGAGTATTATTTGGAAGGACACAAGGATCTCTACAAGAACGTCATGCTAGAGAATCAGCCGCCCCTCACATCACTGGGTAAGAGGAGACTTTATTGTAAAGAAGAGAGCAGCATGGAGGGTCCGAATAGATCCCCATCATCTGATAAACAGAAACAATGTAGTCAGTCAGTGTGTGTGTTTCCTACAGATGGATCCAGTAACAGGAACCCACCCTGTCCTCTGTATTCCCGGGATTTCACACAGGAAGGTCACACCATCCCTCACCATCATCAGGTAGATGACTGAGGGCTTCAATGTCAAAATTGATGCTAAACTGTGTTACATTATATTCTTCTATGTAGTCTCAGGATAATAGTGCTGATAATCATTTTTGTGATTTAAGGGGGTAGAAGTGATTGATATGAAAATTGAGGTTAAAGAGGAAGACGAGACGTATGTAAGAGGAAACCAGCTGTCTATGAAGGAAGCTGAAATGATGGTGACAATTACAAAGGAGGAATCTTCTCGAGATATCAGCACAGGTAAGTATTATATGCACAAAATGTAGCACTTCATATTTGTATCAAGTATAAGGTATGCAAACTGACCGAATGTGACAAAGAATAAGCAGACCATCCTACCATCTCGTAAGAGGAGACTGGAGTTAAAAACAGTGGACCACCAAAGTAGAGATTATTATTATACAGGATTTGTATAGCTGACAATTTTATTTTCAAACTTTTTTTACTAAGTTGACCGAAGTTTATAATTAAAAATTAAATTTTGTCAAATAGGGACAGTACTTCAATCTATATAACATCCTCAATCTGTAGGATGGAAATGTTTATAGTGTTGTCCATAAGAACATCATCAATGTAACTACACCAACTAATTTTCCTGTCAAATGAGGTGGAAATACTGTACACCATATTATAGATCAATCTCTAGTCCAGACCCGAAGAATAAAATCTGTGTATTTTTCAAAATGTTCTCAAATCTCAAAAAATGGAGAGGGGATCTTTTACACTAAATGAAAGGTCCATCTCTGTTCCTCTGTATAACATTGTGTTCCCAACAAATGATGAGCAGGTGCTCTAAAACCATATGAAAAGTCCATCTCCATTCCTCCAATATAATTTCATGTTCCCAACAAATCAGGTGGATATACTGTACACCATATGAAAGGTCCATCTCCATTGTTCTGTATAATTTCATGTTCCCAACAAATGAGGAGGAGATACTGTACACCATATGAAAGGCCCATCTCCATTCCTCTATATAATGTCATGTTCCTGACAAATGAGGAATAGATACTGTACACTATATTAAAGGTCCAGCTCAATTCCTCAATATAACATCAAGTTCTAACAAATGAGAAGGAGATACTGTACACCATATAAAAAGGGCCGTCTCCCTTCCTTAATATAACGCCATGTTCTCAACAAATGAGGAGCAGATCCTGTACACTATATGAAAGGTCCATCTACATTCCTCAATATAATGTCATATTCCCAACAAATGAGGAGGAGATGTTATACACCCTATGAAAGGTCCATCTCTGTTCGTCATTTTCCATAAAACCAGGTGGACAAAGGTCCATCATTAACAATGTAATAATTGTATATACACCTTGACCCTTATCTGATTCATGTCCTTGTGTTGGTGTAATTGTATCTAATTCTGTACCATAGCTCTAGGGAACAGTTGACATATAGACCACCATAAATGACTTCTGCTTGCAGAACATGAAGAATGAATATGCTGTTGCTCTTTATTTAAAAAAACCCTTTCCAACAGGTGGAGGTGATGGCTTGAATATCTCAGGAGGACATCTTTCTTTATCTCAAGATGGAAATAATGGCATGGCACAATATTCTCCAGGAGTAAGACTTTTTACCCAATATATTCATCACAAATTTGATTGTTTAGAGAGATCAACAGATCCCTTTAATTGTGAAGAATCCAAAACTATTATTCCAAATATCCTGCCAAGCTGTCACAGTGCAAATGGACCACAGGATCCTATTATTCCTGAGGAATCTTCATCTAATAATGTGGGTACAGTCACAAAGAGAGACCATGAGATGTTTTTATCAGAGTCGTTCCATAACACAACAAATCACAAAGTCGAGTTTCCATTTCCATGTTCAGAATGTCGGAAAAGTTTTAAAACAAAGAGGGAACTCCAAATTCATCAGATGGCGCATGCTGGCAAGGAGATCTATTCTTGCCCAGATTGCAAAAAGGAGTACATGACACATCATGGCCTGGTGGAACACATGAAACTTCATGCTGGTGAAAAGCCTTACAACTGTTTGAAGTGTGAGGCGTCTTTTGGCCTCAGATCGCAACTCACTGCCCACCAGAAAGTCCACTGTGAGCAGAAACCCTTTTCCTGTTCTGAGTGTAGGAAGTCCTTCCTGACCAACCAAGAACTCATTCTTCACCAAAGAGCACACACCAGAGAAAAGCCCTTCTTGTGTTCTGAGTGCGGAAAGTCTTTCGGCGATAAATCGCAACTCACAAGACACCTCAGAATCCACACTGGAGAGAAGCCTTTTGACTGTTTTGCGTGCGGAAAGTGCTTCGCCGACAAAGGGAACCGCGATAGGCACATGAGATGTCACACCAGTGACAGGCCTCATTCCTGTTCAGAATGCGGCAAGTGTTTTAAACTCAAAGGAGCACTAACTTCCCACCAGAAAAGTCATCACCCTAACATTAGATTCTGGTGATGTTTCATAGGCTGAACTGACAATGCAGTTCAAAAGGGTCAGTCCACCAAGCTGGTAGATTCTACTTTTAGGTGCTTTGGTATTCTCTGCTTTTGTTTTCATTTTTTTCAAATAGTTATTCTCTGGTTTATCATTTATTGCACATTTTTCTTGTTGTAGTGTAGAGCTGTGGTGGGTTAGTCTTCCCACCACCACCATCTTTTGTTGGTAATCTAATATTCTGGGATCCCTGACTTTCCACAAAGGAAGGAGTACCCACACACAACCACCTTAGGCTTCTTTTCTTTCCCTCATGTTCATTGATTCTTCTGTATCTTTTTCTACTGTCTCATCAAAATAAGAATTGAGGGAGGTCTTTCCAACAAGGACAGGAACAGGGGTGGGGTCTCAGTGTTGAATGACAGCAATAAAATAAAGTTCTCATTGCTAAACCATACTGTGGACTCTTGTTTCCTATGCCACAGTTGTTAATCAGCAAAACTAGGAGCGTGACTTACTGGAGCCTTTGGAGAAGATTATTTATTGGTTACTATATAGATAGATGCTGTAGATTGTCCTTTCTCAACCAAGGTCCTGTAGAAACCCTAGGGTTCCTTCAGAGGCTACTAGAGGTTCCTGAAAAATATGCAAATTCTGCCTCTCAGATAAGCAACCGCTGGTACCAATGATCTTTTTAAACTATCGGTAAGGAGGCAATCTTCTTACTGACCACCAACATAAGAATGTCCTTCTTCCGCCGACCACCAATCTAAGGGGACCCTTCTCCACTGACCACCAACATAGGAAGATGCTTCTTTCCCCGGCCACCAATTTAGGGGGAACCTTCTCCACTAGGGTTGAGCGGACACCTAGATGTCCGTGTTCGACGGGTTCGGCCGAACTTTAAAAAAAAGTCCGGGTCCGTGTCCCGGACTTTTACCGAACTTTTCCCGGACACCGAACCCCATTGAAGTCAATGGGGACCCGAACTTTAAGGCACTAAAATGGCTCTAAAACACCAAAGGAAAGGGCTAGAGTGCTGCAAATGGCAGCAAAACGTAATTAAGAGCATGGCAAGTGCTCTGCAAACAAATGTGGATAGGGAAATAACTTAAAACAACAACAAAAAACAGAAAAATAAAACAATGTTCTTCTTCATCTCTGAAGGACGAGGCCCATATGGAGTAGGAGGGAGGTTGAGGTGGTGGTGGATGTGGCGGTGACATAGGCGTGCGCACAGGGTGTGCTGGGTGTGCCTGGGCACACCCTAATCACCTAGGGCACATAGCATTGCCAGTGAGGAGATGGGAAAGATCTCCCTGGGACCTGCTCTGCTCTATTTCTCCTTGCCTACAGGTACATGGCCCCGATACATTACTCTCCCTGCTGGCAAACACATGCATGTGTATTTCAACTTTGGGGTGCACACCTTAATGCAATAGGCTGCGCACACCTATGGGCGGTGTAGGTGGAAGCGGCGGTGGAGGAGGACCAGGGCCGGATTAACAGCATCATGGGCTTGGTGCTGAGGATTTTGAAGGGCCTTAAGGGCCGTGCCTTGCCATGCACCCAGAGGAGGAAGGGTGCAGCCATGCATGCCTAATTCAACATGGGATGCTGTCTCTGAAGCCCATAAACACATCCATGCATCGCCAACTGTCCCTCCTTGTCCGGCCTTCACGCTGTGTGGGGAGGTTCTGAGGGTGCTGCCTGGGGAAGCGAGCATAGAAGCCAGACTTCTGTGTTTACAAGTGACAGAAGAGCGGTAACAGTGAATATGGCCAACCCGGGGCCTATATAAAAGGTAGGGGCCTGGAGCTGCAGCTCCAATAGCCCCTACATTAATCTGGCCCTGAGGAGGAGGACGAGGTAGCCAACACTGCTTCTTTTCAAAAATTTTAAATGAGGGTACACCCCAAAAGAGTGAGAAAGAGCAAAAATGGAACAATGGGTGGGTAAGGTCGGTATCCATTGCTATTCTGCATAAGGTACGGAAAAGTCCCGTGGGATCCATGCCTGGTTCATTTTAATGAACGTGAGCTTGTCCACATTGTCTCTGGACAGGCGGCTGCGCTTGTCTGTTATAACGCCCCCAGCCGTGCTAAATACCCGTTCAGATAATACACTGGCTGCAGGGCACGCCAGCACCTCCAAGGCGTAAAGGGCAAGCTCAGGCCATGTGCCCAATTTGGAGACCCAGAAGTTGAAGGGGGCAGACCCGTCATTCACTACATGTAGGCGTGTGCACACATACTGCTCCACCATGTTGGTAAAATGCTGCCTCCTGCTAAGACGTTCCATCTGAGCTGCTGGTGCTGCTGTTTGTTGTGGCGTGCTGACAAAGCTTTTCCACATTTCGGCCATGCTAACCCTGCCTTCTGAGGTGCTGGCGGTGCCCTGGTTGCGTTGGCGACCTCCTCCTCCTCCTCCTCTGCCTTGTGCTTCCACTGTGGCCCCGCTGTCAGATGGGAATGCCAGCAGCATGGCGTCTACCAGCGTGCGCTTGTACTCGCGCATCTTGCGATCGCGCTCCAGTGAGTGAATTAAGGACGGTACGTTGTCCTTGTAACGGGGATCCAGCAGCGTGGCCACCCAGTGATCAGCACAAGTTAGAATGTGGGCAACTCGGCGGTCGTTGTGGAGACACTGCAGCATGTAATCGCTCATGTGTGCCAGGCTGCCCAGAGGCAACGAAAGGCTGTCCTCTGTGGGAGGTGTATCGTCCGTGTCCTCTGTATCCCCCCAGCCACGCACCAGTGATGGCCATGAGCTGGCCTGGGTGCCACCCTGCTGTGAACATGGTTCCATCTCCTCCTCCAGCTCCTCCTCCTCCTCATCCTCCTCATCCTCCAGAACTGTGCCCCTGCTGGACAATTGCGTCCCTGGCGTTTGCGTGTGCAGGAACCCACCCTCTGAGCCCCTTGCGAATGACTGCCGTGAAAGCCTTGGAAATGTTACCTCTTCATCCTCCTCCTCCTCCTCATCCTGTGCCACATCCTCTTCCATCATCGCCCGAATTGTTTTTTCAAGGAGGCATAGAAGTGGGATAGTTAAGCTGAGAACGGCGTCATTGCCACTGGCCATGTTGGTGGAGTACTCAAAACAGCGCAACAAGGCACACAGGTCTCGCATGGAGGCCCAGTTAAATTAAATAGCGGAATAGAAAATATGATCCAAAAAAAGTGTATGTATATCACACGTACACAACCACACTGGGCCCCAATTACTATTGTTTGTACCCCTAAAAGGCTAGATGAGGAGTAGGGGGAGTATGGAACAGGCAGCACCCTCAAACCTTCAGAAGTATGAGATGAACCCCAACAACTTGGAAAGGTGGATCTCTCTCACACGTACCAACACAGACTATCCCCCAATTTAACTGATCCCCAAAGGTTTTTGATTAAATAGCGGAATAGAAAATATGATCCAAAAAAAGTGTATGTATATCACACGTACACAACCACACTAGGCCCCAATTACTATTGTTTGTACCCCTAAAAGGCTAGGAGTAGGGGGAGTATGGAACAGGCAGCACCCTCAAACCTTCAGAAGTATGAGATGAACCCCAACAACTTGGAAAGGTGGATCTCTCTCACACGTACCAACACAGACTATCCCCCAATTTAACTGATCCCCAAAGGTTTTTGATTAAATAGCGGAATAGAAAATATGATCCAAAAAAGGGTATGTATATCACACGTACACAACCACACTAGGCCCCAATTACTATTGTTTGTACCCCTAAAAGGCTAGATGAGGAGTAGGGGGGGTATGGAACAGGCAGCACCCTCAAATCTTCAGAAGTATGAGATGAACCCCAAAAACTTGGAAAGGTGGATCTCTCTCACACGTACCAACACAGACTATCCCCCAATTTAACTGATCCCCAAAGGTTTTTGATTAAATAGCGGAATAGAAAATATGATCCAAAAAAAGTGTATGTATATCACACGTACACAACCACACTAGGCCCCAATTACTATTGTTTGTACCCCTAAAAGGCTAGATGAGGAGTAGGGGGGGTATGGAACAGGCAGCACCCTCAAATCTTCAGAAGTATGAGATGAACCCCAAAAACTTGGAAAGGTGGATCTCTCTCACACGTACCAACACAGACTATCCCCCAATTTAACTGATCCCCAAAGGTTTTTGATTAAATAGCGGAATAGAAAATATGATCCAAAAAAAGTGTATGTATATCACACGTACACAACCACACTAGGCCCCAATTACTATTGTTTGTACCCCTAAAAGGCTAGGAGTAGGGGGAGTATGGAACAGGCAGCACCCTCAAACCTTCAGAAGTATGAGATGAACCCCAACAACTTGGAAAGGTGGATCTCTCTCACACGTACCAACACAGACTATCCCCCAATTTAACTGATCCCCAAAGGTTTTTGATTAAATAGCGGAATAGAAAATATGATCCAAAAAAAGTGTATGTATATCACACGTACACAACCACACTAGGCCCCAATTACTATTGTTTGTACCCCTAAAAGGCTAGATGAGGAGTAGGGGGGGTATGGAACAGGCAGCACCCTCAAATCTTCAGAAGTATGAGATGAACCCCAAAAACTTGGAAAGGTGGATCTCTCTCACACGTACCAACACAGACTATCCCCCAATTTAACTGATCCCCAAAGGTTTTTGATTAAATAGCGGAATAGAAAATATGATCCAAAAAAAGTGTATGTATATCACACGTACACAACCACACTAGGCCCCAATTACTATTGTTTGTACCCCTAAAAGGCTAGATGAGGAGTAGGGGGGGTATGGAACAGGCAGCACCCTCAAACCTTCAGAAGTATGAGATGAACCCCAACAACTTGGAAAGGTGGATCTCTCTCACACTTACCAACACAGACTATCCCCCAATTTAACTGATCCCCAAAGGTTTTTGATTAAATAGCGGAATAGAAAATATGATCCAAAAAAAGTGTATGTATATCACACGTACACAACCACACTAGGCCCCAATTACTATTGTTTGTACCCCTAAAAGGCTAGATGAGGAGTAGGGGGGGTATGGAACAGGCAGCACCCTCAAACCTTCAGAAGTATGAGATGAACCCCAACAACTTGGAAAGGTGGATCTCTCTCACACGTACCAACACAGACTATCCCCCAATTTAACTGATCCCCAAAGGTTTTTGATTAAATAGCGGAATAGAAAATATGATCCAAAAAAAGTGTATGTATATCACACGTACACAACCACACTAGGCCCCAATTACTATTGTTTGTACCCCTAAAAGGCTAGGAGTAGGGGGAGTATGGAACAGGCAGCACCCTCAAACCTTCAGAAGTATGAGATGAACCCCAACAACTTGGAAAGGTGGATCTCTCTCACACGTACCAACACAGACTATCCCCCAATTTAACTGATCCCCAAAGGTTTTTGATTAAATAGCGGAATAGAAAATATGATCCAAAAAAAGTGTATGTATATCACACGTACACAACCACACTAGGCCCCAATTACTATTGTTTGTACCCCTAAAAGGCTAGATGAGGAGTAGGGGGGGTATGGAACAGGCAGCACCCTCAAATCTTCAGAAGTATGAGACGAACCCCAAAAACTTGGAAAGGTGGATCTCTCTCACACGTACCAACACAGACTATCCCCCAATTTAACTGATCCCCAAAGGTTTTTGATTAAATAGCGGAATAGAAAATATGATCCAAAAAAAGTGTATGTATATCACACGTACACAACCACACTAGGCCCCAATTACTATTGTTTGTACCCCTAAAAGGCTAGATGAGGAGTAGGGGGGGTATGGAACAGGCAGCACCCTCAAACCTTCAGAAGTATGAGATGAACCCCAACAACTTGGAAAGGTGGATCTCTCTCACACGTACCAACACAGACTATCCCCCAATTTAACTGATCCCCAAAGGTTTTTGATTAAATAGCGGAATAGAAAATATGATCCAAAAAAAGTGTATGTATATCACACGTACACAACCACACTAGGCCCCAATTACTATTGTTTGTACCCCTAAAAGGCTAGATGAGGAGTAGGGGGGGTATGGAACAGGCAGCACCCTCAAACCTTCAGAAGTATGAGATGAACCCCAACAACTTGGAAAGGTGGATCTCTCTCACACGTACCAACACAGACTATCCCCCAATTTAACTGATCCCCAAAGGTTTTTGATTAAATAGCGGAATAGAAAATATGATCCAAAAAAAGTGTATGTATATCACACGTACACAACCACACTAGGCCCCAATTACTATTGTTTGTACCCCTAAAAGGCTAGATGAGGAGTAGGGGGGGTATGGAACAGGCAGCACCCTCAAATCTTCAGAAGTATGAGATGAACCCCAAAAACTTGGAAAGGTGGATCTCTCTCACACGTACCAACACAGACTATCCCCCAATTTAACTGATCCCCAAAGGTTTTTGATTAAATAGCGGAATAGAAAATATGATCCAAAAAAAGTGTATGTATATCACACGTACACAACCACACTAGGCCCCAATTACTATTGTTTGTACCCCTAAAAGGCTAGATGAGGAGTAGGGGGGGTATGGAACAGGCAGCACCCTCAAATCTTCAGAAGTATGAGATGAACCCCAAAAACTTGGAAAGGTGGATCTCTCTCACACGTACCAACACAGACTATCCCCCAATTTAACTGATCCCCAAAGGTTTTTGATTAAATAGCGGAATAGAAAATATGATCCAAAAAAAGTGTATGTATATCACACGTACACAACCACACTAGGCCCCAATTACTATTGTTTGTACCCCTAAAAGGCTAGGAGTAGGGGGAGTATGGAACAGGCAGCACCCTCAAACCTTCAGAAGTATGAGATGAACCCCAACAACTTGGAAAGGTGGATCTCTCTCACACGTACCAACACAGACTATCCCCCAATTTAACTGATCCCCAAAGGTTTTTGATTAAATAGCGGAATAGAAAATATGATCCAAAAAAAGTGTATGTATATCACACGTACACAACCACACTAGGCCCCAATTACTATTGTTTGTACCCCTAAAAGGCTAGATGAGGAGTAGGGGGGGTATGGAACAGGCAGCACCCTCAAATCTTCAGAAGTATGAGATGAACCCCAAAAACTTGGAAAGGTGGATCTCTCTCACACGTACCAACACAGACTATCCCCCAATTTAACTGATCCCCAAAGGTTTTTGATTAAATAGCGGAATAGAAAATATGATCCAAAAAAAGTGTATGTATATCACACGTACACAACCACACTAGGCCCCAATTACTATTGTTTGTACCCCTAAAAGGCTAGATGAGGAGTAGGGGGGGTATGGAACAGGCAGCACCCTCAAACCTTCAGAAGTATGAGATGAACCCCAACAACTTGGAAAGGTGGATCTCTCTCACACTTACCAACACAGACTATCCCCCAATTTAACTGATCCCCAAAGGTTTTTGATTAAATAGCGGAATAGAAAATATGATCCAAAAAAAGTGTATGTATATCACACGTACACAACCACACTAGGCCCCAATTACTATTGTTTGTACCCCTAAAAGGCTAGATGAGGAGTAGGGGGGGTATGGAACAGGCAGCACCCTCAAACCTTCAGAAGTATGAGATGAACCCCAACAACTTGGAAAGGTGGATCTCTCTCACACGTACCAACACAGACTATCCCCCAATTTAACTGATCCCCAAAGGTTTTTGATTAAATAGCGGAATAGAAAATATGATCCAAAAAAAGTGTATGTATATCACACGTACACAACCACACTAGGCCCCAATTACTATTGTTTGTACCCCTAAAAGGCTAGGAGTAGGGGGAGTATGGAACAGGCAGCACCCTCAAACCTTCAGAAGTATGAGATGAACCCCAACAACTTGGAAAGGTGGATCTCTCTCACACGTACCAACACAGACTATCCCCCAATTTAACTGATCCCCAAAGGTTTTTGATTAAATAGCGGAATAGAAAATATGATCCAAAAAAAGTGTATGTATATCACACGTACACAACCACACTAGGCCCCAATTACTATTGTTTGTACCCCTAAAAGGCTAGATGAGGAGTAGGGGGGGTATGGAACAGGCAGCACCCTCAAATCTTCAGAAGTATGAGACGAACCCCAAAAACTTGGAAAGGTGGATCTCTCTCACACGTACCAACACAGACTATCCCCCAATTTAACTGATCCCCAAAGGTTTTTGATTAAATAGCGGAATAGAAAATATGATCCAAAAAAAGTGTATGTATATCACACGTACACAACCACACTAGGCCCCAATTACTATTGTTTGTACCCCTAAAAGGCTAGATGAGGAGTAGGGGGGGTATGGAACAGGCAGCACCCTCAAACCTTCAGAAGTATGAGATGAACCCCAACAACTTGGAAAGGTGGATCTCTCTCACACGTACCAACACAGACTATCCCCCAATTTAACTGATCCCCAAAGGTTTTTGATTAAATAGCGGAATAGAAAATATGATCCAAAAAAAGTGTATGTATATCACACGTACACAACCACACTAGGCCCCAATTACTATTGTTTGTACCCCTAAAAGGCTAGATGAGGAGTAGGGGGGGTATGGAACAGGCAGCACCCTCAAACCTTCAGAAGTATGAGATGAACCCCAACAACTTGGAAAGGTGGATCTCTCTCACACGTACCAACACAGACTATCCCCCAATTTAACTGATCCCCAAAGGTTTTTGATTAAATAGCGGAATAGAAAATATGATCCAAAAAAAGTGTATGTATATCACACGTACACAACCACACTAGGCCCCAATTACTATTGTTTGTACCCCTAAAAGGCTAGGAGTAGGGGGAGTATGGAACAGGCAGCACCCTCAAACCTTCAGAAGTATGAGATGAACCCCAACAACTTGGAAAGGTGGATCTCTCTCACACGTACCAACACAGACTATCCCCCAATTTAACTGATCCCCAAAGGTTTTTGATTAAATAGCGGAATAGAAAATATGATCCAAAAAAAGTGTATGTATATCACACGTACACAACCACACTAGGCCCCAATTACTATTGTTTGTACCCCTAAAAGGCTAGATGAGGAGTAGGGGGGGTATGGAACAGGCAGCACCCTCAAATCTTCAGAAGTATGAGACGAACCCCAAAAACTTGGAAAGGTGGATCTCTCTCACACGTACCAACACAGACTATCCCCCAATTTAACTGATCCCCAAAGGTTTTTGATTAAATAGCGGAATAGAAAATATGATCCAAAAAAAGTGTATGTATATCACACGTACACAACCACACTAGGCCCCAATTACTATTGTTTGTACCCCTAAAAGGCTAGATGAGGAGTAGGGGGGGTATGGAACAGGCAGCACCCTCAAACCTTCAGAAGTATGAGATGAACCCCAACAACTTGGAAAGGTGGATCTCTCTCACACGTACCAACACAGACTATCCCCCAATTTAACTGATCCCCAAAGGTTTTTGATTAAATAGCGGAATAGAAAATATGATCCAAAAAAAGTGTATGTATATCACACGTACACAACCACACTAGGCCCCAATTACTATTGTTTGTACCCCTAAAAGGCTAGATGAGGAGTAGGGGGGGTATGGAACAGGCAGCACCCTCAAACCTTCAGAAGTATGAGATGAACCCCAACAACTTGGAAAGGTGGATCTCTCTCACACGTACCAACACAGACTATCCCCCAATTTAACTGATCCCCAAAGGTTTTTGATTAAATAGCGGAATAGAAAATATGATCCAAAAAAAGTGTATGTATATCACACGTACACAACCACACTAGGCCCCAATTACTATTGTTTGTACCCCTAAAAGGCTAGATGAGGAGTAGGGGGAGTATGGAACAGGCAGCACCCTCAAATCTTCAGAAGTATGAGATTGTGTTCACTGTACCCCACAAAGATTGAGTTCACTGCACCCCACAATGATTGTGTTCACTGCACCCCACAAAGATTGTGTTCACTGCACCTCACAAAGATTGTGTTCACTGTACCCCCCAAAGATTGTGTTCACTGCACCCCACAAAGATTCTGTTCACTGTACCCCACAAAGATTGTGTTCACTGCACCCTAAAAGGATGTTGTTCACTGCACCCCACAAAGATTGTGTTCACTGCACCCTAAAAGGATGTTGTTCACTGCACCCCAAAAAGATTGTGTTCACTGTACCCCCCAAAGATTGTGTTCACTGCACCCCACAAAGATTGTGTTCACTGCACCCCAAAAAGATTGTGTTCACTGTACCCCCCAAAGATTGTGTTCACTGCACCCCAAAAAGATTGTGTTCACTGTACCCCCCAAAGATTGTGTTCACTGCACCCCACAAAGATTCTGTTCACTGTACCCCACAAAGATTGTGTTCACTGCACCCCAAAAAGATTGTGTTCACTGTACCCCCCCCAAAGATTGTGTTCACTGCACCCCACAAAGATTCTGTTCACTGCACCCCACAAAGGATTTTGTTCACTGCACCCCAAAAAGATTGTGTTCACTGCACCCCAAAAAGGATTTTGATCACTGCACCCCAAAAAGGATGTTGTTCACTGCACCCCAAAAATGATTTTGTTCACTCCACCCCAAAAAGATTGTGTTCACTGCACCCCACAAAGATTGTGTTCACTGCACCCCAAAAAGATTGTGTTCACTGTACCCCCCAAAGATTGTGTTCACTGCACCCCACAAAGATTCTGTTCACTGTACCCCACAAAGATTGTGTTCACTGCACCCCAAAAAGATTGTGTTCACTGCACCCCAAAAAGGATGTTGTTCACTGCACCCCAAAAAGGATGTTGTTCACTCCACCCCAAAAAGATTGTGTTCACTGCACCCCACAAAGATTGTGTTCACTGCACCCCAAAAAGATTGTGTTCACTGCACCCCAAAAATGATTTTGTTCACTGCACCCCAAAAAGGATTTTGTTCACTGCACCCCAAAAAGGATGTTGTTCACTCCACCCCAAAAAGATTGTGTTCACTGCACCCCAAAAAGATTGTGTTCACTGCAGCTCACACACAGAAAAATGGATGTGGATCACTGACACCTGCCTATCTCCAATCCCACACCACACAGCAATATCGATTGTAGTTTGTAGAACACAGTTTCCCTAAAATTCAGCAGACTCTGTCCCTAACAGGATTGAGAAGAGATCGTAGATCAGGATTGAGTGCAGATTCACCCCACCCCCCACACAGCAATATCGATTGTAGTTTGTAGAAGACACTGACCCTATAATTCAGCAGACTCTATCCCTAAAATGCCTACAACTCGCCCTGCCTAAACACTCCGACCTGTCCCTCAATTCTATCCGGACACAAATGGTTTTTTCCTGCCTATCTTTCCCTAATCAGCAGCCAGCACATTGATGTGTGCTCTGTCCCTTAGCTAAGCAGCAGAATGACGCTGCTGCGGCGGCTGCCTCGAACTTATAAAGACTTGGTCACATGCTTCAGACGGCCAATCACAGCTACTAAGACATTTGCAGGCATGGCTGGGATGGCTTAAGGCACACCAGTTAAACGATTGTTGATTGGCTGTTGAAAGCCCGCCATGAAAAGAGCGCCAAAGCATGCAAAACCCGGAAATAAAACGACCGAACACGGATTTTTACCCGAACATACAGTAAAGTGTCCGTGTCCGTGTTCGGGTAAAAAAAATCCAATTATTCGGTACGAACACGAATAATACAGTCCGTGTTCGCTCAACACTATTCTCCACTGACCACTAATATATGAAGGTCCTTCTTCCTCTGACCACCAATCTAAGGGGGCCCTTTTTACTAAAGTAAGAGGCTAATGTAGAAAAAAACATTTGAACTGCAGTGCCAAACCTTTGCTAAAAGGTCCACATACACCTTTATTCCTGTAGGGGGCAGAAAGACAAGCAAAAGATTAGCCGACACGTTTCAGTGGTCCAAAACACCCCCTTCATCGGGGCTTGAGACTGAAAACCATGTATATGGACTAGATGTTAACTAGACATTTAATGGAATTTCTTCCAGTGTGATTATCTGCACAGGTATCATCAGCAGCTGGTTTGGCAGTGTAAGAGGGCCCTTCTTCTCCTGACCACAAATCTAAAGAGGGGCATTCTTCACTGACCACCAATATAAAAGGAAGCTTCTTTCCCTGACCACCATTTTAGGGGGGGTGGGTTGCCTTCTCCATTGACCACTAATGTAAGAAGGTCCTTCTTCACCCTGACCACCAATGTAAAGGGGGGCCTTCTCCATTGACCACCAGTGTAGGAGGTTGCTTCTTCCCCTGACTACCAATCTAAGGGGGGGGGGGGGGCTTCTCCATTGACCACGAATGTAAGAAGATCCTTCTTCCCCTGACCACCAATCTAAGGTGGCCCTTTTCCACTGATTCCTAAAGTAAAAGGTTAATTTAGAAAGAAATTTGACCTGAAGTGCCACACCATTGCTAAAAGGTCCAGATATGACTTTATTTCCATAAGAGTCAGAGGGACAATCAAAGGAGGAGCCAACACCTTTCTGGGGTTCAAAAACACCCTCTTTAACAGGACTTGAGATAGAAAATAATGTGTATGGACTAGATATAAACTAGACATTTAATGGTATTGCTTCCAGTGTGATTATCTGCACAGGTGTCATCAGCAGCTGGTTTGGAAGTGTAAGACGGCCATTCCTCCCCTGACCACCAGTCTAAGAGGATCCTTCTCCACTGACCACCAATGTAAGAAGGTTCTTCTTCCCCCTATCCATCAACATAGGGGGTCCTTTTTCCAATGACCACCAAAGTAAAAGGCCAATGTAGCAACAATTTGAACTGCAAGCACCACGCCAGTGCTAAAAGGTCCAGGGACAACTTTATTCCAGTATCAGTCAGAGGGACAGTCAAAAGAGGAGCCAACACGTTTATGGGATCCAAAAATACTCTCTCCAAAAACAGGGCTTGAGATAGAAACCAATGTATATAGGCTTGATGTTTATTGGACCTTCAGATTTATTTCTTTCAGTGTGATCGTCATCACAAATCTCGTCACAAGCTGGTTTGGCAGTATACCGTAAGAGTTCCCTTCTAACCTTGACCACCAATTTTAGGACTGTTCTCTACTGCCTACCAATGTAAAGTAAGAGAGTAGTATAGCAAAAATGTGAATTGAGGTGCCACATTTGCCACACTGCTAAGAAGTCAAAATATGAATTTATTCCAGTAAGGTTCAGGGAGACAATTAATAGTTTACAAAGCATTTCAGGAGTCCAAAAGCACCCACTTCATCAGGGCTTGAGATATAAAATAATGTATATGTACTAGGTATTAACTGGACCTTTAATCGTCTTCTCCCGACAACCAATCTAAAGGGAAGCCTATCCACTGATAAACAATGTAAGAAGGTCCTTCTCTCCCTGATCACCAATCTAGGAAAGCTTTCTTCACTGAACACCTATATAGGAAGGCCCCTCTCCCCTGATAGTATATAGTACATTGGCGCAAGAAGAGGTCTCAGTATGGGCTAGTCCTGGATATCCAGGGGGAGGGGGAAAAAAGGGAGGGGGGTCACAAGTTCAGGGGATAGCTGTCCACTGTAGCGGCTGCCGGCGCGAGAGACAGAAGTGATCTCTGGGGGGGAGACAAGAGGAAAGAAGCGCAGCACCTTCTAAGTGCAGCAAGACATTTAATGTAGAGTAAAGCAGTACTACACTGACATAACACAGGTGGATAAGAAGAACTTCAGCAAGATTTGTAAGTCATCTGGGGCATCACTGGAGTGAGTCCTGGTGGTGGAATCTGCTCTGAATTTTTGTTTTTGCCTTCATGGTGAAAGTTACTCCAGGATACCGACTGACCAGAAGTTGGACCCTTCAGCTACAACACTTGAAGCGCCTTCACTTGGTTGATCTCCATTTTACTAATAATTTTACTAATAATGTGACTTTGAAAAACATTGGTTGCACCAGTGATGTTTAGTGTACACGTTTGCATATAGTTATTTTGTGTATTTTTTTTTTAATTGTAATTAAAGGCATTGTCTATCTTTTGCAAAAATGTAAAAATGCACTTACATGATCTTCTAATAATTTAGATACATGCACAAAGAGAGACAATGAGATATTTCCATCAGAGTTTGTCCATAACGTGGGGAATCAAAAAGTCGAGTTTCCATTTCTATGTCCAGAATGTGGGAAAGGTTTTAAAATCAAAAGGGCGCTCCACATACACCAGATGATCCATACGGGCAAGAAGGTCTATTCTTGTCCGGATTGTGAAAAATTGTACATAACATACTGCGGGCTTGTTGCCCATAAGAAACTTCACGCCGGTGAAAAACCCTACACCTGTTTTAAGTGTGAAGCATCTTTTGGTCTCAGACCACAACTTACCGCTCACCAGAAAGTCCACTACGAGCAGAAGCCCTTCACCTGTTCCGAGTGCGAGAAATCCTTTATGACAAAACAAGAGCTTGTTCATCACCAGAGAACACACACAGGCGAAAAGCCCTTCCCATGTTCTGAGTGCGGAAGGTCTTTTGCACGAACATCCCAACTCAAAAGACACTACAGAGTCCACACTGGCGAGAAGCCATTTTCCTGTTCAGAGTGCCACAAATGCTTCTCCACTAAAATGATCCGTGATAATCATATGCGGGTTCACACCGACGAGAGGCCGTATTCCTGTCCTGATTGTAGCAGATGTTTTACACAGAAAGGGGCATTAACTGTTCACCAGAAAAGGCACCACCACACCAACAGGGACTGCTGAAAAGTTATGGTGGTGTTTTATAGGCTGAACCGCCCTGTCTGGAGACCATTCATAAATGGGATGAGGGCAGTTTAATAAAAGGGTCATTCTTCCCAGATGGGAGATTTTTATGTCGTAGTGTAGTGCTGTGATGCACCATTCTCCCCATCACCACCATCTTTTGTTGGTCATCTAAATTTTCTGGGATTCCTGACTTGGAATGGAATGGAATCCCCACACACAACCACTGCTGTCTCTTACATATAGAAATCCTTAGGTATCTCCTCCTGCTGTGTCCTATGAGACAGGAATTGGGGAAAATCCCCCCAATAAAGACAGAAACAATGGTGTGGTTCCAGCAGTCCTTCCTTCTTACCTTACGTAACCCTATGCCTTGTAGGACAGCAATAAAATACATTTCTCATTGCTAAACCATAATGTGGACTCTTGTTTGCATTGAGCAATGGCACCATTTCTTCTTCCTAATTAGCAACACTATTTGGGTGACCTGTTAGAACTTGGCCTTTGAGGAACATTATGTATTAGATGCTAATCATACTGTAGAGCAGCCTTTCTCAACCTTTTCAACACAGAGGAACCCTTGAAATAAATTTCTGGTCTCGGGGAACCCCTGCTAAAAATGAGAAATCTACAACTCATGATACATCAGTGTGACAGTCAGTGGGAAGAATGCTCCTTACTCTTGTCATCATTGGGAAGAATTACCTGCTTACAGGTAGCTAAAAGGAACAATGGTGTCATTGGGAACTTATCTGAGAGGCAGAAATTGCCCATTTCTCACGGAACCCCTAGCAACCTCAGGAGGAATCCTAGTTGAGAAACCCTGCTGTAGAGAGTAGACATGTGCGATTCGTTTAGTTACAAATCAAAATTTAAAGGCAATTTTAGTTATTCAAATTGTTGGTGGTTCCCACACAATATGAAAAACCTTTAAATGAAGGTGTAATGAAAAAATAGCGTACAAATAAACATATAAACAGGCATGTTATCCATAACACATATAGGATGAGGGAAATCCTCAGATCATTCACACTGATCCCAAAACAACCAAAGAATGAACTTCAATGAATCAGGAGATCTTCAATCCAGTCATTAATGAATCAATATATCCTTATATGTGAAGTAGAGGGAGTAGCCCCTTACCAGATAACGTGAAAGGTGTCCAATGGCGGTCCCAATACGTGGACTTCCTCCACTACACCTTTTTTTTTTGGTTAATACAGTGAGGTATAAAAGTGAGCTAAGATGATGATTCAGTAGAATAGAATAGAGTAGAACAGAATAAAATAGAAAAGAATAGAAAATAAAAGGCCCAGGCTCCCCTGGCCTGTTGGCACCCAGCTTCCCGTTTTTTTGTTCTTGCCTGCCCTTGCCCACCTTTCTTTGCCCTTTCACTGGGTGCCTCCATCATAAGGGAGAGCTGGGGGGAGAACACATGGGCTTGAGGCCAGGCCACCTCAGCGGAGGGAACAGCAGCATTGATGGAGCAGCCAACAATGGAGAAGACAGTACAAGGCGGTTTCAATAGAGCACAGAAAATATGAACATCTAATGCATTGGCGGTCAACTTAAAAATGATAGAGAACCTCAAGTGAGGACACTGCAGGAGGGGCGCACAATAGCAGCATATTTTCGTGTGTTGAGGTGCACTGCCTTAGGAAGCCCATTTAAAATGAATGGGCTGTAAGGTACCTCATCATCCTGAAAAGTTCAACCCTCTTGCATATGCTGCAATGCACACTGAAGATAAAGGGGGAGCAAAATAAGCCCCATCACTGGTGTCAGTGACAGTAATAATAGCCCCAGCATTGGTGTAAGTGGATGCAACCGCAACCCCCACCTTTGGGATCAGTGGCTTCATTCAAAACTTTGGTGTTCGTGGCCACAATAATAACTTCCAGAGGACACAATAATAACCCCCACTATTGATGTTAGTGGCTGTAATAATAACCCCCAGCATTGATGCCAGTGGACACAAAAATAACCCCCAGCATTGATGTCAGAGCACACAATAATAACCCCCCGGCATTGATGTTAGTGGCTGCAATAATAACCCATAACATTGGTGTCAGTGGACACAATATTAATCCCAAGCATTGGTGTCAGTGGACACAGTAATAACCCCTGGCATTGGTGTCAGTGGACACAGTAATAACCCCTGGCATTGGTGTCAGTGGACAAAATAATAACCCCCAGCCTTGGTGTCAGTGGACACAATAATAACCCCTAGCATTGGTTTCAGTGGACACAATGATAATCCCCAGAATTGGTGTCATTGGACACAATAATACCCCCAGAATTGGTGTCAGTGGACACAATAACCCCCAGCATAAGTATCAGTGGACAGAAAAAAAAAAAAAAACAGCCTTGCGACACAATAATAACCCCCAGCATTGGTGTCATTTGACACAATAGTAACCCCCAGCCTTGCTGTCAGTGAACACAATAATAACCCCCAGCATTGGTGTCAGTGGACACAATGATAATCCCCAGCATTGGTGTCAGTGGACACAATAAAAATTCCCAGCATTGGTGTCAGTGAACACAATAGTAACCCCCAGCCTTGCTGTCATTGGACACAATAATACCCCCAGAATTGGTGTCAGTGGACACAATAACCCCCAGCATAAGTATCAGTGGACAGAAAAAAAAAAAAAAACAGCCTTGCGACACAATAATAACCCCCAGCATTGGTGTCATTTGACACAATAGTAACCCCCAGCCTTGGTGTCAGTGGACATAATAATAACCCCTAGCATTGGTTTCAGTGGACACAATGATAATCCCCAGCATTGGTGTCAGTGGACACAAAAATAACCCCCAGCATTGGTGTCAGTGAACACGATAATAACCCCCAGCATTGGTTTCAGTGGACACAATGATAATCCCCAGCATTGCTGTCAGTTGATACAATAATAACCACCAAAATCGGTGCCAGTGGACACAATAACCCCCAGCATACATGTCAGTGGACACAATAATAATCCCCAGCAATGGTGTCAGTGGACACAATAATAACCCCCAGCATTGCTGTCAGTGGACACAATAATAACCCCCAGCATTGGTGTCAGTGGACACAATAATAACCCCCTGCATTGGTGTCAGTGGACAAAATAGTAACTCCCAGCTCCCGCGCTGCTCTCTCCATTTCTTCCCAATGAAGCAGGGAATATACTTGTAACAAAGGGCAGAGATCATTACACCTGACAGGTCAGTCCATTGCCGGGTGGTGGAGCACAGAGGTGTTTCAGTGCAGGAAACCCCCCTTTTGCTGTATACTAACCAGAACTTGGACCTTCCAGATACATATCCGAATTCATACTACAATCACTCCTTGACTCGATTGATCTCCACTTTACTAATCATGGGACTCTGGAATAAAACCTTGGCTGTGCCGCTGATGGTTTCCGTCTGTCTTATTACAGAGGGGTGTATACCTTTGCAGTCAGCTATTTGTGTTGATTTAATTGCAATTAATTTAAATCACTTTGCAGACATTTGTTTTCATTTTGACACTGAAAAATCTATTTGTGTGAGTAAAACTTTTTACCGCAATTCAATGTTTTATGGCAATAAAATCTGAAAATGCCTAAGGGGTCAAATTATTTTTTATAGGCACCGTATATGGATAGATAACCGTCTGAGACAATGAAGCCAGATGCTCGGTAACATCTATTGGAACAATTCTTTATTGGTTACAGAGCAGAATACAGCAGTAACAGACTAACGCGTTTCGGCCAAAGCTTTACTCATAACTCATAGATGCTATAAGTAAGGCTTTGGACGAAATGCATCAGTATGTTACTGCTGTATCCTGCTGACCTGTAGCCATTATACACAGTATGTATACTGTATGTAAATGCTGTATCCTGTTTTGTAGCTGGCTTCATTATATCAGAGGGTTATTGCTATATTTCAAAGGCATTTTGGCCAGAGCACCGGTCTCCAGTCTCCCAGGTAATCTTGGGTAGGGCATGGTGGGGTGGATGGATGGATCAGTGAATAAATAGATTGGATGGAGGATTGAATAGATGAATGGATGTGTGGGTGGGTAGATGGATGATTTGATGAATAGAAGGATGGATGGGATGGATAGGATGCATGGATAGTTGGATGAGATGGATGACTGTATAGATGGATGGGATGGGTGGATGGATAGATTGAGGGATGGATGGATAGAGAGATTGATGGATTGGATAGAAGGATTGATTGGATGAATTAATAGATGGAAGGGTGGATGGATGGATTGGATGGATAAATAGACTGTTGGATGGATTGGACAGAAGGATGAATGGATATATATTAGAATAATGGATTGGATGGATCAATATAGTGATAGATGAATGTTTGGTTGGGTGGATGGATGATCTGATCAACAGAAGATTGAATGGATGGCTGTATAGATGGATATATGGATTGGAAAGACAGATGGATATATATATTGATAGAAGGATGGATGGGATGGATAGGATGAATGGATGGTTGGATGAGATGGATGACTGTATAGATGGATGGGATGGGTGGGTAGATAGATAAATGGATAGATTGATGGATGGGTGGATGGAAGGAGAGATTGATGGATTGGATAGAAGGATTGATTGGATGGATGGATGGATTGGACAGAAGGATGACTGGCTATATATTAGAAGAATGGATTGGGTGGATCAATATAGTGATGGATGAATGTGTGGCTGGGTGGATGGATGATTTGATGAACAGAAGATTGGATGGATGGTTGGATAGATGTATGGATTGGAAAGACGGATGGATAGATATATTGGATAGAAGGATGGATGGGATGAATGGATGGTTGGATGAGATGGACGACTGTATAGGTCGATAGGATGGGAGGATGGATTGAAAAATGGATGGATAAATGGATAGATTGATTGATGGGTGGGTGGATGGAGAGATTGATGGATTGGATGGATTAATAGATGGATGGATTGGATTGAAAAATAGACTTATGGATGGATTGGACAGAAGGATGAATGGCTATATATTAGAAGAATGGATTGGGTGGATCAATATAGTGATGGAAGATTGGATGGATGGCTGTATAGATGGATGGTTGGATAGATGTATGGATTGGAAAGACAGATGGATAGATATATTGGATAGAAGGATGAATTGATGGACTGGGTGGATGATTTGATGACTAGAAAGAAGAATGGATGAATAGATGGATGGATGGATTGATAGATTGATAGAGGGAAGGACTGGATGAATGAATAGATTGATTGATGGATGGATGGATTGGATGGATGGATATATTGATAGAGGGAAGGACTGGATGAATGGATGGATGGATGAATGGATTGGATGGATGGATAGATTGATAGAGGGAAGTATTGGACAAATGAATAGATTGATTGATGGATGCATGGGTGGATGGATTGGATGGATGGATTGATAGAGGGAAGGATTGGACGAATGAATAGATTGATGGATGGATGGGTGGATGGATGCTGCAAAATATAAATGACACTAACCCCCTATTTTATAATCTGTGATGTGACACACACATGTACACACTTTCGGGAAGGTGATGGGAAGCACTGAGCTCGTCTCTCTTCCCATAGTAATAAATGATCGTCTGATGGCGGCCATTTTATTGTAGCCCACATATGGAGACATCCAACAAAGAGCCAGCCTTTTACCCATGATGCTGAACATTGGGGGGATGGTTGCTTTTGTTGCAGGAAGTGAATGGAACAGAGTTGAGTGCAATGGAGGCAAACTGCACCAACCTGACGGAGAGGATATTACAGCTCACCCTGGAGATCATCTACCTGCTGACCGGGGAGGTGAGGAGGATTCTGGGAAAATTGTGTTTCTTCTGTATTTTTTTAAAAGATACCTGTCTGAAAAAAGTAGAGTAGACTGAAAATGCTAAAATAAGGGAAGAACATGCAGAACTGAGACATACAATGTAATAATAAGTTATAATGAAACAATGCATCTATGGCACACTATGCAAATAGCAAATCGAGAACAATCCTTAGCATTGCCGAGTAATCTGCAGTGAAAAATCAAAAGAATCGTGATACAAACTCATAATAAATAGCGATGATATAGCTCACAGTGAACTAAGGAATGAACAGATGACAAATCATGCCAAGTAATTGGCATCAGGGGATGGCGTTTTGACGTAACACGTAGGGTGGAGCACTGAGCCTCAGGTGTCTATGCAGAGCCAATGTTCTGTATCTGGCAGCAGCCTGGCTTACTACATGGCATTATGAGAGCTGTCAGCTGGATCGGCTATTGTGGTGAGCTGCGGGAGTAACCCCGCTCTGGGATTACAGCCGGAGTTACATTATGTGGGGAAAATTCCTCACCCCAACCACAATAAACTAAAGCAGCAAGTACCTAAAGTTATAATCACTTCCATCATAATAATGAAACCATAGATCTGTACCATGCTGCTCAACTAGGCAATCTAAAAAACCATAAGCATTGCCAAGTAATCAGCAGTGGAAAATCAAAATAATTCTGATACAACGGTAAATAGTGCACTATAAACGGTGGTACACAAAGTTACAATGAACCTGTGGCACAACGTGCAAAGAGCCTATAGAAAAAAAAAAAGTGTTGCTGAGTAATCAGTAGTGGAAAATCAAAATAATTGTGATCCAAATGCTTAAAGTGGAAGTCCTGCTAGAGCAATTCAGGCTGGCTCCTTTTGCAGGTATAGATTTGTAAAACATTAAAAATAAGTGCCTATACTGTTTAAAATCCCGTGTTACACTGTCTCATCCTGCTCTGCACATGTTCAGTTGCTCTCTATTTTTCAGCACTGTGCCAAAAATCAGCCACTAGAGGCCGATCTTCTGACAGCCTAGAGATTTACTGCTGCTCTAGGCTTCAGCAAAATGGCACCCTCCAGGAGGTGGAGGAAACAGGAGCAATGCTGGAGGCAATTTACAGTGCAAACTAATTTTGATAGCATAATTTTTAATTATTATTAAGTTGTTATGGGTAAAGCTCCACTTTAATAAATAGTGTTGATAAGTCTCACATTGTTCCCAGATCACTAACCTTGCCGCGTAATCGCTATCAGAAGGAAGTCGATTTGACGTAACAAGTAGGGTGGAGCGCTGAGCCTCAGGTGTCTATGGAGACAACAAGAGAATACACAATCACTAACCTTGCAGAGTAATAGGTATCAGAAGGAAGTCGTTGTGATGAAACGCATAGGGCAGAGCGCTGAGCCTCAGGTGTCTATGGAGACAATAAGGGAATACACAGATCACTAACCTTGCAGAGTAATCGGTATCAGAAGGAAGTCGTTTTGTTGTAACGCGTAGGATGGAGCGCTGAGCCTCAGGTGTCCATGGAGACAATAAGGGAATACACAGATCACTAACCTTGCCGAGTAATCGGTATCAGAAGGAAGTCGTTTTGACGTAACGCGTAGGGCGGAGCGCTGAGCCTCAGGTGTCTATGGAGACAACAAGGGAATACACAGATCACTAACCTTGCCGAGTAATCGGTATCAGAAGGAAGTCCTTTTGATGTAACGCGTAGGGCAGAGCGCTGAGCCTCAGGTGTCTATGGAGACAACAAGGGAATACACAGATCACTAACCTTGCCAAGTAATCGGTATCAGAAGGAAATAGTTTTGACGTAACGCATAGGGCGGAGCGCTGAGCCTCAGGTGTCTATAGGGACAATAAGGGAATACACAGATCACTAACCTTGCCGAGTAATCGGTTTTAGAAGGAAGTCGTTTTGACGTAACGCGTAGGGTGGAACGCTGAGCTTCAGGTCTATGCAGAGCCGATGTTCTGTATCTCGCAGCAGCCTGGCTTACTACACAGCATTACCAGAGCTGTCAGCTGCATCAGCCCATTGTGGTTCCCGCTATGCAAAGACACCTGAGGCTCAGTGCTCCGCCTAATGCGTTACGTCAAAATTACTTTACCTGATGCCAATTTTCAGGAAACGTTAGTGATCTGTTCATTCCTTAGTTCACTCTGAGAGTTATCATCACCATTTATTAGGCGTTTGTATCACGATTATTTTGATTTTCCCCTGCTGATTTCTCGGCAACGTTTATTATTTTCGATTAGCCAGTTGCACAGTGTGTCACGGGTTCCTTGTTTCATTGTAACTGTTTTCAGTTCACTATTTATTTAGTGTTGTATCACAATTATTTAAATTTTGCATGGCTGGTGTGTCAAGGGTTCGTTGTTTCATTATGACTTGACTTGAGTACTGCTGTTTTAAGTTAGTATTTATTGTTGTTTTACGATTATTTTAATTTTCCACTGCTGATTACTCTGCGTTTTTTTTTTTTTTTTTAATTAGCTACTTGCACGGCATCATAAATATTTATGGTTTCATTATTATGAAAGTGATTGGAACTTTGATTACTTGCTGTTTTATTTCATTTGTGACACCGGTTGTTAGCAGGAGTGCGAGGAATTTTTCACATATTCTGTAACTCCGGCTGTAATCCCAGAGCGGGGTTACCCCCCGCAGCTCACCACAGTTGGCCAATCCAGCTGACAGCTCTGGTAATGCCGTGTAGTAAGCCAGGCTGCTGCCAGACACAGAACATTGGCTCTGCATAGACACCTGAGGCTCATAACTGATTACCTGGCGAAGGATAGTGATCTGTTCATTCCTTAGTTCTCTGTGACAATCACTACTTATTAAAAGTTTGTATCACATTTAATTTAATTTGCCACCGCTGATAAGTCAGCAATGTTTATGATTTTTTTCGATTAGCACATTGTACAGTGTGCCACAGGATCATTGCTTGATTATAACTTTGAGCACCACTGTTCTGTGTCTTTCAGCAGTCTGGCTGCACTCTCCAACCTACGCATTACGTCAAAATGACTTCCCCCTAATGCCGGTTAGGGCCCTTTCCGATCAGGTCCACCTGTCAGTTTTTCAGGCGGACCTGATCGGATGCTATATGCACCCCTATGGAGCAGCAGATGTCAGTGGTGATCACTCAGTATCCGCCGCCCCTCTCTGTCAAGCCCTCCACTGGCTTCCACTCACCCAACAAATCAAATTCAAAATACTATCAACATCTTACAAAGCCATCCACAGCTTAGCCCCCAACGACATCACTAGCCTAGTCTCAAAATACCAACCTAATTGCTTTCTTCGTTCCTCTCAAAACCTCCTGCTCTCTAGCTCCCTTGTCACCTCCTCCCATACTCACCTCCAGGACTTTACCAGAGCCTCTCCAATCCTATGGAACTCCTTACCCTTATCTGTCCGATTATCTCCTACTCTATTAGCTTTTAGGCGATCTCTTTTCTAAAAACCCTCCTCTTCAGAGAAGCCTATCCTACCCACACTTAACAACTCTGGCTCCATTTTCTCCATCTGCCCATCCCCCTCGGTTACTGCCTTTTGTTTCACTTGAACCTCCCTTCTAGATTGTAAGCTCTAACGAGCAGGGCCCTCTACTTCCTCCTGCATTGAATTGTACTGTAACTGTATTGTCTTCCCCCACATTGTAAAGCGCTGCGCAAACTGTTGGCGCTATATAAATCCTGTACAATAATAATAATCTGATCCGATCCTGTCTGTGAAATCCAGATGGATGGAAACCCTATTTTCCATCCGTCTGGAGGATCGGATCAAATGAAAACAGACAGGCGGTCCGTTTTCATCTGATCTCCCATAGAGGAGAGTGGGGCTCTGACAGGTCTGTCTCTGCAAAGTAAGCAGAGACGGTGTTGTCATCCGCACGCTCAGCGGGGATCGGCGGATAGATCCCCACTGAGCAAAACCAAGTCCGCCGGGTCGAAAGCCCGTGTGAAAGGACCCTTACTTTGGAAACATTAGTGATCGGCTTATTCCTTAGTTCACTAAAAGTTATCACCGTTTAATAGGAATTTGTATTACAATTCTTTTGATTTTTCGCTGCTGATTTCTCGGCAATGCTTATGATTGTCAGATTTGCTTGTTGCACAGTGTGCCACTGGTTCATTTTTCACTTCACTATTTTTTTTAGTGTTGCATCACAATTATTTTAGTTTTCCACTGCTGATTGCTTGGCAATGCTTATGATTTTTTTGAATTAGCTAGTTGGACAGCCTGCCACGGGATCCTTGTTATTTGTAACTTTGAAAACCGCTTATTTCAGTTCACATTTATTGTGTTGCATCACAATTATTTTTATTTTCCACTGCTGATTACTCTGCAATGCATTTTGATTTTCCACTGCTGATTACTCAGCAATGCTCATGGTTTCAGATTAGGTAGCTGCACAGCGCAGTAGATTTATTGTTCCAAAAGTATGTTATAATTTTTTACTCTCTCTTCACAGGATAACATAGTTGCGAAAAAGACATCGGTAGATGGACAGAACCCCATTATGGTTCCTCTACATTTCTTACTAATTTCAGAGATAAGCAATGATAAGAAGATTCTAGAAGTCACCCAGAAGATCACTGAGCTGCTGACAGGAGAGGTGAGCGGTGCCGGGAATTCTGGGACATTATCCAGTAACAGACAAGGGATGTATCTGGATGATGACTGTATCATTGTGTGTGTCAGGTTTCCCGTCCTTCATATCCTCCCATGGAAGGTCACAAGGTCAATGGTATTAAAGTAGAAGATAATGCAGTAGAGGAGGAATGGGTGAGGGGTGATCGGCCGTGTAAAGTGGAGGAGATCCATCCAGAGATCAAAACAGGTGAGGTATAAACAGTAAAGATTTACATATTGACTTTCAGTCTCTGTAACTTTATTTTGGCCTAGTGCTTCCTAGCCTTGCTCTAGTGTTGGACCCCATCATTAAATCATTGTGAGGTAAAGCGTAGGGCAGAGCACTGCACCTCAGTTTTCTATGCAGAGTCAATGTTCTGCGTCTCCCATTAGACCCATGTTAGGTGACCCCCTTACATTCTGTGTTGGTCTGCTATTCAATTGCTGTTGATATAGTAGAAGTTAGCAGCACCCAGCATTGTGGCCATTATTTGCTTTGGGGGCCCCTCCTAGAATGTCCCCTGCAGAATAAAATTGTTATGGGTAAAGTTCAGATTTAATAAATAGTGTTTTTATTTTTACAGTGAACTAAGGAATGAACAGATCACTAACCTTGCCGAGAAATCAGCATCAGGGGGAAGTCATTTTGACGCAACGCGTAGGGCGGAGCACTGAGCCTCAGATGTCTAAGCAGAGCCGATGTTCTGTGTCTCCCTTTGGATCTATGTTAGGTGACCCCCTACACTCTGTGTTGGTCTACTTTTACCCGTTGATGTACTAGATAGAAGTTAGCAACACCCAGTATTGTGTCAATTGTTTGCTTTGCGGCCCCTCCTAGATTGTCCACCGCAAATCAAGTTGTTATTGGTAATAGGTAAAGTTCTGCTTTAATAGTGATGATAACTCTTACAGTGAACTAAGGAATGAATAGATCAATTACCTTGCTGAGTAATTGGCATCAGTGGAAGTCCTTTTGACGTAACATGTAGGGCGGAGAGCTGAGCCTCAGGTGTCTATGCAGAGCTGATGTTCTTTGTTTCGCAGCAGCCTGGCTTACTACATGCCATTAACAGAGCTGTCAGCTGGATTGGTCCATTGCGATGAGCTGCGGGAGTAACCGCGCTCTGGGATTAGAGCCAAAGTCATATGTCCTAAATTAATTTTTTTTTGTTGGTGCTGTTTTAATACAGGAGACGGACTCTGCAACATTATTTTGGCCTAGTGCTTCCTAGCCTTGCTCTAGTGTTGGACCCATCATTAAGTCATTGTGACGTAACGTGTAGGGCGGAGCACTAAGCTTTTGGTGTCTATGCAGAGCCAATGTTCTGTGTTTCCCATTAGACCCCTGTTAGGTGACCCCCTTACATTTTGTGTTGGTCCACTATTAAATTGCCGTTGATATAGTAGAAGTTAGCAGCACCCAGCATTGTGTTCATTGTTTGTTTTGGGGGGCCCCTCCTAGATTGTCCACAGCAGAATCAAATTGTTATGGGTAAAGTTCAGATTTAATAAATAGTGTTTTTTTTCCCACAGTGAACTAAGGAATGAACAGATCCCTAACCTTGCCAAGTAATCAGCATCAGGGGAAGTCATGTTGACGTAACGCGTAGGGTGGAGCGCTGAGTCTCAGTTGTCTATGCAGAGCCGATGTTCTACATCTCCTATTGGACCTATGTTAGGTGACCCCCTACGCTCTGTGTTGGTCTACTTATAGGTTGCCTGTTGATGTATTAGATAGAAGTTAGCAACACCCAGTACTGTGTCTCTCTTATTTGCTTTGGGGGCCCCTCCTAGATTGTCCACCACAGAATCAAGTTGTTATGGGCAAAGTTCTATTATAATAAATAATGTTGATAACTCTCACAGTAAACTAAGGAATGAACAGATAACTAACCTTGCCGAGTAATCAGCATCAGGGAAAGTCATTTTGACGTAACGCGTAGGGTGTAGCGCTGAGTCTCAGTTGTCTATGCAGAGCCGATGTTCTACATCTCCTGTTGGACCTATGTTAGGTGATCCCCTACACTATGAGTTGGTCTACTTATAGGTTGCCCATTGATGTATTAGACAGAAGTTAGCAACACCCAGTATTGTGTCTATTATTTGCTTTTGGGGCCCCTCCTAGATTGTCCACCACAGAATCAAGTTGTTATGGGGAAAGGTCCGCTATAATAAATAATGTTGAAAACTCTCACAATGAACTAAGGAATGAACAGATCACTAACCTCGCAGAGTATTCGGCATCAGTGGAAGTCATTTTAACGTAACGCTTAGGGTGGAGTGCTGTGCCACAGGTGTCTATGCAAAGCAGATGTTTTGCATCTACCATTGGACCCATGTTAGGTGACCCCTTACATTCTGTGTTGGTCTACTTTTAAATTGACCATTGATATACTAGAAGTTAGCAGCACCCAGCAATTGTTTGCTTTTAAAGTTCCCTCCCAGATTGTCCACCACAGAACCGGTGCCACCTAAATCCCCTCAATATCTCATAAGCACAATGTATTTAGTCAGTGTGTGTGTTTCTTTCAGATGGATCCAGTAATGTGAACCGACCAGAGAGATGTTCCCGTCCTCTGTATTCCTGGGATTCCACACAGGAAGATCACACCATCCCTCACCATCATCAGGTAAATGAAACTATATTGATCTCAAGGCTTGACTTGACTATATTTGATTATGTTATATATAATTATGTAATTTTATGTAGGTTATTAGTGCTCACCATCATTTTGTGATTTTAGGGGGAAGATATGAAAACTGAGGTTAAAGCAGAAGACACGTATCTGATGGGTAAACAGTTGTCTGTAAAGGAAACTAAAATGATGTTGACAATTACCAAAGAGGAATCCTCTCTAGATGATATCAGCACAGGTAAGTATAATGTACAAAAAATGCACCACTTCACATTTTGATTGTCCTTCATTTAAGATATGCATATTGACTAAAAAATAAAAAGAAAGAGAAGATCTTATCACTATACTGTAAGGCAAGGCTCAATTATAAATGGTGGGCATGTAAAATAGGGATGATATTTTTTTCTATTGTAAGCTGACCTGGAAAGGTCTTCATTTCTTGATTATTAGTTTTCTTTGAAATAAAAAAATGGTTGTTTCAACATAGAGAACATCTATATTTTAATCTATACGATAATAGATGTACCTAACCTACCACTCCCTTTCAGAAGAATACAGTCCTTGTATTTACCATAATACCCAACAAATGAGGTGTAGATACTAAACACCTTATATAAAGTCATTGTTTGTTCCTCAGGTACTCTACATCATATAAAAAGGTCAATATAACATCATGTTCCCAACAAATGAGGAGGAGATACTGTACACCATATGTAAGGTCCATTCTTCATTCCTCAATATAATGTCATGTTCCCAACATATGAGGAGGAGATACTGTACACCATATGAAAGGTCCATTTCCATTCCTCAATATAATGTCATGTTCCCAACACATGAAGAGGAGATACTGTACACCATATGAAAGGACCATCTCCATTCTTCAATATAACGTCATGTTCCCAACAAATGAGTAGGAGATACTGTACATCATATGAAAGGTCCATATCTATTCCTCCGCATAACATCATATCCCCAACAAATGAGGTGGAGATACTGTACACCATATGAAAGGACTATTTCCATTCCTCAATATAACGTCATGTTCCTAACAAATGAGGAGGAGATATTGTACACCGTATGAAAGGTTCATCTCCATTCTTCAAGATACCGTTGTGTTGTAAACAAAGGAGAAGGAGATAATGTATACCATATGAAAGGTCCATTTCCATTCCTCAATATAATGTCATGTTCCCAACAAATGAGGAGGAGATACTGTGCACCATATGAAAGACCCATCTCCATTCCTCAATTTAACGTCATGTTCCCAACAAATGGGGAGGCGATACTAAACACCATATAAAAGGTCCATCTCCATTCCTCAATATAATGTCATGTTCCCAACAAATGAGGTGGAGATACTGTACACCATAGAAAAGGTTCATCTCCATTCTTCAAGATACCATCATGTTGTAAACAAATGAGGAGGAGATACTGTACACCATATGAAAGGTCGATCTGTACTCCTCAATATAACGTCATACTCAAACTTATTTTCAACAGGTGGACACAGTGGCTGGAATACTTCAGAGGGACATCTTATTTTACCTTCAGATTATAATGAAGATAACAGCATGGCACAATATTCTCCAGAAGGCTTTGGCACCCAATATATACATCACAGACTTGATGATATGGAGAGCTCAGCAGATTCTTTTATATATGAAGAATCCAATGATAAACCATGTACTGTTACCCCAAATTCCCAGGCAAGTTGTCACAGTGGAGATGAATCGCCAGATCCTTCTATTCCTGAGGAATATTCTTATAATAATTTGGATACAGTTAACCCAATAAATCACACAGCCGAGTTTCCATTTCCATGTTCAGAGTGCGGGAAAGGTTTTAAAAGGAAGAAAGTGCTCCGTATACATCTGATGGGCCATGCTGGCAAGAAGATCTATTCTTGCCCGGAGTGCGAAAATTTGTACCTATCAAATTGTGGCCTGGTAGCACACAAGAGACTTCACGCTGGCGAAAAGAACTTCAAGTGTTCTGAGTGTGGAGAGTGTTTTGGCCTCAAGTCACAACTCACTGCTCACCAGAAAGTCCACTCTGAACCCTTCTCCTGTTCTGAGTGTGAGAAAACCTTCAGAAAAAGACAGCAACTCACTAGGCACCAGAGAACGCACACGGGGGAAAAACCCTACTCATGTTCTGAGTGCGGAAAGTCTTTCACCCTCAGGATGCACCTCAAAAGACACCATTTGGTCCACACTGGAGTAAAACCCTTTCCTTGTCCCGAGTGTTGGAAATCCTTCTCCACTAAAGCAAACCGTGACAATCATTTAAGGGTTCACACTGGCGAGAGGCCTTATTCCTGCGCAAATTGCTGTAAACGCTTTGCGCGAAGAGAGACACTGGTAGTCCACCAAAGAAACCACTGTAAAAGTTCCAGAGGCCTTTCAAAAGCTGAATAGTCTTGTCTGTGGAATGATGGTGCTAGTTTGGTGGGAAATCTGATGAAGTGGGATCAAGTGGCGTTGCTGTAGCCAAAGCATGCCACATGGCTGCTCTGGCTCCGGTGATTGGAACGTGTGTATTTAAAGATAACACAGATCCAGTACGGTATCTTAAGGGGCTGGATAGGTTGCAGATCATGTTAACTCTGACCCCCTTTGAAGTCTCCAGTCTAGAAGAGTGGATGTTGGAGGAGCTTTGGGTTTATCGCTATTGCAGAGGCTGCTGAATGTCTTAGCAGTCTAGCCCATTCCTCTTTAGGAAGGGAACATCTTCATTGGCTGTGGTGAAGCAGCTTACATGAAACAAGATTACCCTCCAATGGGTACCAAGGAGTGGGGATGAGCTTGCCTTTGTTCGGACCATGCTTGGGTCCGAACCTGGAAGACAGCTGTCATTCTTGCTCCAATAAGTGGGGGTTGAGGGATTCCCCATTACAAAGGGTCGATGATGCTCAAGGCATCATTGTCCTATTATGATCACGAGTCCAAACCTGGAAGCCAGTTATCATGAGCTGTGGGTAAGGGATTCCCCATTACAGAGGGTCAATGATGCTCATGAAATCATTATCCTAATATGACCACATGGGTCCGAACCTGGAAGCCAGTTGTCATTCTTGTTTCAATGACCTGTGGGTGAGGGATTTACCATTACAAAGGGCCAATGATGCTCATGACATCATTAACCTTTTATGACCACATGGGTCCAAACCTGGAAGCCAGTTGTCATTCTTTCTCCAGTGAGCTGTGGGTGAGGGATTGCAAAGGATCAACAATGCTCATGGCATGATCTTGCTCCAATAAGCAGGGGGGGGGGGGGAGGGTGAGGGATTCCCCTTTACAAAGGGTCAACAAAGCTCATGGCATCATTGATCTATATTGAGTATATCGGTCCAAACCTGGAAGCCAGTTGTCATTCTTGCTCCAATAATCTGGGGGTGAGGGATTCCCCATTACAAATGGTCAACAAACCTCATGGCTTCATTGACCTATAATGACCACATGGGTCCAAACCTGGAAGCCAGTTGTCATTCTTGCTCCGATGAGCTGTAGGTGAGGGATTCCCATTACAAAGAGCCGACGATGCTCATGGCATGATTAATCTATTATGACTACTTGGTCCGAACCTGGAAACCAGTTTTCGTTCTTGCTCCAAAAAACAGAGGGTGAGAGATTTCCCATGGCAAAGGATCAATGATTCTCATGGCATCATTGACCTATTATGACCAATAAGTGGGAACACAAGATCCCCCATTCTTTGTTAGCTGGGTAATTACTATTACTCTAGAGATGCCCTTTATGAGTTTTTTGTAAAAATCCAACAATCCACTGAATTGCCCCAACTAGCCACTTCACAACTGCTTTGATCTTACCAGGGTCAATGCTTAACCCTTCTGGAGAAACCATGGTGCCCAAGAGCTGTATCTGGCTTTGCCTAAACTCACATTTCTCTAGTTTCATGTAAAGCTGATTCTTTCCAAACCATTATAACATACTTCCAACACTCCTGAAGATTATCTGAAAAGAAAAGGATGTCATCCAGGGACATGACTACAAACACTGGTAACAAATTATATTGTACCGGTTTTCAACGCATCTGTTTGGTGGATAAATGCAGAATATTGTAAGCCCCTCGTAGGTCTAAGCTGGGTAGATTGTCCTATGAATGTTCATATGAAAAATCTCATTGATATGTTTGATAATGCAAACAGAGACTTGACAAAAGTTGTTTGAAAGCACTTCAATATTTTGTTTGCTTTTAACATTCGATTTTGGAGTTAATGGAATTTCCTATGTGAAAACCACATACGCTGTTAGAAATGTGTTCATTCAATAAAACATTTCTGTTAAAATAAAAACGCCTTTACACAATCACTATTCCTTTTACCAAAAAATGATGCCAAAGTATTAACGTGTCTTTTTTTCTCCTATTTTTTATCTTCACTGCTGCCTCTTATATCCCCCAGTGCTCCACACACTTTTAATCAAATAATTACCATTTTATGATGCTGCACTGCATTCAATCTAATTTAATATACACCATAAAACCAATCATATGTGTGTTTATATACAACAAAATGAATCCAAAAATCACAATTTCTTTTTTCCAAGATTACATTACGTGTTAACACCACCACGTGTATAATAAAAGTCCCACTTAGGACTTAAAGACACTTAAAGACTCCTCTGTATTTAAAGTTTTGTGCTCCACATTCATCACAATGCAATTGTGATCAACTTGTGTCCTTCACCTTCCACACCATGTGCTCACGTTATTTTGTGACCCATAAAAGTATAATGACTTCTAAATTCCTGGTCTGGTTATGGGTCAAAAAGTAAGGTCACGGCATGGTGTGGGGGGGCTTCAGCAGGCACATTAGAAACTGAAAAAAAGGGGACTGCAAGCACACTGGATTCTAAAAGAAGTAGGGGTGTGATATGATGGGTGCTAAGACAAAGGAGGGTGCATGATCAGTGGGTGCTGAGAGAAGGGGGTGCAAATCAATGTGTGAGAGAGTAGAAGCTGTGCTGGCACAGTGAATGGTAATAAAAGGGGAACTGAAGGTGTGGTGGGTGTTTAGAGAAGGTTGTACAGGTGGGTTGTATAGTAGATGGTGAGTGAAGAGGGGTGTAGGCCCATTGGAGCAGTAAGAGTGGGGGCTGCAAGTGTGGTGGGTGGTGAGAGAAAGGGTTCTGAGGCATGGTGGAAGCCGGCTGGTTGAGGTTCAGAAGCAGACTATTGGGGGGGGGGGGGGGCTTAGGAATAAGCAGTGTGGGGCTCAGGAACAGGCTGGTGTGGGACTCAGGAACAGGCTGGTGTGGGACTCAGGAACAGGCTGGTGTGGGCCTCTGAACCAGGTAGGTGTGGAGCTCAAGTATAGGCTGTTGTGGGGTTCAGGAGCAGGCTGGAGTGAGACTCTGAAGCAGGTTGGTGTGCTTAGGAAAAGGCTGTGTGGAGCTCAGGAACAGGCAGTGTGGGGCTCAGGAGTAGGCTAATGTCTGGTTCAGAAACAGGCTGGTGTGGGGCTCTGGAGCATGTTGGTGTAAAGCTCAGGAGCAGGCTAGTGTGAGGCTCAGGAATAGGCTTTTGTGGAGCTCAGGGCCAGGCTGGTGTGAGGCTCAGGAAAAGGCTGGTATGGAGCTCAGGAGTAGGCTATTGTGGAGTTCATGAAAAGACTGGCATGGGGCTCAGGAAGAGGTTGGTGTGGGGCTCATGAGCAGGCGGGTTTGGGGCTCAGGAGAAGGATGGTGTGGGGCTCAGGAGCAGGTTGGTGCGGGGCTCAGGAGCAGGCTGGTGCGGGGCTCAGGAGCAAGCTGGTGCGGGGCTCAGGAACAGGCTGTTGTGGGGCTCAGGAGTAGGCTGTTGTGGGGCTCAGGAGTAGGCTGTTGTGGGATTCAGGAACAGACTGGTGTTGAGCTCAGGAGCAGGCTGGTGTGGGGCTCAACAGTAGGCGGTTGTGAGGCTCAGGAAAAGGCTGGTGTGGGACTCAGGAGAAGGCTATTGTTGGGTTCAAGAATAGGCTGGTGTGGGGCTCAGGAACTGTTTTTTATGGGCCTCAGGAGTAGGCTGTTGTGGGGTTTAGAAACAGGCTGGTGTGTGGCTCAGGAACAGGCTAGTGTGCGGCTCAGGAGCAGGCTGGTGTGGGGTTCAGGATCAGGCTGATGTGGGGCTCAGGACCTGGTTTTTATGGGCCTCAGGAGTAGGCTGTTGTGGGGTTTAGAAACAGGCTGGTGTGCAGCTCAGGAACAGGCAAGTGTGGGGCTCAGGAGTACGCTGGTGTGGGGCTCAGAAGTAGGCTGTTGTGGGGTTTAGAAGCAGGCTGGTGTGGGGCTCAGGAAGAGGCTGGTGTGGGGCTCAGGAAGAGGCTGGTGTGGGGCTCAGAAACAGGCTGGTTTGGGGCTCGGAAACAGACTGGTGTGGGATTCAGAGAAAAGCTGGTGTGGGGCTCAGGAGCAGGCTGGTGTGGGGCTCAGAGAGCATAACTTATTACTATATTAATGAATGATTGAACAACCTCAGGCCTCCCAGCCATTTTAATTACTGATCTGCACTGTGTAGTCTTAGCTCAAAAAAAACTCTTTAAAGTGAAGGTGTCCTGAAGTTAGGCTTTACTTTGCCTTCTCTGTTGTCTCCAACTTATTAAGCAAAATCATATTCAGGCAATATGTCCCATTTCTCTTGACATTTGAATTTTCTTCATCCATAGTTAAGACCTTTGTGCGGTTCTTTTTTTTTTTTTCACTGTTTACGTTACCATAATCAATTGCTATTTCCCCATGGTGAGCACCTGTACCCTCTAACAACAAAAGGCCAACAGAGTAGAAACTCGGGTTCTCATGTTCCTTTTTAACCATGTCAGATTGTTCAGCTTGGAAAACACATAACCTCCAAAAGGTAACATTCCAATCTTATAGCGTTACTCAAGAAACTGGGATCAGTTGTAGCGATTTATATGAAACAAAATTAAGAGTCCACGCCATGGTCTACCAATGAGAACTTTATTTTATTGCTGTCGCACAATGGATATCCTTATGTAACGTAGGAAAGATGGACAGCTTGAGACCTCATGGTTGCCCTTGTTGGGAGAGACTTTCCCTCAACTCTGGTCTGGGAGGACACAGACATAGGTAGAAATTTGTGTTTGAAATCTTGCTGTAGTGCATTACATCAAATAACTCCTCACATGTTGGTCTGCTTCCTGGCCATGTGTCAGGATGGCTGTGCTGTTGGTGTGTTGCCCGTAACTGTCTTAGTACAGTGGAGAACCATTCAATATAAAAATGTACCCAAATGTAATACAACACATAAGTGAGAATGGTTCCTTGTAATGACACTTTGATACATCAGACTTTCTGTAGGTAAAGCCTAGTATGCACGGGCTGAATATCAGCCTGTTCAGCAGGAACCGGCTCACTTTCAGTCTGTGTGTAGAGCTGTCTGTTCAACAGAAGCCGGTCTAACAACCAGCTTCGGTCAAACGGTATGTTGGAAAACCAGCATTTGATCAGCTCTTGCAGCCAATGGCTGTGAGTGCTGTTCAGTGTATTCTGGCTGGGGTTCCCTGCTGTCAGAATACAATAGAGTTGCATTAGGGATCCCTGCATCAACATTGCTTGTGCCAGCTTGAGAGACAGCAAAGAGCCTGCAGTGGGTGTGTCTCTGGGAATTTGTTCCTGCATTACAAGTTAGGGGTCCAAAATAATCAAATTACTGATGTCAGGGCAGGTGGGCACTTTTCACTCCAGCAATACCTTGTCAGATAAAAAAACAAAAACTAGAACATAAAAAATTAGGCATCAAAGTATAATTCTTCTAATGACTTGGATCCAAGATATAGACCAAAGCAGCTAAAACTAAAATAATCCATTTTAGGTTTACTAACTCTTCCAAACTGCCTAATCTGTATTGCATTATTGTTCTACAGACAAAAAAATTCAGTCCAAGAAATGGTAGAACTGGCACCATAAGATTTTCATGTGTTGTGCGTTCTCTGGTGGATAATTAGCGTCACTTTCTGCGCAAAACATTTGCCGCAATCTGAACAGGAAAACGGTTTCTCGCCCGTGTGAATTCTCATGTGTTTATCACGGTTTCCTTTACTCGGAAAGGATTTGCCGCACTCGGAACAAGAAAAGGGCTTTTCGCCGGTGTGGACCTTCTGGTGGGTTTTGAGTTGAGATTTGTGAGTGAAAGACTTCCCGCATTCAGAACATGAGAAGGGTTTTTCCCCAGTGTGGATCCTCTGGTGTGGAATAAGGTCTCGTCTATTTTTGAAGGACTTGCTGCACTCAGAACACGCGTAGGGCTTTTCCCCTGAATGAGTTCTCTGGTGAACAGCCAGGTCATATTTTTTTAAGAACATTTTTTGACATTCCGTGCAAGGAAAGACCTCCTTACCATCGTGGTTCCTCTGATGCACAAGAAGGTCATATTTCTTTTCAAATGCCTCGCCACACTCTAAACAGGACAGTGAATCATTATTTTCATGAAGTTTGACGTGTCGATCAAGACAAAATTTAACTTTGAAGCGTTTACCACAGTCCGGACAAGGAAATGGGCGCTCATTGGTGTGAGTTCGCTGGTGATTTATGAGAGCGTGGTTCCCGTTGAAACTTTTCCCGCACTCCAAACAAGAAAATGAGCACTTCCTTGTATGCATCTTCTGATGTGTATTTTGAGTAACAATGCTTATTTCTGAACAATTTTGTGCCATGTCATTATCTTCAGGAGATAAAATAAGATGTTCTTTTGAGGTATTCAATCCATTATTTCTACCTGTTGGAAAAAAAATATATAGTACAGCCAAACCAACAATGGTAGACTCAATCAAGAGGTAAATACATAGATTATATTGCTTTTAAAAGAAAGGGAGATGGACCTCTTTTGGTTTTATTTGTTGGGAACATGGCATTATATTGAGGAATGGAGATGGACCTTTCATATGGTATTCAATATCTCCACCTCATTTGTTGTGAACATGACATTATATTGAGGACTGGAGATGGACCTTTCATATGGTGTACAGTATCTCCTCCTGATTTGTTGGGAACATGACGTTATATTGAGGAATGGCGATGGACCTTTCATATGGTATTCAATATCTCCACCTCATTTGTTGGGAACATGACATTATATTGAGGACTGGAGATGGACCTTTCATATGGTGTACAGTATCTCCTCCTGATTTGTTGAAAACATGACATTATAATGGAGATGGACCTTTCATATGGCGTTCAATATCTCCACCTCATTTGATGGGAACGTGACATTATATTGAGGAATGGAGATGGACCTTTCATATGGTGTACAGTATCTCCACCTCATTTGTTAGGAACATGACGTTATATTGAGGAATGGGGATGGACCTTTTATACAATGTACAGTATCTCCTCATTTGTTGGGAACATGACATCATATTGAGGAATGGAGATGGATCTTTCATAGGGTATACAGTATCTCCTCCTCATTTCTTGGTAACAACACCTTATTATTCGGGAATGGTGATTGGTCTTTATTTTGATGTACAGCATCCCCACCTCATTTCTTTGTAACAAGACATTACTATTAAGGAATAGAGATGGGCATTTCATCTGATGTACAGTATATCCACTTGTTGATAATACGACTATTATTAAGGAATGGAGACGGACCTTTTTTATAGTGTACATCTCCCTCAGTAATTTATAGTGCTCATCTCCTCAGCATTTGTTGGAAACATGGGGTAGTGTGATAAACACAAGGATTATATTCTTCTGGTGAGGTCTGGAGAATTATATGAAGATACTATGGTGTAAAATACCTCCACCTTATTTGCTGGGCACATTAGCTAGGGGTGTGTGTTCATTAATTATGTTGGAGATTTTTCCATTTTAGCTTAAAAGCTTAAAAGTCTTCTAGGCATTACTGAAAAAATTTAGTTTTTTTTTTCTTTGAAAGGATAGCCCAGTCTGTGTGAAATTAAATAACTAACTGTCCATATTTCACCAGCCAATATTAAAAACTTTACCAGGTCAGCTTACAATCGAAAATAAAATTGGCATCCCTTCTTTACTGGTCTACCATTTTGAAGTCTTCTCTAACTGTATGGCAAGAAGGTCGGCCAATTCCTTAATTTTCCAGTCAATCTGTGTATTTTATACTTGAAGAAGTCAAATCAAAATGTGAAGTTCTGAATTTTGTGTGCATAATACTTACCTGTGCTTACACCTAGAGAAGATTCCTCCTTGGTAATTGTCACCATCATTTCATCTTCTATTATATTCAGCTGATCACCCATCACATACGTCTCTTCTTCCTCTTTAACCACAATTTTTATACCAATCACGTTTTCCCCCTAAATACACACAAATGTTTTGAGACCACATAAGAGAAAAAAAACTAAATCTAATAACATTTAGAATCAAGTCCAAGTTGGAAATTCTCAGGTCCATCTACCTGATGATGGTGAGGGATGGTGTGATCTTCCTGTGTGGAATCCTGGGAATACAGAGGACAAGGACATCTCTCTGGTGGCTTCCCATTACTGGATCCATCTACCTGATGATGTTGAGGGTTGGTGTGATCTTCTTGTATGGAATCCCGGGAATTCAGAAGACGGGGACATGTCTCTGGTGGTTCCACGTTACTGGATCCATCTGTAGGACACACACACACACGCATACACACACATACACTGACTGAATACATTTTGAGGAACTAATGAAAGGAAATACGTCAGCTTTTTGGTGTAAATATTGGATGAATTTATCATGTCAAATATTGTAATAATTTAACCACTTACGGACCACCCGCCGCAGTTTTACGTCGGTACTTTGATGTTAAATATCGAGGTTATGGCAGCAGATAGCTGCTGTCGGGGTTATTGGGGGTTGATTAAAATAATAATAGGTAAAAAGAAAAATGATTTTAAAAGCCATGTATATTTCGTATTATGCATAAGAGATTCTGAACAGGATGGCGTCCATCTTGTTTTCAGGGTGAAACAAAGTTCATATATGTATTCTTGCAAAATGTTTCTCACAAGCTTACAAGAGAGCATAGAATTTCAACAATAGGGTCTTATAATTTCAGCAGACATTTGTATATCTATGTAATCGTAAATAAGATCCCTTTTGACATCTCGATCAGATAAAACTTAGTCAGTCTGACGCTATGTTAAGGGGGGATATCTCAGTCTGTCTATAAGTATATAACAATGGACAATACCCCAGTATATTCTAGCAGACATTTAAAGATGAACCATATAAGTTTTCATAGATACATTATTATATGTGAGAAGATATTAGCTATAATTATATCATTATATTATGTAAGGCATATACATATATATTTAGGAACATTGTATCACGTTTTAGGTTTATATTCTCATAGTAGCATCTTACTTAGACTTAAAACTAAAGTGAAATGAATTACTTCATGTTAAGGCATGTGGTAGGAGTGTTTATATAAGAATTGCTTTTGGCTAGTTTAGTGCTCAAGGTGTCGTAAATATTCCCAAACCTAGACTATGTCTGACAGCCCTATGTCACAATCCAAATAAGTAATGGCTATTCACTAGCTAGAGGTCAAGAGGTCATGAGATAAGAAGGATGGGTAATTGTTTCAAATTATGTTAAATACAAAATCTAATGAACGGTACGATACTGCCCTCTGGAGACAAAATACCAGGTGCAGTCTTGAGATAATTTCAGATTTCCATATAAAAATATGATATTGTGTTAAATAATATAATTATTGGAATGGCATTACTTGCCAAGATGAATAATGGAAATACAGGTGGACATTTATGTATGTACTGGTAGTCTGGACAAAGTTTTATGTTGTGTTATATGATTAATCTCACATATAGAGAAATCATTTAACTTTATTAACCAAGTTTTGGGTTAATTATCAAAAGGGGTGTGTCTCTGACCTCACTAGTTTAGGTATAGAATATCCCGTCCAATAGGGATAATGTTTCATCCCTCTGGGTTTTACTTATGGTAATTTTTATAGCTCTTTGTTCTTACCATATAAAAGACCAACCCAGATGAGAGAGAGGACACATTACACTTTACACTACTGACAACACACCTCACACTTACACCACACACGCTATTACATTTTTCAATAGACTCATGCAGACATACTCCCTGATCCACATCATTCATCTGAAACTTGAAGGGAATCCACCATCTTAAGAAAGGCATCCATCTTAGGACTCTGGTAACGATTTGAAGCTAGCGGCTATCTTAAGTGTGGTAATTATGCCTTGCTATGTTATTTGATTTTATTCAACAATTGTTTATTCCTTCCTTATATGTTTTATATTGCATATTTAAGGGTAACGAGATTACAATCCCAGCCGTATAAACCATGGTAGATTTTTCTCTAAAAAGCTGATTTTTGTTTTTATACATTTTTATTAATATCAGATTAAGTGCATTATTTGCAATTTTAAGTCTTCCGTTTTGCATGGCTTATTCTCATTCCTTCTGCAGTGGAATGACTTTGGGCCCTGTGATTCGCAGACCATTGTAGTCTGTTTATATAGAACATTAATTTATGGCTTATACTATACCTGGGAAGAAATGGTAATCTTGCTTTCGTTTTGCTTTCACTTTCATTTTGTTTCAGTTTCACTTTCATTATTGAGCTAAACATCACATTGCATTGATTATTTGAAGTTAGTATTTTTATGTAGAGTTATTTTTGTGTCACTTCTTGTTTGATCATATATTGTGTTTGCATGTCTTGAGAATAAATATTTTTATATATATTCCACGCTGTAGACTGTACTCACTAAGATTGGTATATGCTTTTAAAAAGAAATTAATCAATTAAAAAGAATTCTCGACATTGATTTATGGAATAAGTGGAGACTCTCCTACAGCACAGATCTTTGCTTATTAACCATAAATAAATACACTGCTATATTCAGAGCAGTATAAATATTCTGACATAAGTACGAGCGCAAGATATTTATTATTAAATATTCTTACACTGCCATAACCCCAGTATTTTTTTAAACTGCGGGAGCGGTTCGCTTTAACATAAGGGTGATCCCAGCGGCAGATTCGCTGAGGGATCACTTTTATGGACGTGCTCGAATATTGGGAACCACCACCATGGGACGAATTTTAAAAAATGGTGCACGCAACTTGTTATTTGTTGCAGGAAGCACTAGTTAAGCAGGCATATCAAACTTGGCGCATTTTTCATTTTTCGTCAGTCTTTGTTTATTTCCCCCCATTGTTTCTATGGGGTTGATTTGCTAAAACTGGAGAGGGCAAAATCTGGTACAGCTGTGCATGGTAGCCAATCAGCTTCTAACTTCAGCTTGTTCAGTTAAAGTGGAAGTAAACTCTAGGATTTATACTTTTCTCTATTCAAATTAATATAAAATGGACATGGTGCTGTTCTTACATCCTCTCTACCCTTTGTTGTTCTATAGAAATCGAGCTATCTTCACTTAATGATGTCACTGGCGCATGCGCAAATGTCCCGCGATTTATGGCACGCTCTGTGTGCCGTCAATCCCTGCCTGTGCCGCGCCTGCATCCTTCTCTCTGCGGCATTACACTGCAATCCCGCGCGAGTACATCCCCCTGCTCGATTCCTGAAACACCCCATGTGACTTGCTATGTCACAGAGGGGTGTAAACATCTGAGCTGATCGCGGGACAAGCAGGAGAGACGGTGCATAACTTGCCAGCTGCAGTGTACTGTATTCCAAACATGCAAGCACACCAAAACAGTAAACAGCTTCTCTTCTGCTTATATTAGCACCTTGGTTAGGAGTAAAGGTACAATTCACTCATATGCCGGAGTCTGTTGCTATGGTGATGTCGAAATGAAACGAGGCTCGGCTAATAATGAATGGTCATGTGTGAGAATTCGGCCGTTACTGAGAAAAAGGGCGGACGTATGCTACAGTATAGATGCAGAAGACAGCAGAAAATATGGCGCTGGCTACAGACAGGAAACAGGAAAACAAAAGTCAGCTGAAAAAAAATGTAAGAAAGCACCAAGGGGTATAAATAATAAAGTGGAATGATGCAAAAAAAAAAAAAAACACATGTTTTAATGGCTATAATGTTTTCTTATGATTTTGGTGTTAGAGTTTACAACCTCTTTCAGCTTTGACAAAAATCCTGGAAGCTGATTGGTTTTTAAGAGCTGCATCAGATTTTGCACTCTCTAGGTTTAGTAAATTAACCGCTATGTGTTTATCAGATGATGGGGGATCTAGGTGGACCCTCCGTACTGCTCTCTCCTTTACAATAAAGTCTCCTCTTACCCGATGGTGTGAGGGGCGGCTGATTCTCCATCATGACATCCTTGTACACATCCTTGTGTCCTTCCAAACAGTCCAGCTCCTCCGTAACACCCTCCTCTTCTTCTTTTATCTCTTTTTTAATAGCAATATTGTTTATTTTTCCACTCTAAAAGGAATTGTAAAATATCAGAAATGAAGCCAATGTACAGGTCATAATGTAACTATCATTATTGTTAAATATTCTACCTGATTATAGATAGGGATGCTTTGATCATCTTGTGGGGAAACCTGAGAACATAGAAGACTTGGACATCTCTCTGGTGGACATCTCTCTGGTGGGTTCCCATTACTGGATGTATCTGTAGGAAACACACACACTGACTGAATACATTGTTTCTATGTGTTTATCAGATGATGGGGGATCTAGGTGGAGCCTCCGTACTGCTCTCTCCTTTACAATAAAGTCTCCTCTTACCCCGTGATTTGAGGGGCGCCTGATTCTCCACCATGACATCCGTGTTTCCTTCTAAATAGTCCCGCTTCTTCATTTCACCATTGTCTTCTTCTTTTATCTCTTCTTTAATAGGAATATTGCAAATTTTTCCACTCTGAAAGTAAATGTAAAATATAATAGTAAAAACACTATTAATGTGCAGTGTATAGTGTAACTATTAATGATTGTACATTTTCTACCTGATCCTGGTGAGGGATGGTGTGATGTTCCTGTGTGGAATCCCGGGAATACAGAGGATGGGGACATCTCTCTGGTGGGTTCCCATTACTGGATCCATCTGTAGGAAACACACACACTGACTGAATACATTGTTTCTATGTATTTATCAGATGATGGGGGATCTAGGTGGAGCCTCCGTACTGCTCTCTCCTTTACGATAAAGTCTCCTCTTACCCGGGGATGTAACAGCCAGGTTGTCCTCCATTAAGACATCTTTGTACCTCCATTCCTCCATGGAGACATCCAGACACCTTATAGGAACCTGACACACACAATAATACACTTACTATCACTTGTCTGCTACTGGATAACATCACATAATTCCCGACACTGCTCACCTCTCCCGTCAGCAGCTTGGTGATCTTGGAGTTTGCCTCTAAAATCTTCTTGTCATTATTTCTCTCTGGAAGCAGTAGGGAATATAGGGAAACCAAAATGAAGTTCTGTCCATCTACCGATGTCTTTTTTGCAACGATGTTATCCTGTGGAGAGAGATTAGAAGTTAGTATATACAAATTTCCAACCAAAGAAGTTGCTTCTCTTTGCTCTTATGGCCCCCTTTTTGTCCTTGTCTTTTAGGGCCTAGTTGGGGGTTCTCCTTATGGACCCTCCATACTGCTCTCTCCCGCACTGTTCCTGTGAGAATCCAGGCAGAAGTCACTATGGCAAGCCTAGGTTCACATCTGAGCAGTGGGGGAAACCACAGGGGATTCAGACAGGAATCACACTGCATTTCCTCGCATTGAGATTTGAGCCCATACATTTTGTATGGGCTCAAATCGCACAGCAAAGGTATTCGTTTCAGGAATCTGAACATTTGCATGAGTAGGAGTATTAGTGCAAAGTCTTAGTATCAGCAATTGGGGATGGAGAGTTGGAATGGTGTCAGGTGTGGTGGAAGGTGCAGTGGTGGGAATGAGGGGTGATCAGGTTCGGTGTGGTGCAAGGTGCAGTGGTGGGAATGATGGGTGATTGGGTTCAGCGTGGTGGAAGGTGCAGTGGTGGGAATGAGGAGTGATTGGGTTCGGTGTGGTGGAAGGTGCAGTGGTGGGAATGAGGGGCGATTGGGTTAGGCGTGGTGGAAGGTGCAGTGGTGGGAATGAGGGGCGATTGGGTTTGACGTGGTAGAAGGTGCAGTGGTGGGAATGAGGGGCGATAGGGTTTGGCGTGGTGGAAGGTGCAGTGGTGGGAATGAGGGGCGATTGGGTTCCGTGTGGTGGAAGGTGCAGTGGTGGAAATGAGGGGTGATCGGGTTCGGTGTGGTAGTTGGTGTGGTGTGCTGTATGGTGCAGTGGTAGGAATGAGGTAATATCGGGTTCGGTGTGATGGAAGGTGCAGTGGTGGGAATGAGGGGTGATCGGGTTCAGTGTGGTGGGTGGTGTGGTGAAGGGCCACTTGAAATTTAATGACAGAGCCACATTTTTATTTTTTTACAGACAATTCAAAAGAATTACATAAAATGGCTAATTTCAGTGCAAAACAGTGCAAATATCAATATTCAAGCTATATATTGTGTTAATCACATATGTAACTAGTGTGATTAGCAATGTGTTTTAGGTAAAACAAAAAGGCCAAAAACATATTTCTCCATTTATATGAAGGTCAGGTTAATATAACCCAACACAGGGTTTTTCTTTACAGTGTAAGTGGGAAATCTGTGGACCCTGACGTAAAAGAGAACATTGTGGACCCTGATGTAAAGGAGAACTCTAAGGACTCTGGTGTAAAAGGAAACTCTGATGTAAAAGAGTCTCTAGTCACCACAGCCCCTTTTCACAAGAGTCCTTACAGCTCCCCCTTACATTATTGTCGACAGAGACTGCATACATGGCACAAGAGATGGTCAGAGACTGCTGACATGGCACAAGAGACTGTCAGAGACTGCTGGCATGGCACAAGAGACTGTCAGAGACTGTGGGCATGGCACAAGAGACAGAGACTGCGGGCATGGCACAAGAGACAGAGACTGCGGGCATGGCACAAGAGACAGAGACTGCGGGCATGGCACAAGAGACAGAGACTGCGGGCATGGCACAAGGGGTGCTCAGAGACTGCAGGCACGGCACAAGGGGTGCTCAGAGACTGCGGGCACGGCACAAGGGGTGGTCAAAGACTGCAGGCACGACACAAGGGGAGGTCAGAGACTGCAGGAATGGCGCAAGGGGCTGTCAGAGACTGCGGGCACAGCACAAGGGGCGGTCAGAGACTGCGGGCACGGCACAAGGAACAGCTGGTACAATATTATTCGGCTCCAGGCTCCTCCCCACACCCCCCTCCAGTTCAGTGGTGATGGTCTGTGTGCTGCTGAACTGGAGGTGTTCCTGTCCCTCTCTCCTGCCGCAGCCCAGATGGAGGGAGGGATTTTTTTTTTCAGGATCCAATGATCCATGCTTTGACAGTGTTCTGCCGAAAGTTCCAACTTTCCGAGATCTCGAACCCATGTCACTTCCGGTCGGAGATCAATGCCCGTGCACAGAGAACTCCAAAGCAGTGCATGAGAGTTGGAGTTCTCGGCAGCACAATTCAATACTACTGCACATGCGGCTCCACAGTGCCTGACAGTCGGAGCTTTTGGCAGATGAAAACGCATGCACAGTGCTATCCCCCACAGTACTTGTACAATTGTGAGCGTTTCTACGCACTGTTTGAATGGGCAGAGACACAGGCAGAAGTTAGCTGAGATAAGCCTGAATATTAAATAGGGGTGCGCATCTTCACTGGTCTCACGATTCGATTATGATTATTCTATCAACGATTCGATTCGGCGATGCATCATGATTAATGCCCACGTTGTTATACAAAAATTCAAGCAGTCAGAAGAACTGCATTTTTAATTGTCATTTGCTCTCATAACCATCCCAAAAGAGGGCTACAAGTTATTTACTTTCAGTTCATTACAGAGAACAAAGGGGCATTCTTTACATCTAGACTCTCTAGAGGATACAACAGAAAGGCGTCTTTGCCGTAAGAGCTGTGAAAATGTGGAATAGACTGACAAACTAGTTCTAAGTTGCCCAGCAGATTGTTTTAACAAAGACCTTAAATGCGTTTCTGCCCTAAATGCACAAAATTTAAGTGACAGAGACAGAGGAATGGGATCAGACAGAGGGATGGTGGTGGCAGGCATGAGATCAGGCAGAGGGCTGGTGGTGGCAGGGATGAGATCAGGCAGAGGGCTGGTGGCGGCAGGGATGAGATCAGGCAGAGGGCTGGTGGCGGCAGGGATGAGATCAGGCAGAGGGCTGGTGGCGGCAGGGATGAGATCAGGCAGAGGGCTGGTGGCGGCAGGGATGAGATCAGGCAGAGGGCTGGTGGCGGCAGGGATGAGATCAGGCAGAGGGCTGGTGGCGGCAGGGATGAGATCAGGCAGAAGGCTGGTGGCGGCAGGGATTAGATCAGGCAGAGGGCTGGTGGCGGCAGGGATGAGATCAGGCAGAGGGCTGGTGGCGGCAGGGATGAGATCAGGCAGAAGGCTGGTGGCGGCAGGGATGAGATCAGGCAGAGGGCTGGTGGCGGCAGGGATGAGATCAGGCAGAGGGCTGATGGCGGCAGGGATGAGATCAGGCAGAGGGCTGGTGGCGGCAGGGATGAGATCAGGCAGAGGGCTGGTGGCGGCAGGGATGAGATCAGGCAGAGGGCTGGTGGCGGCAGGGATGAGATCAGGCAGAGGGCTGGCGGTGGCAGGGATGAGATCAGACAGAGGGCTGGTTGTGGCAGGGATGCGATCAGGCAGAGGACTGGTGGTGGCAGTGATGTGATCAAGCAGAGGGATGGTTGTGGCAGGGATGTGATCATGTAGGGACCTACCTGTGTCTCTGCCCATTCAATCAGCGCATAGGGACACTCACAATTGTACAAGTGCCGTGGAGGGATAGAACTGTGCACGTGTTTTTATCTGCCAAAAGCTCCAACTGTCAGGCACTGTGGAGCCGCAGGCGCATGCGCAGTAGCATTGAATTGTGCTTCAGAGAACTCCAACTCTCATGCACTGCGTTGGAGTTCTCTGTGCATGGGCATTTTCTTTGCGCATGCGCAGTAGCGGCAACTGACGTGGGTTGGAGATCTCGGCAAGTTGGAACATTCGGCAGAACACCTTGTGTGGTAACACATAATAAGCCGTTTGTTCTCTTTGACAAAATATCTAAGATTTTATTTGAGGGTAGAAAAAAAAAAAAAAAAAGTTGTTTGATACACAAACTGATTACCAAATTACACAAAAGAAAATGAAAATTTAACAATAATAAAATGTAACAATAACAAAAATAAAAAAAACAATAACAAAAATGTACCAATAATTAAAATGTAACAAATATAACAATAATAAAATGTAACAATACTAAAACTAACAATCAAACATTTAAAAAAAAAAAATGTGACATTAATAAAAATGTAACAAAAATGAAAATGTTAAAAAAAAAATGAGAAAACTTTGTACTAGCAATTTTCTGCTGATTGATTGATTGATCTTTGAAATGAAAGTATGGGAAAGTTATTTTTTCAGGTAGGTGTCAGCAATAAAACAAACAAACAAACATGCTTGTCGCGCTCCCAGAATCCTCCTCACCTCTCCGGTCAGCAGGTAGATGATCTCCAGGGTGAGCTGTAATATCCTCTTCGTCAGGCTGTTGCAGTCTGGCCCCATAGCTTGCACTCTATTGCACTCACTCCTGCAGCCCATCCCCCAATACTCAGCATCATGGGTAAAATACACCTTCTTGGTGACTGGGTATCATCTGCCATTTCGTTGTAGCCCAACAGGCAGATAGAATCCACTGAGCTAGGCTACAATAAAATGGTTGTGCAGAGCCAATCACAGAAGAGCATGCTTTTTACCCAAGACGCTGAGCATTGGGATGGGGGATGGGCATTATTGTTGCAGGAAGTGAATGGAACAGAGTTGGGAGCAATGGAGGCAAACTGCACCAACCTTACGGAGAGGATATTACAGCTCACCCTGGAGATCATCTACCTGCTGACCGGGGAGGTAAGGAGGATTCTGAGAAAAAAAAATGTTTAATTTGTTTTTGTTTTTTAAAAATGACAAATTGCCAAGAAATATTGAACACATTTGATTTGCAATTTTTACCTTTCCAAAATTTACAGAATTAAAAAAAAAAAAATCTTGCTCGCAGCTAATTTTTATTAATTTGAAACTTGTATTTAATTAAAAAAAATAACAATTGGCTCAGAGATTAGGAGGCTGGATCGCACCAGCAGGCATGCGTTAAGGTCTGCATAATAAAAGTGGATGTTAAAAAAAACATCTCTATGCTTGTTTTATTTTTTGTTTGTTGTTTTAGTTTCCTTTTTTTTATTTTTTTTTTTTTATTTCAAGCTTTATTTAGCTTTAAACTATTTTAACTCTCTCTGCCATGGGTTGCAATAGGTTATAGAGCATCATAAAAAAAAGAATTGTTCATCTGAGCAATTGTGGAGTCAGCCAATTCCATTCCAAAGCTCTTAAAAAAAATGTTGTTTGATTGCCATGCCAATGTATAAAAGGTAAATGTTTGATTTTTATGAATGTTTAGAATAGAAATACAATACAAAACAGTCTTCTTGACTGCGGACCACATTAGGTCACCAGTTAGAAGTTATGTTCAACTGGAAAAAAAATGAGAAAAAATACCCATCCCAATCCTTTCAATTTTGTCATTCAAATATTTAAAAATTATCTTCAATTTGTCTCCTTGAGCAACTTAAATCGAACGAATGTTCCAAAAAGAGATTTCTTTAGAACAAAATTCTAATAGAGAATGGCCAGCTTAATAGCGGCAACAACACACGTCTTACAGAATTTGTGTTACTGGAAAATGGCAGGATCTTTAATATGAAGCTAAACCAAAAACACGGAGAGATGGCCTCGAACTGGAAGAACGACAAAATGTGTAACATGTTTGTAGCACTGCCCCCTAGGTAGGGCCATCTTACCGAATAGGCACTTGCCCCAGCACCCAAGCCAAGCATTAGTCCCAATTCCAGTGTGCATCCCGCCTCCGAACATAGGTGGCAAGCGCCTGTTGGCCCTGCACTGCTGTCAGGCCACTTGGGCCTTGGAGGGGGAGCCCCCAACTGCAGGAATGCCTGTCCACCTCCACAGTAACAGGCACACACAGGACAGTCGAGTCTGACTCCCGCCCGTGTGTGTGTGTTTACCGGACCCAGCCGCCCAACTTGGAAGCTGTCATTAGCCTGGCACTGCTGTACCAATAAATATCCCCTTATCGATAATTTGCAATTTTATTCTCGTGGGTGATTGTGTAGGCAGGGCCTCAGTGTACTGCATTGCCTGGGGCCCTTTAATGCTCTTAAGATGGCACTGCCCATAGGGACTGCTGAATATCCACTCTGCGGGTCCCCCTGGTTACCAACACCCGGTTATAAACAAATGCAATTCTTACATTCCTCTTGGCTCGTCACTATATTAAACAGTCTAGGGGTATTGGGTTGTTTTTGTTGTTTATTTTATAATGGGGATAGGAGAAGGAAATAGTGGGATACTCCAATTTAACTATTCACAGTATTTGAGGACTTCTACAGTATCTTCTACTTCACTTGTAGGTATGGAACAGCCAGGCTGTTAATTCATCCTGCCACTTTAGATGAACAGGATTAAGTCTCTTGCTTTCTCTCAAGAGGACTTGGTGGATCTTATCTTCAGGATCCTCTCCCTAGCAACCTATTTCTGCTGACACCCGTCCACTGCCTCTCCTAGGAGCAGGGGTGGTCCCCCTCAGGTCAGGCCCCTTGACACGAGCCCCTGTACTCACGATACTGCAGCCACAGGGTCTCCAGTGTCTCCCCTCTCAGTCAGCTTCCCTGGACCTCTGGGTTCAGCTCCTCTCAACCACCCCTCTGACCCTCAGGATGATCTCCTGCAACCGCATGGCACCTCTACAGAGGAGGCAGCTGCCCCCTCCCTCCAGGACTCCACTCTCCCACGAAAGACCTCAAGCACATGTGCTCCTGGCTTTTATACAATATCCCAACATGCATCGAGGCAACCTGCCCTCTGCCAATCATCAGGACTGTATCAAAAGCCTATGCACCCATTTGTCAGGTTTCCTCCCACTGTCCAACATGCCTCCCTATTGGACCAGTGTGAAACACTCTCTAAACTGAATGAATCGCATACTGAGCACAAAGACCACACTAACATATCCTGCTCTCTGGTAGGCAGAGAACGATATAGATTTACCTGCAGCCCCTCTGGTAAGCAGACAGAGATCAAAACTATACTCTCTCACTAGCACCTACCTAGGAGGGTGCTACATATTATTCACTGAAAGAGTAGTTGATGCTTGGAACAGATTTCCAGTAAAGGTAATAAGTCAACAGCAAGTAAATTTAACCATGCTCGGGACAAAGAAAAAAGAAAAAGCACAGAATGGGGCATACATGATGGATCACTTGGTCTATTTGCAATCACTCTAAAGAAGAAAAGGAAGTGAAAAGAAAAGGAGAGAGGAAAGGGAAAAAGGAAAGGGAAACAGGAAGAGGAAAGGTAAGGGCAGAGTTGTATAAAGTACTCAAAACCCATACTTGAGTAAAAGTACAAGTGCTCGATCAAAAAGTGACTTGAGTAGAAGTGGAAGTGCTCGATCAAAAAGTGACTTGAGTAGAAGTACTAAAGTATTCAACATTTTTTGTACTTAAGTATTGCAAGTAGTTTTTTTAAAAAGTTTTGCTACTCAAGTACTGAAAGTAAAAGTACCAGTAGTTTTGAAAAAAAAATTGCTACTCAAGTACTGAAAGTAAAAGTACAAGTACTGTGTTATGTAGTTATTAAAGAAAGAAGTCAAAAGTTTAAACCTCATATTGTTTTTTATTATTTCAAATGCAGCTTTTATTTATACATACAGTAGCATTTATTTTCGTATGCGCTGATAATACACATGTTTTGAGCTTCATGAAACCTGCCATCTACTGTTCTGGCAGTGGTAATTTTTATAATTGTAACGAGTAACTATGCAGCACAAAAAAAAAATATCGGTGTAGAAGTATTGAAATCATTGAAAAAATGTAGTGAAGTAAAAGTGGAAGTAGGAGAAAAAAATTATACTCTAGGAAAGTACAGATACCGCCTTTCGGTACTTAAGTACAGTAGTGAAGTAGTTCTACTTAGTTACTATACATCTCTGGGTAAGGGGAAGAGGAAAAGAAAGGGAAAGTGGAAAGAAAAAGAGGAAATGGAAAGATGAAACTAAAGGGGAAGAGGAAAGGAAAACGGAGAGAAAGAGAGAGGGAAGGGAAAGATTAAAGTAAAGGGGAAGAGTAAAGATAAGGGAAAGAGGAAAAGGAGAGAGAGAAAAGGGAAAGAGGAAAGGGAGAGTGAAGATTGGAAAAAGGGAAGGGAAAGATGAAAGGAAAGGGAAAGCGCAAAGGGAAAGAGGAAAAGGAGAGAGCAAAGGGAAAGAGGAAAGGTAAAAAGAAATGGAAGGGAAAGGAAAGGAAAGAGCAATAGGAAAGGGGGAGAAAAAAAAAGGAAAAGATGAAAGGAAAGGGAAAGAGGAAAAGAAAGGGAAAGAGGAAATGAAAAGATGAAGCTAAGGGGGAAGAGGAAAGAAAAAGAGAGCGGAAAGGGAAAGATGAAAGTAAAGGGGGAGAGAAAAGGTAAGGGGAAGAGGAAAAGGAGAGGGAAAATGGAAAGAGGAAAGGGAGAGAGAGGAAAGGGAAAGGCGAAAGAAGAGAGGAAAGGGAAAGAAGAAAGGAAGGGGAAAAATAAAAGGAAGAGTATAAGGGGAAAAAAAGGGAAACAGGAAGAGGGAAACAGGAAATGTAAAGGGGAAGAGGAAAGGTAATAGAAAGAGGAAAGGCTCTAAATATTGGTGGTCCAGTTTTCAGGTTGTGGGATAGGAAAGAGCGGTATTCTTGTGGGAATGGAGAATTTATTGGGGAAGAAGTGGCTGTTATTTTCAGGAGTAAAAAAAATTATTTATAGCTGCACCACACGTTTTTTACACCCTCTACTGTCCAGCAATAACCATTCATAATGCTATGGCTGTATCACTAACAGGGCTTACGTGATAAATGAATATAATGATAGTTAATCTCTCTTCGCAGGATAACATAGTTGTGAAAAAGACTTCAGGAGATGGACAGGAATCCGCTACAGTTCCTCTACATTCCTTACTAATTCCAAAGAGAAACAATGACAAGAGAATTTTAGAAGTCACCAAGAAGATAATTGAGTTGCTGACAGGAGAGGTGAGTGGTGCCGGGAATTCTGGGATATTATCCAGTAGCAGACAAGGGATGTGTCTGGATGGTGACTGTATCATTGTGTGTGTTAGGTTCCTATAAGGTCTCAAGATGTCTCCATCATGGAGTGGAGGTACTTAGAAGGACACAAGGATGTCTGCAAGGATGTTTTAATGGAGGATCCGCTGCTGCTCACTTCACCGGGTAAGAGGAGACTTTATTGGAAAGGAGAGAGCAATACGGAGGGTTCACCTAGATCCCCCATCATCTGATACATACATAGAAACAATGTATAAAGTCAGTGTGTGTGTTTCCTACAGATGGATCCAGTAATGGGAACCCACCAGAGAGATGTCCCCCTCCTCTGTATCCCTGGGATTCAACACAGGAACATCAGGAGATCCCACTCCATGATCAGGTAAAAGATAAGTCATTAATAGTTACATTATGGTCTTCACATTATCTGCATTTTTACCATTTTGTTTAAAATTTACATCCAGAGTGGAAAGATTAGTCATTTTAATATTCGTATCAAAGAAGAGATAAAAGAAGAACAGAAGGAAGATCGTGTGATGGAGGAATGGAAACATTTAAAAGGACATAAGGATCTCTACAAGGACGTCATGATGGAGAATCAGCCGCCCCTCACATCACCGGGTAAGAGGAGACTTTATTGTAAAGGAGAGAGCAGTACGGAGACTCCACCTAGATCCCCCATCATCTGATAAACACATAAAAACAATGTATTCAGTCAGTGTGTGTGTTTCCTACAGATGGATTCAGTAATGGGAACCCACCAGAGAGAAGTCCCCGTCCTTTGTATTCCCGGGATTCCAGACAGGAAGATCACACCATCCCTCACCATCATCAGGTAGATGGAACTGAGGATGTGAAACCTAAATTTGACTCCGATCTGTGTTAGACTAAATTCCAGTATGCAGCCTCAGGATAATAGTGCTCACCATCATTTTGTGATTCTAGGGGATAGAAGTGACTGATATGAAAACTGAGGTTAAGGAGGAAGAAGATGCGTATATGAAAGAAAATCAGTTGTGTATGAAGGAAGCTAAAGTTATGGTGACAGAGACAAAGGAGGAATCCTCTTCAGGCATTAGCACGGGTGAGTATATTACTGTATACACAAAATGCAACACTTCACATTTTCATTTAACTTCATTGAATGTAAGGTATGCAAATAGATCGAAAAAGATTCAGCAAACCTTGCCATTTCACACAGTGTGTCCTATTGTTAAAAGAAAAAAAAGTTTATTTCATCTATATATAGAACATTTGAAAGCTATAATTAGAATGGAAAACGCTACATTGTTTTCTATAAAAACATCACTGGTGTGCCTACCTAAATTGATATATATATATATATATATATATATATATATATATTTGTGACAGGAAGTCAGGTAAATCTGTGGGTGTTGTCACAGATGGGAGATACATTTCTGCCTTGTTTAGACAATTCACCAATTACTATCAGGTGTCGGCTGCAGAGGTAGCCAGAAAGGTTTAAGGACGTTGGAAAGCTTCAGCTATTCAGAATGAGGCAATTAAGGCATCTATAAGTTATCCAGAGGACGACTACTGATTGCTGCCTCCTGAGGCTTTTTGCGTTAAGGAGAGCAGTGAGCTGAGAGACTTCTGAAGGTGAGGTGGTGTTGACTTTTTCTGTGTGAAAGGAAAACAAATGGACTATTGGTTTTCTGCTGTATGACCAGCAGTGTCTGCCCAGCAGTAGGTTGGGACAGACTCCATAGGTAGGTTCCTGTGTTGTGAAGGTAGACGCCCCAAGTGGCCAGGGTTTATTTTATGTTTGTTTGATTTATGCTGTTTGGATGCTTGCACTTGTTTCCAGCAAATTGGAAGAATAAACCATAGACCGTTGTTTTCAACCACTCCTCGGCTGTCTCTCTGTGTAACGAACCCGCCCAAGGGGTCACCCACACCTGCTACCGGGCCAACCCCTTACAATATATATACTGTATATATATCATGTTCTCAACAAATAAGATACTGTACGCCACATGAGAGGTCCATCTCCATTGCTCAATATAAGTCATGTTCCCAAAAAATGGAGTGTAGATACTGTACACCATATGAAAGGTAGATCTTCATTCTTCAATATTACATCATGATCCCAACAAATGAGAAGGAGATACTGTAAACCATATGAAAGGTCCATCTCAATTCCTCAAAATAATGTCATGTTCCCAACAAATGAGGAGGAGATACTGTACACCATATGAAAGGTCCATCTCCATTCCTCAATATAATGTCATGTTCCCAACAAATGAGAAGGAGATACTGTACACCATATGAAAGGTCCATCTCCATTCCTTACTAGACTAATATAGTGTACATGTTGGCATTATTAATAAATATTTTTTCCAACAGGTAGACACAATGGATGGATTACCCCAGAGGGACATCTAATTTTACCTCCAAATCTTAATGAGAAAAATAATGGCATTGAACATTGTTCTCCAGGAGTAAGCATTTTTACCCAATATATACGTCACAGACTTGATCATATGGTGAGAACAACAGATCTGTTTAATTCTGAGGAATCTATTGACAAATCAAATACTTTTATCTCAAACGTCCAACCTAGCTTTCACAATGCAGATGGATCACCAGATCCTTCTAATCCTAACGAAACCTCTTCTAATAATGTTAACATTACACAGAGAGATAATAAGTTATTTCCATGTACTTTCCAAGAATGTGAAAAGTCATTTTTTAAAGAACAAGACCTCATTATACATCAGAGAATACACAGCAGTGAAAAACCTTTTTCATGTCCCGCATGCAAGAAGTCCTTCATAAAGAAATCACAACTAGTGCGACACCAAAGAATCCACACCGGGGAAAAGCCCTTCTCGTGTTCTGAGTGCGAAAAGTCTTTTACCTTTCAATCCCAACTCAGAATACACCAGAGAGTCCACACCGGCGAGAAGAAGCCCTTTCCATGTTCCGAGTGTGAGAAGTCCTTTATAACGAAAGCAGAACTCATTCGACATGAGAGAATTCACACCGGGGAAAGGCCCTTCTCATGTTCTCAGTGCGGAAAGTCTTTCACCCACACATCACTACTCTATGCACATCAGAGAATACACACCGGAGAGAAGCCCTTTTCCTGTTCCAAATGTGAGAAGTCCTTCAATCACAAAACTGGACTGATTCGACATGAGAGAATCCATACTGGGGAGAAGCCCTTCTCGTGTTCCGAGTGTGGAAAGTCTTTCACCCAGAAATCGCTACTCCACACACACCAGAGGGTTCACACTGGTGAGAAGCCTTTTTCCTGCTCTGAGTGTGGAAAGTGCTTCTCCAATAAAGGGAACTGTGATAAGCACATGAGAATTCACACTGGTGAGAAGCCGTTTTCCTGTCTAGAATGTGGCAAATGTTTTGCGCAAAAAGTGACACTAATTCTCCATCAAAGTAAGCACACCACCTGAGGCTGCTGAAAAAACTAATGGTGGCCAGTTATAGACTAAATCTTTTGGCCTGTGGGCCAAATGTGCAATAAAGATGAGGTAGTTTGAAGGAGTCAGCCCACCCAAATGGGATATTTTCTTTTAAATTGTTTTGGTGTGATCTTACAATGAATTGTTGTAGTGCACCAGTTCCCCTGCCATTTGCCCTGCAGTGAGAAAATGTGAGAACCCTAACTTATGATGTAGAAAAAATATCTTGTACATGCCCACAGCAAGATTTTTGCTTAGTCTCACTGATCAAAAGCCTTATGTACCAAAGGAGGGTTTGGCTGAAAGTGACGCTGGATCTGAGAAATTTTTAGGTCCAAATAATATAAAGCAGAGGTATGGCAGAGACTCTCTTTACCCCCTGTGCAAGGACACAGTTTATGTAGTGTGAGATACATAGAATGGGGCTGGCCAGGCTGGGGGGGGGGGGGGGAGACCCAGGCAACAAGGTGAGTGGCTGAAAATACAAATCAAGCCTTGCTCATTGTGTGACCTGGCCCCCAACAGGCCATGGACTGGCAGTGGTCTGAAGCACTGGGGTTGGGGACCCCCCCCCCCTGCTCAGTGAGCATGGCTTGATTTATATTTGCGGCCACTCGCGTTGCTGCCTGGGTCCCCCCCCCCCCATTCTGGCCAGCCCCATTCTATGTATCTCACGCTACACACACTGTGTCCCTGCACAGGCGGTGAGGAGAGTTGCTGCCATACCAGGAAGAGGGTGCCGATTGGCTCATTATTCCTGTCCGCTCTGTGGCAGCCGGAAATTTTAGTCCAGAAACCTGAAGAAAGACTGAGACCAGCCCTGCGCCAGACTACCGATTCTAGAACCACCTGCGCCAGGCTGGATCAATCGGTCTAGAGCAGGCAAACAGCTCCGATACTTGGCGTTCCTGAGATTTGAAATCAGTGGGGTATGGTTAGGTCAGTGACAAGGAAGATGGTAGGACAGTTGGCATGGCTGCATGGAGATTCCTATGGAGCTATGGAGGTCAAATCGACACCCCCCCACCCCGGTCCATGGAGGCGTTGTCTTCCCTGAGGCCAGTCCCTATTGCCGGGGAGGTTAATGACAGTTAATATAATGAGACCAGCCCTGCGCCAGACTACCGATTCTAGAACCATCTGCGCCAGGCTGGATCAATCGGTCTAGAGCAGGCAAACAGCTCAGATACTTGGCGTTCCTGGGATTTGAAATCAGTGGAGTATGGTTAGGTCAGTGACAAGGAAGATGGTAGGACAGTTGGCATGGCTGCATGGAGATTCCTATGGAGCTATAGAGGTCAAATCGACACCCCCCACCCCGGTCCATGGAGGCGTTGTCTTCCCTGAGGCCAGTCCCTGGTGCCAGAGAGGTTAGTGACAGTTAATATAAAAGACTGTAGGTTCAGTAGTCAACAAAGCAGTTCCTGAAACAGGTTTTCCCTGGTCCACTGAGGGACCTTGGGTGAAAACCTGAAGTGAAGAAGGAAAGGAGAGCCAGTGAAGTGCTTAAGTGAATAATATGATTGTCATTTTATTATCAGAAGAAATCCAATGCATTGTGAGGGAGGATGGGGTTGGGAGAACATCTGGGAACACTGACTTGTAATGTAGGAAGGAATTCCCAGACACACCTACTGTAGGATCCATGCTGTGTCTCACTAATAAAAATACTTTTGTATCGACCTAGGAGGGTTTGGTTGGAAGTGGCACTAGATCTGGATCTGGTCCAAATAATATAAAGGACTGTAGGGTTCAGTATTGTCAGCAAAGCAGTTAGGTCACTCCTGGGTTTTCCCCAGTTCACTGAGGAACCTTGGGTGAAAACTTGAAGTGAATAAGGAAAGGAGAGTCAATGAGATGGTTGGGTAAGTTCTATGATTGTCCTTTATTATAAGTAGAAATCTAACGCATTGCGTGGAGTGGGCAGATCTAGGAACACTGAAGAAGGGGGGATTTTTTTACATGTGTTGGATATTGTGTGGGGAGGATGAGGTTGGGAGAACATCTGGGACACAGGATCAAATACATTTTTAGGTCCAAATATTATGAAGAACTGAAGGTTCAATAGTGTCAGCAAAGTAGTTAGGTTGTTCCTAAACCAAGGTTTCCCCAGATTCACTAAGGGGCCTTGGTTGAAAATGTAAGGTGGAGATAGAAAGCCAACGAGGTGGTTAGCTGAGTCCTACGATTGTCCTTTATTATCAGTAGAAATCTAAGCGATGTGTGGAGGGGGCAGATCTAGGAACACTAAAGAAGGCGGATTCTTTTACATGTGTTGGATTTTGTGTGGGGAGGATGAGGTTGGGAGAACATCTGGGACAGGATCAACAAAATTTTTTAGGTCCAAATATTATGAAGAACTAAAGGTTCTATTAGGGTCAGCAAAGCAGTTTGGTTGTTCCTGAACCAGGGTTTCCCCCAGATTCACTAAGGGTGAAAACGTAAGGTGGAGAAGGAAAACCAATGAGGTGGTTAGCTGAGTCCTAGGATTGTCCTTTATTGTGTGGGGAGGATGAGGTTGGGAGAACATCTGGGACAGGATCAAATACATTTTTTAGGTCCAAATATTATAAAGAACTGAAGGTTCAATAGTATCAGCGAAGCAGTTAGGTTGTTACTGAACCAGGGTTTCCCCCAGATTCACTAAGGGAACTTGGGTGAAAATGTAAGGTGGAGAAGGAAAGCCAATGACGTGGTTAGCTGAGTCCTACGATTGTCCTTTATTATCAGTAGAGGTCTAAGCATTGTGTGGAGGGGGAAGATCTAGGAACTCTGAAGAAGGGGGATTCTTTTACATGTGTTGGATTTGAACTGATAATAAAATGCAATACTTTTCATGCAACTACCTCATCAATTCATCTTTTTGTTGTACCTTTTCTTCTCCTTATGTATCAAAGTGCCAGTACCAAGATATTCCTTACAGACATATGTAGTGTAACAAACAGAGATGATGGAAGCGGCACAACACAAATGAAGGAAGCAGACCCACCCACACTACATGCAAGGAGCTTTCTGGAATCTGGTTGCAGTAGGATAGCGCAGATTTAACTCAAACTTTCTGCCATTGTCTGTATCCCCAATGAAGATTTTTCCCCTTCTTCCTGTTGTGTCATCAAGACAGGAATTGGGGTGAAATCTCTCCAAGGACAGGAACAATAATGGGGCTTCAAGCTGTACTTACTTTTTACAATATATAGAGATCTGCACTGTGTGACCCAAATAAAATAAAGTCATTGCTAACCCAAAGTGTGAGCTCTTCAATCTGTTTCATATTTACCAGTTCCACTGAGGACAAATACCTTTTTGGATCTCCACTTTTGAAAACATTTGTTTTTGTTTCAGTTCGTTATTTAAATAATTTGTTTTTGGAATTTTTTTCAAATTTAAATTGATTCAAATTTTCCGCATTCGGTTAAATTTAGCTCAATTCGACTGAATTCAGTAAATTCGATTTTGAATCAAATTCCATTTGAAATCAAATGTATTCTTTTCGAAATTTGAATTTTGGAAGATGGTTATATTCTCTCTTTTTTATTCTATTCTATTGTTTTTTTTTCTATTCTATTCTATACTTTTCTCTTCTATTCTATACTTTTCTATTCTATTCTATTCTTTTCTATTATATTCTATTCTTTTCTACTCAATTTTAAATGTAAAAATTTAATTTCATGAGATGTTTATATTGTTATATTCTTTCTATTCTATTGTTTTTTTCTATTCTATTTTTTCTATTATGTTCTTTTTTTTTATTCTATTCAAATTTATTCTATTCGAAAATTCGAATTTCAGAAGACGATTATACTCTTTCTATTTTATTCTATTCTATTGGTTTTTCTATTCTACTATTTTATTTTCTGTTCAATTCACATTTCGGGGAAATGGTTATATTCTATTCTATTATTTTCTATTCTATTTTATTCTCTTCACAAATTTAAATTCAATTCGAAAACGAATTGTTTCCTTATTTTGGATTCATTAAAAATTTTATTTTATTCTAGTCTTTTTTTTTTTCTATTTTGTTCTGTTTTACTTTAATCTTTGCTATTATATTATTTTATTTTCTATTCTTTTCCTTTATTTTCTATTCTATTTTCTTCTATTCTTTTATTTTCTATTCTGTTGAGTTTTAAATTGGCGCTAATATAAAACAAATGATAAAAATCACAGATATTCAAAGATCATAAATATGAATCAGCATGAGTAATAAAAATCAAACAAAGTGCATAAAACATGCTAATAGTGAAATATAAAATATATAGGTGAAGCAATTCACATAATAAAGAGCAATATTCCACATGTCTAGTGACCACCCCATGAGCAAAGACAGAAATATTCTCTCTTTCCTGGGTTCTCGATCCTATTTATGGGCATCTCGCAGCCCCACAGCTTGACACCCACATTGGTACATTTGTAAAACTACTACATATACCAGGCTCTCTTCGGTGGCTTTTTATCCCTTTTTTTTGCCTCTTTTTCTCCTCTTGATTCTCCTTCATTTGGGACATTTCCTTTTTACTTCACCACCATCTTGACTAGGGATGATCGAAACTGATAGTTTTGGCTTCGGTCTGTTGAAGGAGCTCTGCTACAAACGCTCCAAAACGCGTTACCGCCCCCTGAAGTCACCACGCCCCGTGCAATCCACAAGTGAGGTGTGCGTTCTACCGTATCCTCGGATGACAGGATTTCCCTGGGTCAGCCCACCGCACCATCTTGACTAGGGATGATTGAAACTGATAGTTTTGGCTTCGGTCTGTTGAAGGAGCTCTACTACACACGCTCCAAAATGCGTTACCGCCCCCTGAAGTCACCACGCCCCGTGCAATCCACAAGTGAGGTGTGCGTTCCACCACGGCCTCGGATGACAGGATCTCCCTGGGTCAGCCCACCATACCTCTTCCCCCTCTCTTGCTGCTGGTCGGCTGAAGGAAACGGAGCCACAGGGACAGGAAGAGGACCCCACGTGACGATCAGACATGCCCATTTACACTGTGATCTTGTAAGTGCAATGTACTTTGGTTGTCAATAAAAATTTCTTATGCTACACTTAGAGGCGTCTTCTCCTCTGCTTATCCTGCCAGTTGGGGTCCTTTCACATGGGCTTTCTGCCCGGCGGACTCCGTTTTGCTCAACGAGGATCAATCCACCGATCCCCGCTGAGCAGGTGGATGACAGCTCTGTCTCCGCTTACTTACAGACCTGTTAGATGCCCGCTCTCCTCTATGGGAGATCGGAAAGAAATGGACTGCCTGTCCATTTTTATCCGATCTTATCCGATCCGATCCTCCAGACGGATGGAAAATAGGGTTTCCATCAGTCTGGATTTCACGGACAGGATAAGATCGGATAGCAGCGGGTGTCAGATGACATGTCACCGCTGACTGCAAAAACTCTCCTTCATACATAAATCTATTATACTGCAGCGCTAGTCTATGGGGCTTATTGCCTTACCCTTACCCCCTCACTTATATCACCATAAACAGGTTTCGAACATCAATAAATTTGATTGGAACGACACCTTCTGCCATCAGGAAGCACAGCACATTGCTAAAATCACAATAATGACGGTCCATCATGGGGTTCTATTTCATAGAGAATAGTAAAAAAAACAAATGTTGCAATCACATGTGACCAACTGAGGTGATAGAGGAGAGCTGAGGTGACAGAGGGGGCCTGAGCTGACAGAGGGAAATGGAGGTGATAGAGGAGAGCTAAGGTGGTAAAGGAGAGCTGAGGTGAGAGAGAACTGAGATGATAGAGGAGAGCTAAGGTGATAGAGGACAACGGAGGTGATGGAGGGGAGCTGAGGTGATAGAGGGGAGCTGAGGTGATAGAGGGGAGCTGAGGTGATAGAGGAGAGCTGAGGTGATGTAGGGGAGCTGAGGTGGTAGAGGAGAGCTGAAGTGAGAAGGAAGGAGAATAGAGAAGAACTAAGGTGATAGAGTAGAACTGAGGTGATAGAGGGGAACTGAGGTAATAGAGGGGAACTGAGGTAATAGAGGAGAACTGAGGTGACAGAGGAGAACAGAAGTGATAGAGAACAACTGAGCTGATAGAGGGGAGCTAAGGTGATAGAGGACAACTGAGGTAATAGAGAGGAACTGAGGTAACAGAGAGGAGAACTGAGGTGATAGAGAAGAACTGAGGTAACAGGAGAACTGAGGTAAGTAAAGAGAACTGAGGTGAGAGAGAAGAACTGAGGTGATAGAGGACAACTGAGGTAATAGAAGACAACTGAGGTAATAGAGAACTTAGGTGATCGAGGGCAACTGAGGTGACAGAGGAGAACTGAGGTGATAGAGCGGAGAACTAAGGTGACAGAGAGAGAAACTGAGATGACAGCAAGGAGAACTGAGGTGACAGAGGAAAACTGAGGTGATAGAGAGGAGAAGTAAGGTGATAGAAAAAAGAACTGAGATGACAGCGAGGAGAACTGAGGTGACAGAAGAGAACTAAGGTGATAGAGGACAACTGAGGTGACAGAGGAGAACAAAAGTGATAGAGGACAACAGAGGTGACTGCAGAGAACTGAGGTAATAGAGGACAACTGAGAGGATAGAGGACAACTGAGGTGACAGAGGAGAACAGAAGTGATAGAGGACAATTGAGGTAGTAGAGAAGAACTGAGGTGATAGAGGGGAACTGAGGTGATAGAGGAGAACTAAAGTGACAAAGTAGAACTGAGATAATAGAGGGGAACTAAGGTGATACAGAGGAACTTAAGTGATAGAGAAGAACTGAGGTGACAGAGTAGAACTAAGGTGACAGAGTAGAACTAAGGTGATAGAGAAGAACTAAGGTGATAGAGGGGAACTGAGGTAATAGAGGGGAACTGAGGTAATAGAGGAGAACTGAGGTGACAGAGGAGAACAGAAGTGATAGAGAACAACTGAGGTAGTAGAGAAGAACTGAGGTGATAGAGGGGAACTGAGGTGATAGAGGAGAACTAAGTTGACAAAGTAGAACTGAGAAAATAGAGGAGAACTGAGGTGATAAAGAAGTGAGGTGAGAGTGGACAACTGAGGTGATAGAGAAGAATTGAAGTTATAGAGGGAAACTGAGGTGAGTAAAGAGAACTGATGTGATAGAGGAGAACTGAGGTGATAAAGGAGAACTGATGTGATAGAGGAGAACTGAGGTGATAGAGTAGAATGTACACAACCTGTCCGTGCTTGCATGGGCGTCCGCAGAACTTTTTCAAGGGTGGCATTATTTTAGGTTACCCATGCTACGCCCCTTTTCAACAATGTCATGAAGGCGACGTTAGTCACCGTGCGAGCTGCGACTCGCGAGTATTTTTTTTTTTTTTAAAGGGGAAACAGCAGAATTTATTTTTAAAGTGTTTGTTAACCTAAAAACAAAAATATTGATCCTGTTCCCTTAAAGCATGTTTACAGTAGAGTGCTTGTGCTGTGTAATTTGGCCCCTTCTATCACCTAAAAATACCTGGCTGATCCTGGCAGTTTCTACCCTCCACCCTGTAAACTGACCACGGTATATCATGGCTGCTGAGCCCTGACATCGTGGTCAGTGTACGTGTCTCCATCATCCGAGGCCCTCCTGTCCTCCTCTGTCCTCCTCTCCCCCCTCCCTCCCTGTCTGCTCCTGTGTCAGTGCCTGCCCCTCCCCTCCTGCTGCTGTAGTTTAATTTAAAGTTTCATATTCTGTCTGTTTAATAATCCTGTGTGCCCCTGTGTGTGTGTTTTATAAAAATATGCCGTTCTTTACCAGTTTTCAGAGCACCGATCGCCGCTCACGTGACCTGCCGCCTCTCTCCTCCTTTCAGCCTCTCTTCCCCCTTTCCGACTGACGTCAGCAGGGAATCCTCGGTCCCGCCCACTGCAGGCAGGTCACGTGAGCGGCGATCGGCGCTCTGAAAACTGGTAAAGAACTGCTTGTTTTTTTAAAACACAGACACGCGGACACGAGCACGCAGGATTATTAAACAGACCAGACAGGATTGTATAAAGTGGCTTAACAACCACTTTAAAGGGGAAATTGAGATTCCGGGGGGGGGGGGGGGCACTTGCCCCTCATTGCGGACGCCCATGAGTACTTGTTACCAATCAATGATGCTGTCTGTGGATGAGATTTGAGGAACCCTTATTACCAATATGGAGACTTTCCTGTGTGTTCCACTTGCAATCTTTCTTTTTTAAGAACGTTTGTTTAATTTTCTAATCGTTAGTAGGGTTCATGTAAATCAGCAGTGATGATAAAATTTTGAAGGAGCTAGATGGAAATTTTTTTTCTCAAATAAACAAATTTATAGCATTGAATGTAAAGTTAATTTGTTCCAAAATCTCATCTAAAATGCAAACAAAAATTTCAAGCATTTTCAAACGGAATTCGTCAAGTCATCAAATTTACTCTCTTACGAACGTTCGTCCACAAATCTACCAGTGTATGGCCAGCTTTAGGCAAAAATACTGTATGCTTGAAAAAATATATCCATAAAAAAAATTTCCATTTTGAATTGCAAATTTCTTTTCTGTGTGTGTGTGTGTTTGTATTTCTTTCCTCTGTATTTTCTCCTCGCTTTTTTTTTATTTTATTATTCCTAATTTCCATTGCAATTTTTTTTTTGTTTTCAGTATTTGTGTTTGTATTGCATTTTGTATTTCCTCTTTATTTTAATTTTTTTTTTTCTTTTTTGCTTTGAAAATTGTTTTTCCTGTGCATTTTTGTTTTTTTTTTCTACTGTACTTCCTCTGTATTGTATTGTTATTTTATTTTTACCATTTTGCTTTGCAAATTATTTTGTGTGTTTGTGGTATTTTTTTTTTCTATGTATTTTTTTTGTTGTTGTATTGTTCCCATTTTGCGTGTACATTTTTGTTTTGGTTTTTTTTTTTTTTTGCTTTTTTTTCTACTGTATTTTCTCTGTATTGTATTGTTATTTTATTTTTACCATTTTGCTTTGCAAATTATTTTGTGTGTTTGTGATTATTTTTTTTTTCTATGTATTTTATTGTTGTTGTATTGTTCCCATTTTGCATGTACATTTTTGTTTGTTTTTTTTTTGCTTTTTTTTCTACTGTATTTCCTCTGTATTGTATTGTTATTTTATGTTTACCATTTTGCTTTGCAAATTATTTTGTGTGTTTGTGTTATTTTTTTTTTCTATGTATTTTATTGTTGTTGTATTGTTCCCATTTTGCGTGTACATTTTTGTTTTGTTTTTATTTTGCTTTTTTTTTCTACTGTATTTTCTCTGTATTGTATTGTTATTTTATTTTTACCATTTTGCTTTGCAAATTATTTTGTGTGTTTGTGTTATTTTTTTTTTTCTATGTATTTTATTGTTGTTGTATTGTTCCCATTTTGCGTGTACATTTTTGTTTTGTTTTTTTTTTCTACTGTATTTTCTCTGTATTGTATTGTTGATTTATTTCTACCATTTTGCTTTGCAAATTTTTTTGTGTTTGTGTTATTTATTATTTTTTTTTTCCTATGTATTTTTTCGTTGTTGTATTATTCTCATTTTGCATTGCAAATTTTTTTGTGTGTTTGTTTTTTTTTTTCCTCTGCATTTCCTGAATGAATAAATGTAAGCCTCTGTAAGGACATTTTACTGTAGCCCATAAGTGAAGACAACTGGGAATGCAGCCCAATAAGCACATCAATGGCTGACGGTAGTCTCTTTAATTGCTGTTCCTTCTGGTCTACAACAATATGGGCGAGAAGAACCAATCACAACAATGCCTGTATTTTACCCATAATGCTGATCATTGGGGGATGGGCAGTATTGTTGCAGGAAGAGAGTGGAGCAGAGTGTGAGAGCCATGGAGGCAGACTGCAAGCGCCTTTCCGAGCAGATATTACAGCTCACCCTGGACATCATCTACCTGCTGACTGGGGAGGTGAGGAGGATTCTGGGAGCACAGTGGCTAAGTTTGTTTAATTGTTTTTCTGATACCTGCCTAAAAACATTTTTTTACTACAGTTTAATTTCAAGGACAGATCACTGCAAAATTGCCAATGGAGACATTTTATGTTTATTTTATTTATTTTTTTGTGCTTAATCACTTTTAACTTTTGTAAAAATGATACGTTTTTTAATCATTGTATGCTACTTGCAATGAAATAAAAAAATACTAATTAGGAAACGTACATTTAAACTGACGATTGTTTAATAATTTACAAGATTTTTTTTTTTTTTTCCAAGATTTTGTGTAACTAACAGCCAGTCAGATTTTTTTTTGCTAACAAGCTGCTAAAATATTAGGTGTTTCTTTTTAGAGATTTTATTTTCCGATAAAAGAAAGCATTTTTAACGAGGACACGTAGAATTGCTTTTTTTTCCTTACTAATATTTTTTTTACAGATTTTTTTTTCTGATAAAAGATAAAAGCGTAAACTTGCTTTTTTCCAAACTTTTTTTTTTCTTTGCTTTTTTTTTTTTAAAAGATAAGCAATTTTAACAACTTAGGATCGCTTTTTTTTTTTTTTCCTTACTAATTTTTTTTTTTACTGATAAAATGGCTTTAACGACCCAGGAGATGCTAGTAAAGAGCTACGTTTGCCTTTGTTGTTCGAGCATTTTCGTACAAGTTATTATCATTCTTGATTACATCACGATACGCACCTTCATGGAAAACAGTCTACCCATAACTTTATTTTATTTATTTTTTTTATTTTTTTAAAGCTACAAAAATTTTCGAATGACAAAGGCAAACATAGCTCTGTACTAGCGTCTTCTGGGTCGTTCTTTGCATACGATCACATGCGCTGTATTTTCTATTCAATTTCTGTATACATTGAACAAAAATCAGACTCTGTGTTCAATATTATTTTTTTTTTTTTTAGTTCCAAAGTCAGAATCGGCTGTTGGAAGCACTACTATACTAACGAACAGATAATCGACCGAAAATTACGGAAATTTTTGTCCGTATTTTTTGTCGTGTGTACTGGCCTTTATACTCAGTGTATGTAACCAGGGATTGAGCTGATTGCCAGTATGAGGTCGGAGAAGAGAGATTTTAGGTCTCACAAACACAATAGATTACACAATTTTTTGATGAGGTTGTGCTGAGTCAGTAGATACCAAACATGTCAAGTGTTTTCGGGGTAACTTTTATATTTTTACACTTTGTTTCACGTAACTTTGGTTTAACCACATAGGGCAGTGATGGTGAACCTTGGCACCCCAGATGTTTTGGAACTACATTTCCCATGATGCTCAGGCACTCTGTAGTGTGGTTGAGCATCGTGGGAAATGTAGTTCCAAAACATCCTGGGGTGCCAAGGTTCACCATCACTGCCCTAGGGTAACAAATGCCCCCCTGTGTGATAACATTAGCATTTTGTTTAGACGGGTTTTTTTTAATGAGACATCAGAGGTCTTTTTGACCCCCGATGTCTCATTTGCTTTCCACTGAAGCTAATGGAATGCAGATTGTTCTTCCACAGCCATAGAGGTCAGGGAAAGTGAAGACCGAACCTGGAAGTGATGTAATGCAAATCGCTCCTGTGTTCGTTCCAGTTAGAGAAGATCGGCGAATGCTTGTTCACTGGTCTTCCTCCCTTCTACCCAAAGACACCCTCTATGGGGGGGGCTCAGGCCTGCAAGTAGGACAGTGAAGCCCGGAAAACATGGTGGGGGGTATTGCGTGGGGGGATTCACTACTAGGGGTCCATGGAAGTGATCCAGTGCGGCAGTTATGAGCTTGATAAGAGGCAGTGAAGGGCTTTCATATAAATGTGATCGGGCAGCTTTAGAGCCACCCGATCACTTTTATACAGCACCACCCTGACCCAACCCCTCCCCTTCCGCCAGCACCTGCAGTGGTTCCCGGGCTCTCCCGTACATCCGGACCATGGGAAATAACTTCCCCAAAGAGTGCAGGAGGTACTCAGGAAACATCCGTTCCCCGATCCCTCCTGCAACTAATGACCCCCAGAAGCGACGCATATTACATCACTTTCGGGGTCACAGCTGTTATTTCTTGGCTAGTGTAGCTGACGATGCAGCTTCATTGGAGGGCAGTGGGGACATAAAAGACCCCCAATGTCTCCATAAAGAGTTCCTGTCACCTGCCTATGCTATCACATAGGTGAATTGTAATTAGGGCCAAAAATAGACCTGGGGGGGGGGTGGGGGGGGCCGGGGCACTTCAGGTTCTGGGGGCCCCTCATACACAGAGTTGGTTTGACAGTCACACATTTTTTAGATGCATGACACAACGTCATTCTGAGGTCATGCGTAAACACACACACACGCAGTCATAGCGCTCTATGAAGATGCAATAGACCAGTCCAGAGTAAAAACTTTTACAGATGAAGGCTGTCAAAAAAATACTTCATAAGATACATTTAATAAAAGTAATTATTTTATTATATATTTTAAATGTTTTTATTGCTATTTATTTTTTTACTATTTCATTATTTTATAATTATTTATTTTTTTAATATTAGATTTTGTGTTTTATTTATTTATTTTGTATTTTTTTTATTTTGTTTTATATTTTTTTGTATAGAGGGGGGGGGGGCCTTCTGTCAGGGGGCCCAGGGCAGTTTTCCCCTTTTGCCCCCTTATAAATCCGGCACTGCTTGCGATAGCATTAAAGTAAAAAAAATATAAAAGATGAGGTTGTTCTGGGTCAGTAGATACCAAAAATGTCAAGTGCTTTCGGGGTAACTTTTATATTATAATTAATAAAAAAGTGCATGTAACATCAACGGGGCCAGGCATGCGCGATATCATCGTGTACATCGGATTGAGAGCAATAATTCTAGGGCCATAATTCACAGTTAACTTTAAACTGATGATCTGTAAAGGCGTTCCCTATGGAGAATTTTAGGTATCGTGTTTTTTTTTGCAATTTTACGAGTTTTACAGCTTGACATGTTTGGTATCTATTTACTGGACGCAGCCCAATCTTTTATATATTTGCTAAAAAAAATCTTTTATGTTTTTGTTAAAAAAATCCTATGTTTTTGCTAAAAAAAATCTTTTATATTTCTGCTGGAAAAAAAAAAAATCTTTTATATTTTTGCTAAAAAAAATCTTTTTTATATTTTTTGCTAACAAAATTTGGGTGTAATATTGTGTTTATTTGCACTTAAATTCATTGTAGTGTATTTTTTTCCCCCTGAAAATATGCATTTGATAAATAGCTGTGCAAACAGCATGAAGCATAAAAAAACTGAAACTACCGCCATTTTGTTCTCCATGGCCTCTGCTTTCAGAAAATATATACTTTTTTGGGTGCTTTACGGTAATTTTTACCAAACAATGCAGATTTTAATGTGTGCAAAAAATGTAAAAAAATTTCCCCGGTAAACAGGTGGTTGAACAGCTGTCAGGTTTTCTTTGCCATCTGTATCTCATAGGGGAGATTTCCCTTTATTTCCTGTCCTGGAGGCACCACTGAAAATGAAAAGTAATCTCTCCAAAGTCAGACGTACATTTGTGCCCATTGGAAAATTTCCTTCATTTCCTGTTCTGTAGGATCAGGATAGCCTTGCTGATGTGGGAGAAATGACCTCTTAGACATCTGCCATGGGTCCCCGTTGGAAGATTTACCTTAATTTCCTCATCTGTAGGATCAGGATATCCTTGCTGATGTGGGGGAAATCCCCTCTTAGACATCCATCGTGGGTCACCATTGGAAGATTTACCTTAATTTCTTCGTCTGTAGAATCGGGATATCCTTGCTAACGGGGGAGAAATCCCCTCTTAAACATCCGTCATGGGTCCCAATCGAAAGATTTACCTTCAATTCCTCGTCTGTAGAATCAGGATACCCTTACTGATGTGGAAGAAATCCCCTCTTAGACATCTGCCATGGGTCCCCGTTGAAAGATTCACCTTAATTTTCTTGTCTGTAGGATCAGGATATCCTTGCTGATGTGGGGGAAATCCCCTCTTAGACATCCATCGTGGGTCACCATTGGAAGATTTACCTTCATTTCCTCGTCTGTAGAATCGGGATATCCTTGCTAACGGGGGAGAAATCCCCTCTTAGACATCCGTCATGGGTCCCAATCGAAAGATTTACCTTCACTTCCTTGTCTGTAGAATCAGGATACCCTTACTGATGTGGAAGAAATCCCCTCTTCGACATCTGTCATGGGTCCCAATCGGAAGATTTCCCTTCACTTCCTCGTCTGTAGAATCGGGATACCCTTACTGATGTGGAAGAAATCCCCTCTTAGACATCTGTCATGGGTCCCAGTTGGAAGATTTCCCTTCACTTCCTCATCTGTAGAATCAGGATACCCTTACTGATGTGGAAGAAATCCCCTCTTAGACATCTGTCATTTGTCCCCATTGGAAGGTTCCCCCCTCTATACATGTTCTTGCTCAAAATTTTGGATTTTCCCTCACTTTCATTCCCGGTAAAATTGGAGGTTGGGGCATTTAGATAAAGTGTGACTCTCCTCAACAGGGACAACAATGAAAACCTGACAGTGGTTCTTAGTACCTTTCTATCCAAATCTAAAGTTATACTGACCCGCAGAGTGAATATCAGCTGAGCTGCATATATTAGGAGAAGAATCATTGCCTCTGAAAGTAAGGTTCAATACATGAGGGTGCGTTAGGGATTGGTTAGGTGGGAAATATATAATGTGATTGTTATTCTTCATCACAGGATTACATAGTTGTGAAAAAGACCTCAGATGAACAGAATTCCATTATGGCTTCTGTACATTCTTTATCGATTCCAAAGAACGAGAAGAAGATCTTGGAGGCCACCAACCGGATCATTAAGCTGCTGACTGGAGAGGTGAGCGGTGGTGGGAATTCTGGGACATTATCCAGTAACAGACAAGGGATGTGTCTGGTGACTGTATCATTGTGTGTGTCAGGTTCCTATAAGGTGTCAGGATGTCACTGTCTATTTCTCCATGGAGGAGTGGGAGTATATAGAAGGACACAAGGATCTCTACAAGGACGTCATGAAGGAGAATCAGCCACCCCTCACATCACCGGGTAAGAGGAGACTTTATTGTAAAGGAGAGAGCAGTACGGAGGCTCCACCTAGATCCCCCATCATCTGATAAACACATAGAAACAATGTATTCAGTCAGTGTGTGCATTTCCTATGGATGGATCCAATAATGGGAACCCATCAGAGATATAAAAGAACATAATCAGAATACCTACCCCATGAGCTTATGTGACCAACAAAAGAGGCTGAGATACTGTATGCCAGATAGTAGATCAATCTCCAGTACTTTTCTGAAGAATATAATATTTGTGTTAAGTATAATATCTAATCCCAACAAATCTCCATTCCTTAATATATTGTCATATTCTCAACAATTGAGGTGGAGATACTCTACACCAGGGGTCTTCAATTTTTGGCCCTCCAGTTGTTCAGGAACTACAATTCCCATCGTGCCTAGTCCTGTCTGTGAATGCCAGAGTTTTACAATGCCTCATGAGATGTGTAGTTCCGCAATTGCTGGAGGGCCGTAGTTTTTAGGATCTCTGCTCTACACCATATGAAAGGTCCATCTCCATTCCTCAATATAACGTCATGTTCCCAACAAATGAGCAGGAGATACTGTACACCATATGAAAAGTCCATCTCCATTCCTCAATATAATGTCATCTTCACAACAACCGAGGAGGAGATATTGTACACCATATGAAAGGTCCATCTCCATTCCTCCATATAATGTCATATTCACAACAATTGAGGTGGAGATACTGTACACAGTGCTGAATTTTGGCCTAGGCCAACAAGGCCCAGGACTAGGGCAGCACTTTGCAGGGGGGCAGCAAAAAAGCCACCCCCACCACCTTAGACTCTATTGGCCGCCACTGGTTGCTAGAACCACCTCTCTCACCCCCCTCTCTCTCTTACTCCCCCCCCTTCTCACTCTCTCACCCCTCCTCTCTCTCTCTCCCTCCCTTTTACCTCCCTCTCTCTTTCTTACCCCCTCTCTCTCTATCATCCCCCCCTCTCTCATCTCCCTCTCTCACCCCCCCTCACTCTCTCTCATCCCCCCTCTCTCGCTCATCCCCCCTGTCTCTCTCTCATCCCCCCACTCTCTCTCTCATCCCACCTCTCTCTCTCTCTCTCTCTCTCTTCGATTCCCCTTTCACTCTCTCTCTCTCACCCCCCTCTCTCTTTACCTCCCTCACCCAACCCCTCTCTCTCTCTCTCCCTCCCTCACCCAATCCCTCTCTCTCTCTCTTTCATCCCTCCTCTCTCGCCCTCCCTCACCCACCATCTCTCTCCCACCCCCTCTCATCCTCCCTCTCGTGAGATCTCAGGGGTTCATGCTGGGACTTGTAGTCCTTCAATTTTGGAGGAAGACACATCCATTAAAAAAGGAGTGGGGAAAATGTACATGGGAAGGGCGCCCAACTTTAGTCTTGCCTAGGGCAGCACAAAACCAAAATACACCACTGACTGTACACCATATGAAAGGTCCATCTCCATTCCCAATTTAAGGTCATGTCCCCAACAAACTGTCTTGAATGATCCCATTGAACACCTTTTCTGATTTCTGTATTTGGGTTGGTGTTACCATTGCTCCTAAGTTAGTGCCAAAGCTCTAGGAAACAGTTGACAAATAGACAACATTATTGACTTCTGACTGCAAAATATGAACAATGACTAAGGTGTTATTATTAATCTAAAATAACCTTTTCATCAGGTGGACACGATGGCCGGAATACCTCAAAAGCACAGACTTTATCCTCAAATTGTAATGAAGAAGATAACGGCATGGCACAATATTCTCCAGGATTAAACCTTGTCACCAAATATATACATCACAAACTTGATCATATGGTGAGAACAACAGATATGTTTAATTCTGAGGAATCCAATGATAAATCACATACTCTTAATCCAGATGTCCAACCAAGCAATCACAGTGCAGATGGATCACCAGACCCTTCTAATCCTGAGGAATCTTCTTCCAATAATGTGGATACTGTTACAAAGAAAGACGATAAGATATTTTCTTGTTCTGAATGTGGAAAAGGTTTCACGTCAATCTCCTCTCTTAGTGGACATCAGAGGACGCACACGGGGAAGGGTCCCTTTTTTTGTCTGGAGTGCGGGAAAGGTTTTACCCGGAAACGTGCCCTCATTTTTCACCAGAGCTCCCACACCAACGAGGGTCCCTTTCCTTGCGTGTATTGCAATAAGCCATTTATGAAAAAACATGACCTGCTTCAACACCAGAAACTGCACATCCGTAAACCACCTTTTTCCTGTTCCGACTGCAAGAAGTCCTTCAAAACCAAACAAGAACTTGCTGAACACCAGACGGATCACACCCGTGAAAAGCGCACGTCCTATTCTGAGCTCAGGAAGAATGAAGAGACTTGTGTAAGGAATGATCAGGTGTCCGTTCAGGAAAGTGATGTGGTTGCAACAAAAGTAAAGGGGAAATCTTCTCAAAATAGGAGCACTGGTAAGTACTGTATGTGATATGCAGCACTTCACATCTTGGTTAGAAACGAGAGAGGTAGACCATCGAAGTAAGGATAATAATTTCTATTGTGACTTTTGTAGGTTAACCTAGAAAACTCTCCATTTCTTCATTAATTTTAAGTTAGTCAAATATGCACAGTTATAAAATTTTACAGAGTGTTCATCTTTTTCCATTGGCTGCCACTCAACCTACGAATTAAATTCAAGTTACTAACCATAACTTACAAAGCCATCCATAACTTGGCACCCAGCTACATCACTAATCTGGTCTCAAAATACCAACCAACTTGTTCTCTTCGTTCCTCCCAAGACCTCCTGCTCTCTAGCTCCCTTGTTACCTCTTCCCATGCTCGCCTCCAGGACTTCTCCAGGGCCTCTGCCATCCTCTGGAATGCTCTACCCCAATCTGTCCGACTATCTCCTACTTTGTCCACTTTCAGACAAACCCCGAAAACGCATCTCTTTAGAAAAGCCTATCTGGCGACCACCTAACAATTGTACTTTTATTTTCTCCATCAGCCCATTCCCCACAGTTATTACCTCTTGTATCTCTTGACCCTCCCTCCTTAGATTGTAAGATCTAACAATACCTTATCAGGATAGTGGACATCTTCAAGCTATAATAATGCAAAATGGTACCTTAAAGCCCATGTTCAAGAAAACTATCCTTCTTCCCATCCCACTCTAAGGGCTCATTTTACACGTGCTTCGACTTCAACATATATTAAAGAGCCTACCTCTTCGTGTTTTTTGGGGTTTTTTTTATGCTTCAGTGATGCTTTTCTGAAGCTTTAACCACTTCCGGACCGCCCACCGCGTATTTACGTCGCTACTTTGACGTTAAATACCGGAGTTATGACAGCAGATAGCTGCAATAGCCCCGGTATTTTTCTAAATGGCTGGCGGTCCTCTTTGACATATAAGTGATAATTTTTATGGGCGGCGGTAGAGGTACTTCTTCCCGGTCATTTTCCCTGCTTACCAGAGCCGTCGATAGCGGGGAAAACGATCCGGTCTTCTATGGTGCTGGGCAGGAAGTCGAGTGAGGGCAAGATGGCCCTCACTCAACTCTATGCCCTTGGAGGACCCGAGCGACGTCAGACATCGCTTCCGCCCAACGGCCTTAAAGGGCCAATTTTTTATTTAAAAAAAATAACTTTTTTGTTTTTTTTTGTTATTGCTTTTAAGTTTAGATGTCAGATGTGAGGTCTTTTTGCCCCCAGATCTTACAGTAAAGACGTCCTGTCATGCTTATTTATATTACAAGGGATGTTTACATAAAAGTGATCAAAAAAATTTTTTTTTAAAGGGACAGTGTAAAATTAAAAAATAATAAGTATAGACGATAAGAAAAAAATAATTTTTAAAGCGCCCCATCCCTCCGAGCTCGCGCGCAGCAGCGAACGCAAACGCAAGTCGCGCTCACATATGTAAACGGTGTTCAAACCACACATGTGAGGTATCGCCGCAATCGTTAGAGTGAGAGCAATAATTCTAGCCCAAGACCTCCTCTGTAACTCTAAACTGGTAACCTGTAGAAATTTTTAAAGCAACGCCTATGGAAATTTTTAAGTACCAATGTTTGTCGCCATTCCACGAGTGTACGACATTATGAAGAATGACATGTTAGGTATCTATTTACTTTCACATTGTGGAAAATTGGGCTAACTTTACTGTTTTTTAAAAAAAAAAAAAAAAAATTCAGTTTGTAAGACCACTGCGCAAATGCGGTGTGACACAATCTCCATTTTATTCTCTAGGGTTAATGTAATGTTTGGGGGTTCTTAAGTAATTTTCTAGCAAAAAATTTAACTTTTCAACAACAAGTGTCAGAAATAGGCTTGGTTCATAAAGGGTAAATGAAGCCTGGCAGATGCCTTGTGTATGTGTTGAGGCCCAGTAGAACCCCAGCACAGTAGTACCCCCCACTCAGCAGATCCCCAGCTCCTTAGTACCACTGTTCAGCATTGGTATCTCATTCAGCCGATCCCCTGCTCAGTAGTAACCTCCAGCTTTTCTGAGCCCTGGCTTAGTAGTAACCTCCAGCTTTGCTGATCCCTGGCTCAGTAGTAACCCCCAGCTCTGCTGATCCCCCAGCTCAGTAGTAACCCCCAGCTCTGCTGATCCTAAGCTCAGTAGTAACCCCCAGCTCTGCTGATCCCCCAGCTCAGTAGTAACTCCAGCTCTGCTGATTCCCCCAGCTCAGTAGTAACCCCCAGCTCTGCTGATCCTAAGCTCAGTAGTAACCCCCAGCTCTGCTGATCCCCCAGCTCAGTAGTAATCCCCAGCTCTGCTGAACCCCAGCTCAGTAGTAACCCCCAGCTCTGCTGCTCCCCCACTCAGTAGTACCCTCAGCTCTGCTGATCCTCTGGTTTATTGATCCTCCTCTTTCTTTGGTCCCCACTCACCTCCTGCTATATTGCTTCCATGTTCTGCACCACATGTGACATTGCTAGTTTCTCCTGCTCTGGTCTACCAGCTCTGCTGATCTTTCGCCTCTCAGTCCTCTCTCTCCGGTTCCCGCTCACCTTCCGCTATAGCATTACCATGTTGTACACCATGTGTGCCATCTGCTAGTGGCTCTGCTCCAGTCTGGACCCATCTCTTCTTCTTGCTGCTCCACGTTGCACACAAGATGTGACATCTGCACCAGACACTCCCAGAATATATACAAATAAGCCAGAAGTGACTGCTGATGACATCTTTTTGGTTTGCTTGTTGCATCCTGGGATATCTCATACCTTCAATACCTCCAAAACAAAGCAAAAACAAAAGCTGAATAAAAGCCTCTGAAAAGCTGCAGGTGCTGTAAACAAGCAATGTCATAGACTTCTATGGAGGCCTTGGAGAAAAAATGACATGGTGTAAAAATTTTGAAGCAAAGAAAACACAAAGTGTGAACAGGACTGTAAGCTTACCATTTTATTTAGTGACAAGTACTTTGATTGGCCTTCAGAGTGCTTTAAAAAAGCATGTCCAATGCCACATTTTGATTCAAGTGTAAACGAGCCCTTACTGATTGCCGACAGTAAAAAAAAAAAAAAAAAAAAAAAAACCCTATCTATGTGTCCGTTTTAATCCCCAAAAGCTGAGGTACCATGATTCTCCAGAGAAGTGATATCATTGCAGGGGGGACTGTAGGGGACCAGCCTGGCCAGTTGCCAGGTACTCTCAGGGTCCATAAGAGGATTGATGTCATCACAAAGGGGTCATTAGGAGTACAGCTTGTGAGGGACCATCTGCAACCCTGGATTAGCAGTACCCCGCACCTAGAATTGGTACCAGTATAGGACCCGGATGGGGGACTTAGGTGAGTATAATTTGCTTCACAAGGAAATATAAAACCCTGCTGGATAGGTTAGAGAAAGGTAGATGGGAGGAGGTCCCATCAAATGAGGAGGAGATACTGTACACCATATGAAAGGTCCATCTCCATTCCTCAATATAATGTCATGTTTCAAAAAAACGAGGAGGAGGTACTGTACACCCATATAAAAGATCCATCTCCATTCCTCAATATAACGTCATGTTCCCAACAAATGAGGAGGAGATACTGTACACCATATGAAAGGTCCATCTCCATTCCTCAATATAATGTCATGTTTCAAAAAAATGAGGAGGAGGTACTGTACACCATATGAAAGGTCCATCTCCATTCCTCAATATAACGTCATGTTCCCAACAAATGAGGAGGAGATACTGCACACCATATGAAAGGTCCATCTCCATTCCTCAATATAACGTCATGTTCCCAACAAAGAATTTGGAAGAAGGTCCATTTCTAATCCTGTGTATGTATACCTTGACCCAGTGTGCTATAGTTGCTTTGGTTGTTTTATTTCACCTTATCTGACTTATATCCTTTTTGTTGGTGTTATTATTGTACCGCATAACAGCCTTAAGCTCTGGGACAAAGTTGAGAACTAGACCAACATACATGACACCTGACTGAAAAATTTAAACAATCTACATATGTGTAATAATAATAAAACATTTTCTAATAGGTGGACACAATGGCTTGAATACCTCAGGGGGACATCTTATTTTACCTCCGAATTTTAATGAAGAAAATAGAAGCATAGCACAATACCCTCCAGGAATTCGGCCTGCTATCCGGTATATGCATCATACACCTAATGATGTGGCGAAATCAACAGATTGGTTTAATTCCCGGGGGTCCAATGATAACTCACAAACTATTATTCCAAACGTACAACCAAGTTTTCACAAGGCAGATGAATCACCAGATCCTTCTAATCTCAAGGAGTCTTCTTCCAACAATCTGGATGCTGTTACAAAGAAAGACAATAAGACATTTTCCTGTTCCGAATGCGGAAAATGTTTCACTTCAATCTCCTCTCTCAGCGGACATCAGAGGACTCACACGGGGAAGGGTCCATTTTTTTGTTTGGAGTGCGGGAAAGGTTTTACCCGAAGACGGGCTCTCATTTTTCACAAGAGCTCTCACACGGAAGAAGGCCCATTTCCTTGCCTGTATTGCAATAAACCATTTATGAAAAAACATGACCTGCTTCAACACCAGAAACTGCACATCCGTAAACCACTCTTTTCATGTTCCGACTGCAAGAAGTCCTTCAAAGATAAACTAGAACTTGTTGAACACCAGAGAACTCACAGCAGTGAGAAGCCCTTGTCCTATTCCGAGTCCAAGGAAGATGAAGAGGATACCCATGTGAGGGGTGATCAGCTGTCCGTGCAGAAAAGTGAAGTGATCGCGACAATAATAAAGGAGGAATCATCCCAAGATAGCAAGACCGGTAAGTACTGTATGTGATATTCAGCACTTCACATTTTTATTTTACTCAATAAAGATTAACTGCTTAATGCCAAAGGTAAAACAAACCTTTAACGCTGGAACCCAGGTTTGAAAATTTGGCATGCATTATGCAACTGTACATCTCCAAATTGTATTTTATTATTATAGTTCAGCTCCGGGCAACGAAAAAAAAAAATATCAAAAATAAACCTTGAACCAATTCTGCAACATCATTGTGATGCTGCAACTGTCTCACGTCAGCTTTAAGCCAGAGAACTGGGCAATCATATGACTGCTGATCGCTCAGCTCTTGGTCTGCTTCTCTGCTCCTCCAACGCTCATTGGAGTGCCAAGCTGAAGAAGGGGTGGGCACACTTGGCTTCGGCTCTCAGCCATGCAATGAGAACTGCCAGTCAGGCAGCTAGGTGGGTCCTGACAATATTGTGGCTTTGTCACGTCAGCTGACAGTGGGCAGTAGCCCACTCTGGGGCACAGGCATGAAAAACTAAGTGCACTTCTGTGACCTACAAAAGAAAAATGGCCAATAAAGCTTTAGCCATACTTCTCTTTGAAGGTCATGTTACCAACAAATGAGGTGGAGATACTGTATACAATATAAAAGATCCATTCCCATTTCTCAATATAATGTCATGTTCCCAACAAACGAGGAGGAGATACTGTACACCATATGAAAGGTCCATCTCCATTCCTCAGTATAATGTCATGTTCCCAAAAAATGAGGAGGAGATACTGTACACCATATGAAAGGGCCATCTCCATTCCTCAATATAATGTCATATTCCCAACAAATGAGGAGGAGATACTGTACACCATATGAAAAGTCCCTCTCCGTTCCTCAATATAATGTCATGTTCCCAACAAATAAAGCAATGGAAGGTCATTCTCTGTTACTTATGTACACCTTAACGCAACATGCCATAGTTGTTTTGGTTGTATTGTAAGCTTTGATTTCTATCCCATTGTTGGTATTATTCACACCAACAGTTCAGGGATCACTTGACTCTTATATCAACATGCATGATGCCTAACTACAAAGCATGAACAAAGAGCTTTATGTTATTAGTGATTAAAAAATATTCTTTCCAGTAGGTGGACACGATGGCTGGAACCCAAAGGGACACCCTATTTTATCTTCAGCTTATAATGAAGATAATGGCATGGCACAATATACTCCAGGAGAAAGCCTTGGTACCCAATATATACATCACAGACTTGGTCGTTTGCTGAAAGCAACAGATGTGTTTAATTCCAAGCAGTCCAATGATAAATCACATACTATTTTCCCAAATGTCAAACAGAGCTATCACAGTACAGACAGATCCCCATACCATTCTAATCTAAAGGAATCATCTTCCAATAATTTGGAAACCGTCACAAAGACAGACAATAAGACATTTCCCTGTTCTGAATGCGGAAAATGTTTCACGTCAATCTCTTCCCTTAGCGGACATCAGAGGACACACACGGGGAAGGGTCCATTTTTTTGTTTGGAGTGCGGGAAAGGTTTCACCCGGAAACGCGCTCTCGTTTTCCACCAGAGCTCCCACACCAACGAGGGCCCATTTCCTTGTCGGCACTGCAATAAACCATTTATGAGTAAACATGATCTGCTTCTACACCAGAGAACTCACACCAGTGAACCTCCCATTTCTTGTTCCGATTGCAATAAATCCTTCAAAAATGAACAAGAACTTATTAAACATCAGAGAATTCACACCAGTGAAAAGCCCTTTTTGTTTTCTGAGGTCAAGAAAGAGGAGGAAGAGACATTTGTGGGGGGTAATCAGCTGCCTATGCAAGAAGGTGAAATAATTACAACAATAATAAAAGAGGAATCTTCTCTAGAAAGCAGCACAGGTGAGTATTAGACACAAAATGTAGGGCCTCATGTTTTATTTTAGATCAAGATCAGGGTGAACATATGCTTTGCCAAGGTGTGGTAAAGCAACAAGTCTCCAGCAGTGTATACATACTTTACCCCTGTCCTTTCACTGCTAAGTTAGTTTCTCAGCAACAAAACTGAGTGGTGCTAAAGTGATTGATGGGTATGTGTTGGTGGGGGTAGTATAGCAAACCTGCATAGACAGATCACAGGTTACTTGAAGGTTGACTGAAAGTGAAGAAAAATCAGCAGAACCTCACACCATCCAGTAAAAGAGGACTTTATTATACATTTTAGCCCAGCAAAGTAAAGGTGCCAATTTTATTTAACTATCGTAAGCTGACCGGGTAAAGTTTTGATTAGTATTTCAATAGTACATTACAATAGTACAAAATTAACTGTTCTATAATTGCACACAGGATGCACTATTCTTGAAAGGACAAAATCATTTCTTTCAATAATATAATAACATATTTAAAACTACAAAAAAGATGGACACATTTTCATTATTGTCTCTGAAGGCATCGTCAATGTACCTACCCCATGAGCCCAGGTATCCAACAAATCTCCATTCCACAGTGTAATGCAATGCTCCCAGCAAATTAAGTAAAGATAATGTATTTGATTGAAGGGTCTATCTCCATTCCACAGTATGTTATCCTGTTCCCAACAAACAAAGTAAAGATACTGTACACCAAATTAAAGTCATTCTTCATTCCCCAATATAACGTCATGTTCCCAACAAATGAAGAGGAGATACTGTACACCATATGAAAGGTCCATCTCCATTCCTTATTATAAAGTCATGTTCCCAACAAATGAGGAGATACTGTACACCATATGAAAGGTCCAGCACTATTCCTCAATATAATATCATGTTCCCAACAAATGAGGAGGAGATACTGTACACCATATGAAAGGTCCATCTCTATTCCTCAATATAACGTCATGTTCCCAACAAATGAGGAGGAGTTACTGTACACCATATAAAAGGTCCATCTCCATTCCTCAATCTAATGTCATGTTCCCAACAAATGAGGAGGAGATACTGTACACCATATGAAAGGTCCATTTCCATTCCTCAATATAACGTCATGTTCCCAACAAATGAGGAGGAGATACTGTACACCATATGAAAGGTCCATCTCCATTCCTCAATATAACATCATGTTCCCAACAAATGAGGTGGAGATACTGTACACCATATGAAAGGTCCATCTCTATTCCTCAATATAATGTCATGTTCCCAACAAATGAGGAGGAGATACTGTACACCATATGAAAGGTCCATCTCCATTCCTCAATATAACGTCATGTTCCCAACAAATGAGGTGGAGATATTGTACACCATATGAAAGGTCCATCTCCATTCCATTCCTAAATAAATATTAATTTTCCTAACAAGTTAGGTGGATACTGTACATCAAATACTGTAAACTGCATATTGACATTTTATATGGTGCACAATATCTGGACATCATTTGTTGGAAACATTGTCTTGTTGAGGAATGAAGATGAAGCTTTACTATGATATGAGAAATGGAGATAGACCTTTTCATAACATCTTGCTTTCAACAAATAAGGTGGAGATACATCATATGAAATGCAATTATTCCCAAATCCTCAAAATACCATCATCTTCCCACCAATTGAAGTTAAGATACCATATACTATAGAAAAGGTCCATTTCCATTCTTCAGTATAATGTATTGTTCCAACAAACTAGGTGGATATACTGCATATGATATGAAAGGTCCATCTCTGTTTCTCAGTATAATGTCACATTCCCAACAAATGAGGTGGAGATACTGAACGCCATATGAAAGGTCCATCGCTATTCCTCATTCTAATGTCAGGTTCCGAACAAATGAAGCGAATACACCATACATCATATGAAATATCCATCTCAAATCTTCAAATAACATAATTTTCCCAACAAAATAATGTAGAGATACTGCACATACTGAGAACTACAGATGGCCTTTTCATATGGTATACAGTATCTCCACCTCATTTGTTGAAACCAATGTTTTTTTGAGGAATCAAGATGACCTTTTATTTTAGAAATGGAGATGGACTTTTCATAAAAAACATTTCCACCAAATGAGGTGGAGATTTTGAACATCATTTAAAACCGTATACATCACCAATCCTCATAGTAATATTGTCTTCCCAACAAATGCAATCAGCAAAGTGTAACTCTGTTCCCAGCAAAAGAGGTAGCGGTAGGTCCATCCTCGCCATAGCAATGTCATCTGTGTGTGTACACCTTGACTCAGTGAGCCATTGTTGGTTTGGTTGCATGGTACATTTATTTCCAACAGGTGAAAATAATGACTGGAATACCTCAGAAAAAGATCCTATTTTACTTCCAGAAGATAATGCAGAAGATCTTGGCATGGTACCAACTTCTCCTGAAGTAAGCATTGTTACTCAAAATATACATCAGACGCAGACAAGGAAGTGCTCGTTTTCTTGTTCAGAGTGCGGGAAAGGTTTTAACGGTAATCATGCTCTCACTAATCACCAGAGAACCCACACCAACGAGCGCCCATTTCCCTGTCCAGATTGTGGCAAAAGTTTCAAAGTTAAATTTTGTCTTGAACGACATGCGAAACTTCATGATCACCAAGTGAACCCACCGAATTCGTTGTCCTGTATAGAGTGTGGCAAGTCATTTAAAAAGAAATATGAGCTCCATGTACATCAGATGAGTCACACTGGTAAAGAGATTTTTTCTTGCCTTGACTGCGAAAAAGCATTCATGAGGAAAAATGAACTGGTGGTACACCAGAGGATTCACACAGGTGATCTACCCTTTACGTGTTCCGAGTGCAAGAAGTCCTTCAAGAGCAAGCGAGACCTCATTCGTCACCACAGTATCCACACAAGAGAAAAGCCCTTCTCGTGTTCAGAATGCGGAAAGTCTTTCCCCTTCATATCGCAACTCAAAACGCACCAGTTAGTCCACACGGGCGAGAAGCCCTTTTTCTGTTCCGAGTGCGGCAAATCCTTCCCAAGTAAAGGAAACCGTGATAAACATATGAGGGTTCACACTGGTGAGAGGCCTTTCTCATGTCCAGATTGTGGAAAATGTTTTGCTCAAAAAGGAACACTAATTATCCACCAGAGAACGCACACCACCGGAGAAGGCTGAAGAACCACGTTGGTGTTTTATAAAATCAATTGTCATGGCCATAGAACAATCGTGAGCTAAAGATGAGGCAGTTTGTATAGGTCACCTGACCCAAATAATATATTTTAGTTTTAGGGGTTCTGGGGTAATCTGTTCTGTATCTCATTATTTGCTTAAGATTTTGTTCATTTTAAAGATTTTAAAGAGTCCTGTGGTCCACATGTGAGGAGCTTTCTCGGAATATGTCTGTAGAGCAGTGGTCTCCAAACTTTCTAAACAAAGGGCAAGTTTACTGTTTTCAGAATGTAGGGGGGCCAGGGGGAAGTAGAACATGTCTTTACATCAGTGAGAGTTAGCAAAGCCCATTCTTTGGTATTAGGGGGAGAAAAAGTGCTCCTTCATTGGTGGCAGTGGGAGGAATAGTGCTTCATCATTGGTGTCAGTGGGAGGAATAGTGCCCCTTCATTGGTGTCATTGGGAGGAATCATACCCCATCATTGGGAGGAATCGTACCCCATCAATGGTGTCATTGGGAGGAATTGTTCCCCATTGTTGGTGTCAGTAAGAGGAATAGTGCCCCATTGTTGGTGTCATTGGGAGGAATAGTGCCCCATCATTGGTGTCATTGGGAGGAATCATACCCCATCATTCATGTCAGCTGGAGGCATAGTGCCCCGTCATTGATGTCAGTTGAAGGCATAGTGCCCCATCGTTGGTGTCATTGGGAGGGATAGTGCGCCGTCATTGGGAGGAATCGTACCTTTAATATCAGTTGGAGGAATAGTGCCCCATCGTTGGTTTCAGTGGGAGGAACAGTGCTGCATTCTTGGTGTCAGTGAGAGGAATAGTGCCCCAAGGGCCGCATAAAGGCAAGCAAAAGGGCCACTTTCAGCTCTCGGGCCACAGTTTGGAGACCACTGCTGTAGAGGATTATAGTAAACTCAAACTTTCTGCCCTTGTCTGTTTTCTCGATAAAAATATTTTCTCTTCCTATTATGTCACCTGGACAAGAACTGAGGAGAAATCCCAAGGACAGGAACAATGGTGGGAGTTAGATGTTTCCTTCTATCGTTACCTAAAGATATGCACAAAATAAAGTTATCATTGCTGAACCGTATTGTGAGCTCTTGTTTGTTTCACATGTACTGTTCTCACTGATTACCAATACGTGTTTTGAATCAGGAACACTACGAGGGTGACCTAATTGGAACTTGGGCTTTGAAGAAGGTTATGTGTTCTACTAGGGTTCCTCAACCAAGGTTCCATGGAACCCCATGGTTCCTCCAGAGGTTGCTGGGGGTTCCTTGAGGCAATGAGCATGTTCTGCCTCTCAGATAAGTTCCCACCGATTATCCATTGATCTTTTTAGCTATCTGTAAGGGGTTAATTCTTACCAATGACCACATAGTACACACAATGAGAAAATTGGATGAAAATGACCGCTTTCAAAGTGATCATACAATAATCTGATCGTTGGTACGCAGATCTCAAGAGCCGAACACGACAGTTCATGCAAAGCTATTCGAAGGGACAAACTTTTCCCGTTCAATACCAGAACGAACAAGTTGCATTTAATTAGTACAGTAGTATAAAAAAATCGGAAGACCAAACTCAGGCATGCTCAGAAATGAAAGAATACATTACAATACAACACATTACATAACTTCCGAAGTTGTATTCTGTCGTACAAGAATTTTCGTAACATTAGTAACCTATTAGTTTTCGATTTGAGACTAGCATGCAAAAAATATTTTTATCGTGTGTAGGAGGCTTAGGGAGCATAGTTCCCACTGACCATCACACTACTGTATCATTAGTTGTAGATCTAGTCATTTTTAGCAGGGGGTCCCTGATGCCAGAAAGTTATTTCAAGGGTTCCTCTGTGTTGAAAAGGTGGAGAAATCTGTACTAGATGGATTAGATATGTAGCATTTACCCAGCAATCGAGCTGCTGATGTATGGTTCCCCTGATTCCGGATGACCATTCTGGCAAGTCAATAATAAAAAAACAACTTTTATAATGAACAAGGTAAAACAGATCTGCACAACACAACAAAATAATGACAGGAGCAAATGCATCTGCGCCTGAACCCTGAATCTGGGGAGGTCCTAACTAAATGAGCAGTACTGGAAGTTAACAAGTCCTTCAGTCTCTCTAAATCCCTCCACTGACCAATGTACTATTGAGGGTTGGAACCCATGGTTCCTGGGTTGGAGTGCTCAGGTTTAAGGGGATCTCATGGTACAGGGTGTAAGTCCTTCAGTCTCTCTAAATCCCTCCACTGACCAATGTACTATTAAGGGTTGGAACCCATGGTTCCTGGGTTGGAGCGCTCAGGTTTAAGGGGGATCTCATAGTACAGGGTGTAAGTCCTTCAGTCTCTCTAAATCCCTCCACTGACCAATGTACTATTAAGGGTTGGAACCCATGGTTCCTGGGTTGGAGTGCTCAGGTTTAAGGGGATCTCATGGTACAGGGTGTAAGTACCCAAATTGTATCCCAAGTAAGGTGACATCATAAAGAAGCTGCGGCCTCTCACCACCATGCGCTGTGTAATTAGGCCTCCTGCAGCTCTCTCATGTCCAGAAACGGTGGCGTTGGTGGTGACTCCAGACCCAGTAATGGCGATCCCTCACAGAACCAGTGACACCACTTTTCTCCAACTCGCTGGGTCTCCTTGACAACTGTGCCTTCCATGCAGATATGGCAGCCCAGTCTTCCTCCGACACCGCGGTGAACACTCATAACAGTCAGCTCTCCAACGCACCAGTGCACGTGAGACTGCCCCAAGCCCGAGCTTCTCTTTCCTGGTCCTCCTGGAACTTATAGTCCTATCCAGTCCTTGGTGAATCTTTATGCTTGTCAGCAAGCCAGTAGTGGTGAAATGCGTCAGCTAAGGTTGCTTTCAGGTGGAGATATCAGTGTATACAGTTTTTTTTTTTTGACAGTTATTAACACACAGAACAAGTACATATAAATATGAAATATATAGTCCCACAGAGAAATGTCAGGGTCCTGAGCAGTCCCAAAGTGAAAAGTGAATCAGTAAAGGGAATCTTGATCCACAGAATCAGTTGATGGTCCAGACATCACAATGCCCTTGAGTGCACCACCACCTGAGCAGTGCGGGGTGTACCAAGATGGGCGTTGCCACCTTCTGCCTGCAGGTTTCTCCCTAGATTTACTATAATACACTAATAATAGAAATGTAATACTGTTATTCAGCATATAAGGAGAGTTTACTGCTAAAATAAATGTAAAATTCAAGACTTGCGTGGGTGTAAGATGTCCGCCGCTGCTTCGTGTTCTGTCACATTAGGAAACCTAATGGAACACATAGTGGCCATGCTGGAACGCATGGCGCATGTGCAGTAAGTTCTCATGTCCGAACGTCACTTCCGGTTGCAGGATCTGATAGGTAGCGGTATTCTGATAGAACACCGGCAGTCTCTATGACCTTCGTAGGCCCGGGTGTGACATTATGACGTCACGTCCGGCCTGCCAGTTATAAACACTGCCATGTACTAGGCTGGAAAGCCTGAGATCATTTTTATTTTTCTCAGGCTTTTCAGCCTAGATGAGAGATCTGGGGTCTTTTTGACTCCACATCTCTCTAATAAGAGGACCTGTCATGCCCTATTCCTGTTACAAGAGATGTTTACGTTCCTTGTTATAGGAATAAAAGTGGTCAAAATTTATTTTTTTTTAAAGGGAAAGTGTAAAAATAAAAAAAATAAAAATAAAATAAACAATAAAATGTTTTTTTAAAGGGCCCCCGTCCTCACACGCATACGTACGTCGCACCCACATATGTAAACGGCCTTCAATCCACATATGTGAGGTATCACCGTGATCGATAGAGCAAGAACAATAATTCTAGCCCCAGACCTCCTCTGTAACTCTAAACAGGTAACCTATAAAAAATGTAAAGTGTCCCCTATGGGGTTACAAAAGGCATTACAATAGCAAGACAAATATCGTGATAACAACATGAGAAACAGCTCTGTGTAGGTACATTGAGCAAACAACAACATAAAGACAGAGTTGATAAGATAATGTTGTAAAATCTGAACTGTGGGTTTGGTTAGGATTTCCAGGTTTTGCGATGGAATGAGGTCGTTTTTCTTGATACCTCAAGGTAAACAAGGTAAACAATGGAATGCCTGGCTAACCCATCCAGTATGTACTACCCGCAATGCAGGTTGGGCCGGGTTATATGCGGCCAGGACATACTGGATGGGTTAGCCAGGCATTCCATTATTTCCAAAAAATTGCACATGCGCCTATGGAGATTTTTAAGTACCGAAGTTTGGCGCCTTCCAACGAGCGTGCAAAATTTTAAAGCATCATGTTAGGTATCTATTTACTCAACATCATCTTTCACATTGTACCCAACAAAAAATGCATTTCAAAAATTGCTGCGCAAATACCGTGTGACATAAAAAGTTGCGACGACCACCATTTTATTCCCTAGGGTTGCTGCTAGAGTCATCAGCCCGGTACCGTTGTTTAGAGCCGACGGTCGGCTTTCTTTGAGGCTCAGCTGTCATTACGAGGAGCGGGAGGGGATGCCCCCTCCTGCTGCCTTCCGCGTCTCGCCCAGGTCTCCCGTCCCACCAGGAGACCCAAGCGGACACGTCTGCCGGCTGGCCGAAGACATGAACAACGCCGAATTTGGTTCTGATCGGGTCTCTGATGTAAAAACACGGAAGCGATGACATCACTTCCGGGTACTGGAGCCCTAAACATACCTCCCAACTTTTTGAGATGGGAACGAGGGACATCTATTACCAAAAGTATGTAGGCATAGAACACGCCCCCTGCCACACCCTCTTAAAGGAGAATTACACACAAAAAATGTTTGGTTAAGCCCACAGATGCTTTTTTACCACTACGATTCCCTTTTGAAATTTACAAATGCAGCAATTTAGAACTGGGAAACACTTTTTGAAAGATAAAAAGTGCATTTTATTTATAACTATATAGATCAGACCAAAATGAGGGACAACCCAGGAGGAAAGAGGGACAGAGGGACTTTGTTCCAAATCAGGGACAGTCCCTCGAAATCAAGGACAGTTGGGAGCTCTGCCTTAAAGGCGCCAGATTCAGACATCTCAAGTCTCCTGCAAGTCGCGGGAGTCTCCCACATTCCGCCCTGAGCTTGTGGACACCCGCAAGCTCTGGGCGATATCCTGGCAAGGCAGTGAGTGAGAGCAGCTGTAACACACATACAGTGAGTCTGAGTCATCATTGAGTCCTGCAGTGTGTGATAACGGAACCGCTACTTCCTTTGTAGGTCCGGCTCACAGGCGGAGTGATATCAAATGCACTCCGCCTGTGAGAGGAGGAGGCATACACAGGAAGCAGCGGCTTTGCTCTCTACTTCAGCCGCATGCTTTCTTCCTCCAGGAGCAGTTTGGCGCGCCATCGGCCACACAAACCTCGCCATTGGCCACATGTATGTAACCTCCTCTGAAACTGTGACCAATTTATAACCCAGAGACAAGCACCAGAGAGTGAGACCACCAGGGAGTAAGACCAGCACCGGAGAGTGAGACCAGCACCAGCGAGTGAGACCAGCACCAGAGAGACCAGCACCAGCGAGTGAGACCAGCACCAGCGAGTGAGACCAGCACCAGAGAGTGAGACCAGCACCAGAGAGACCAGCACCAGAGAGACCAGCACCAGAGAGACCAGCACCAGAGAGACCAGCACCAGAGAGTGAGACCAGCACCAGAGAGACCAGCACCAGAGAGTGAGACCAGCACCAGAGAGTGAGACCAGCACCAGAGAGTGAGACCAGCAACAGAGAGTGAGACCACCAGAGAGTGAGACCATCAGAGAGTGAGACCAGCAACAGAGAGTGAGACCAGCAACAGAGAGTGAGACCAGCACCAGAGAGACCAGCACCAGAGAGTGAGACCAGCAACAGAGAGTGAGACCAGCACCAGAGAGACCAGCACCAGAGAGACCAGCACCAGAGAGTGAGACCAGCAACAGAGAGTGAGACCAGCACCAGAGAGACCAGCACCAGAGAGTGAGACCAGGACTAGAGAGTGAGACCAGCACCAGCACCAGAGAGACCAGCAACAGAGAGTGAGACCAGCAACAGAGAGTGAGACCAGCACCAGCACCAGAGAGACCAGCAACAGAGAGTGAGACCAGCAACAGAGAGTGAGACCAGCACCAGAGAGTTAAACCACCAGAGAGTGAGACCAGCACCGGAGAGTGAGACCAGTACCAGAGAGACCAGCACCAGAGATACCAGCACCAACGAGTGAGACCAGCACCAGAGAATGAGACCAGCACCAGAGAATGAGACCAGCACCAGAGAATGAGACCAGCACCAGCAACAGAGAGTGAGATCAGCACCAGAGAGACCAGGACCAGCACCAGAGGCACCAGCACCAGATAGTGAGACCAGCACCATATTTTTACCACACAGAGACCAGCATTATATATTAAATATACCCACACTGAGACAAGTATTACTGCCAGCAGTACCCGCCAGCAGTGACCACCAGCAGTGAGAACCAGCCAGCAGTCTGCAAAATAAGTAGAAAAGGTAAGTGCATTAGAAGCAAACCACTGTATACTGATTCCATTTCATTTCATCATCCTCTAGTTGTGTTAAATTGGTGCGGGGGGAAGGGCGTCGTCGCGAAGTTCCACCTCCCTGAAATGAGTTTTTGCAGGTTGGGAAGTCTGCAGATTAAAAAAAAAAAAAAATTAAAGCATTCAAAACAGCCAAATTTGTCGTTTTGAATGCTTTGAAGTGCTGTGGAGGGGTTTGGGGTCTTTTGGATCCCTCCATAAAGAGTACCTGTCACTGCCTATTACAGTCACAAGGGATGTTTACGTTCCTTGTGACAACAATAAAAGTGAACAAAAAATAGTGTAAAAAAAAAATAAAAATAAAAATAAAATGATCAAGAAAAAAAAATGTAAATCTTCCCATAGCTATCGCTGCGATCACCAGAGCGAGAGCCATAATTCTAGCACTAGACCTCCTCTGTAACTCTAAACAGGTAACCAATAAAATAATTTAAAGCGTCGCCTATGGAGATTTTTTAGTACCAAAGTTTGTCGCCATTCCACGAGTGTGCGCAATTTTAAAGCGTGACATGTTGGGTATCTATTTACTTGGTGTAACCTCATCTCTCACATTATACAAAAAAATTGGGCTAACTTTAGTGTTTTTTTTTTTTGATTCATGAAAATGTATTTCTTCCCAAAAAATCGCTCAAATATTGTGTGACATAGAATATTGCAACGACCGCCTCTTTATTCTCTAGAGTCTTTGCTAAAAAAAAATATATACATATATATCTATATCTCTATATATATATGTACATATGTGTGTGTGTGTGTATATATATATATATATATACAGACAGATATATATAATGTTTGTGGGTTCTAAGTAATTTTTTTAGCAAAAAATACAGATTTTAACTGGTAAGCAACAAATGTCAAAAAAACGGCTTAGGCACGAAGAGGTTAAAAATAAAAACAAAAGTACAACTTCCGGTTTTCCAATGGGGAAACAAAAAAAAAGCGCACACGTCGCCCTGTGTCTTGGTTCCCCCCCAGGGTAAAACTCTAATAGGACACAGCACAGCGCACACTAAGCCCGCCTCCCCGCTATATACTCCGCCCTCCTTACCACCATACCACGCCCCCCCTCTGGTCATACCCCGCCTACTCACCTCCCCACTTACGCACACATTTCCTCCACATATTCCCTCGTCCCCGAACTACTCCTCCCACTTCCGGCTTGTGGCTCCATTACTTTCGCTCTATGCGTTCCACGGCCTCTCAGCTGCTTCCTGGTTGCCATAGCGACCGAACCATCTTCAGGAACCTGTGTTCTGTCAGATAGGTGACGCAGTCCACCACTAGAGGGAGACCCGTTCACATGTAAGAGGAGGAAGTGTCCTCAGTGCAGGAGGGGACGGCGGCCATTTTGTTGTAGACCAGAAGAGTAGAAAGGAGGGGGGGATTTTAGCTCAGGAAACCTCCTGGAGGGGTTGTTTGGATGGAGAGTGTGTGCCCAGTGAGGAGGAGGTAATATTGTCTTCCTATTATGAGGGAACGGGGTCCCAGCACTGTCTGGCTTGGAATGGGGGGGTCATGTGATCATGTGAATGGGGTCACTCTGTGTACTGTACCCATGCTTGATTCTAAATCCACATTCTCTATTCATGTTTACATACCTGACAAGTATCCTGATTTCTTTGAGCGGTCAGAAGGTGGTCATCTACAGGCCAGAAGGAATTCAACTGCAGGCGAGAAGGAGGTCAACTGTGGGTAGGAATGCAGGCAGCTGCAGGTCATAAGGAGGTCAACTGCAGGTCAGAAGGAGGTCAACTGCCGGTCAGAAGGAGGTCAACCGTAGGTAAGATCTGATCTCCTTCTAACCTACAGTTGACTACATTCTGACCTGCAGTTAACTTTCTTCTGACCTGCAGTTGATGACCTCCTGGCCTACGGTTAACCACCATTTGACCTGCAGTTGACCGCCTTCTGCCCTGCAATTAACCACCTTCGGCCTGCAAATGACGACCACCTGAGCTGTAGTTGGCCTCCGTCTGGCCTGCAGATGACCACCTTCTGACCTGCAGTTGACCTCCGTCTGGCCTGCAGATGACCACCTTCTGACCTGCAGTTGACTTCCTTCTAGCTTGCAGTTGACCTCCTTCTGCCCTGCAATTAACCACCTTCGGCCTGCAAATGACGACCACCTGAGCTGTAGTTGGCCTCCGTCTGGCCTGCAGATGACTTCCTTCTGACCTGCAGTTGACCTCCGTCTGGCCTGCAGACCTTCTGACTTGCAGTTGACTTCCTTCTAGCTTGCAGTTTACCTCCTTCTGCCCTGCAATTAACCACCTTCGGCCTGCAAATGACGACCACCTGGCCTGCAGATGACTTCCTTCTGACCTGCAGTTGACCTCCGTCTGGCCTGCAGACCTTCTGACTTGCAGTTGACTTCCTTCTAGCTTGCAGTTGACCTCCTTCTGCCCTGCAATTAACCACCTTCGGCCTGCAAATGACGACCACCTGAGCTGTAGTTGGCCTCCGTCTGGCCTGCAGATGACCACCTTCTGACCTGCAGTTGACCTCCGTCTGGCCTGCAGACCTTCTGACTTGCAGTTGACTTCCTTCTAGCTTGCAGTTTACCTCCTTCTGCCCTGCAATTAACCACCTTCGGCCTGCAAATGACGACCACCTGGCCTGCAGATGACTTCCTTCTGACCTGCAGTTGACCTCCGTCTGGCCTGCAGACCTTCTGACTTGCAGTTGACTTCCTTCTAGCTTGCAGTTTACCTCCTTCTGCCCTGCAATTAACCACCTTCGGCCTGCAAATGACGACCACCTGGCCTGCAGTTGGCCTCCGTCTGGCCTGCAGATGACCTCCTTCTGACCTGCAGTTGGCTTTCTCCTAGCTTGCAGATGACCACCTTATGACCTGTACATGATCTACATCTGACTTGCAGTCGACCTCCTGACGGCCTATGGTTGACCTCTTTCTGATCGTCAGTGGACCTCCTTTTGACCTGCTTCGAGCAGGATTTGCATTCCCGTAGACTTGTATGGAAATACAAAACCCATCTAAAAAAAGCCCATAAACACAAGCCCATACAGCCTCGTATTTCGACCCCTTCCCCCTCCATGCCTGAAGAAACACCATAAAGGGGCACAGACAGCAGATGTATGGCTGGTTTATGTCGATGTACAAAACCTTGGTGCTTTCATGTATTTTTTGCATTAGGGGCCAATTTATATCTCTGCTTTACCGCAACATATATTACATTTATTCTGAATGGCATCCTAAGGCAAGGCCCATGTAGTGCGCCACAACGCATAGCCAGGCATCATCGGGGGCTTTAGAAATGTTGTGACATGTCTGACTTTTCAGGACATTTTGGCACATTGGCAACCCATTTGTTTCGAAGTGCCGCCTTAGCAAAATGCATGTAGTAGAAAAGGTGACCTTCTTATAGCCTACAGTTGGCCTCCTTATGGCCTGTAGTTTACCACCTTTTGACCTGCAGTTGACCTCCTTCTGACCTGCAGCTGATCTTCTGACCCACAGTTGACCTTCTTGCCTGCAGTTGAATTCCTTCTGGCCTGTAGATGACCAACTTCTGACCTGTAGTTGACTTTCTTCTGGCCTTCAGTTGAATTCCTTCTGGCCTGTAGATGACCACCTTCTGACCTGCAGTTGAATTCCTTCTTAACTTCAGTTGACCTCCTTCTGACTTGCAGCTGATCTTCTTCTGACCTGCAGCTGACTGCATTCTGACCCACAGTTGACCTCCTTTTTGCTTGCAGTTGATTTCCTTCCTGGCCTGAAGATGACCACCTTATGACCTGCAGGTGAATTCCCTCCCTCTGGCCTGTAGATGACCACCTTCTGACCTGCAGTTAAATTCCTTCTGGCCTGTAAATGACCACCTTCTGACCTGCAGTTGACTTCCTTCTTACCTACAGTTGATCTTCTTCTGACCTGCAGCTGACTGCATTCTGACCCACAGTTGACCTCCTTCTTGCTTGCAGTTGATTTCCTTCCTGGCCTGTAGATGATCACCTTCTGACCTGCAGTTGAATTCCTTCTGGCCTGTAGATGACCTCCTTCTGACCTGCAGTTGAATTCCTTCTGGCCTGTAGATGACCTCCTTCTGACCTGCAGTTGATTGTATTCTGGCCTGCAGATGACTACATTATGACCTGCAGTCGATGACCTCCTGGCCTGCGGTTAACCACATTTTGACCTGCAGTTGACCTCCTCCTGGCCTGCAATTAACCACCTTCTTACCTGCAGTTTACCACCTTCTGACCTGCAGTTCATCTCCTTCTGACTTGCAATTGACCTCCTTCTGGCCTGCAAATTACTACAATCTGACCTACAGAGGACCACCTTATGACCTGTACATGATCTACATCTGACCTGCAGTCGACCTCCTGCTGTCCTATGGTTGACCTCTATCTGATCTGCAGTGGACCTCCTTTTGACCTGCTTCAAGCAGGATTTACATTCCTGTAGACTTGTATGGAAATGCAAAACCCATCTAAAAAAAAGCCCTAACTTCCAAATATCTGAATGAATGGACCACCGTCCTATAATATAGAGATATATATTTTTTTCTAACACAGGAAGGTGACCACCAAATGTTTTTTTGAATTCTAACAACTGTTTATTTATATTTTTTTAATTCCATGTTTTCCACCTTTACTTAGATCATTTGACTGATGATGGAGAAAGAGCGGAGTCAGACCGCACAGAGGATATTAGACCTCACCCTTGAGATCATCTACCTGCTGACCGGAGAGGTGAGGAGGATTCTGGGAGGTCACATGACATCACTCCTATCTCTATTAATAAAACACAGACCCGACCGGAGAGGTGAGGAGGATTCTGGGAAGTCACATGACATCGCTCTTATCTCTATTAATAAAACACAGAACTGACTGGAGAGGTGAGGAGGATTCTGGGAGGTCACATGACATCACTCTTATCTCTATTAATAAAACACAGAGCTGACCGGAGAGGTGAGGAGGATTCTGGGAGGTCACATGACATCACTCCTATCTCTATTAATAAAACACAGACCCGACCGGAGAGGTGAGGAGGATTCTGGGAAGTCACATGACATCGCTCTTATCTCTATTAATAAAACACAGAACTGACTGGAGAGGTGAGGAGGATTCTGGGAGGTCACATGACATCACTCTTATCTCTATTAATAAAACACAGAGCTGACCGGAGAGGTGAGGAGGATTCTGGGAGGTCACATGACATCACTCCTATCTCTATTAATAAAGCACAGAGCTGACCGGAGAGGTGAGGAGGATTCTGGGAGGTCACATGACATCACTCATTCCTATTAATAAAACATTGAGCTGACTGGAGAGGTGAGGAGGATTCTGGGAGGTCACATGACATCACTCTTATCCCAAATCCAACTACAGGTATTAAAAAAATCAGAATTCTGTTTTGCCAGTGGGGGGATTTAGTGCTCATTGCTCTCTGAACCCTGACTATACTCTGCAACCTGTCAGGGCTCAGAGAACAATGTCAGCCAACCACCCTACCACCCACAGTGCCTGCTCCCCCTGCCCTCACTATGCGCCATACCTGCACCCTCTTCTCTCAAACCCACCACTCCTACATCCTCCATGTTTTCATTGCCTATGTGCCTGCACCCCTTACCCAATATTGTTGGAGCCGGGTTGGAGATGATACATTGTAACCAAAAAAACAACCCTGAATATGAGAAAATGCCATGTCCCAAAACTCTGCTAGGTATAAGTTTTAGTAGGTGACTCATATGGGTGGGAAATGTACGGTATAAAGTGATTACAATGCTCCTTCCACAGGATAACATAGTCCTGGAGAAGACACCAGGGGATGGACAGGATTCCATTATGGTTCCTCTACATTCCTTACTGATTTCAGAGTTAAGCAATGATAAGAAAATTCTAGAAGTCACCCGGAAGATCATTGAGCTACTGACTGGAGAGGTGAGCGGTGCTGGGAATTCTGGGACATTATCCAATAACAGACAAGGGATGTGTCTGGATGATGACTGTATCATTGTGTGTGTCAGGTTCCTATAAGGTGTCAGGATGTCACTGTCTATTTCTCCATGGAGGAGTGGGAGTATATAGAAGAACACAAGGATCTCTACAAGGACGTCATGATGGAGAATCAGCCGCCCCTCACATCACCGGGTAAGAGGAGACTTTATTGTAAAGGAGAGAGCAGTACGGAGGATCCACCTAGATCCCCCATCATCTGATAAACACATAGAAACAATGTATTCAGTCAGTGTGTGTGTTTCCTACAGATGGATCCAGTAATGGGAACCCACCAGAGAGATGTCCCCGTCCTCTGTATTCCCGGGATTCCACACAGGAAGATCAGGAGATCCCTCTTCATGATTCGGTAGGTGGGACTGAGGATTTTCAGACTTAAAGCGGTTGTAAACCCTAAAAAATAAAAAAAAAACCTGCAAGACAAAGGCATAATGGGCTAGTATGCATTGCATACTAGCCCATTATGTGTAACTTACCTTAGAACGAAGCCCCGACACGGACCCCCGGACATCGCTGCGGGCGCTGCCATGAACCCTCGCCGTCTCTTCCGGGTTCGGCGGCTCCGGCGCGGTGATTGACTGGAAGAGACGGCTCCGGCGCGATGATTGGCCGGAGCCGCGATGACGTCACTCCCGCGCATGTGCGCGGGAGTGGTTTTTCCAGCAAGCTCCCGGCAAATTAATTGAAGGTCCCCCCGGACCTTCAGAGCGCATGCTCCGCTCGCGCGAGCGGCTGCATGCACTGTAAATATCTCCTAAACCATGCCGGTTTAGGAGATATTATTTGTACCTACAGGTAAGCCTTATTATAGGCTTACCTGTAGGTAAAAGTGTCAAAAAGCGGGATACTACCGCTTTAAGCTTGTCTCTGAACTGTAATAGAGTATACTTTTTTATGTAGTCTTTGAATAATAGTGCTCACAATCATTTTGTGATTTTAGGGGGAAGAAGTGATTGATGTGAAAATTGAGGTTAAAGATGAAGAAGAGATTTATGCGATGGATGACCAGCTGTCAATGAAGGAAGCTGAAATGATGGTGACAATTACAAAGGAGGAATCTTGTCTAGATATCAGCACAGGTAAGTATTACGTACAGAAAATACAGCACTTCACATGTAGCAATGACCCCTGAAGGAGCTGTTGGTTGACCCATCCGGTAGCTGCACCGAAGCACTTCACCGATTCACCAGTAGCAACCATCAGAACCATTTCAAGGCCTCCAATTCTTTTTCAAAATCTGTTGGCTCAATGTGAAGGGGGAGAGGAGAAGAGAGGGTTAGGGGTACATAATACCTAAGAATGGCAAAAACACATCTGGCATTATCTTGTCATTGACAACATTGACTAATTTCTCATTAGTAGCAGCCTCCAAGTAATATCCAAGTCAACGCTTGTGTATCAGTGGCAGCCTCCAATTAGAGTGAATCTTTTGGGAGCAAACGATGGCCTTAGATTCTTCAGTCTCCCAATGACAATGGATCCTTTAAGTATTTGGCAAAAGATAGAGCCGGCATCTCCAAAGTCCATAGGAACGCATTTCGGCATATAGCCTTAATCACAGCATAATACCAAGTGAAAGACAAAACATATACAGTATATTGCAATTGTGGATCCTTTAAGTACCTCTACTGGTGGCCCCAGATACTGTAATAGCAGCCATTCTAAAGGAACTGATTCTCAGGCCTCAGGGAAACAATCACATATACCTTAAAATGTAACCTCCATAGCAAATTTATATACTTTTCTTCCCACCCCTAGCCCCCCTCCTCTAATAACATTAGATTTTTTTATTTTTTTTGGGGGGGGGGGGGGGTGTTGCTTTTTTGGGCCCCCTGCCTGCACTTTCTTATTTCAAGCCTAGATCAGAATGATGAGTACGGTATCCGCAGCCTCTTGTGATACTAACATCACAGGTCTCAGGAGGCCACAGGGTACGCTATGGCGCATGCGTTACACCACATCATCAGGGATGGCAACCCATGAGGTGGAGATGTCCCACACCATATGGTACACTAATCTCTAGGCCTCACAAAAAAAATTTAATCATTGTATTTACCACACTACCAATGTTTCCGACAAATTCAATTGAGATGCAATACACCAGATTAAAGTTCCATTTTAATTTCCCAATATAACGTCATGTTCCCAACAAATGAGGAGGAGATACTGTACACCATATGAAAGGTCCATCTCCATTCCTCAATATAATGTCATGTTCCCAACAAATGAGGAGGAGATACTGTACACCATATGAAAGGTCCATCTCCATTCCTCAATATAACGCCATGTTCCCAACAAATGAGGAGGAGATACTGTACACCATATGAAAGGTCCATCTCCATTCCTCAATATAACGCCATGTTCCCAACAAATGAGGAGGAGATACTGTACACCATATGAAAGGTCCATCTCCATTCCTCAATATAACGCCATGTTCCCAACAAATGAGGAGGAGATACTGTACACCATATGAAAGGTCCATCTCCATTCCTCAATATAACGCCATGTTCCCAACAAATGAGGAGGAGATACTGTACACCATATGAAAGGTCCATCTCCATTCCTCAACATAACATCATGTTTCCAACAAATGAGGTGGAGATACTGTACAACATATATGAAAGGTCCATCCTCATTCCTCAATATAATGTCATGTTCCCAACAAATGAGGAGGATATACAAATGAGCTCATGATTTCTAGTTCTGGTAATTAGCTGACTACTATACCTACATATTTGACTCCAGATTGCAAAACATGTACAATGAACATTTTATTATCATTACTTAAAACCTTATTTCCAACAGGCAGCCAGGATGGCTGGAATACCTCAGAGGAACAACTTATTTTATCTCCTGATTTTAATGAAGATGATAACAGCAATGCACAATATTCTCCAAAAACAAGCCTTGTTACTGAAAGGATGCAGACAGGGAAGGGTCCATTTTTGTGTTCAGAGTGCGGGAAAGGTTTCACTCAGAAACGCTCTCTCATTATGCACCAGCGAACTCATACCGATGATCGCCCGTTTCCTTGTCAGGACTGCGGCAAAAGCTTCAAAGTAAAATTTTGTCTTGATCGACATGCAGAACTTCATGAAAATAAGGCTTCCTTGTCCTGTTTGGAGTGCGGTAAGTCATTTGAAAAGAGATCTGAACTCCACGTACATCAGAGGGGTCACACCGGTAAGGAGATCTTCTCTTGCCCTGACTGTGAAAAATCATTCATAAGAAAATATGATCTTCTTGTGCACCAGCGAAGTCACACCGGCGAGCCACCTTTTTCATGTTCTGATTGCAAGAAGTCCTTTAAAAATAGACGAGAACTCGTTCGACACCAGAGAACCCACACCGGGGAAAAACCCTTCTCGTGTTCTGTGTGTGGAAAGTCTTTCGCCCAGAAATCACAACTCAATACACACCAAATAGTCCACACCGGAGAGAAGCCCTTTTCCTGTTCGGAGTGCGGCAAATGCTTCCCCAGTAAAGGAAACCGTGATAAACACATGAGAATTCACACCGGCGAGAAGCCATTTTCATGTTCAGATTGCGGCAAATGTTTTGCACAGAAAGTGACGCTAATTATCCACCAGAGAACACACACCACACCGACAAGAAGCACTTTTCCCGTTGTATTGTAAGTGCGGCAAATGCTTCCACAGGAAACCAAACGGTTGAGAAGCTGTTTTCCTGTTCAGATTGCGGAAAATGTTTTGACGAGAAAGTGACACTAATCTTTCACCAGAAAACACACACTGGCCTATTTGTCAACCAGAGAACACACACCGCCTGAGGCCACTGAGAAACTTATGATGGCGTTTCAAAGGCTGAATTGTTATGTCCGTAGAACAATGGTACGATAAAGATGGGGCTGTTTGAAAGGATCAGCCAACCCATATGGAATATTTTAGTTTTATGTAATTTAAAATGTATAATTTATTGCAAATGTTTTTTAAAATAAAAGTTTTTGCTCATGTCTGTTGTAAGGATTCTTCTTTTCTGTCCCAATGATAGTTGTTACAGGACCAAGAAGTCAGAGAAATTTCCTCAACAGGGATATGGATAACAATAACCTGATAGAGGCTTTCACATACTCCATTCTGTCCAAAACAGGAAACATTGTATGCTGGATTTCCACTTAAAATGACTGAAGTTCTCTGGGAACGGTGATGGGTTCCCAGGATGTCCTCCCTCCTTACGTTACATAAAGATATTCATCGGTGACGGCAATAAAATAGAGTTTTCCTTGGTAAACCATAGTGTGGAGTCTTGTTTTGTTTCATGTATTGTTACTACTGATCACAACTACTCATTCTTCATCAGCAAATGCTAAGAGGGTAACTTTTGGAACTTGGCCTTTGGAGAAGGTCATGCGTTTTCGAGATAGTAAATAGATCTTCTGTTGAACATTCTGGCAGAGCTGAAGAAGGGCATGGGAGCCCATGCATCTGGTCTGTTCACCTGTGGGTGTCAGAAGGTACGGGTATTCACCATGGAGAAATAATAGTGGATGATAAAAAAAGGCTGTGACAGAGAGGGAATCACACAATGGTTTTGGCCTTTTTTCAGCTCATCCAAAATCAAAGAGATGGTTTTGGCCAGTATTGGGTCTTTACAGTCATACTGCAGTCTGTATAGAGGAAAGATGGGTGTGAAACCTCCATAATGATACACAGGAAAGTTTTGATGCAGCAGCCCCCCCCCCCCCCCTTTGAGCTGTTGTTACAACGATGACAGTGTACCACCTTTGGGTACATGTGAAGCTACTGATCTGATGATCGAAATTGACATACTCAGTCAGGCCCAGAAACTACAAGTGGGATCCCTAATTGACAAAACTTGTACTCAGGCAGTTTTACTTACTCTCGTGAGTCCCCTAGAGTCTTCTCTGGGACAACCTAGGAAGGGGAAAGACAAGAGAAGGGCGCACCGACCTAGTGCAATACCATAAAAAGTTTATTAAAAAATAGTTAAAACAACATATATTCTACTCACAAGAGAATGCTATAAGCAAGCGAAAAAGAGAGAGTCCCCTCAGCTGTCCAGAGACCACAGGACCGTAATGCTTAATTGTGACAGGCAAGCTTGGAGGTGTCCATATGGCTAACGCGTTTCGAGGGAGAACCCTCTTCCTCAGAGCCCTAGGAAGGGGCTTTGGCAAGGCTTAAGGTATTAGAGACACTGGGGTCTTCGCTGGGACAACCTGGAAAGGTACCAGAGCATGGCTTAAGGCATTAGAGACACTAGGGTCTTTGCTGGGACAATCTTGTAAGGGGCCAGAGTAAGGCTTAAGGCACTAAGGACACTAGGTTTTTCACTGGGACAACCTGGGAAGGGGCCAGGGCAAGGCTTAAGGCAGTAGAGACTCAACGGTCTTCGGTGGAATAACCTGGAAAGGGGCCAGGGCAAGGCTTTAGGCACTAGAGACACTTGAGTCTTCGCTGGGACAACCTTGGAAGGGGCCAGAGCAAGGTTTAAGGTACTAGAGACACTAGGGTCTTCACAGGGACAACCTTGGAATGGGCCAGGGTAAGGCTTAAGGCACTAGAGACACTAGGGTATTTGCTGGGACAATCTGGGAATGGCCAGGCAAGGCTTAAGGCACTAGGGTCTTCGCTAAGACAGCCTGGGGAGGGGCCAGAGCAATGTTTTTGGCACTAGAGACAATAGGGTCTTCGCTGGGACAACCTGGGAAGGGGCCAGAGCAAGGCTTAAGGCACTAATGACACTAGGGTCTTCACTGGGACAACCTTAAAATGGGTTAGGGTAAGGCTTAAGGCACTAGAGACACTAGGGTCTTCACTGGGACAACCTTGAAAGGGGCCATGGCCAGGCTTAAATCACTAGAAACATTAGGGTCTTCGCTGGGACAATGTTGGAAGAGGCTGGAGCAAGGCTTAAGCACTACAGACACTAGGGTGTTTGCTGGGATAGCCTTGGAAGCAACCAGAGCAAGGCTAAAGGCACTAGAGACACTAGGGTCTTCGCTGGGACAACCATGGAAGGGGTCAGGGCAAAGCTTAAGGCACTAGAGACACTAGGGTATTTGCTGGGACAATCTGGGAATGGCCAGGCAAGGCTTAAGGCACTAGGGTCTTCACTGGGACAGCCTGGGGAGGGGCCAGAGCAATGTTTTTGGCACTAGAGACACTAGGGTCTTCGCTGGGACAACCTGGGAAGGGGCCAGAGCAAGGCTTAAGGCACTAATAAAAATAGGGTCTTCACTGGGACAACCTTAAAAGGGGTTAGGGTAAGGCTTAAGGCACTAGAGACACTAGGGTCTTCACTGGGACAACCTTGAAAGGGGCCATGGCCAGGCTTAAATCACTAGAAACATTAGGGTCTTCGCTGGGACAATGTTGGAAGAGGCTGGAGCAAGGCTTAAGGCACTACAGACACTAGGGTGTTTGCTGGGATAGCCTTGGAAGCAACCAGAGCAAGGCTTAAGGCACTAGAGACACTAGGGTCTTCGCTGGGACAACCATGGAAGGGGTCAGGGCAAAGCTTAAGGCACTAGAGACACTAGGCTATTTGCTGGGACAATCTGGGAATGGCCAGGCAAGGCTTAAGGCACTAGGGTCTTCGCTGGGACAGCCTGGGGAGGGGCCAGAGCAATGTTTTTGGCACTAGAGACACTAGAGTCTTCGCTGGGACAACCTGGGAAGGGGCCAGAGCAAGGCTTAAGGCACTAATGACACTAGGGTCTTCACTGGGACAACCTTAAAATGGGTTAGGGTAAGGCTTAAGGCACTAGAGACACTAGGGTCTTCACTGGGACAACCTTGAAAGGGGCCATGGCCAGGCTTAAATCACTAGAAACATTAGGGTCTTCGCTGGGACAATGTTGGAAGAGGCTGGAGCAAGGCTTAAGGCACTACAGACACTAGGGTGTTTGCTGGGATAACCTTGGAAGCAACCAGAGCAAGGCTTAAGGCACTAGAGACACTAGGGTCTTCACTGGGACAACCATAGAAGGGGTCAGGGCAAAGCTTAAGGCACTAGAGACACTAGGGTATTTGCTTGGACAATCTGGGAAGAGGCCAGGGCAAGGCTTAAGGCACTAGAGTATTTGCTGGGATGGCCTGGGGAGGGGCCAGAGCAATGTTTTTAGCACTAGAGACACTAGGATCTTCACCGGGACAACCTGGGAATGGGACAGAGCAAGGCTTAAGTCACTAATGACACTAGGGTCTTCACTGGGAAAACCTTAAAAGGGGCCAGGGTAAGGCTTAAGGCACTACAGACACTAGGGTGTTTGCTGGGACAACCATGGAAGGGGTCAGGGCAAAGCTTAAGGCACTAGAGACACTAGGGTATTTGCTGGGACAATCTGGGAATGGCCAGGCAAGGCTTAAGGCACTAGGGTCTTCGCTGGGACAGCCTGGGGAGGGGCCAGAGCAATGTTTTTGGCACTAGAGACACTATGATCTTCGCTGGGACAACCTGGGAAGGGGCCAGAGCAAGGCTTAAGGCACTAATGACACTAGGGTCTTCACTGGGACAACCTTAAAATGGGTTAGGGTAAGGCTTAATGCACTAGAGACACTAGGGTCTTCACTGGAACAACCTTGAAAGGGGCCAGGGCCAGGCTTAAATCACTAGAAACATTAGGGTCTTCGCTGGGACAATGTTGGAAGAGGCTGGAGCAAGGCTTAAGGCACTACAGACACTAGGGTGTTTGCTGGGATAACCTTGGAAGCAACCAGAGCAAGGCTTAAGGCACTAGAGACACTAGGGTCTTCACTGGGACAACCATAGAAGGGGTCAGGGCAAAGCTTAAGGCACTAGAGACACTAGGGTATTTGCTTGGACAATCTGGGAAGAGGCCAGGGCAAGGCTTAAGGCACTAGAGTATTTGCTGGGATGGCCTGGGGAGGGGCCAGAGCAATGTTTTTAGCACTAGAGACACTAGGATCTTCACCGGGACAACCTGGGAATGGGACAGAGCAAGGCTTAAGTCACTAATGACACTAGGGTCTTCACTGGGAAAACCTTAAAAGGGGCCAGGGTAAGGCTTAAGGCACTACAGACACTAGGGTGTTTGCTGGGACAACCATGGAAGGGGTCAGGGCAAAGCTTAAGGCACTAGAGACACTAGGGTATTTGCTGGGACAATCTGGGAATGGCCAGGCAAGGCTTAAGGCACTAGGGTCTTCGCTGGGACAGCCTGGGGAGGGGCCAGAGCAATGTTTTTGGCACTAGAGACACTATGATCTTCGCTGGGACAACCTGGGAAGGGGCCAGAGCAAGGCTTAAGGCACTAATGACACTAGGGTCTTCACTGGGACAACCTTAAAATGGGTTAGGGTAAGGCTTAATGCACTAGAGACACTAGGGTCTTCACTGGAACAACCTTGAAAGGGGCCAGGGCCAGGCTTAAATCACTAGAAACATTAGGGTCTTCGCTGGGACAATGTTGGAAGAGGCTGGAGCAAGGCTTAAGGCACTACAGACACTAGGGTGTTTGCTGGGATAACCTTGGAAGCAACCAGAGCAAGGCTTAAGGCACTAAAGACACTAGGGTCTTCGCTGGGACAACCATGGAAGGGGTCAGGGCAAAGCTTAAGGCACTAGAGACACTAGGGTATTTGCTTGGACAATCTGGGAAGAGGCCAGGGCAAGGCTTAAGGCACTAGAGTATTCGCTGGGATGGCCTGGGGAGGGGCCAGAGCAATGTTTTTAGCACTAGAGACACTAGGATCTTCACCGGGACAACCTGGGAATGGGACAGAGCAAGGCTTAAGTCACTAATGACACTAGGGTCTTCACTGGGAAAACCTTAAAAGGGGCCAGGGTAAGGCTTAAGGCACTACAGACACTAGGGTGTTTGCTGGGACAACCTTGGAAGCAACCAGAGCAAGGCTTAAGGCACTAGAGACACTAGGGTCTTCGCTAGGACAGCCTTGGAAGGGGTCAGAGCAAAGCTTAAGGAACTAGAGACTAAGAACACTAGGTAGCTCTTCACAGATGTCCTCCTCAGGTAAAGGAATGCTCCTTGTTTTTTCTCCATCACTGGCTGTTATACTTGGAAGGCCAGGGCATATCCCAGATGATGCACAATAACTTCTGGTGGAGGTAGCGGCAGTCACCAACTCATTAGTGGTTTGTCCAGTTGTCCAGTCCATTCTCAATACTCCTGGTGTCAAATTAGGCCTTGGCACTGATAGCACTGCTGTGGTGTCACTGGCTCCAAGGTCTGATATCAGCCAAAATCCTTCCACATTTTTGACATGCAATGCCCGCAATCTCATACCCACTCAAGGTGCACAGGGCCAGACTTCCCCATTGTTGCATTTGCAGTCCAGTATCAACAAAGGTTCCACCACCTGGCACAACTTAATATAATAAGCGGTGCTTATATAGTGCCATCGGTTTATGCAGCGCTTAACACATAAATTGTACATTTACCTCAGTCCTTGCCCTCAAGGAGCTTACAATCAAGGGTCCCTATCTCACATTCATACATACACATACTAGGGCCAATTTACCTACCAACATGTCTTTGGAGTGTGGGAGGAAACCCACAGGCAAAGGGAGAACATGCAAACTCTGTGCAGGTAGTGCCATGATTGGGATTCAAACCGATGACCCTAGTGCAGTAATGCAGAAATGCTAACCACTGTGCTGCCCTACTTAAACCACTTATTATGCCAGGCACACTCACCTTCACATCCATTGAAATTTCATCAGCGGTTGGCTGAAAGCTCGTTTTCTCACTCTCTGGTGCAGCACACAGGATAGCTCCAGCAGTACAGTGCAGTAGATCCTCCAGCTACCTTCTTGATCACATTGTCTTCCCCGACCGGGTAGGCTCTCTGTTTTTCCACCACTTGACCCTCCGGAGGCTGGAAAAGGTTAACCCCACACACCGGCATGTGGTCACTGGAGGAGGACATAGGATGGAGGAGATGGGACTGCAAAAGGAGGAGGACATGGGATGAAGGAGATGGAACTGGAGGAGAAAGAAACCTATTGAACCCAGATAGCCTAAACAGAGCTCGGGATGGCTTTGGATTTGCTGGTAATGAGAAAGATGAAGCCGCTCAGGTGTGTCAGTCCGACCTGGTGCTGGTAAGACCCGCCATCCGGATGAATGCAAAAAAAGTGTTGGAACCGCACCCAGGTAGATGAAAACAATTGAAGTACTTTATTCTTTAAATCAAAATATGAACAGACAGTGCAGGGAACAGGTAATCCAGGTTAACGCGTTTCACGGCGCACACAGCCGCTTACTCATAACCTGCACACACTAAATGTGAACAACCTAAAGCTGGGTCCCTACACACATATTAACATTTGGCATGGCAAAACTCTTTACGAAGGTGGAGGTGATGTAATTGGAGCAGCAGAGAACTCCAACACTAGGTAACCCTTTGTCATTTCTGTACATAATCAATGAAGATATATATATATATATATATATATATATAAACACACACACAAACACACTATATTACCAAAAGTATTGGGACGCCTGCCTTTACACGCACATGAACTTTAATGGCATCCCAGTCTCAGTCCGTTGGGTTCAATATTGTGTTGGCCCACCCTTTGCAGCTATAGCAGCTTCAACTCTTCTGGGAAGGCTGTCCACAAGGTTTAGGAGTGCGTCTATGGGAATGCTTGACCATTCATCCAGAAGCGCATTTGTAAGATCAGGCACTGATGTGGACGAGAAGGCCTGGCTTGAAGTCTATGCTTTAATTCTTCCCAAAGGTGTTCTATCGGGTTGAGGTCAGGACTATGTGCAGGCCAGTCAAGTTATTCCACCCCAAACTCGCTCATCCATGTCTTTATGGACCTTGCTTTGTGCGCTGATCCAAATTATTTGGTGGAGGGGGGGATTATGGTGTGGGGCTGTTTTTCAGGGGTTGGGCTTGGCTCCTTAAGGCCCGTACACACGTACCGATCGTCGGCCGAAAAGCGTCAGCCGACGACTGATCTGCCGATTGTAGGCTAGTTAGTATGATGCCTCCGACAGCCGTCAGCGCACATTCTGCCGACAAGAATCTGTCATGCAAGCATTAAAATTTTTGTATGCCGACACCAGAACGGCCGATTGTTCGCCAGTCAGTACAGATTTCGGCCGACAGACAGCAGATTTGCAAGACTGGGCATGCTCAGAAAAGAAAAAACACAGGGAAAGTGAACCATCATATGACATCACTTCTGCAGTCGGCTGTAGTCGGCGGACAAAATTCTTGTGCAGTCTTTTGCCCTTTTCAACAGACACGACAGCCGCGAACATTTGACGGCCGATCTGTCGGCCGACGATCGGTACGTGTGTACGGGGCTTTAGTTCCAGTGAAGGGAACTCTTAAGGCGTCAGCATACCAAGACATTTTGGACAATTTCATGCTCCTAACTTAGTGGGAAAAGAGTTTGGGGATGGCCCTTTCCTGTTCCAACATGACTGCACACCAGGGCACAAAGCAAGGTCCATAAAGACATGGATGAGCGAGTTTGGTGTGAAGGAAATTGACTGGCCTGACCTCAACCCGATAGAACACCTATGGGATGAATTAGAGTGGAGACTGTGAGCCAGGCCTTCTCATCCAACATCAGTGCCTGACCTCACAAATGCGTTTCTGGAAGAATGGTCAAACATTCCCATAGACACACTCCTAAACCTTGTGGACAGCCTTCCCAGAAGAGTTGAAGCTGTTATAGCTGCAAAGGGTGGGCCAACTCAATATTGAACCCTACAGACAAAATGCCCCTACACACGATAAGAAATTCGGAAGGGAAATTTCGTCCGACGACCGATCTGCCGATTTTTGGATTGTTAGTATGGTGCTTTTTGACAGCCGATTCCGACTTTTCGGCCGACAAAATCCTGATGTGCAGGCTATATCATTTTTGTCGTCCGTCAAAACACGTCCGATTTTCGTCTCATTAGTACAGATTTTGACGGAAAAAAATCTTAAGAGCAAGACTAGGCATGCTCAGAGACGAAAGAACCCATAGAAAACAATCCAACACATGACATCACTTCTGAAGTAGAATTCTGTCATACGGGAAAATTCGTATGAAAAAAACCTCTTCACTTTCCACGTCAGACTAGCATGCCACAAAAAAACGGACGACAGATCGTTCGATAATCTGATCGTGTGTACGGGGGATTAAGACTGCGATTCACTTAAAGATCATGAACGTGTAAAGGCAGGTGTCTCAATACTTTTGGTAATAAAGTGTATATATATATATAAAACATGTTGGAATGCAACTGAATTAACATGTCGCATGCCTTTGAAATTCATTCGGTGGTCATTTTTGTTGGATATCATTAGATGTCCTCAGGTTTGAGCGTTAGTCTTGAACAGTACATTCTTCCAGGTCTCCTGGTCTACAACAAAATGGCTGAGTAGAACCAATCACAGCAGAGCCTGCCTTTTACCCATAATGCCAAGCATTGGGGGGATGGGCACTATTGTTACTGGAAGTGAATGGCACAGAGTGCGAGCAATGGAGGCAAACTGCACCAACCTGACGGAGAAGATATTACAGCTCACCCTGGAGATCATCTACCTGCTGACCGGGGAGGTGAGGAGGATTCTGGGAGCACCGCCAACACGTTTGGTTCATTTTATTGATTGATACCAGCCAGAAAATAAAAAAAACTTTCCTCCTGTTTTATTCCAGCAACAAATAACCGGGAAGTCTCATGGACAAAATTTTTTGTTCATACATTTTTCTTTTGTAAAATTTAAATTGACAGACTTTTTTTTAAACAATTTTTGTTGTACTCACAGCTGGATAAAATACATATTTTATTTTTTATTATTAAACCCGGTAACAAATTATAAGACAAAGTTTTACAGAATTTATGTTCCTGACAGCTGGAGAATTACAAAAAATTTTTGTTTCTAAACAATTTTCCTTTGACAAGCTGCTAAATCCTCACATTTCTTTACAGATTTTCTGAAATCTGGGCATTTAAAACCAATATTTGCTGGAAAAAAATTATTGAAAAATGCTAACACTCCTCCCATATCGGTTGCATTTATATATTTATTTTATTTATTTATTTATGCTTTAAGAATAAAATTTGAGATTTTCAAATTAAATGCACACATTAGTTGAAGGAGATCAATAGAGGCAAAAGGCAAATCTCCGTCTATGGTCTTTTATTAACCACTTTACCACCGGAGGATTTTGCTGTCTTACGTCTGGGCCACTTTTTGCGATTCGGCGATGTGCGAATTTAACTGACAATTGCGCGGTCGTGCGACGCTGTACCTAAACGAATTTGACATCCTTTTTATCCCACAAACAGAGCTTTCTTTTGGTGGTATTTGATCACCTGTGCGATTTTTTTTTTTTTGATCATGCGCTATAAACAAAAAAAGAGCGACAATTTTGCAAAAATAACAATATTTTTCACATTTTTTTTTATATGAAATTCCCCCAAAAAATGTAAAAATCAAAATTTTTTAACATTTTTGGCCAATTTGTTTTCTGCTACATATGTTTAGTAAAAAAAAAAAATCGCAAAAAGCGTATTTTGATTGGTTTGCGCAAAAGGTATTGCGTTTACTAACTAAGGGAAAGATTTCTGTCATTTTTGGTGTTTTTTTTTTAACGCGTAATGGCGGCGATCTGCGTTTTTTTTTTTTTTTTGTGGGACTGCGACATTGCGGCGGACAGATCAGACCCTTGACTGACATTTTTGACACTTTTCGGGGTACCAGTGACATTACTGCAGTAATCAGTGCTATACATATGCACTGTTACTGCAAAATGACACTGGTAGGGAAGGGGTTAACTTTATTGGGGAAGGAGGGGTTAAGTGTGTCCCTAGGGGCGTGCTTTTTACTGTGATTGACTGTGGCTACTAGTGTAGGAACAGTGATCAACGGTCCTACATAGTAGAACCGTATGATCATTGTTTCTACACAGGGGAGAATGACAGGCGGCTTGTTTACATCAGCCGCCTGACTTTCTCCCTCTGCACCGACGATCGGCGAGTGACCGGCGGACCGCTCGCCCGCTATTGGTTTACAAGGAAGTGACAGGCAAGTGACGTACCGGTACGTCACTTTGCCTGGCCGGGGCTGACCGCCGCAGTGTATAGTCATGCGGCGGTCGGCAACCGGTTAAATAAAAAAATGTCGAGGCTATGTTTTACTTAGGGTTGTATTTATGAATGTTTTCACCCATAAATTTCACAGTGCTCACCAAGACTCACACATTATTCCAATTAGATTAAATTAGAGAAATGTGTGCATCATGGGTGAAAATATTTCTAAATGGGATGAATTATGCTATCTGTGCTGTAACTGCTTTGTATTTTGTTTATTTATTGTGGTGTTTTGGGGGAAAGCGCTTGGTTACGTTCATGGATCACTATTTTTACCTGTCGGTGATGTCCACCCTCTAGTGCCTCGTACACACGCAACGATTATGGGCCGTCTTTTGTCCAGTGTTGTTGTGTTGGTTGGAATGTGCTCTACACTGCACACACATTTTCTCGGCCAACAAAAATCAACTTCAGAAGTGATGTCATGTGATGGTTTACTTTCCGTGTGTTTTTTCTTCTCTGAGCATGCCCAGTCTTGCTCATCAGATTTTTGTCTGCCGAAATCTGTACTGACTGATGGAAAATCGGCCGTTCTGTTGACAGCCAACAAAAATTTATAGCATGCACACCAGATTTTATTCGGCCGAAAAGTCGGAGTCGGTTGTCGGAAGCATCATACTAACAAGCCGAAAATCGGCCGAATCATTGCGTGTGTACGAGGCATTAGACTTTGTGTTTTCCCCCATTGTAGACATGCATTGCTGGGTGTGGGTCTGTAGCTCCCCTCCAGCTGTGCCCTTTTGCCCCATATTGGCACTATATGTCCATTAAAAGTATGCTATTCAGCAAGTAGGAATTTGGCAATTTGCAAGGAAGAGTAGAGACTGGCCAGAGAGAGATCACTGTTGTAGTTGGCCAGATTAGCAGTGCCATCCTAATAGCATCATGGGTCCCTGGCCAAAGTAATGCACTGGGACTCCTACCAGCCTTCATCAGGTGTCCCCATCCTATTGTCCCATTCAGAGTGCCCCCTTACTTCCAGTCTCCCCATCCATCAGGTGTCCCCATCATAGTGCCCCCCATCCATCAGGTGTCCCCATCACAGTGCCCCCCATCCATCAGATGTCTATATCACAGTGCCCCCATCCATCAGGTGTCCCCATCACAGTGCCCCCATCCATTAGGTGTCCATATCACAGTGCCCCCCATCCATCAGGTGTCTATATCACAGTGCCCCCATCCATAAGGTGTCCATATCACAGTGCCCCCATCCATTAGGTGTCCATATCACAGTGCCCCCATCCATAAGGTGTCCATATCACAGTGCCCCCATCCATTAGGTGTCCATATCACAGTGCCCCCATCCATCAGGTGTCTATATCACAGTGCCCCCATCCATTAGGTGTCCATATCACAGTGCCCCCATCCATCAGGTGTCTATATCACAGTGCCCCCATCCATTAGGTGTCCATATAACAGTGTCCCCATCACAGTGCCCACATCCATCAGGTGTCTATATCACAGTGCCCCCATCCATCAGGTGTCCATATCACAATGCCCCCATCCATCAGGTGTCTATATCACAATGCCCCCATCCATCAGGTGTCTATATCACAGTGCCCCCCATCCATCAGGTGTCTATATCACAGTGCCCCCCATCCATTAGGTGTCTATATCACAGTGCCCCATCCATTAGGTGTCTATATCACAGTGCCCCCATCCATCAGGTGTCTATATCACAGTGCCCCCCATCCATCAGGTGTCTATATCACAGTGCCCCCCATCCATCAGGTGTCTATATCACAGTGCCCCCATCCATCAGGTGTCTATATCACAGTGCCCCCCATCCATCAGGTATCTATATCACAGTGCCCCCCATCCATCAGGTGTCTATATCACAGTGCCCCCCATCCATCAGGTGTCTATATCACAGTGCCCCCATCCATCAGGTGTCCATATCACAGTGCCCCATCCATTAGGTGTCTATATCACAGTGCCCCCATCCATTAGGTGTCTATATCACAGTGGCCCCATCCATTAGGTGTCTATATCACAGTGCCCCCATCCATTAGGTGTCTATATCACAGTGCCCCCATCCATTAGGTGTCCATATAACAGTGTCCCCATCACAGTGCCCACATCCATCAGGTGTCCCCATCGTTTTGATGCAGTTGGCCAGAGAGGGATCGCTTTGACGCAGTTGGCCAGAGAGGGATCGCTTTGAAGCAGTTGGCCAGAGAGGGATCGCTTTGACGCAGTTGGCCAGAGAGGGATCGCTTTGACGCAGTTGGCCAGAGAGGGATCGCTTTGAATAAGTTGGCCAGAGAGGGATCGCTTTGACGCAGTTGGCCAGAGAGGGTTCGCTTTGATGCAGCTGGCCAGAGAGGAATCGCTTTGAATAAGTTGGCCAGAGAGTGATCGCTTTGACGCAGTTGGCCAGAGAGGGATCGCTTTGATGCAGCTGGCCAGAGAGGGATCGCTTTGACGCAGTTGGTCAGAGAGAGATCACTTTGACGCAGTTGGCCAGAGAGGGATCGCTTTGACGCAGTTGGCCAGAGAGGGATCACTTTGATGCAGTTGGCCAGAGAGGGATCACTTTGACGCAGTTGGCCAGAGAGGGATCGCTTTGACACAGTTGGCCAGAGAGGGATCGCTTTGACACAGTTGGCCAGAGAGGGATCGCTTTGACGCAGTTGGCCAGAGAGGGATCGCTTTGACGCAGTTGGCCAGAGAGGGATCGCTTTGAAGCAGTTGGCCGGAGAGGGATCGCTTTGATACCCCACCCATCATTGCACAGTGCTTAATGTAAGGTTAGGACTTTTCCCATGTTAAAAAGTCCCTTCCTTATGACCTCACACCCCCTCATCATAAGGAAGACTCCATAACTAGCACCATTATAACATCAATACAAAGAGGGACCATAAATGCAGCAATAAAAAAGTGGCAGTTGGATGTCCTGCACTGTGATTGTTAATGTTAGTAGAGTAGTATCTGATACATTATGACTGGAAACAAGCCAAAGGCTTACAGTATATACAAATATGAATGAGAGATGCCATCGATCAGATCATAGCAAAGAGAGCCGATAATGGCAGGAAGTTGAAGGTTCTTTTATTGGGAAATGTATACAGTGATTGATAATCTCTCTCCACAGGATAACATAGTGGTGAAGAAGACATCAGGAGATGGAAAGAACTCCATTATGGTTCCTCTACATTCCTTACTGGTTCCAGAAAGAAAAAATGAGCAGAAGATTCTACATGTCACCCAGAAAATCCTTGACCTCCTTATGGAAGAGGTGAGCGGTGGTGGGAATTCTGGAACATTATCCAGTAACAGAGAAGGGATGTGCCTGAATGGTGGCTTGTTTTATTGTGTGTGTCAGGTCCCTTTAAAGCGGAGTTCTGGCCTCGGAGATGAAATTTAGATAAAAATACCCCCGGGACAGTCAGGGCTAGTACATTCCATAATGGATAGCCTCTGAACTGTCCCAGGTCGCACTTACCTTTTTAGAAGAAATACTCACCTTGAAAATGTCTTCTCCAGTGCTGTCATCTCGGGTGTGGGCAGCTGAAGCCATCGTGTCCTCTTCTTCCCAGAATGCACCGGCCCCGCTCGTCACTTCCGGGGCAGGCGCGTCATCCCTGCACAGCTTCTGGGCATGCCCAGAAGCTGTTTAGCAGGGAATGACGCGCCTGCACCGGAACTGACGAGCGGGGCCGGTGCGTGCGCATTGACTCCTGGGAGCGATGACGTTCAGCTCCCAGGAGTCATCGCAAACGGGAAGAGACGGCGTGGGCCGCGGCCGAAGAGGTAGGAAGTAGAAGGAAGGTAAGTACACTTTCCTAAAAAACAAGGCAAGTAAAGAAAAAAAAAATCGGGAATATCCATTTGATTTTTAGGGCATTCACAGCAAGCAGATGGACCAAAGTTGTTTTTGAGCCCGGAACTCCGTTTTAAGGTGTCAGGATGTCACTGTCTATTTCTCCATGGAGGAGTGGGAGTATATAGAAGTACACAAGGATCTCTACAAGGACGTCATGAGAGAATTAGCCACTCTTTACATGTCCTCCTAGGAGGAGTTTAATGATTAGAAAAAAAATGTGTGTTGGAGAGATGGCAAGTTCCATGTATTTTAAATTGCCCATTGTTTACCAATGGTTCAGGAAGTTCCATCTTGCTCCACCATGGATCTGTACCTTCTCAAGCATTTTTCTATTTTTTTTATACTTCTATTCAGAGTGCAAACTGGAGCAAATTTAATGTTATTATCAAAGAGGAGATACAAGCAGAAGATGATATTGTGATAAAGGAGTGGGAGTATAAAGAAGGACACAAGGACCTCTACAAGGACGTCATGATGGAGAATCAGCCGCCCCTCACATCACCGGGTAAGAGGAGACTTTATTGTAAAGGAGAGAGCAGTACGGAGGATCCACCTAGATCCCCCATCATCTGATAAACACATAGAAACAATGTATTCAGTCAGTGTGTGTGTTTCCTACAGATGGATCCAGTAATGGGAACCCACCAGAGAGAAGTCCCCGTCCTCTGTATTCCGGGGATTCCACACAGGAAGATCACACCATCCCTCACCTTCATCAGGTAGGTGGGACTAAGGATGCCAAACTCAAACCTGGCTGTAAACTATGTTTATTGATATTCCTCTATGTAGTCTCTGGATTATAGTGCTAATTATCATTTTGTGATTTTAGGAGGAAGAAGTGATGGCTATAAAAATTGATTTCAAAGAGGAAGAAGAGACGTATGTGAGGAGAAATCACCTGTCTATTAAGGAAGCTGAAATGATGGTGACAGTTATCGAAAATGATTCTTTTGCAGATGTCAGCACAGGTAAGTATTATATATATTTTTTTTAAATCTGCAATTCACATTTACCTTCATTCTTTCACATTTCAGTTTATTTTCATCAGGTTTAAGTATAAAGATTGACTAAAAAAATGACTGGATGGACTATTGTCTTTATTCAACCTCACCTACTATGTAACTATGTCAAAATGATAAAAAATCAGCATCACACAACTTTTTAGACAGGATGCACTATCCTTTGAAAGAATAAAATTGTCTTGTCCTGGTATGATGGAAAAGTATTCAGTGTACTTATACTACATGTTATGCGGTGTTCCTAACAAATGAAGCGATACTGAACACCATATGAAAGGTCCATCTCCATTCCTCGTGGTAACACCATGTTTCCAACAAATGAGGAGGAGATACTGTACACTATATGAAAGGTCCATCTCGATTCCTCAATATAACGTCATATTCCCAACAAATGAGGAGCAGATACTGTACACCATATGAAGGTCCATCTCCATTCCTCAATATAACGTCATGTTCCCAACAAATGAGGAGGAGATACTGTACACCATATGAAAGGTCCATCTCCATTCCTCAATATAACGTCATGTTCCCAACAAATGAGGAGGAGATACTGTACACCATATAAAGGGTCCATCTCCATTTCTCAATATAACGTCATGTTCCCTACAAATGAGGAGGAGATACTGTACACCATATGAAGGGTCCATCTCCATCCCTCAATATAACGTCATGTTCCCTACAAATGAGGAGGAGATACTGTACACCATATGAAAGGTCCATCTCCATCCCTCAATATAACGTCATGTTCCCTACAAATGAGGAGGAGATACTGTACACCATATGAAAGGTCCATCTCCATCCCTCAATATAACGTCCTGTTCCCTACAAATGAGGAGGAGATACTGTACACCATATGAAAGGTCCATCTCCATCCCTCAATATAACGTCATGTTCCCTACAAATGAGGAAGAGATACTGTACACCATATGAAGGTCCATCTCCATTCCTCAATATAACGTCATGTTCCCTACAAATGAGGAGGAGATACTGTACACCATATGAAGGGTCCATCTCCATTCCTCAATATAACGTCATGTTCCCAACAAATGAGGAGGAGATACTGTACACCATATGAAAGGTCCATCTCCATTCCTCAATATAACGTCATGTTCCCAACAAACGAGGAGGAGATACTGTACACCATATAAAGGGTCCATCTCCATTTCTCAATATAACGTCATATTCCCAACAAATGAGGAGGAGATACTGACAGCATATGAAAGGTCAATCTCCAATTCTCAGTGTAACATCTGTATGCTTCAGCATATTGTTGTCAATAGCTTTTGTTGCATTGTACATCTTATCTGACTCCTATCCTTGCATTGTTGTTATTGCTGTACCTAATTCCATGCCAGAAATCTGTGTAACAGTTGACTATTAGACCAACTTACATGACTCCAAACTGTAAAACATTATAATAAAAAAAATATTTCCAACAGGAGGAGACAATGGATGGAATACCCCACAGGGACGTCCTATTTTATATGAAGATGATAATGACATGGCACAATATTCTCCAGAAGTAAGCATTGTTACTCAAAATATACATAACAAACTTAATCATATGGCAAAATCAGCAGATTGGTTTAATTCTAAACGTAAATCACATACCTTTAACCCAAATATCCGACCAAGCTTTCACAGTGCAGAGAAATCACCAGATGGTTCTAATCCTGGGGAATCTTCTTCCAATTATTTGAATCCTTTTCAGGACTGTGAAAAATCATTCACGAAAAAACGATACCTTGTTGTACCCCACACCATCCGCACCATTGAAAAACCCTTCTCGTGTTCCGAGTGTGAGAAGTCCTTCACAAAGAAATCCCATTTTGTTCAACACCAGAGAACCCACACCAGTGAGAAACCCTATTCGTGTTCTGAGTGTGAAAAGTCCTTCATAAACAAATCAAAACTTATTCAACACCAGAGAATCCACACCGGGGAAAGACCTTTCATGTGTTCTGAGTGCGGAAAGTCTTTTCCCGAGAAATCGAAACTCAATAAACACATTAGAGTACACACTGGGGAGAAGCCATTTTCCTGTTCTGCATGCGGAAGGAGCTTCTCCGATAAAGGGAACTGTGATAGGCACATGAAAATCCACACAAATTATCCACCAGAGATGACACACCACAGGAGGACGCTGAAAAACTTATAATGGCATTTCATAGGCTAAACTTTTATATTCATAAAACAATTGTACGATAAAGATAAGGCAGTCTGAAAGGATCAGCCAACCCATATGGAATATTTTAGTTTTATTGTTGTGGTGTGATTTTTTTTATTTTCATTATGTATAAAAAGTACATTTTTCAATATATAATTTCTTTTGCTTATTCATGATGCAGTTTTGCTTAAAATTCAAACTTTTTTTCCTTTGTCCATTTTGGGGATTGTCCCCTCTTCCTTTTGTCTCCAACAAGGACACAGGTATCAAGAAAACCATTAATTATTTGGTAGAGTGTGGAAGAGCTGGATCTGTTTTTATAGGTGTATGTGTCCCCTCTGGATCGACTTTTTGTCCCAGGGATAGCTGTCATTGGGACAAGAAGTCAGGGAGATTTCCGCTAAAGGGATATGGCTAACAATGACCTGACAGAGACTCTCATATTCTCCATTCTGTCATGAAAGATAAAAGTGTTGGCTGGATTCCATTTTTATTCCTATAGGAACAATGGTGGGGTCTCAGACTGTCCTTTGTTCTTCCACTGGACTTCCATTTTATTTAGAGAAGTTCTCTAGGAACCATGGTCTGGTCTCAGGCTGTCCTTTGTTCTTCCACTGGACTTCCATTTTATTTAGAGAAGTTCAATAGGAACCATGGTCTGGTCTCAGGTCTCAGGCTGTCCTTTGTTCTTCCACTGGTCTTCCATTTTATTTAGAGAAGTCCTCTAGGAACAATGGTGGGGTCTCGGGCTATTCTTTGTTCTTCCACTGGACTTCCATTTTATTTAGAGAAGTCCTCTAGGAACAATGGTGGGGTCTCAGGCTGTCCTTCATTTTCCCACTGGACTTCCATTTTATTTAGAGAAGTTCTCCAGAAACTATGGTGTGGTCTCAGGCTGTACTTTGTTCTTCTACTGGTCTTCCATTTTATTTAGAGAAGGCCTTTAGGAACAATGGTGGGGTCTCGGGCTATCCTTTTGTTCTTGCACTGGACTTCCATTTTATTTAGAGAAGATCTCTGGGAACAATGGTGGGGTCTCGGGCTATTCTTCGTTCTTGCACTGGACTTCCATTTTATTTAGAGAACTTCTCTGGGAACAGTGGTGGGGTCCCAGGCTGTCCTTCATTCTTGCACTGGACTTCCATTTTATTTAGAGAACTTCTCTGGGAACAGTGGTGGGGTCCCAGGCTGTCCTTCATTCTTGCACTGGACATCCATTTTTTTTAGGGGGGAGTTCTGGCTGTCTTGTTACGTTAAATAAAGATATGCATTGTGTGACAGCAAAAAATAAAGTTCTCATTGGTAAACCGTAGTGTGGGCTCTCGTTTTGTTCCTGTTTTTACCACTGATCACAATTACTTGCTCTTCATTAGCAACACTGCAAAGGGTGGCTTGATGTAACTTGTAAATATTATCTACTGAACATTCTGGCAGAGCTAAAGAAGGACATGAGAACCCAAGTTACTAGTCTGTTGGCCTATGCTTGTCTGAGGGTATGGGTACTCTTCATGATGAAATGACAATGGATGGTGTAGGTAAGCCATGACAGAGAGAGAATCACACAATGACCCTGACCCTTTTTCAGTTTTCCAAACTTAAAGAAGATTTGTTAGGTATTGGGGCTTTAAACTCCTACTGCAGTCTGTACAGATGAAGATGGGAATGAAAGGCTTTCTATATTGTGGGGGCACTACTGGTCTAATCCTTACTATAACCAGAAGTAATGATGCACGGGGAAACTTTGATGCAGCAGCACCCTCCTGCTCTTAACTGTTAACAACAATGATGATGTGCCACCATGGTGACAACTACCAGCCTTCCATGTGTAGATACCGGTCTGATGGTTATTATGACATCCTATAACGTGAAGCGTTGGCTCTGAGATTTTTAAGCGGATACACACTCTGTCCCCCTTCTTACCTTGTTGCCAGTCCTGCAAAGTTAAGGTGCTCACCTGCCCAGCGGATCCAACATCATCCTTCTGCGATCAGTTTCTCTTTTCTACCCCCGCACCGCCATCTTTTACGATAATGTCATCGGGAAGCTGCCAGCTCTTCCGGGTTCAGCCGGCAGCTCTCCAATGACATGCTGCTAGGCCACACACCCTCCTCGTTTCTCAATGAAAGACTAATCTAATTTTCTTTCTCATCCATTAAAGGGACACAATACGTCTTTTAACATTTGTGATGTTCTAAGCAATCAAAATGAGAGGTGGATAACAGGCAAACAATCGCCTAGCAGCAAAAGGGTCGCTGGTTCGAATCCCAACCACGACACTACCTGCCTGGAATTAGCATGTTCTCTCTGTGCCGGCGTGGGTTTCCCCTGGGTACTCCAGTTTCCTCCCACGCTCCAAACACATGCTGGGTAGGTTAATTAGATCCTGTCTAAATTGGCCCTACTATGTGTATGTATGTGGGTTAGGGAACCTTAGATTGTAAGCTCCTTGAGGGTAGGGACTGATGTGAATGTACAATGTATATGTAAAGTGCTGCGTTAATTGACAGCGCTAAATAAGTACCTGAATTAAATAAAATAAAAAGGAACTCGAAAGCGGGATAGAAGAATAATATCCTGGTTGAGGTCAAAGGAATTGGTTACCTTAGGCAGGAAGAAAGTCCTTGACCTTAACACCACCATGTCCCTATACAAAACCAGAAGGGTTCCTTGCCAGGTAAAACCTCCAGTTAAGAGACTAACCTTGTAGAGGTAATGAATAGATATGCTACCTCAAGGATGAGGGAAGACAGAGTAATATCTTTTATGGGTTCAAATGGCAGTGTCAGAAGCACAGGTAGATTCAGATTCAATCCTGCAGAAGGCAAATAGACAGAAACCTGACATTTCATAGTGGTTTGGACCCAGCTGTAGGAAGCAGAGGAATCCTCGCACAAAGAAACACCTGAGGGGGAAGCAATGAGGCTCACTCCAGGAGAAGTATGCCTTCTGTGTCTTATAATGGGCCTTAGGAGAAGTAGCCTTTCTAGCTTTTGCCATTGTAGCAGCTGCAGATCCAGACATGCCCTTGTCCCAAAAACCTGGGCTTCAACAGCCATGCCATTAAAGCAAGCAATTGTGAAGCAGGATAATAAATTGGTCCTTGAGCCAAAAGGTTCTGTGCTCACAAAATGGACAAGCCCACAGAGCATCCATCAAATCAAGTCGGTGTACCACATCCATGTAGCCCACTCTGGAGCAATGAACGATCACTAAAATGCCCTCCATCTGCTATTTAGATGAGGAAAATGCTTTAAGAAAGGAAAGGTGTGGATTAGAGTGTACTGATGCCATGGAGCCACCATAGCACCCACTGCTTCTGCTCCAGGGGTCTCCAAACCTTATAAACAAAGGGCCAGTTTACTGTGTTTCATACTTTATGGGGGCCAGACCATGGCCAGTGGGACTAGAAAATGTCCTGGCACCAGTGGGAGTAAACAACGTTACATCTTTGGTATTAGGGGAATTTTATGTGCCAAATCATTGGTGTCAGTGGGAGGATCAGTGTTCCATCATTGGTGTCAGTGGGAGGACTAGTGTCCCATCGTTGGTATCAGTGGGAGGAAAAGGGTCTATTGATGGTGTCAGTGCAAAAATGATTGCCCCATTCTTTGGTGTCAGTGGGCTAAATAGTGCCCAAAGGGCCAGACAAAGGCAAGTAAAGGGCCCCTGGGCTGCAGTTTGAAGGCCACTGTGATAGAGGATCCCTTTACCTGGAGACAAAACTGTCCAGTTTGTTGTTAAACCTGGATGCCAAGAGGTTCACATCTAGTGTTCCTTGTCTGAGACACAGGTCCTGGAACTCCTCTTGGTATAGGGACTGCTCCCTCGTTTTTGGAGAACTGTTGGCAGAGGCGGTCTACCTGCCAGTAGTTTTTCTCGGATTGTGTCGAGGAAATGATCTGAACTACCCGTCCTGCCATGGCAACACTTCTGGTTACTCCCTGAAGGTTGATGTACACCACCACCCTGGCATTGTGCAAATTAATCTCGATTGAATGACCCTCCAGAAAGACTCTCAAAAAAGTAGAGTCAGATGAGTCTTGGACTGGAGAGCTGGAAATTGAGATCAGGGAGTTTGAAGCTTCTTGTGAAAAAAAAAAAATACTGAGTTGTATCCAGGGCTCTACTCAGATACTCCAAATGGGAAGTCAGTTCCAGCGATGATTCTGATCAAAGATGGTGACACTATGACTGGTGTGATGGTGATCAGGTACACCTTGACTGGTGTGATGGTGATCAGGTACACCTTGACTGGCGTGGCAGTGTTTAGGGACACTAATAGCGGTGTGGCAGTGGTCAGGGACACTGTGAGTGGCGTGGCAGTGATCAGGGACACTAAGAGCGTTGTGGCAGTGGTCAGGGACACTGACTGGCGTGGCAGTGATCAGGGACACTAAGAGCGGTGTGGCAGTGGTCAGGGACACTATGAGTGGTGTGGCAGTGATCAGGGACACTAATAGCGGTGTGGCAGTGGTCAGGGACACTGTGAGTGGCGTGGCAGTGATCAGGGACACTAAGAGCGGTGTGGCAGTGGTCAGGGACACTGTGACTGGCGTGGCAGTGATCAGGGACACTAAGAGCGGTGTGGCAGTGGTCAGGGACACTGTGACTGGCGTGGCAGTGATCAGGGACACTAAGAGCGGTGTGGCAGTGGTCAGGGACACTATGAGTGGCGTGGCAGTGATCAGGGACACTAATAGCGGTGTGGCAGTGGTCAGGGACACTGTGAGTGGCGTGGCAGTGATCAGGGACACTAAGAGCGGTGTGGCAGTGGTCAGGGACACTGTGACTGGCGTGGCAGTGATCAGGGACACTAAGAGCGGTGTGGCAGTGGTCAGGGACACTGTGACTGGCGTGGCAGTGATCAGGGACACTAAGAGCGGTGTGGCAGTGGTCAGGGACACTATGAGTGGCGTGGCAGTGATCAGGGACACTAATAGCGGTGTGGCAGTGGTCAGGGACACTGTGAGTGGCGTGGCAGTGATCAGGGACACTAAGAGCGGTGTGGCAGTGGTCAGGGACACTGTGAGTGGCGTGGCAGTGATCAGGGACACTAAGAGCGGTGTGGCAGTGGTCAGGGACACTGTGACTGGCGTGGCAGTGATCAGGGACACTAAGAGCAGTGTGGCAGTGATCAGGGACACTGGCATGGCAGTGATTAAGGACAATATGACTAGTGGGGCAGTGTTCAGTGACAGTGAAAGTCGTGTGGCAGTGATCAGGGACACTGTGAATAGCGTGGCAGTAATTAGGGACTCTGTGACTAGTTCCGTGGGGATTAGGGACACTGTGAGTGGACGGCAGTGATTAGGGACACATCCATCTGAACTACTGTAATGTCTGTACAGCCAAAGCCACATTGTCACACACAGCCCAGGTCAATCTCAACAAGGAGTTCTCTAAGTATCCCACAATGGGGATGCCACGTCAGTACGGTAGGGCTAATATCGGGGCCAGCACTTTAAAGAACATTCAAGCTGCACACAAGAGACTGAAGAGCAGGGCTACAACTGGTAATATAAGGGCCCCACGGCAAAACGTAGAAACGTTGAAGGTACGCATCCTTGATGTCCACGCAAGCCAGAAAGAGTCCCTGTTGTAAAGGCAGACCTGGTGTCTTTTCAGAATTTTGACATTCAAGAGGGGGTGGATGCCCATTGTGGGTACGGAAATTGAGAACATAAGCACCTGGGTACAGAACAACTGAGAGGGATGAATAAAATCTGTTAAGGTGTGAACTAATGCAGAAAGGACAGAAGAGGGAATCTGCTGCTGTACTGTATCACTAACCAGGACTCTTCTCTCTGAAGAGGCTTCCAGATTCTGATAAGCCCCTCCACCTGCAGACCCCCAAGACAACTGGGACAGGAATGTGGGGAAGAGGCCCTTGTCTTCATCAATATGAGGTCAAGGTGCTATGCCACCCCCCCACCATGTTGAGGGCATGTGGCCTGGTAGGGTTGAGGAGGGGCACGCTCGTCCCCTCTTTTCCTGCCCAGCCAGGTTGCATGATTGGATTAAGGGCCAATATGGAATTTTAGGGGGACCCCACAAATTTGTTTTTTGATTTTTTTTTTTTTTTTTGGGGGGGGGCGTTTTCCCGTAAATCAATGCTCATTCCCCTTTTCCTGGGCAGCCAGGATTGTTTTTTGATTTCTTTTTTTTTTTTGGGGGGGGTTTTCCCATAAATCAATGCTCATTCCCCGTTTTCTGGGCAGCCAGGCTGCAAGCTTGGATTAAGGGTCTGGTATAGATTTTTAGGGGACCCCACACATTGTTTTCTTGATTTGTTTTAGAGTAAACCCGTGTTCATTCCCTCTTTTCCTACCCAGCCAGGCTGCAAGCTTGGATTAAGGGTCTAGTACAACATTTTTTGGGGACCCACACATTTTTTTCTTGATTTTTTTGGAATGGGGCTATCCCATAAATCCATGCTCATTCCCCCTTCTACTGGCCAGCCAGGGTGCATGCTTGGATTAAGGGTCTGGTATGGAGTTTTAGGGAACCGGCACACATTTTTTCTTGATTTGTTTGCGTGGGGCTTTCCCATAAATCCAGGCTCATTCCTCCATGTTTTGTTTAAGGGTCTAGTATAACATTTTTGGGAGACCCCACGCATTTATTCTTGATTTTTTTTTTTGCATGGTGCTTTCTCATAAATCATACCCATCCATCCTTCATGCTTGGATTAGGGTCTAGTATAACATTTTTGGGGGACCCCACGCATTTTTTCTTATTTTTTTGCATGGAGCTTTCTCGTAAATCCATGCTTATTCCCCCTTTTCCTTGGTAGCCAGGCTGCAAGCTTAAAGCCTCGTACACACGCAACGATTGTTGGCCGTGAATTTTCGGCCAACGTCCGATTGGCCGATTTTCAGCTTGTTAGTATGATGCTTCCAACAACGGTCTCTCAGACTTTTCGGCCGAACAAAATCTGGTGTGCAGGCTATAAAATTTTTGTTGGCCGTCAACAGAACGGCCGATTGTTCCTCAGTCAGTACAGATTTCGGCAGACAAAAATCAGATGAGCAAGACTGGGCATGCTCAGAGAAGAAAAAACACACGGAAAGTTAACCAGCACATGACATCACTTCTGAAGTTGGTTTTTGTTGGCCGAGAAAATTCGTGTGCAAGTCTTGAGCACAATTCAACCAACACAACAACACTGAACAAAAGTCGATCGATCAGTCGGCCGATAATCGTTGCCTGTGTACGAGGCTTTAGACTAAGGGTCTAGTATAACATTTTAGGGGGACCCCAAACTTTTTTTCTTGATATTTTTTTTTTCTTTTACCTGGTGTTTTCTCGTAAATCCATGCTCACCCCTCCTTTTCCTAGCCAGGCTGCATTCTTGGAATAAGTGACTGGTATGGTTTTTTAGGGGGGCCCCACTCATTTTTTTTCTTTTACCTGGGGTTTTCCTGTAAATTCATGCTCATCCCTCCTTCATGTTTGGAATAAAGGGTCTATTATAAAATTTTTGGGGGCCCCCACACATTTTTTCTTTATTATTTTGCGTAGGACTTTCCCATAAATCCATGCTAATCCCCCCTATTTCCTAGCCAGCCAGGCTGCAGGCCTGGATTACGGGTCACTAGAACATTTTTGGGGGACCCCACACATTTTTTTACATTTTTTTTATGCGTGGGGCTTTCCCATAAATCCATGTTCATCCCCACAAATTTTCTTTCTTGATTTTTATTTTTTATTTTGCGTGGGTCTTCCCTGTAAATCTATGCTCATTCCCCCCTTTTCCTGGCCAGCCAGGCTACAAGCTTGGATTAAGGGTCTGGTATAACAATTTTGGGGGACCCCACACATTTTTTTTATTTATTTTCACGCAAGGGGCTTTCCCGTAAATCCATGCTCACCCCCCTTTTCCTGGCCAGCCAGGCTACAAGCTTGGATTAAGGGTCTGGTATAAGAATTTTGGGGGACCCCACGCATTTTTTATTTTTTTCACGCAAGGGGCTTTCCAGTAAATCCATGCTCACCCCCCTTTTCCTGGCCAGCCAGGCTACAAGCTTGGATTAAGGGTCTGGTGTAAGAATTTTGGGGGACCCCACACATTTTTTTTTTTTTTTCACGCAAGGGGCTTTCCTGTAAATCTATGCTCATTCCCCCCTTTTCCTGGCCAGCCAGGCTACAAGCTTGGATTAAGGGTCTGGTATAAGAATTTTGGGGGACCCCACACATTTTTTTTATTTATTTATTTTCACGCAAGGGGCTTTCCCGTAAATCCATGCTCACCCCCTTTTCCTGGCCAGCCAGGCTGCATGCTTGGATTAAGGGTCTGGTATGGATTTTTAGGGGACCCCACAAAGATCATTTATCCCTGGTCTGAATTATGGGGAATCCCAACCTTTTTATTGCCAGCAGCAGCTTGAGGTTTGCGCGTACAAACTGCCCAAAAATTGAATTTGCCGATTTGGTGAACTGCCAGCAGATAAAGTATGCTGCGAACCTTGCATTGCAGCAAATCAAACCTCATCCCAAGTAACCAATGAGCTCCTGGGGGCAGCCATATTATTGTAGCTCATATATGAAGACATGTTGGCATTCAACTTAATGAACATGTCTTAGAAATTCATCCTTTGGTGGGTTTGAGTATTATTTTACAATGAACAGAGTGTTCCTCCAGATCGGCTGGCCTACAACAAAATGGCTGAGAAGAACCAATCGCAGAAGAGCCTGCCTTTTATTCATGATGCCGAACGTTGGGGGGGGATGGGCACTATTGTTGCAGGAAGTGAATGGAACAGAGTTGGGAGCGATGGAGGCAAACTGCACCAACCTGACGGAGAGGATATTACAGCTCACCCTGGAGATCATCTACCTGCTGACCGGGGAGGTGAGGAGGATTCTGGGAGCGCCACCAACACTTTGGTTTCATTTTATTAATTGATAGCCGAGCGAAAAATAACTTTCCTCTAGTTTTATTCCAGCAGCAAATCTCAGAGAGGTTACCAATGGACGTCATTTCATGCTTTCAAATTTTTCGTAACATTTGTTGCAAAAACTTTTTATCTGTATAAAATATATATATATATATATATATATATATAATTATTATTATTATTATTATTATTATTATTATTATTATTTATTTATTTATTTTTCTTACAAAATTTTTTTAAAAAGTTTTACGAAAATTGTGTTACTGACAGCTAGAAAATTTCCAAACGTTTTTGTTTCTAAACCAATTTTTTTTTTACCCAGATTTTGTTTACAGATTTTCTTTTCCTGAAATCCTGGGCATTTTATACAATTATTTGCTGGAAAAAAAAAAATTGTTGAGAAAATGTAACATTTCTCCCATATATGAATTTTTATAAAAAAATAAATAAATAAAAAAATGTCCAGGCTGCATCATAATTAGGGCTCATTCACACTTGTGGTGGAGTGCGATGCCCTCTGAAGAGTGATTTTTGGAGCACTTTTTAGAGGGCATATGAACGTGTGATAAAACGTGCGTTTTGCCAAGCAGTTACTAAATGTGTGTCGCAGTTGTGGCTGCATTGTGACAGTTCGGATGAGCGGCCGGGGGGAGTGGTAAAGCTGTAGCTCAGCTGCTTGTTTTTACACCCCCGACTGCACTATTAGATGGGTGGTAAAAAAAGGTGGCTGAGCCATTGAGAGCAGCCACTGACACAAATGCTGGGGGGTTTGATTGCAGTCACTGACACCAATGCTAGGGGTTTGGGGGCAGCCACTGACACCAATGCTGGGGGTTTGATTGCAGTCACTGACACCAATGCTGTGAGTTTGATTGCAGTCACGGACACCCATGCTGGGGGTTTGGGGGCAGCCACTGACACCAATGCTGGGGGTTTGGGGGCAGCCACTGACACCAATGCCTGGGGTTTGAGAGCATCCACTGACACCCACGCTGGGGGTTTGATTGCAGTCACTGACACCAATGCTGGGGGTTTGATTGCAGTCACTGACACCAATGCTGGGGGTTTGATTGCAGTCACTGACACCAATGCTGGGGGTTTGATTGCAGTCACTGACACCAATGCTGGGGGTTTGATTGCAGTCACTGACACCAATGCTGGGGGGTTTGATTGCAGTCACTGACACCAATGCTGGGGGTTTGATTGCTGTCACTGACACCAATGCTGGGGGGTTTGATTGCAGTCACTGACACCAATGCTGTGGGTTTGATTGCAGTCACGGACACCCATGCTGGGGGTTTGGGGGCAGTCACTGACACCGATGCTGGGGGTTGGAGAGCATCCACTGACACCAATTCTGGGGGTTTAATTGCAGCCACTGACACCAATGCCTGGGGTTTGAGAGCATCCACTGACACCCACGCTGGGGGTTTGATTGCAGTCACTGACACCAATGCTGGGGGTTTGATTGCAGTCACTGACACCAATGCTGGGGGGTTTGATTGCAGTCACTGACACCAATGCTGGGGGTTTGATTGCAGTCACTGACACCAATGCTGGGGGTTTGATTGCAGTCACGGACACCAATGCTGGGGGTTTGGGGGCAGCCACTGACACCAATGCCTGGGGTTTGAGAGCATCCACTGACACCCACGCTGGGGGTTTGATTGCAGTCACTGACACCAATGCTGGGGGTTTGGGGGCAGCCACTGACACCGATGCTGGGGGTTGGAGAGCAGCCACTGACACCAATTCTGGGGGTTTAATTGCAGCCACTGACATCAATGCTGAGGGTTTAATTGCAGCCACTGACACCAATGCTCAGGGTTTGATTGCAACCACTGACACCGATGCTCAGGGTTTGGGGGCAGCCACTGACACCAACACTGGGGGTTTGATTGCAACCACTGAAACAAATGCTGGGGGTTTGAAAGGAGTCACTGACAATAATACTGAGAGTTCTGATTACAGCCACTGACACCCATACTGAGATTTATTAATACTGTCACTGTCCCCAATGATAGGGGTAATTATTGTATCCACTGATACCAATGCTATGGGTTTTGATTACAGCCACTGACACCAATACTGAGGGTTCTGATTGCAAGCAGCCACTGACACCAGTGCTGGGATTTGAGAGCAGCCAGTGACACCAATGCTAATGGTTCTGATTACAGTCACTGACACCAATGCTGGGATTTATTACTGTTACTAACATGAATGATGGGGGTAATTATTGTAACCAATGACACCAATTCTGGGGGTTTTGATTGCAGCCACTAACACCAATGCTGGGTCTACTATTACTGTCACTGACACCAATGCTGGGGGTTTTGATTTGACACCAATACTAATCCCACTGTGTCTTCAGTATATGTTGCAGAATGCTGCAAACAATGTAGCAGGACTAACATTTTTGGACACTAAGATGCGGTAAAGCAAGTGGTGTATTTTGGTTTTGTGATGCCCTAGGCAAGACTAAAATTGGGCGCCCCCCCTCCTCCTTTGTAAATTTGCCCCACCGCTTCCTGTTTAAGGGATGTCACTCCCTCCAAAATTGAAGGACTCTTAAGTCCCAGCAAGGACCCCTGAGATCTCAAGAGGGGGGGGGGGGGGTGAGAGAAAGGGTGGTGGGAGAGAGGGGGGGGTGATGGGAGAGAGAGCGTGATGGAAGAGAGAGAGAAAGAGGATGGTGGGAGACCGGGGGTGTGATGTGAGAGAGAGAGAGAGTGTGGTGGAAGAGAGAGAGAGAGAGAAAGAGGGTGGTGGGAGAGAGGGAGAGAGGGGGGATGAGAGAGAGAGAGAGGGGGATGAGAGAGAGAGGGGGGGATGAGAGAGGAAGGGGAGTGAGCGAAAGATGGAGAGAGAGAGAGAGAGAGAGAGGGGGGTGGGAGAGAGAGGAAGAAGGGAGTGGGAGAGAGAGGGAGGTGGGGGGAGCTCTAGGCGTGGAGGAGGAAGTTAAATCCTCCTCCACTTCGAATTATGGGTAGGGCCAGGGAGTCACGGCCTTGATGCCACTGGTTGCTAGACGCCAGGCAGCTCTAGCAACCAGTGGCCAATAGAGTCTCAGATGGAGGCGGAAGCTGCTATTTTGCTGCCCCCCTGCAAAGTGCCGCCCTAGCCCTGGGCCTTGTTGGCCTATGCCAAAATACAGCACTGGGTAAAGCCCATTCATTTTGAATAGGCTTTCTAACTTGAGGCAATGCATCTCAAAGGAGGAATATGGGCTCCTATTGTGCCAGTCTCTTGAACTGAGGGCTCTCTATAAATTGACCATTGGTGGCCTAACACCTCCCATAGATGTCTTATAAGAAATGATAGTCTTGTGTTGCTCTGAACAGTGCTGATAAAGTTGGCCGGTCTTACAGATGCCCTGTCGGTTTTTTTTTGGTACAGAAGACATCTCAGTATTACTTTTCTGATGGTTGGGGGCCGCCAACAAAATTGGGAGCTTCCCAAACTGTAGATTTGCATTTGTTTTCCACCGTAGGTCTAATCTCATTCTGCCTTGAAGGACTATCCTCCTAAGTCTGGTCAGGCTCAGCACCTCCTCAATGTTCCTCTGTGCCCCAACCTTGCACAACACCTATGATCCAACGTCTTTAAGATCATGATCGGTAATGGCACTTTTCCACTGCAAGTACTGGCTCAGCTCCACTTGGCCCTGCTTTGCCCTGCTTGGCCCGGTTTGGTTTTCCATTGCATGGTACCGCATGGTACGGTGTTGAAACAGTTTGGTACGGTTTGCTTTTCCACTAAAGTAGTACTAAAGTAAGTGGGTGGGATAACAACGATTCTCTGACCAATCAGTGGCAAGTAGTGACAAACAGTCAAGGCTGCATGCAAAGGATTGTGGGATATGGTACCAATACGGCCCTCTTGGAACCACAACTGAGGTGGTACTGTTTATGGTACTGTTTAGCGAGCCGTACCGTTCGGTTCCATGTAGTGGAAAAGCGCCGCCGTACCGTACCGAACCGTTCCTACACCGTACCATGCGGTACCATGCAGTGGAAAAGCACAAAAGCGAGCCGAACCGCTCCGTTCCATGCAGTGGAAAAGCACCATAAGCTGGTCCCTATAACCTTCATACCACACCCCTCGTTGCACAGTGATTAGCCTAAGGTCAGAGGTTCTTCCTTATTAAAAATTCTCTTCCTTCGTAGGTGCTGGAAACGATCCAACTAGTGATTAATATCTCCATCACCCCTTCCCCAAGGGTGTGTTTATTGGGTTTAGTGGAGGATTTGGCTCCCAGAGTGGCGGATAGAACCCTTATTGGTCTCTTGCTTTTTTATACGCGAAAAGCAATCACGCTTCATTGGGGAAAAAAAAGAACCCTCCTTGTCTAACTTACTGGAAGAAAATGGTGAATAATGCTCTTCCCTTCTACAAAGATACATATTTCCATAGAGGCTGCCCTAAAAAGTACGATCGAGTTTAGGCCAAATGGTTAGTGGAGCCCTCCACAGCTGTGGACGGTTAACATTTGTTTTGCCAAATAAGCTATATTTCCTTCGCTCAGAGCTTGCAAACGCTGACCCATACTTTCTGTTGAGGGGGATGGGACTGGAGAGCCTGATGCACTCAGGTCCATCCACTAGGCTTTTTAAACCTTCAAAGTTTATCTTGCCTTACTTCTGTCGTATTGTTTTTTTGTGCCCATGTGTGGGCTTTATATCTGTTTTTGACTGTCTTACTTGAGGTGTATATGTGCTGTTTTATGTTTTAACAAGAAAAAAAGATAAAAAACAAAACAAAATTCTCTTCCTCGTGAACTCCTTCATAAGGAGGACCCTCAAACTAGGCCCTTACCAGATCAGAACAATGAGGGACCATGAATGCCGGAAGTGACAGTTGGATGTCCTGCACTGTGACTGATATTGTCCTTGCAGAGTAGGATCTGATACAATGTGACTGGAAACAACTCAAAGGCTGCTATACAAATATGAGAAAAAATGTTGTTTCCTCTGAAAGAAAGAGGCCGTCGATCAGATCCTAGCAAAGATGGATGATGATGGCAGCAAGTTGTGACATCTTTTGTTGGGAATTGTATATAGTGATTGCTAATCTCTCTCCACAGGATAACATAGTTGTGAAGAAGACATCGGGAGATGGAGACTACTCCATTATGGTTCCTCTACATTTATTACTGGTTCCAGAAAGAAACAATGAACAAAAGATTTTAGAAGTCACCAAGAAGATCATTGACCTTCTAATGGGAGAGGTGAGCGGTGCCGGGAATTCTGGGACATTATCCAGTAACAGACAAGGGATGTGTCTGGATGGTGACTGTATCAGTGTGTGTGTCAGGTTCTTACAGATCGTTAGGATGTTTCCATGGCAGGTACCTACAAGATGTTGAGATGTCTCCATGGAAGAGCAGAGACATTCATTCTATTTTGTTTTACATTTTTATTCAGAGAAAGTGGAACAATTTTAATGTTGGTATCAAAGAAGAGATAAAAGAAGAAGATGATGAGGATGGTGAGATGAAGGAGCGGGAGTATTTAGAAGGACACAAGGATCTCTACAAGGATGTCATGATGGAGAATCAGCCGCCCGTCACATCGCCGGGTAAGAGGAGACTTTATTGTAAAGGAGAGAGCAGTACGGAGGATCCACCTAGATCCCCCATCATCTGATAAACACATAGAAACAATGTATTCAGTCAGTGTGTGTGTTTCCTACAGATGGATCCAGTAATGGGAACCCACCAGAGAGATGTCCCCGTCCTCTGTATTCCCTGGATTCTACACAGGAGGATCACACTATCCCTCACCTTGATCATCAGGTAGCTTTGAGTTAGAATGCCGAACTTAAACTTGTCTCTAAACTGTAATAGATAATATTCCTCTATGTAGTCTCATAATAGTACTCGCAATGATTTTGGGATTTTAGGGGCAAGAAGTGATTGACATCAAAACGGAGGTTAAAGAGGAAGAAAAGATGTATGTGAGAGGAAACCAGATGTCTATGACGGAAGCTGAAACAACGGTGACAATTGCCAAGGAAGAATCTTCTCTAGATGTCAGCACAGGTAAGTATTATGTATGAAGATTTCCGCAATTTTTATTCTATGCTCCTTTCTTTACATTTTGCTTTCTTTTCCTCAAGTTTAGGTATGCGGATTGATCAAAAATTGTGAAAAATCAGCAGACTGTCACACAAATTTTTAGACAGAGTGTGCTATCCTTTGAAAGAATTAAATCGACTTGTTATGATATGATAGAAATGTATTCGGTGTACCTACTGTATACCACATCTCATGCAGAGATACTGTACACCATATGAAAGGTCCATCTCCATTCCTCAATATAACGTCATGTTCACAACAAATGTGGAGGAGATACTGTACACCATATGAAAGGTCCATCTCCATTCCTCAATATAACGTCACGTTCCCAACAAATGAGGGGGAGATACTGTACACCACATCAAAGGTCCATCTCCATTCCTCAATATAATGTCCCCAACAAATGAGGTGGAGATACTGTACACCCTATGAAAGGTCCATCTCCATTCCTCAATATAACGTCATGTTCCCAACAAATGAGGAGGAGATGCTGTACACCATATGAAAGGTCCATCTCCATTTCTCAATATAACGTCATGTTCCCAACAAATGAGGAGGAGATACTGTACACTATATGAAAGGTCCATCTCTTCTCCTCATTAAAATGTCACCTTATCTGACTTCCAGCCTTTTGTTGTTAATGCTGTACCTTATTCTGTATTAGCGATCTTAGAAACAGTTGACGTATAGACCAACATGACTGATTGCAAAGCCTGAACAATGAACATGCTATTATTATTTTTATAGTAAAAAAAATATATATTTCCACCAGGAGGACACAAAATCTGGAATACCTCTGAGGGACATCTTCTTTTATCTTCAGATTATAATGGCACGGTACAGTGTTCTCCAGGAGTAAGCATGGTTACCCAAAGTATAAATCACAAACCTAATCACATGGTAAGATCAACAGATCACCTTAATTCTGAGGAGCCCAAAAATAAATTGCTTACTATTCTCCCAAATGTCCAACCAAGCTTTCACAGTGCAGAGAACTCAAGAGATCCTCCTAATCCAGAGGAACCTTCAACCAATAATTTACATCCTTTTCATAATTGTGAAAACACACTCCAAGAAACCCATGACCTGGTTGTACTCGGGACTATCAAAACCAGTGAAAGACGCTTCTCCTGCTCCGATTGTGAAATGAGCTTCACAAAGAAAACCGAACATCTTCGGCACCTGAGAACTCACACCGGGGAAAAGCCCTTCTCGTGTTCGGAGTGTGGGAAGGCCTTCGCCGAGAAATCAAATCTGAAAAGACATCAGAGAGTTCACACCGGTGAGAGACCCTTTCCCTGTTCTGAGTGTGGAAAGTGCTTCTCAGATAAAGGGAACCGTGATAGGCACATGAAAGTTCACACTGGTGAGAAGCCATCTTCCCGCCCAGAAGAAGATTCTCCATCGGAGAATACAAATGACTTGTGGCCATTGAAAAACAAATGGTGGAGTGTTGTGGGATAAATTATTATTATGTCTGTAAAACAATTGTACAATAAAGATGAGGTCTAAGAGGTCAGCCAACCCCACATGGAATATTTTAGTTAAACCTTAGTGAGAAGGTTGAGATGTTTGGTGTTTCTCGGCACCATGTCCCATCATAGTATGCAGATGATTTATATGGAAATTTAAAGGTGCCCATATATTTATTGACCATAGTTCAAGGGAAACGCCAGTCGAAAAGGAATTTTTTCCTATTAACAGTATGTTAAATATATTTATCTTTGATATTATTCATTTTCTGGCTAGCTGCTTGTGTAGCTTAGAAAGTCTTATCTAAGCTGGACAACCAGCTTCTTCCTGTTCTTCTCCGACAACGCTATCTCCCTTTATCTGAATTTGCTAATCTGTCTATCACTTCCTGAAAAGGTTGTCTGCCTTTCTTAGATAGGCATGCCCAGACCTGCCCAGTCCCACCCCCATCCCTCCTATCCCCCCCCCTTCATCCCTCCTATCCCCCCCCCCCCCGTCCCTCCCATCCTTCACATCCCTCTTCTATCCCCACCATCCCTCCTATCCTTCACCATGATCTACTCCTGCCTTCATAGCCTCGTTTAGGTCAGCAGCTTCTTCCGAGAGAGAGGGGGAAGGGAGAGAGAGAGAGGGGGAGGGAGAGAGAGAAGGGGGGAGGGAGAGAGGGAGAGAGAGAGAGAGGGGGGGAGGAGGGTCATGTGACCGACACAACATAAGAAAGAAATAAGGTACAAAGGAACATTTGTGAAAGTTTAGAAGGATACGGATCCATGTCTATTGCTCATTACATGTGAGTAATGAGTTTTAGGCTCCATTTCCACTAGTGCGACTTGTCATGCGACTTTGGACACATAAAGCCGCATGACAGGTCACAGCCCATTGATTTAATTGGCACCCGTTCCCATCTATGCCACTTTGAAAATCAGCGACTTTGAAAAGGTGCCTGCGCTACTTTGATGCAACTTTGATCCAGAGAGTGTAAAATTGGATCAAAGCTGCGTTCAAAGTCGCACTCTAAATCGCACAACTTAAGAGTCGCACTAGTGGAAATGTAGCTACTAGGCTAGAGTGCGGCTTTGGAGTGCGACTTTGAGTGCAGCTTTGATCCAACTTTACACTCTCTGGATCAAAGTCGCACCAAAGTAGTGCAGGCACCTTTTTCAAGGTAGCTGATTTTCAAAGTGGCATAGATGGGAACGGGTGCCAATGAAATCAATGGGCTGTGACTTGTCATGTGGCTTTATGTGTCCAAAGTCGCATGACAAGTCACACTAGTGGAAACGGAGCTTTAGTCTATGTTTGCACAAATGCGATTTAGAGCGCAACTCAGATCCAACTTTACACACTGGTTAAAAGTCTCATCAAAAGTTGCATCAAAGTAGTGCAGGTACCTTTTCAAAGTCGCATAGATGGGAACGGGTGCTATTAAAATTTAAGGGCTGTGACTTGTCATGCGACTTTGCTTGTCCAAAGTCGCATGACAAGTCGCACTAGTGGAAGCTGAGCTTTAGTCTGTTTACACTTTTGCAATTTAGAGTGCGACTTTGATTCAACTTTACACTCTCTGGATCAGTCGCATTAGCCTATGAGCTTTAGTCTAAGTTCGCATAAATGCGATTTAGAGTGCAACTCAGGTCCAACTTTACACTTTGGATCAAAGTCTCATCAAAAGTTAGCACAGATACCTTTTCAAAGTCACATAGATGGGAACGGGTGCCATTAAAATCAATGGGTTGTGACTTGTCATGCGACTTTGTGTGTCCAAAGTCACATGACAAGTCGCACTATTGGAAACTGAGCTTAAGTCTACGTTTCTGCTATTGTGATTTAGAGTGCGACTTTGATGCAACTTTGATCCAACTTTACTCTCCCTGGATCAAAGTCGCATCAAAAGTTGCATCAACGTAGTGCAGGTAACCTGTCAAGGTCGCTGATTTTCAAAGTCGCATAGATAGGAGCGGGTGCCATTGAAATCAATGAGCTGTCACTTGTTATGCAACTTTGTGTGTCCAAAGTCGCAGGACAAGTTACATTAGTGGAAACTGAGCTTTAGGCTACATTTCCACTATTGTGGTTACAAAGTTGCGCAACTTGTTTGCGGCTACTTCTGGGGACTTCAGTGCGTCTTCCTTCTATGAGGGACAAGTCGCACTGAAGTCGCCCAAAAGTAGTGCAAAAACCTTTTTTCAAGTCACTGCGACTCAAGTCGCAGCAGTTAGAACGGTCCTGATTGTATATAATGGGTTTTGATTTGTCATGCGACTTGACATGTGTCAAGTCGCACAACCAGTCGCACTAGTGGAAACGGAGCCTAAGTCTTCGTTTCCACTATTGCGATTTAGAGTGCGACTTTAATCTAACTTTGCAGTCTCTGGATCAAAGTCGCATCAAAAGTAGCTCAGGTACCTTTTCAAAAGTCGCATAGATGGGAACAGGTGCCATTGAAATCAATGGGCTGTGACTTGTCATGCGACTTTGTGTGTCCAAAGTCACATGACAAGTCGCACTAGTGCAACGGAGCTTTAGTCCACGTTTCTACTATTGTGATTTAGAGTGCGACTTTGATGCGACTTTAATCCAACTTTACACTCCCTGGATCAAAGTCACATCAAAAAGTTGCATCAAAGTAGTGCAGGTACTGTTTCGAGGTCGCTGATTTTCAAAGTCGCATAGATGGGAATGGGTGCCATTGATTAGTCACACTAGTGGAAATGTAGACTTATGCTGGCCATAAACTATTCTAACTCATTTTCGAAAAACGAACATTCGGCCGTGAGAGCAGACAATCATGCCATCATGTAATGACTGATAAGGCCCCTTTCACACTTGTGCGACCTTAAAGTTGCTAAATTTTTTTTGCTGCGATTCTACCGCAATTTTGACTGGACTTAAAGCAATGCCTATGTCTATGGACATCAAAACATATAAAAAATCGTCCCAGGGACTACTTTGAAGTCATTGTGTGGATATGAAAGGTACTCATTGGAAAGCATGGAGTGCGACTTGCGTCATGCAACTTTGTAGCCCCAAATCGCAGGACGAGTCGAACAAGTGTGAAAGGGGCCTAAAATGGAGAATCGGTATCTGTTCTGTCCCAGGATTTCGGGCACAGAGATATCATCAACTCTTTACCTCTCCGGCATCCAGCAAACACTGAAATGTCAGATTCGGCCGCATAACCCTTAGGGCCCTTTCACACTTGTGCCACATGTTCTGCGATTTGGGGCTGCAAAGTCGCATGACAAGTCGTAATTCATGATTTCCAATGAGTACCGTTCATATCTCTGCGACTTCAAGTTGAAACAACAACTTTAAGGCCCCTTTCACACTTGTGCGTCTTGGGACTGCAAAGTCACGTGACAAGTCGTGCTCCATGATTTCCAACGAGCACCGTTTATATCTGTGCGACTTCAAGTCGCAAGGACTTCAAAGTAGCCCCTGCACTACTTTGGCCCAATTTTAATGCATTTTGAGGTCCATAGGTATTGCTTCAAGTCCAGTCAAAATCGTGGCAAAAAAAATTGTGGTAAAATTGTGCGACTTTTAGGTCGCAAAAGTGTGAAAGGGGCCAAAAGTAGTCCCTGCTCTACTTTGGTCCAACTTTGGGTGGGTTTTGAGGTCCATAGACATTACTGCAAGTCCAGTCAAAATCGCATCAAAAAATTGCGGTAAAATCACGGCAAAATTGTGGTAAAGATGCGCAACTTTAGTTTCACACGAAAGTGTGAAAGGGGCCTAAAGAAGTCCCTGCATGACTTTTCTCCAACTTTGGTGGGCTTTGAGGTCCATAGACATAGGCATTGCTTTATGTCTAGGCTAAATTGCGGCAAAATCGCAAAAAAAATTGTAGTAAAATTGCGGCAAAATTGCACGACTTTTAGGTCGCAAAAGTTTGGAAGGGGCCTAAAGTAGTCCCTGCACATCTTTGCTCCAACTTTCATGCGTTTTGAGGTCCATAGATATAGGCATTGCTTCAAGTCCAGTCAGAATCGTGGCAAAATCGCATCAAAACTTTTGAAAAATTGTGGTAAAGATGTGCGACTTTTAGGTCGCATAAGTGTGAGGGGCCTAAAGAAGTCCCTGCACTACTTTGCTCCAACTTTGGTGGGTTTTGAGGTGCATAGATATAGGCATTACTGGAAGTCCAGTCAGAATTACGGTAAAATCGCATAAAAAAAAAACTGTAGTAAAATAGTGGAAAAATTGTGGTAAAAGTATGCGACTTTTAGGTCACATAAGTGTGAAAGGGGCCTAAAGAAGTCCCTGCTCTACTTCGGTCCAACTTTGATGGGTTTTGAGGTCCATAGACATAGGCATTGCTTCAAGTCCAGTCAGAATCGTGGCAAAATCGCATCAAAACTTTTGAAAAATTGCGGTAAAATTGTGGTAAAGATGTGCGACTTTTAGGTTGCATAAGTGTGAGGGGTCTAAAGAAGTCCCTGCACTACTTTGCTCCAACTTTCATGCGTTTTGAGGTCCATAGATATAGGCATTGCTTCAAGTCCAGTCAGAATCGTGGCAAAACTTTTGAAAAATTGCGGTAAAATTGTGGCAAAATTGTGGTAAAGATGCGCGACTTTTAGGTCGCATAAGTGTGAGGGGCCTAAAGAAGTCCCTGCACTACTTTGCTCCAACTGTGGTGAGTTTTGAGATCCATAGACATAGGCATTACTGCAAGTCCAGTCAGAATCATAGCAAAATTGCATCAAAAAATTTTGGTAAAATTGCGCGACTTTTAGGTCGCAAAAGTTTGGAAGGGGCCTAAAGTAGTCCCTGCACATCTTTGCTCCAACTTTCATGGGTTTTGAGGTCCATAGATATAGGCATTGCTTCAAGTCCAGTCAGAATCGTGGCAAAATCGCATCAAAACTTTTGAAAAATTGTGGTAAAGATGCGCGACTTTTAGGTCGCATAAGTGTGAGGGGCCTAAAGAAGTCCCTGCACTACTTTGCTCCAACTTTGGTGGGCTTTGAGGTCCATAGACATAGGCATTGCTTTATGTCTAGGCTAAATTGCGGCAAAATCGCATAAAAAAATTGTAGTAAAATTGCGGCAAAATTGTGGTAAAAGTATGCGACTTTTAGGTCACATAAGTGTGAAAGGGGCCTAAAGAAGTCCCTGCTCTACTTTGGTCCAACTTTGATGGGTTTTGAGGTCCATAGACATAGGCATTGCTTCAAGTCCAGTCAGAATCGTGGCAAAATCGCATCAAAACTTTTGAAAAATTGTGGTAAAGATGTGCGACTTTTAGGTTGCATAAGTGTAAGGGGTCTAAAGAAGTCCCTGCACTACTTTGCTCCAACTGTGGTGAGTTTTGAGATCCATAGACATAGGCATTACTGCAAGTCCAGTCAGAATCATAGCAAAATTGCATCAAAAAATTTTGGTAAAATTGCGCGACTTTTAGGTCACAAAAGTTTGGAAGGGGCCTAAAGTAGTCCCTGCACATCTTTGCTCCAACTTTCATGGGTTTTGAGGTCCATAGATATAGGCATTGCTTCAAGTCCAGTCAGAATCGTGGCAAAATCGCATCAAAACTTTTGAAAAATTGTGGTAAAGATGCGCGACTTTTAGGTCGCATAAGTGTGAGGGGCCTAAAGAAGTCCCTGCACTACTTTGCTCCAACTTTGGTGGGCTTTGAGGTCCATAGACATAGGCATTGCTTTATGTCTAGGCTAAATTGCGGCAAAATCGCATAAAAAAATTGTAGTAAAATTGCGGCAAAATTGTGGTAAAAGTATGCGACTTTTAGGTCACATAAGTGTGAAAGGGGCCTAAAGAAGTCCCTGCTCTACTTTGGTCCAACTTTGATGGGTTTTGAGGTCCATAGACATAGGCATTGCTTCAAGTCCAGTCAGAATCGTGGCAAAATCGCATCAAAACTTTTGAAAAATTGTGGTAAAGATGTGCGACTTTTAGGTTGCATAAGTGTAAGGGGTCTAAAGAAGTCCCTGCACTACTTTGCTCCAACTGTGGTGAGTTTTGAGATCCATAGACATAGGCATTACTGCAAGTCCAGTCAGAATCATAGCAAAATTGCATCAAAAAATTTTGGTAAAATTGCGCGACTTTTAGGTCACAAAAGTTTGGAAGGGGCCTAAAGTAGTCCCTGCACATCTTTGCTCCAACTTTCATGCGTTTTGAGGTCCATAGATATAGGCATTGCTTCAAGTCCAGTCAGAATCGTGGCAAAACTTTTGAAAAATTGCGGTAAAATTGTGGCAAAATTGTGGTAAAGATGCGCGACTTTTAGGTCGCATAAGTGTGAGGGGCCTAAAGAAGTCCCTGCACTACTTTGCTCCAACTGTGGTGAGTTTTGAGATCCATAGACATAGGGATTACTGCAAGTCCAGTCAGAATCATAGCAAAATTGCATCAAGAAATTTTGGTAAAATTGCGCGACTTTTAGGTCGCAAAAGTTTGGAAGGGGCCTAAAGTAGTCCCTGCACATCTTTGCTCCAACTTTCATGGGTTTTGAGGTCCATAGATATAGGCATTGCTTCAAGTCCAGTCAGAATCGTGGCAAAATCGCATCAAAACTTTTGAAAAATTGTGGTAAAGATGCGCGACTTTTAGGTCGCATAAGTGTGAGGGGCCTAAAGAAGTCCCTGCACTACTTTGCTCCAACTTTGGTGGGTTTTGAGGTCCATAGACATAGGCATTACTGCAAGTCCAGTCAGAATTACGGTAAAATCGCGCCAACAAGAGGGGGGGAAGCCCGGGCAGTAGGGGGAATCGGCACCGTACAGAGTGATTAGGGTGTGCGCAGGCACACCTCTGAAGAAGAAGAAGAAGGGACCCCCCCCCCCCTGGAAACGCGTCAGCCGTTTGGAAGGTCCTCTGGCATGCTGGACACTGTCCTGGTGATCTGGGTACTTTGGGGCCATGTGTGGATCGATATGCTCTTCACATGTTTGTGAGTAGAATTCCTCCTATTTCATTAGAATTTTTAACCTCAGCCCAACCTATTGCATCATTTCCATTTTGGTAATGCAGAAGATCGGCGCGCCCTCTTTTTGTCCCTTACACTTGGCACCCCCCCCCCCCCCTGTGCACGCCTATGAGTGTTACTGCGATAGTGTGGCGGGAAATCTAGTGCTAACTGACACTTGGCTTTGAGAGACACTAACTGACACTGATGTCGCTAGTGGCCCTAATACATTGATCAGTGATAGTACTATACACTGTAATAATGACACTGGCTGGGTGACGGGAGTGGTCAGGAGGGCAATCAAGGGGTTAACGGTGTGCCTAACACAAGAGTATACAAGTGTATGTGTGCTGCCTCTAACCCTGGTTCACACCAGTGCGATTCCTCATGTGTTTTGACAGTTTCAAAATCGCATGACGAGTCGCACCCCCATTGCCGGCAATGGAACCGTTCAAATTGTTGCAACTTGAGACGCAGCGACATTAAAAAAAGGTTCCTGCACTACTTTTTTTTTTTTTTCTCCAGTTTCATTGCGACTTGCATTGACTTCTGTTAACCACTTCTGGACCGGAAGGATTTGACCCCCTTAATGACCAGGCCATTTTTTGCGATTCGGCACTGCGTGACTTTAATGGACAATTGCCTGGTCGTGCGACGCTGCACCCAAATTGACGTCCTTTTTTTTCCCCACAAACAGAGATTTCTTTTGGTGGTATTTGATCACCTGTGCGATTTTTATTTTTTGCACTATAAACAAAAAACGAGCGACAATTCTGAAAAAAAAAAACTATATTTTTCACATTCTGCTATATAACATTCCCAAAAAAAAAAAAATTAAAAAATCAAATGTTTCCATCGTTTTTGGCCAATTTGTTTTCTGCTTCATATTTTTTGGTAAAAAAGAAATCGCAATAAGCGTATTTTGATTGTTTTGGGCAAAAAGTTATTACATCTACAAACTACAGGAAAGATTTATGTCATTTCTATTTATTTTTTACTAGTAATGGTGGTGATCTGCAATTTTTAGCGGGACTGCGACATTGCGGCGGACAGATCGGACCCCTAACTGACATTTTTTACATTTTTGGGGGGGGACCGGTGACATTACTGCAGTAATCAGTGCTATAAATATGCACTGTCACTGTAATGATGACACTGGCAGGGAAGGGGTTAACCTAGAGGTGATCAAGGGGTTAAATGTGAGCCTAGGGGGTGTTTTCTAACTGTATAGGGGGTGGTGGGCTTGTGATCATAGAGACCTGTGATCCTATATATATAAGCAATCGCGGGTGGCCGGCGGCAATCGGAGCCGCCAGCCCCATGTGTCGGATTCCCCCATGCCGAGTGGATGCGGTGGCGCGCTCGCCCCCCTAGCAGCAGGCGCGCGACCGATGTAGGGCTACGTCGGTTTGTGCCGGCGGCGGTACCGCGAGTAGGTCGCGGGGTCCGTAGGGCGGCAATTTGGTCACCCAGAGACTAACTGAGGGTAGCGGTGGGTAGCCCACACAGTGTACCATCCATGGGTGCAGAAATCTCCTTGGCACCGGGCACAGCTACACGGATGGCACTGGATTGAGTGGTAGACATGGCGGAGCTCTGGGACTACACATCCAGCCGGCTCACGTCCGGACACGCCCCCCTTTATTAAAGATTTGTCTGCGAGCCAGATGCAGCCATCAAAAGAGCCACGTCTGGCTCGCGAGCCATAGGTTCCCTACCCCTGCTCTATGGGGAGAATATGGGAGGAGTCTGAAAGGTCCCTTCAAAAGAAGGGGGTCCTCAGATATCTACGGTCCCCCCATGTGAATAAATAAGGGGTATATAGTACCTACGGTTACTCAATTAGACAAAAAAAAAAAATAGAATGTAAATAAAGACATGTAGCCCTGACCCTTTGGCTGGTCCCATTAGAGCAGGGGTGTCAGACTCAAGTTCATTGCGGGCCGCATCAGCGTTATGGTTGTCTTTAAAGGGCAGGTTGTATCTGTAAGACTATATACATTCATGCAGGACTCTTTTTTTTTTTTCTCAGAGAATAGGTGCAGAAACTCAACCAACCCCCGTGCCGAACCGCATTGATCAGTGGGTGTGGCCAAATTGCACAGTGGTACGATTTCAACGGGGCAATAAATACCAGGAGTGCGTTATGTATTGAGTAAAGGCTTCAGGGGTGCGCTGTGTACAGAGTGCAGGGTTGAGGAGTGTGCTACATACAGAGTGCAGAGTTCAGGGGTGCGCTGTGTACAGAGTGCAGAGTTCAGGGGTGCGCTGTGTACAGAGTGCAGGGTTGAGGAGTGCGCTACATACAGAGTGCAGAGTTCAGGGGTGCGCTGTGTACAGAGTGCAGGGTTGAGGAGTGCACTGTGTACAGAGTGCAGAGTTCAGGGGTGCGCTGTGTACAGAGTGCAGGGTTGAGGAGTGCACTGTGTACAGAGTGCAGAGTTCAGGGGTGCGCTGTGTACAGAGTGCAGGGTTGAGTAGTGCGCTACATACAGAATGCAGGGCTTAAGGGTGTGCTGTGCACAGTGTGCACGGCTCATCTCTTTCTCACTGACTGTCCACATTTCACTTCCACCTCTCTGTATTGAGTGAAGGCTTCAGGGGTGCGCTGTGCACAGAGAGCAGGGTTGAGGAGTGCGCTACATACAGAGTGCAGCGTTCAGGGGTGCGCTGTGTACAGAGTGCAGAGTTCAGGGGTGCGCTGTGTACAGAGTGCAGAGTTCAGGGGTGCGCTGTGTACAGAGTGCAGAGTTCAGGAGTGCGCTGTGTACAGAGTGCAGAGTTCAGGAGTGCGCTGTGTACAGAGTGCAGAGTTCAGGGGTGCGCTGTGTACAGAGTGCAGAGTTCAGGAGTGCGCTGTGTACAGAGTGCAGAGTTCAGGGGTGCGCTGTGTACAGAGTGCAGAGTTCAGGGGTGCGCTGTGTACAGAGTGCAGAGTTCAGGGGTGCGCTGTGTACAGAGTGCAGGGTTGAGTAGTGCGCTACATACAGAATGCAGGGCTTAAGGGTGTGCTGTGCTCAATGTGCACGGCTCATCTCTTTCTCACTGACTGTCCACATTTCACTTCCACCTTTCCCACTGGGTTTGAGGGGCACATGAAATGGCTTGGCGGGCCGAATAAAGCCCGTGGGCCTTGTGTTTGACACACGTGCACTAGAGTGTAGAACAATAGCAAGAGGACGCCCTTTTATCTTCTACTAATACATCTTAGAAAAGTCCTTTAGCAATGGCTCTGGGATTGGGCAGCACTGGGACACCAACAGCAGTGTACCAGGTCAGGTGAACCTCAGTCTTTGTGCAACGGGAGGTTAACAACAGCAGCATTCTACCCTGCTTTCACAAGTCCCTGGGAACACGGATGTCTCCCTCAAAGTCAGGCAGGCAGTTTCTTAGTGGACTCGCCAGACTGGATCCTAGGTGAAATCCCCCTTCCTTAGCTTGAACATCCTCAAAGAGTAGGGGCCTCCAGCCTTAAGGTAGCTGGGGCCTTGATTAGCTCTTGATAGAAGTGCTGGGTTGCCTGGGAGGGCGGCAGCCCTCTAGGCTGGGTGCTTCTCCTATTGGACAAGACAGTTGACTAATTTAGCCACAGGCTATTTATGTTCACCTCAGCCACCTTCTGAGCATGCCTCCATGGGGATTGGCTTGGACCTCATAAATATTCAAACTGCTCACTTAGCTTTGCTCAAACTCCGATGTTCTGAAGCTTTCCAGAAAGCAGGGAGAAGCAAACAAGTGTGCAGCCTGTGGGACCCTGATCAGCCCAAAGCAATCAGCAACTGATTACAGAGTGAGCGGGGATCAGTGGAGAGATTCTGTTTAGCGCATGCGCCCACGTGAAAGGGGCCTTATGGAATTTTTTATGTCACATGATATTTGCGCAGTGTTGTTTTTAAACGCAATTTTTATGGGTGAAAAAATACCCTCAAAAGAAATTGAATAAACAAAAACACAATATAATACCCAATCGTTTGGTAAAATATAAAAGATGATGTTACGCCAAAAAAGTAGATGCAAAACTCATTGCGCTCACATGTAAGAATTTTTGTTCTTGCTTTGATATTCATTTCTGTCTATGGGAATGTTTGACCATTCTTCCAGAAACGCATTTGTGAGGTCAGGCACTGATGTTGGATGAGAAGACCTGGCTCACAGTCTCCACTCTAATTCATCCCAAAGGTGTTCTATCGGGCTGAGGTCAGGATTCTGTGCAGGCCAATCAAGTTCCTCCACCCCAAACTCGCTCATCCATGTCTGTATGGACCTTGCAGGGGCAATAGGTTGATGGGGTTTGCAATTTTTTATGTTACACGGAATTTGTGCAGAGGTTTTTCAATCCAAAGGTGTTCTATCAGGTTGAGGTCAGGCCAGTCAAGTTCCTCCACCCCAGACTCGCTCATCCATGTCTCTATGGACCTTGCTTTGTGCACTGTTGCGCAGTCATGTTGGAACAGGAAGGGACCATCCCCAAACTGTTGGGAGCAAAATGTCTTGGTATGCTGACGCCTTAAGAGTTCCCTTCACTGGAACTAAGGGGCCAAGCCCAACCCCTGAAAAACAACCCCACACCATAATCCCCCCTCCACCAAATGATTTGGACCAGTGCACAAAGCAAGGTCCATAAATACATGGATGAGTGAGTTTTGGGGGTAGAGGAACTTGACTGGCCTGCACAGAGTCCTGACCTCAACCCGATAGAACACCTTTGGGATGAATTAGAGTGGAGACTGCGAGCCAGGCCTTCTCATCCAACATCAGTGCCTTACCTCACAAATGCGCTTCTGGAAGAATGGTCAAATATTCCCATAGACACACTCCTAAACCTTGTGGACAGCCTTCCCAGAAGAGTTGAAGCTGTTATAGCTGCAAAGGGTGGGCCAACTCAATATTGAACCCTACGGACTAAGACTGGGATGCCGCTAAAGTTCATGTGCGTGTAAAGCAGGAAAAGTCCCCTTGAAGTCAAGGATGTTGATCCCAGGCTTCACGCCAACTACAGGAGATGCTTCAGACTAAGCAGCCTGCATCTGATTGGAAAAATCTTCAACTCGAAACAACAAAATTAAAAAAAAAAAAAAAAAAAAAAGGGGGGGGGGCGCCAAAGCCTCATGATTACCTCAAAACAATTTATTCATTAAAAAAATAAAGCCTGAGGTTCACTTGGGTCAACAAGCCAAACACAGCCGTTCGTTTAGGGAACCATAAGAAGGAGAACATCACTGCTAAACTCAAACTTCATCCCAAGTAACCATTGAGAATAAGCTCCTGGGGGCAGCCATATTATTGTAGCTCATATATGAGGACATGTAGAGCAGGGATCTGCAAACTATGGCCGTCCAGCTGTTGCAGAACTTCAAGTCCCATGAGGCATTGTAAAACTCTGACATTCACAGACATGACTAGGCATGATGGGAATTGTAGTTCCTGAACAACTGGAGGGCCGTAGTTTGAAGACCCCTGGCTTAGAGATTCATCCTGCTTTCAGTTGACGGCAATTTTTGGTGGGTATTACTAAAGGTCCCCAGGTTTGAGCATCATTTTTTGCCATACGTTGAGTTCCCTTAGGTCTGCTGGACTACAACAAAATGGCCGAGAAGACTCAATCACAGAGGAGCCTCCCTTTTACCCATGATGCTGAGCATTGGGGGGGATGGTTGCTATTGTTTCAGGAAGTGAATGGAACAGAGTTGGGAGCGATGGAGGCAAACTACACGGAGAGGATATTACAGCTCACCCTGGAGATCATCTACCTGCTGACCGGGGAGGTGAGGAGGATTCTGGGAGCACCGCCAACACTTTGGTTTCATTTATTTGATTGATACCGGCTCGAAAAAATAACTTTCCTCTAGTTTTACGGATGTAGTTTTTGTTTATAAAATTTTTGTAACATTTTTTTAACTGACAAAAAACAGAAACACGTTTCTAGAAACCTAGTTGAAACCTAGTTGTACTCAACACCGGACAATGATGTTTATTTTATATTTTACAAATTATTTCATTTTTTATTTTCACATTTTTAAGTTACAAAAAAAGTTTTACAAAATTTGTGTTGCCAACGGCTGGAGAATTACAAAGATTTTTTGTTTCTAAACATTTTTTTTTTTTTTTTGTTAAATCATTATGGGTATCCATGGTTTGTTTTTTCTTGATTTATTTTCCTGAATCAATCCATCACCTTCCAGGCTGCACACACACACATAATACAATCTGATTGTACAGTCTCCTTTGGATCCACCACTAAGAGCCCGTTCACACTGGGGCGACCTGGTCGCCTCACAGGTCGCCTTCCATAGGGAAGCTATGGACCCGTTCTAATAGGAGCAACACAAGTCGCTCCGACTTAGAAAAAGGGTCCGGAGCTTCTTTGGGGCGACCTGGAGCGACCGTCATAGACTTCAATGTTATGAAGTCCGTGCCAGCCGCTCCGAGGTCGCGGCGCGCTGCTCGCGCCGCGACCTTTGGAGGTCGCCCCGGGAAGTCGGATCGCCCCAGTGTGAACAGGGCCTAATGGGTTGGGTTGTTTGGGTTTACCCTCATAATGCATAAGGGTGGTGAGGTGGTGGGGAGAAGGAGATTGTTCAGCGATGGCTGATATATAAAAATTTGTCAATATATATATTATATTTATTTATATTCTTGTTAGGTCCACATTTTTACCAGAATGCATTTTATTTATTTTATTTTTTTTTTTTTACCAGAATGCTGATATCATATAAATATATATATATATATATATTAGACTAATTTTTATATATTCATATTCTTGTTAGGTCCACATTTTTACCAGAATGCATTTTATTTTTTATCACTAGTATTTCTAGTATTTTTTTTATTTTTTTCATTTATTCAGCAATTGTACAATCAGATTGTACAGTGTATGGCTCATATACTTTTTTTTTAATATATTTCACTAATTTATTATATTTTTATTAGATCCACATTTTAACCAAAATTTATTATTTTAATATTATTATAACAATCATTTTTTTTTTTTTTTTATTGTTTAGGAATTGTACAATCAGATTGCATAGGTGATACACATATATCAGTTTTGGGATATATTGCACTCTTTATTTTATATACAGTATATTTATTTTCATTAGGTCCACATTTTAAACAAAATGCATTTTGTAATCTTATAATTTTCACTAGTATTATTGTTTTTTTTCTAATTGCTCAGTAATTGTACAATCAGATTGTGCAGTGTATGGCTCATATTCGTATTTTTATATATTTTACACAATTAAAAAAAAATATATATATACTTTTTAGGTCCACATTTTAAACAGAATGTATTATTTTAATATTTTTGTTTGTATTATTAATATTTTCACTAGTATTATTGTTTTTTAATTGTTCAGCGATTGTACAATCAGATCGTACAGTGTATGGCACATATAATTTTTTTGGAATATATGTTGCATATTTTTATATATTCTTATTAGGTCCACATTTTAACCAGAATGTATTTTATTAATAATTATCATAAAAAAAATTATTATTATTTTTTTTGTTTTTTGTTTAGCAATTGTACAATCAGATTGCATAATGTATCATTTTAGGCTATACACATCAGTTTTAGGATATATTGTACTCATTATTATTATTATTATATATATATATATTCTCATTAGATCCACATTTTAAACAGAATGCATTTTTAATATTAATATTTGTATTAATAGTATTATTATTATATATTTTTTATTATTGTTTAGCAATTGCACAGTCAGATTGTATAATGTATGGCTTAAGCTATGCATATATCAATTTTGGAATATATTTTACACATTTTTTTTATATATTCTCATTAGGTCCATATATTAACCAGAATAGTAATTATTATTATTATTATTATTATTATTATTATTATTTTAGTTTTTTTATTTATTGAGTTATTTATTTATTTTTTACCCAGTTGATGAACTGAAATGATACAGTTCAGATTTTGCAGTGTATGGCTCGTATAATTTTTTTTTTTTTGGATATACTGCGGGCCGTTCTGTCACCAGCTGTGTCCACCAGACACAGCCGATGACTAATCACTGTACCGGCCCCGCTGCCGGTACCATGTGACCGCTGTAACCCAATCACAGTAGGTCACAACCCAGTTGTTTAGGCCATCCATGGTGTACAATTCTTTTGCTAGCTGTGATTGGTCACAGTGATCACATGGTACAGACTGGGCCATTCGCAACAAATCAAACTGAATCGATTTCATTCAGTAAAATGCTTGCTTATAACAATGAAATTCATTGCTATATGCAAACGTGTAAAAAAAAAAAATAAATAAAAAAATTGATCATTGAGTAGTACAATGTTACTATTGTAACAATATATTGCTCTGGTCACAGTGTGTTAAAAAAAATAAAAAAAATAAGAAAAATAAAGAACAAAAAAAATATATATATATAATAAAAAAAATTGAAGAAAAATATATTTTTGTTCCGTACGGTCACCAGTCAGTGTCCTTGATCACCACCACACCAGTTATATGTACAGTAGCGTAGACGTTGATACAAGGCAGGATGGATCCATGCTTTCATGTTGTTTACGCCAAATTTCTGACCCTACCATCTGAATGTCGCAGCTGAAATCCAGACTCATCAGACCAGGCAACGTTTTCCCAATCTTCTAGTGTCCAACTTTGGTGATCCTGTGCGAATTGTAGCCTCCGTTTCCTGTTAGCTGACAGGAGTGGCACCCGGTGTGGCCTTCTGCTGCTGTAGCCCTATGTGGTTCTATGTGTTGTGCGGTCAGAGATGGTATTCTGCATACCTTGGATGTAACGAGTGGTTATTTGAGTTACTGTTGCCTTTCTATCTTCTGGAACCAGTCTGTCCATTCTCCTCTGACATCAACAAGGCATTTTCCTCCACACAACTGCCGCTCACTGGATATTTTCTCTTTTTCCCACCATTCTCTGTAAACCCGAGAGATGGTTGTGTGTGAAAATCTTAGTAGATCAGCAGTTTTTTAAATACTCAGACCAGCCCATCCGGCACCAACAACCATGCCACGTCCAAAGTCACTTAAAGTGATTGTAAAGTCTCGTTTTGCTTCCTATAAAAATAACAAACCTGCTCTGTGCAGTTGGTTTTGCACAGAACAGCCTGGATCCTCCCCCTTCTCAGGTCCCTCTTCTGTGATCCTGGCCCCTCCTGTTGAGTGTCCCCACAGCAAGGAGCTTGCTATGGAGGCACCCAAGCCGAGTCCCAGCTCCCTGTGTCCAATCAGACCTGGCACCCTGACCCGGCCCCATCCCCTCTCTCCCCTGATTGGCTAGCTGACATTGATTGACAGCAGCGTGAGCCAATGGTGCCGCTGCTGTGTCTCAGCCAATCAGGAGGGAGAATCTCAAATGCTGAGACACTCCTGGACAGAGAGGGACCTCAGGTAAGTATTAGGGGGGCTGCTGCACCCAGAAGGCTTTTTATCTTAATGCATTAAGATAAAAAACCTTCTGACTTTACAATCCCTTTAAATCCCCTTTCTTCCCCATTTTGATGCTCGATTTGAACTTAAGCAAGTCATCTTCACCACTTCTAGATGCATTCTATATTCCAGAAGTGCATTGAGTTGTTGCCATGTGTTTGCCTGATTAGCAATTTGTGTTACCAAGCAATTAATCAGGTTTTCCCTTATAAACCAGCCAGTAAAATATATATTTACTTCCAGTGGTGGCTGGTGCATTGGGGGGCGCTGAAGCACGTGATTAGAGCCAGAGGCTCTAATAGGCTTCAGAAAAGGGTAGGCTCTGCGCTCCAAGCTCAACCATTTGTGTGACAATAGCGAATGAATATTCGCTATTGTCACACGGATCCCCCTCCTGGCCAATCAGGAAGCGGGTCCGAGACCCATTTCCCGATTGGCCAAAAGGCGAAACCATGCCATTGGCCATGGAGGAGGGAGGACTCGAGGAGACGCGGGGGACTGAGGAGAAGCCGCCGCTGCATGACTCTGGTCTTACGAACTGCATGACTCTGATCTTACGAAGGTACGAAGGGCTCTGTGTATGGTCTCTTGCAGGTGGCAATGCTAGGGTGTGCGGGCAGGCGTGGTCCGGGAAGGGGGGGGTGGGTATGGTGTGGTCCAGTCCGTCTGCCGCCCCTCCAGGCCCATGAAGCACCAGCCGCCACTGGTTACTTCTGAAAGAGAGATCCTGTTGTTCAGATCCCAGCATGAAATCCCAACTTCTGTTGTTGGGGAATGTATATAGTGATTGCTCTTCTCTCTCCACAGGATAATATAGTTGCGAAGAAGACATCGGGAGATGGACAGAACTCCATTATAGTTCCTCTACATTCCTTACTGGTTCCAGAGATAAACAATGATCAGAAGATTCTAGAAGTCACCAAGAAGATCACTGACCTTCTGGAAGGAGAGGTGAGCGTTGCTGGGAATTCTGGGAGATTATCCAGTAACAGACAAGGGATGTGTCTGGATGGTGACTGTATCATTGTGTGTGTCAGGTTCCTATAAGGTGTTAGGGTTTCTCCATGGGAGAACAAAGGCATTTTCCCCCAATCATCTTCCAGGACAGCACATGAGGAAGGCTCCACCTACCTAAAACATGACCATAGTCGCCTAGTCCCCTTGGCATTTTTGATTCCTCGGGCCTAACAGGGACATTTATTGCTTATTTTTCTTGAGGCCTTGGTGGTAGTGACAGGGGTCTCCCAGTATATGATCTTCCATGATTTTAGGGACCTTGGACCTGGAGGAGGGCATATCTGGACTTTTCTTGTCTCACCAGTCTTATTTGAGCACCTTTGGCACTTTGTCTTAACCACTTGTCGACCACCGCAAGTACATATACTGCGGCGGTCAGCCCCGGCCAGGCAAAGTGACGTACCGGTACGTCACTAGCCTGTCACCGGCTTGTGAGCCAATAGCGGGCGAGCGCGCGCCCTCCCCGGCTCGTTCCCTAACAGGTCAGTGCGTGTGACCAGATTGCCCCGCTGTCCTGTTGGGACTAAACCTTGCAGGCTGTCCTGTTGGGACTAAACCTTGTAGAATAGGTTCCGAAAGCAGTAACCCCCACCATAAAAGGTTATTTCTAGCCTGTCCTCTCATGTGCTGTCTATGGAAGATTATTGTGGAAAACATAATTCGTTATATGGTAACTGAATTTCCAGGAATCCTCCAGGACAGCAGGGATTACCACCCATATTCTGAGTTGTATAGTGTTATGTTTTCCCATTAGTTGCCTGGTGGATCCTCCTTCTCATGTCCTGAAGGATTCCTGGAAATTGAGTTACCAGGTAACTAACTCTATTTTTTACCATTTTTTTTTTATTCATTTATATTTAGAGTGGAAAGTGGAGTGAAGTTGATGTTAGTATCAAAGAAGAGATAAAAGAAAGAGAGGAAGAGCATAGTGTGATGAAGCAGCAGGACAATTTAGGACACAGCGATCTCTACAAGGATGTCATAATGGAGGACCAGCCACACATCACATCACCGGGTAAGAGGAGACTTTATTGTAAAGGAGAGAGCAGTACGGAGGATCCACCTAGATCCCCCATCATCTGATAAACACATAGAAACAATGTATTCAGTCAGTGTGTGTGTTTCCTACAGATGGATCCAGTAATGGGAACCCACCAGAGAGATGTCCCCGTCCTCTGTATTCCCGGGATTCCACACAGGAAGGTCACACCATCCCTCACCATCATCAGGTAAATGGGACTGAGGATGTCCAACTCAAACTTTGCTGTAAACTGCATTACTGGAATGGTAAATGGGATTTGCTCTACAAGGAAAAACAAGGATGCTAGAACGTCAACTGATACAATTTGACAACTAAAGAACTTACAAAAAAGTGCAGCGCTAATAAAAAAAATAAGATAACCACCACTGAAAGTATATAACTAACTCCATAAAATTAAAGGAGTTTTAAAGTCGGAAGGTTTTTTATCTTAATGCATTTTATGTATTAAGATAAAAAACCTACTGGGTGTAGCAGCCTCCCCAGCACCCCCTAATACTTACCTGAACCCCATCTCTGTCCAGCGATGCCCACGAGTCCCTTTGCCATCCGGGATTCTACCTCCTGATTGGCTGAGACACAGCCACGGTGCCATTGGCTCCTGCGGCTGTCAATCAAAGTCAGTCAGCCAAGCAGGAGAGAGGGGGAGTGAGGCAGAACGGCAGCCCTGTGTCTGAATGGACAGACGGAGCTGCAGGTGGGCTCAGGTGCCCCCATAGCAAGCTGCTTGCTGTGGGGGCACTCAACAGGAGGGAGGGGCCAGGAGCGATGGCGAGGAACCTGAGAAGAGGAGGATGCGGGCTGCTCTGTGCAAAACCACTGCACAGAGGAGGTAAATATAACGTGTTTTTTTTTTTTGTTTTTAAACAAGACTTTACAATCACTTTAAATATATATTTTTGCAAAGTCACAAAATTATAAAAGGGGAGTGTCTTCATCCAAGGAATGTAGTTCTTTCTCTTTCATGTAACCACCTCAGTGTGCTGCCACCACCACATGCTCTGCTAAACACACTTACCAGAGTGTGTTGACTCTCTAAGTTAGAGAAGTCAAAATGCGCCTGTATATGTAGAAGCCCACAAAGGGTTTTCCATGCCCCGGAAGACGTCTGATGCGACGAAACGCGTAGGGAAAAGCCAACGTCATTGCGCATCTCAATACCCGGAAGCGGCGCACCTGAACCCTGGGACTGGCTGTATTACATTATAATTACTTATACTTTTTCCTTGTGAGTATATGGTATATTTGAATGCATTTTCAGTTAGCAGTTTTACGCTATGTGGTTCCTTTGGTTCTTTCCCTGTAATACAGTGGGGCTTTAGAATTTGGATTATGATCATTGCTGATTGACAATAGGAGAGTCATGCTATCCTGTGTGGGATTCTATATATAGAGTCCCATTTTGACTTCTTTAACTTATCTTCTAGATTGTAAACTCTAACGAGCAGGGCCCTCTAATTCCTCCTGTATTGAATTGTATTGTAACTGTGTTGTCTTCCCTCATATTGTAAAGTGCTGCGCAAACTGTTGGCGCTATATAAATCCTGTATAATAATAATAGAGAGTCAACATATTCTGGTAAGTGTGTTTGGCAGAGCACGTGGTGGAGCTCAATTGAAAGAGAAAGAACTACATTCCTTGGATGAAGGCACTCTTCTTTTATATTTTAGGACTTTGCAATTATATATTTGATTTTCTGGACTCGCTTATGTACTTTTGGTGATGGTTATCTTATTTTGTTTTATTAGCGCTGCACTTTTTTGTAAATTTTAAACTGTATTAAATGATATTCTTCTATGTAGTCCCAGGATAATAGTTCTCACAATAATTTTGTGATTTTTAGGGGGTAGGAATAATTGATATCAAAACTGAGGTTAAAGAAGAAGAGACGCATGTGAGACAAAATCAGCTGCCTGTAAACGAAGTTGAAATGAAGGTAACAGCTACCAAGGAGCAATCTTCTCTCGGTGTCAACACAGGTAAGTATTATATACAAAAATTGTAGCATGTTACGCTTTTATTTTATATTCTTTCTTTAACATTTCAGTTTATCTCCATCAGGTTCAGGTATGCAGATTGAGCAAAATTTATAAGAAATTGGCAGTGACACAATTTTTAAGGAAGGGTGTGCTATGCTTTAAAAGTATTAAATTGGCTTTTTATTATATGATGGAAAAATATTCAGTGTATCTAATGCCTCGTTTCCACTGAGCGGATCGGTTCGGGTCGGTACGGTACGCTAATTTGAGTGTTTCCATTATGAAAGTGGCCCATACAACTAAACCAAACCGCACCATTCCTGGTCCTGCTTCAGATGTAGAGCCATAGGAAATGGTACGGTACGGTTAGGGCGGAGCTACTTGCGTCACACGATAGAGTCCACTGATTGGCGGACAGGAAACCATCAATGCTCACGTCAAATGAAAGAGCAAAACAAACACCTCATTTGGTGTAAACCCCACATGGTCCCTGGTGGCCCGACTTGCAGTGGAAACGCTCACCTGAATAGACCGGACCATTCTAACCCTTCCAAACTGTACCGACCCGAACCGTTCCGCTCAGTGGAAACGAGGCAATATATCACTCCTCATTCAAAGGGGATACTGTACACCATATGAAAGGTCCATCTCCATTCCCCAATATACCATCATGTTCCCAACAATTGAGGATGAGATATTGCACTCCATATGAAAGGTCTATCTCCATTCCCAATCTAACATCATGTTCCCAACAAATGAGGTGGAGATACTGTACACCATATGAAAGGTCCATCACCATTACGCAATGTACCATCATGTTCCCAACAATTGAGGATGAGATATTGCACTCCATATGAAAGGTCCATCTCCATTCCCAATCTAACGTCATGTTCCCAACAAAGGAGGAGGAGATACTGTACACCATATGAAAGGTCCATCTCCATTCCTCAATATAACGTCATGTTCCCAACAAAGGAGGAGGAGATACTGTACACCATATGAAAGGTCCATCTCCGTTCCGCAATATAATGTCACGTTCCCAACAAAGGAGGAGGAGATACTGTACACCATATGAAAGGTCCATCTCCATTCCTCAATATAACGTCATGTTCCCAACAAATGAGGAGGAGATACTGTACACCATATGAAAGGTCCATCTCCATTCCTCAATATAACATCATGTTCCCAACAAATGAGGAGGAGATACTGTACACCGTATGAAAGGTCCATCTCCATTCCTCAATATAACGTCATGTTCCCAACAAATGAGGAGGAGATACTGTACACCGTATGAAAGGTCCATCTCCATTCCTCAATATAATGTCATGTTCCCAACAAATGAGGTGGAGAATATCCATCTGTCCATCAACATATCAATGTCATGAGTGTATGTACACCTTCACCCAGTGTACTATATTTGCTTTGGTAGTATTGTACACATTATCTGACTTCTATCCTGGAATTGTTATCACTGTACCTAATACCAAGATCTGGGGAACAGCAGACTAGACTAACATACAGGACTCCTAACTGCAAAACATGAGCAATGCACATGCTATTATTTTTTTATAATACAAATATCATTCCAACAGGTGGACCCATTAGCTGGAATATCTCAGAGGGACGTCTTATTTTATCTGCACATTATAACAAAGATGATAATGGCGTGGCACACCATTCCCCAGGAGTAAGCATTGTTACCCAAAATCTTCAGCTCCAACCTAACCATATGGTAAGATCAACGGATCCGTTTAATGCTGAGGAGTCCAAAAATAAATTATGTACTGCTCTTCCAAATGTCCAGCCAAGCTTTCACTTTGCAGAGAAATCACCAGATCTTTATGAAAAAGAATTCCTGGCTGTAACCCAGAGCATCAGTGAAAAACGTTATGCGTGTTCTGAGTGTGAAATGTGCTTCACAAAGAAATTCCAAGTCGTTCAACACCAGAAAATCCACACCGGGGAAAAGCCCTACCCGTGCTCTGAATGTGAAAAGTCTTTCACGGAGAAATCCAGACTCAAAAGACATCAGAGAATGCACACCGGTGAGAAGCCCTTTTTCTGTGATGAGTGTGGAAAGCACTTCTCTGATAAAGGGTACCGTGACAGGCACATGAGAAGTCACTCTGCTGTTTCCCAACCAGAGAAAAACGATCCACCCGAGATTATGAAACAGCCGAGGCCACCGAAAAAAAAAATGTGGTGGAGTGTCAAGCGCTTTTCCTGCGATAAGTGTGGAAAGTGTTTCTCAGATAAAGGGAACTATGATATGCACATGAGAACTCACGCTGCTGAGAATCCAGCTTCCTCTCAAGAAAATGAAGGTTCATCGGAGAATACGAACCAAATGTGGCCACTAAAAAACAAATGGTGGAGTGTCGTGGGCTGAATTGTCCTTTTAAACTATCGTTCAATAAAGACGAGTAAGTCTGCAAGGTCAGCCAACCCATATGGGAATACTTTAGTTAGACCTTAGTGAGAGGCTTGAGATGATTGGTACTGGATGTCTCGTCACTGACTCACTACATTTCTATTATAACGTATGCACAAGATTAGGAAGAATCTGTATGGTTCCAGAATATTTCATAGGTTCATAGTTGGTAAGGTTGAATATAGACTCCAATCCATCTAGTTCAATGTGTGTGTCTCAATCGCTTTCCATATCCATATATATATTATGTTCAATAAGGTGCCCAACTAAAAGTTTTTTGAAATTAGTGACACTTCCTGTTGAACCCACCAATTGTGAAAGGGAGTTCCACATCCTTAAAGCTCTAACAGTAAAAAAGAAAACTCCTAAACCATTTAAAGTTAATCTGCCTCTCGTCCTGCTTCATTGAGTGGCCACGTGTCTTCTTGATTGACCTGAGACTGAATAGTTTCCTCCCATTGTTGGAATCACTATTAGAATATTTGTATATCACTATCAAATCCTCTTTTAAAGGAGTTGTAAAGTCAGAAGGTTTTTTATCCTAATGCATTCTTTGCATTAAGATAAAAAGCCTTCTGCGAGCAGCAGCTTCCCCAGCACCCCCTATTACCTCAGGTCCATCTCTGTCCAGCGATGTCCACAAGCCCCTCGGTCGTCTGGGGCTCTCTCTCCTGGTTGGCTTGGCATTGGCTCCCACGGCTGTCGATCAAAGTTGGTTAGCCAATTAGGAGAGTGAGGGGGCGGAGCCGAATGGCAGCTCCATGTCTGAATGGACACACGGAGCTTCAGCTTGGCTCCGGTGCCCCCACAGCAAGCTGCTTGCTGTGGGGGCACTTGATAGGAGGGAGGGGTTAGTAGCAGCGAAGAGGGACCCAAGAAGAGGAAGATCTGGGCTGCTCCATGCAAAACCAACTGCAGAGAGGAGGTAAGTATAAAATGTTTGTTATTTTAAAAAAAATTGTTTATAGGCAATATAGGTTTAAAAAAAGATGGATTTCCCCCCTATTATCCTGCAGGGCAGCAACCTGAGAGATGATTGGTTCCTCCTTCTACAGGTCCACCAAGATTATCTTCGTATGGAATTTTCTTGCCTCATCTTATGAGAACTGTATCTATCGAATGAGAAGGTAGACTTTGGAGAAGTGAATTTCCTCTCTAGCAATTTAGAGGAACAACCAAATCCGGTTCTCAACAGTAGAATCTGGTTTTATTAAATTATAAAGCAATGTGTAGCCTGTAACTTCCAGGGAGGAAAATTGCCCAGGAACACACTGCACCCCCTACCCACCACCAAAGTCATACTGCTGCCCAGCTCGCCAAACAACTGCAGGTCTAAACTTAGGTGCATCTGGTTTGTGCTGGAGACCGCGCTCCACTGACTGGATCAGTCGATGGTCAGAGGTGGGTGATTGTGTGGGCAAAGAAGAAGAGGTCTCTTCCAGTAGGTTGTGCCCAAAGGTGGATAGTGGATCCTCTTGGGGGCTTGGGCTGCTACCTTTCCAATATGGCCCTTTGGTCGTTTCCCAAGAAGTTTTGACTCCATTAACTTGGATGCAATATTCAACGCCACTAGCCATCCTGTTGCTCTCCATTATGAATGATAGCAATGATCCCCCATACTGTTTAGCCCCGACATTCTTGTCCAAGCACAACTGGAAGTGCTTCATCCTAGCCCAATGTAACCTCATGCTACCGAAACCATGGTTTTGGCTGCACGTTCTCACTAAGCGGAAAGGCTCAGAACTCCATGAGGTCCTAGCTGCCCCAAAACGCACTTTAGGCCTCCTCTCACAACCCCCAACAGGGGAAAGGAAGAGGACAGTGCTTACCAGCCAGGTGCCTCAGGAGTCAACCTCACACATGCATAAGAGTCAAGATCCTGGAACAATTAAAGGGGTACCCTCTAATCAAGGCAGAAGGTCAAACCTGCATCAAGAGGACGACCCTTGATCCAATGGCCATCCAGTCAGGATAAAACAAAAAACACTGTGCTGCTCCTGGACGGTAGGAAACGCAATCTAAACTGAGGGACAAGTGGGGTACAGAGGGGATTCACTGCTCAGCTTGTGTTTCATGTAGAGGAGGAACCAAAATCATCTCTCAGGTTGTTATCCTGGAAGGTTTCTGTATGGATGTGATTTGTTATGTATGTTTTTGGTCATAAGAGACAGATATGCTTTGTGGAAACTTTTTGAAGAAGCCTTGTATATAAAGAAAGCGGTGTTATGAGGAATCGGAAGGAGCATACAATTCTATATTTTTATTCCAATAAAAACATATGAACTCCAATGGGTGTGTGTATCTATATATAATATTTATAGATGGGTATGTATGTGTGTGTGTATGTATGTGTAATATATATATATATATATATATATACACACACTATATTACCAAAGGTATTGTGATGCCTGCCTTTACACGCACATGAACTTTGACGGCATCCCAGTCTTAGTCCGTAGGGTCAATATTGAGTTGGCCCACCCTTTGCAGCTATAACAGCTTCAACTCTTCTGGGAAGGCTGTCCACAAGGTTTAGGAGTGTGTCTATGGGAATGTTTGACCGTTCTTCCAGAAGCGCATTTGTGAGGTCAGGCACTGATGTTGGGCAGAATGCTTGGCTTGCAGTCTCCGCTCTAATTCATCCCAAAGGTGTTCTATTGGGTTGAGGTCAGGATTCTGTGCAGGCCAGTCAAGTTCCTGCACCCTAAACTCGCTCATCCATGTCTTTTATGGACCTTGGTTTGTGCACTGGTCCAAATCATTTGTTGGGGTGGAGGGGAATTATGGTGTGAGGTTGTTTTTCAGGGGTTGGGCTTGGTCCCTTAGTTCCAGTGAAGGGAATTCTTAAGGTATCGGCATACCAAGACATTTTGGACAATTTCATGCTCCCAACTTTGTGGGAACAGTTTGGGGATGGCCCCTTCCTGTTCCAACATGACTGCACACCAGGGCACAAAGCAAGGTCCATAAAGATATCGATGAGAGCGTTTGGGGTGGAGGAACTTAAGTGGCTTGTACAGAGTCCTGACCTGAACACGATTGAACACCTTTGGGATGAATTAGAGCCTAGACTGCAAGCCAGGCCTTCTCGTACAACATTAGTGCCTGACCTCACAAATGCGCTTCTGAAAGAATGGACACACTCCTAAACCTTGTGGACAGTCTTCCCAGAAGAGTTGAAGCTGTTATAGCTGCAAAGGGTGAGCCAACTCAATATTGAACCCTACGGACTAAGACTGGGATGCCATTAAAGTTCATGAGCGTGTAAAGGCAGGCTTCCCAATACTTTTGGTAATATAGTGTATGTATGTGTGTGTATATATATATATATGTATGTATGTATGTATATATGTATATATATATATATGTGTGTGTGTGTGTGTGTGTGTGTGTGTGTATATATATTTCTCTAGCGCTCATCGACAGACGTAGTCCTCGGTGATACACCACCTTCGGGTTATGTTACCTCCGCAGGAGCAGGACTAGACAGGAAATTAAAAAGCTCTGGCCACACCCTAGGGGCAGTCCCAGAGGGTATATCCTCTCTCTCTCTGCCTCAGCAAATCAGTTATTTTCTGTCTAGTTAGGAGTAAGGACCTAGATACCTTGCTGGGATCTTAGGTCCTGGCAAGATTTTTTTCTTAAAGGATTTTTTAGACAGCTTTTTTTCTCCAGTGTTCCTGTGAGATCTTCAAGCAAGAAAGCTGAACTGGGCGACGGGCTGGATGTTGAGATCCGGTGGTCACCCCAGTTCAGCCTACGAGCGCGTGCAGGCCATAGCTCCGCGCTGGGTCGGCCGCGACAAAGTCCCATTAAAGGACTGTCCACGCGAGTTAAACGTCTCGCCGAAACGCCAAAGACCATGAGTCACGGCGTCTGTATCGGTCGACAGCCCTCCCGCCCCGGTGGAGAGGGGTACTGTCAGGAGTTGGTGCCCGCCTGGTTCCGGTATGGTGAGTAGTATGTTCCCCCTTTTTCCCTGACGGGTTTTGTGGTGAACGCGGGCCCCTCTCTGTATGGTAAGAAAGAGTCCTTTCTATCCTATAACATGTCACAAATCCTCCTACTTTGAGTGTGATTTTATGTGTGCAAAAGCCAGGAGGCTTGGCTTGGGAGCTAACAATCTATTGTATACATGTTTTAAAAATGTAATCTGTGGCATTCTGGGAATCTTATGGATTAAGTATAAGCTACCTACCAGTCAGAAGCCACGGACATGTAGACTGCCTTCCAAATCAGATCTCCAGCAAATAGCAGGCCTCCCGAACGGCCACGCGGTCCGCCAGGGCCGGTACCGCCAACCACGCCATATCCCCATGCAGACAGAGTGTTGTGTGCCCTGCAGCACACCGCTATTCAGTTTAGGCCGCCGCCATTTTTTTTGCTGGATCGCACGAGCCGCCATTTTGGCGTAGCCTCGTGTCTCCAGCATGGGGGCGGCCATGTTTGAGGTGATCCTACACCTCGTGGAGCTTGGGGGAGGCGCCGGAAGGCGTGCAGAGGGGCGGAGCCGCCTCCTTTCTTCCTGGGCAGCCAGCCAAGAGACTTCCTGTTTGTCGAGACAGCGCTGTAAGCTGTTGCAGTTTAACTCTGAGCATCAAGTGGTGAGCCTGGGGGTCTATCTCTCTCTCTCTCGATCGATAGGGATCCCTAAGCAGGTAACACTAAGGGGCTTTTTGTGGCGCTGGGGGTCAGAAAAAAAAAAAAAAAAAAAGTTTTTTTCTTTACTTTTGAATTATATTATCCAGGAAGTAACTGGAGTTATTATGGACCCTGCCACACATATTCCCCCACCTGTTTCCCTCGAGGGGGCCTCGGGACCCGCCGGTGCACAGAGTATAGAGTCATTTACAGCAATTTTGGAGTCTATGGTGG